>NC_140371.1:13485000-14085000 GCF_054491055.1 Hypomesus nipponensis | reverse complement strand
GTCCACACACAGCAGTGAAACATGTATCAAGAGAAATACCTTTTTGTTTTTAAATGGTCTATTAAATGTCACACTCTTATTCAACACTTGGTAGACTGTACCTTGCTTAGAGTTCAACATCAATCTGTCGTAAGTATTCTATTCAAAAGATATTTCAGTCAACTTACCGGCATTGAAAATTGAGTCTGTGTGGTCAACTGCTGTTGTCTGGGACAACATATATAAAGCTATAAGAAAGTTATTCCAACTCCAATGTCTCATTTTGCGCAGTTAAGATAAGGAAAATAGTCCAGAGAAGTAGATCACAACACCAGCATAATAATATGACATCCACAAGTATTCACTGTTAAACACAAAAAGGGTGCTACTTGGACAGTTTGATAAAGTCCAAAACACGCAAAAGCCGCTGACTCCGAATAGATCAAGGCGCCTAAGCTATTTAAAACTTTTCACCCGTGCATGTTCGAGTCTCTGGATGTCTTTCCCAAAGATTTGGAAACGATCTGTCCAAAGCATTGATCATTTAGTTAGAGTATGATGTAATAGAGAACGACGGAGAAGGGAGCTGGATGATAGGCTACTACAGAACTGGTCTCTTCGGGAGACAGTTCCACCGCCTCAGCATCTCTTGTGCACCCGGGCAGTAACCAACAATCGCCATGTGCGCTTTTGTCTCTGTTGGGTCCTAGCGCCAGGCTATCCGCCGATATAAATTATTTGAATCCTAAATAGGAATACGAATGACACAATGAAAACTGCACAGAAATACATTTCAAAATGTATTCACATTTTCTTAACCGACAAAGGTGTCCGGTCACATTCTTCTTCAAGACAAACCACCTGCTCTATGAGCTTGATGCGTTCTAGGAGGCCAATTAAGTAATTTAGGCTAATTATTAGGTTCTGTCTGTGTAACCGAGGACATAGGCTATTACAAATCCTATTGACTCAGACACCTTTCTGGGATTTAAGTAGAACTCCACCCACAGAAATGTAGAGTATACCTTGTTTAACTGTTGGGAAGTAAAAATTAGGTATTTGTATAGACTGCTTGTGTGACCCTACTATACAACAAAATACCTCTAATGAGCCCATGAAGACTCACCATAAAATGTTGACTCGTTTGTTTTTCTTCTTAGATTTCTGCCAGGCCTTTTTTTTTAAGCAGAACAATTTCCCTGTTGTATTCTCTCTATTAAACTGTGTCTTATTTTCTCAAATTGGGACTGCCTATTCTAAAAGACAGCCAGTGGGTCAATCTGGGTCTGCAGTAGTCTATAACACACTCCACAGTGTTCCTGAAGCCATGATCCTGCCAGACAATCACACACCTATGGATCCAGAAGCGTGTAGTCACTCAGGCTTGGTGGAATAAGACACATCTCAGACTGCATGCTCCTAAGGACAGACTCCTGCTGTAATACAGATTCACTGGGATACCTGAGATTGACAGACAGCTTTCTCTTAGTGAATATATATATATATATATATATATATATATATATATATATATACTATATACCCTGTCTGTCAGTGCTCAGCCATTGCAACAGGGATACATGGCTTCAGAAAACTCTTACCATTGGGTAGAACCCTGTCAAGGCAAGGGTATGCGAGGATTTTATGTTCAAGGATGTGGGCACCCCATGTGAATGAATTCATTGTTTTTGCCTGCGCCTTCCAGCGCTGCAAAGATGCAAGGCTATTGTTTGCATTCACTCCATTGGTTTACTTCAAAATGGCCATACTCTTACCCTTTTTTTCCTGGGATATTGTACAACTCAAATTGTGTGTCCTTCACCCATTCCTCTGATCACGTCCCAGTATCTCAGTGTAAATGCCATGACTGTGATGTCAGTCACAATTACAGGCTAGTAGGGACTATAAGTCCCAGGCTTTCCCCTGAAGCTTCTCCTCTGATTACGATGTCATCTCAGGGTTGGTTGTCAAGGACCTCTGCGACAAAGACCTCTTTCACTGGATCTCCCTGTCTCCTGAGTTCTATTAGCGTGGAATGCCTGTGTTCTGGATGGAAGGTTCCACAAGCTCGGAGAACGTGATGCCAAATAAGTATTTACAGCTTGCTTTTCACAGATGCCAAGTTATGATATGGTGATTTGCACATTGTACTATCATCTTTAGAGTTTTTGAATTAGCGAAAGGTCGATAAGAATGACAACACAGGTTCGTCTTATGAAATAGTATATTGCATTTTGATTGACAGATATTACATCACGTACAGAAGAACTTCATCACGCTAATTAGAGGAAAAAATATATCTTGCTGCTAATCATTCAATCTTGCTTGAATGAATAAATGAATTAAAACATTGCCTTAGAATTTCAACAGCTAATGCAACATTCATCTATTTTTATTTCATACCTTATTTAAACTCTCCTCTGAAAATATCTCACCGGATTAATATATTCAAATAAAAAAAACTGAAAAACATAATGTCCTTTGGTTAAAAACTGTAAAAGCCGGGCGGGTGAGATACAATATTGCAGTTCGGCCATCAGAGGTACCATACATTTTTATTAGATATTCAGCACTGTACTCCGCACTAAGTTACACTTTTCAGAACCTGGTGACACATGAGTATTAATAATGTAATTCATATGATTTTATGCTGTTCATGTCAAGAGAAGATACCTTGTTGTCAAGGTGAAAGTGAAGTAGAACATGTAGGGATTGCATGCACAAGGTAAGCACAGGCTTACATGTAGCCTAATATGACAAGGTCATGGGTGGAGTTCCCGACACAGTAGAAGGAAAGCTCGGATATATATGCTGAAGAATGCTAAAATGACATTTTATGACATCCAATCATTCCTTGAATCACTTCACCTTTGCAGGAGTTGGTCCAGAAGTCTCTGAAAAAAACACAAAAAACACTGATTATTCCTGAGAAAAACTGAAAATGCCCAGAACATACAGAGACACAAATCATACAGGCCACCTTTCAATCTACTAAAAGCAGCTGCAGTTCAGATAGTACAGACTCCTGGGTCTAAATTGGCTTTCACATCCATCAGCTGTCCCCTCAGGTGGTCCCTCTCCTGATGGAGGAATACTGCTCACCTAGTATCAGGCCAAGGATTGGCTACAGTACCTGTATGCAATCACTCTCCACTTAAAGTGACGGTGGAGATGTCATTCCAACCATTTACAGCCACCTGTCGTTTTCTGTGCTTTCTTGTGCTAACAGACCCCTCAGTGGGGTCCATCTCTCTCTCTGTTTAACGCTCTTTCTCTCTGTGTCTCTCTCTCTCTCTCTCTTTTAATGGCTCACTCTCTCTCTCTCTCTTGAAAATGTGACATTAAAACACCAGGCAATGCTTTCAATGTATTACTCTTTCCTTTCATTGTAGGCCAGAGGGTTTGGGAAGTCATCATATCCGTCAGATGCAGCAACTGATTGGATTGTCTTCCCTTGATGAACACTGGTTGACTTTGTTACAATAGGTCTAAAACTGCCTTAGAGAATCCCCAACACACCAGTTGCCTGTTTGTTGGCATGTTTGAACTTTATGTATAGTGCCTTTGAACCAGATGAGAAAGTAGACATCGATACTGACTCAATCTTTGTGTCCAATTTAATGTGAGCAACACTTCACTAGACCTAATCGAGTCACCTTCAGGCCACCTTGTCTATGAAGAAGCTCTAAAATCCCTGAAGTGAAAAGGGCTCCTAATTATCTGGGAACGATGGGGACATTTTTTCCCATTTCTGTCGTTCCACCTGACTGATGCCGAGCCCAGCTCACTGTCCTGATTTGTCAGTAATGGAGGTGTGACTGAGGGATCAACAGCTGAAACAGAATGTGTGTGACAGCCTGTGGCCTAAGATGACAACATACCCCTTGCATTCCCTGTAGACAGATTGCGGGTTAAGAGAGCTCCCACACATCACATTAGCAATGAACTATCTAATATACCCTTTGGGTTTTTAAATACTCTGCCTGTTGGGAACTCAAGGTCTCTGAGGACAGTCACACATAGCCACAAAGCCACAAAGTCAAAGCCACAAATTTGAACATTATCAGGAAAGAGCTGCTTTGTTTACCGCTCTTTAGATACATGTATAATTAAGCTAGTCCTACTGAAGCTGAGAACAATCATGTGACTGATGACATTAGAAAGGGCAGTAAAACTCTACAGAAGTCAAACAGGGGCCTCTGCTGGTCAAATACTGTGCTGTATTCTGTTCTGAATATGAGCAGAGCAGGAGCCCTATGTGGAATGTATTTTGTTTGAGAGAAATTAAACTAGCACACAAATATATCCTAACACACATAGTACACACAGAAACACCTGAAACAGACACAAATAAAGCCGACATCCTATACTGTGCGGTCAATTGGAAATGACGACAGGGTATCTGTTAAGATACAAAACGATCAGGCAGGCTACTTATGTCTACTTCCTGTGTCTCTCTGACAGCATGATCAGTGTCCGAGGGGAAAGGATGCAGGTCAGACGAGGTGCCAGGGGATAGCAGACGAGTGTGGCAGGGGGGATATCTTTAGCCTGTCTAGTCTGGCTGCCTCACACCTGGAGGTGAACAGGTGACAGCAGGAGCCTTAACACTGCAGGGAAAACCACCCTGCGTTCTGTCTCAGCCAAGGCTTCCATCCACCACACTCCTTATCAACATGTTTTCCAGCTCCTCTCTCTCTCTCTCTCTCTCTCTCTCTCTCTCTATCTCTCTCTCTCTCTCTCTCTCTCTCTCTCTCTCTCTCTCTCTCTCTCTCTCGCGCGCGCTCTCTCTCTCTTTCTCTCTCTCTCTCTCTCTCTCTCTCTCTGTCATTGGTCTGCAGTTAGGGAGCAATGCTTTTTGGAAACGTAAAGATATGTAGGAACGTACAAAGTTGGGTTTGTGTGTGAATCTGGAAGGAGTGAGAACCGTTTCAATTACTTACGGGTACGTTCACCAACATAACCGAACTTGCTATGTATACAGTGGCTTCCGGAATTACTGTACATTTACTTTGAATACTGTGCAACCATTTCAAGGATCAGTACAATTTCAAAACAATTCCCAGCAATATCAACTCTGTAGAACATTACCTTCTTAAAGAGCTCAGCACGCAATCTGTTCGTTTGTGATACTACCCTCCTCTTCTCCTCCTCCTTCTTCTTCGTGACCTCTGGGAGCTTGTTGTAAATTCTGCAAGCGTTAAAAGCCATATTCAGACAAGGCAGGGGAGGTGGGGAGCAGAGCACTGGTGGGCCAAGGGCAGCTTAGTGACACCAAGGAATCTGTAAACTAGAAAGCAGTCTTTATCTGACCACACCACCACCGGCAAACCTGCATGCACTGATAACCCAGCCTCACACACGTTTCCTTTTTCCCTGCTACAAACAAAGTCAATTTGTTAAGAGATCCTCCAAGTCAGATTAAGGCATGGTTGAAAAAAATAACAATGGGCACATATCATCTGATCGGGAGTGTCACCTAAGATAAGGTACGTTTGAAAGCAAATGATAAGCGTAACAGGGTCATTCATTTCACTAATCAAAATAGACATTTGTCTGTTGTGACATCCAGAATGTGTGGTGGGTTTGAGACAGGCAGCGATAACGATGAGGCTCAGCTTGAAGCAGATAAGTGGGTTAGAGAATGTCCTGTTGTTGGACTCCTGGTTACATGACTCACCGTCTGGACCTTAGCTGCATCTCCTGGTCTGATATGGACCTTTCCCTTGGCCTAAACAGGTTATCTGTGAATCATACACAAGTGTCTGCAATGAATACACGCAAAGGTTCAGATGCCATGAATAAACACACAGGCACTCGTTTGTGTGCGTGTGCAAACGCACACAAACAGACAACTTAACAGGCTTGCGCACGTTGTCTATCCCAGGTCAGCTGAGATTTACTTAACTTGTTAAAGCACATACTGTATAACAGATTTTTCATCACAGTGTGTTGTTATGTGCAATGGTTTTTGACATTGTGATTTTCAATGTTGTGAACTATGTTGTAGTAACGGATGACGTCCAGCAGAGAGCAAGGTTGGATACTGTACATTGAAATACAGTATACCACAATATACTGACAGAAATTATGTTCCAATTTTCCCATCTCCACACCTCTAATGACCCATTTTAAAAACAACAACCAGAACGCCAACTGTGTCCAAGCCTTCAAATACGCCCACACCGTGAGAGGCAAACATGTTATTGCTCAGTACCGCTGAGTGGATCGGGCTTGGTGTAATTGTCCCCCCTGTGTCTGGCTCTGTCACCCCAGAGCCCCTGCACCAGGTCTGGGTTGGGATCCTGTAGGGCCCTCCTCCTCCTGGCTCTCTGCTCCAGTCTCCTCACCCTGCCCTGGGAGCGGCTGATGAAGTCTGGCCTGAACTGCTCCAGAGCCTCCTGGGGACAGCAGAAACAGAACAGACAGTTAGCTGCTTGTTCCCGAGAGAGTAAGACAATAGCTTAAGAGGCTTTCTGAAACAAATTACTGTACATACGATCCCTTGAAATATATTTTTTCTCAAATTGGACCAGTGTTGTACTCTGGTTATGCGCAAACTGCTCTAAATAACAGTAAGCCAACTAATCCAGATAAATAAAATATGGGCTGTGTTGCTTTCTAATAATCCCCTTCTCTGTGTCCTTGATGACTAATGCTTAAATAGGTGTAAGCAGTATGGTAACAGCTTGGCATAACCTTACTGAAAGTGTTGAGGGAACTTGCTCAGCAGGAGGGAATACAAATCCTCAGTGATACCTCATAAAAGTATTTTATATTGGAGCTTTACACTTCACCATGGTGAAATAAACCCATTTAACCTTGACGGGAACCGGCAATATAGAACAGCAAGTTCCTAGCCACTACAGTTGGTCTTACTGCTCTGTACTGGAGTTATCCTTATATAAACTTTACAAAGTTTATATCAAATGTGATATTAAATATCCTTCTCGCACCGATAATTTGTCTCCTCAAAGTTACCAGTAACAGTTAACTCATAGATTTAACAACTATGTGGCATATATCAGACAAAAACAGTCACTCTAATATAGTATAACTGTGAATATGATATCACCTCCTCTGGTATATTCACATGCTCATGATTCCATACAGTGTGTGTGATGCTGACTCCAGACGTACTCTGAGGCTGAGGGTCCTGGATGCAAGAGCAGGAATGTCGGCCATTGGGCGAGAGCAGCGGGCGGACTTTGTGTGTGCGTTGGGATGGTTGTTGACATGAGGAGTCTTTCCGGAGCCACCTCGTCTCTCTTTCCTCTCTTCCCTCTCCTCACTCTGTGGCTGTCTTCCCTTCATCCTGAAGTGACCTTAAAAAGACACAAAAACAAGACTTGACAGTATTTTATGACAGGTATTAGCACTTTACATCCATTACACTTCAGTGACGGCGATCATTTTTCAGTCAGCAAATGACAGATCCAGGTCAGTTCGCTCATCAGCCAATCAGAGAGAGTATTAATGATTGGAAGTCAGGTGTGGAAAGGTGCAGCGATAACTCCAAAAGTACCATCTGTAGACAGATTTTGGATCTCTGTCTCCATGCTGGTAGGTAAACCACATGACTATGTTTCCTCACACACACACTCTCATCAGTCCACTGCTACTGTAGCAGGACACAGCTGCAGCTATGTGCACACTAGACAGTACCCTCAGCTCTTAGTGTCATGCTGTTTGTTTCAGCTGTATTACCTGCCGTACTGCATTTGTAATAAGGTGTTTCTCTTTCTGCAGATATGCTGTTTGGTATGTGTTGCCACCGTCTAGGGATTTGATTTGGGCATTTGACAGAAACGGGGATAGCTGAATAATTAGGGCTGAGTGAGACCTGCTGTCTCTCTGTGCATTTCATGATCTGGGGTAGTGGGGAAATGAAAGAGACCTAAAAGTGACCCTTTGTACAACTCCGTGAGGAAAAACGAGAAAAAAACACAAGAAAGAAATGGATGAATGGGCAAGCTGGATGAATAATGAAGAGGACGATGGCAGAGGATCCATCCTCGTCCGATCTCCGGCACCCTCGCCAAGAGGTCCTGTGGAAAACGACTGACGCAATGATGCCACAGACACACCATAGCAGCAGCCAAATGGGGAAGGAAGTATGCGACATGCAGCTCGTCAGATTGCTAAACTTCAACAACAAAAAAGTGTCCGTCCAACCGACACTGGGGCGGGCCGATATTGACCTGTTTTGTGAAACAGCAGGGAAAGAGAATCGCTTTGGTGGAGTAAATGCAGCCTCTTTGTCCTGAAGAGTGTTTAATAATTCAGTGTTGTCTCAGCATCTTTCGCCCGCTTTATCTCCCTGATCTTTTCTCGTGGAACTCCTAAGCAGAAACACAGTATGCCATGGCATGCCGCTGTACGCACCATTCCCTTCTGTATGTACTACTGTACAGGCCTCGACGCGCTGTCCATAGCCAGCCAGCCAGACGCAACTAGTCTGTGTGGTCTATGCAGGCTGTACTGTAACATTTCCACTGTTCTGCCGCCATGCTTGGCATCCCCGGTACCCTTGCAGCTTACAAGAATAATGATCTTGTTTGTTTGCACCTCACTTTCTCTCTCTCTCTCTCTCTCTCTCTCTCTCTCTCTCTCTTTCTCTCTCTCTCTCTCTCTCTCTCTCTCTCTCTCTCTCTCTCTCGCTCTCTCTCTTCCTCTCTCATTCTTTTTCGCTACTCTCTTCGGTATAATCGAAATGGTAAACAAAGCCCAATTTTCATGCCCAGATTTCTTCCGAAAAATATGTTTGTACCTCGACGATGAGACAAACCTGGTTACGTTTTTAACAAAAGTAGATAACGTAAAACAAGATGTGAGCTCTGCAATGCTCTTTGTGGACTCCTTGGATCCTTCAAATGCCTCCCTCCTGTATAAGATGACAGGTTGCAAACAGAACCCTGGTCTCACAGTTAGACCCCTACTCTCTATTGAAGTCACCTGAGGGAGACTCTCACAGCATCCCACTTACTGAATAATACCTCCCACAGGGGAACTTTAACGTCAGATCAGCCCTGATCCAACTACAGCCAAATTGTGCCCTGAGGCCAGGCCAGGGGAGATCACTCAAACAATGCAGCCATTCTCCTCAGGAGGTTCTGCAAGGACTTTAACAGCTGTGGAAACCAAGCTCTGACCAAACCGGTGTATGTGGTAAACAGATAATGCATGCGAGGGGTGTAAGTGAGAAGGGGCGGTGGGGAGGGGGGTAGGCGTTGGGGGGAGACGAAATGAAAAAAAAAAGAAGGATGTGTGACTTTATTTCACATAGGCGCGGTGTTAGGGCTATTATGAGAGCATGTCGCCGTTGCAGATCCGTTACCCGTCTGCGTTTCGATACACAACGCTGCAGTGTTGAGGGGAAAGCTTTCCTATTAACAATGTATGAGGTATAAATCAAAGGGTGAGAGGCAGAAGTTAAAAATGAGACTTTACACCTTCTAAGACTGCCTCGGTGTCGCCTTGCACTCCCTGTTAAGACTTGGAAATGTGATTTTATCCAGGCGTGTATGGAAATAGAAGCTATTGAAAGGAATACTGACAAATTTGCATACAGTGGGTACTTAAGATTTGCGACCGGATGTGTAGAGATGAGATTCCTACCTGGGTTGACATTGCAAGTAGAGTGCTTGTGTCTGAAATTGCTGAAGGGAGGATAGCGCTTCTCATCTGCATTTCCATTCTGCCAGCTGGCCCCTGTGCATGAGAGGCCTGGTTCCCTGAATGACAATAGTCCTGGAGTGGAGCGTTGCGTGTCTGAATCCGTGCTCTGCCTGTTAGCTCCATCAGAACAGGTCACTTTCAGGACCTCACACCCCCACTGCTGTAATGCGTGGCCTCCGCTGTGACCCGAGTCAGCCTTCTGGTTGTCCAATTTCCGTGTGCATTCCTGTTTAACTCTGGATATCCTACAGTCTGTTTTGGGGTTCGTCTTAGGGGACCTGTGGTGGGGCGCCCTGCCCACAGACAGAGACAGAGTGGACCTGTGCACCCTGCTACTCCCGTCCTCTGCCTGCCCCAGAGAGATGGAGAGTGACTTGTTGAGAAACAAGACAGAGCTGGAAGACATCAGAGGCACCTCCAGGTGGAGGCAAGACCGAAAGGAGTGTCCCGCATCCTGGCTCCTGTCCCCTTCTGTGTAGCTGCATCGAGATTCAGGCAGCCCAGCTCTCTTCCTGCCTGCCCCTCTCATCAGGACCCTGTCAAATATGGAAGAGCCCTGCCTGTCTTCTGTTACATTCAATATTGAAGCCCTCTGGATTTCTAAAGCGGATTTGGAGCTCATAGTACTCTCTGTGGATAAGGCAGGGCTTTTGGTCAGCGTCCGGGCTGTACTGACTGAATGGGGCTGAGGGTAGGGAGGCAGGGTCTCGTGTGAATGGTAAATGTGGGTTTTGGAGACTTTCCGAGATGTGATGGTGATGGAGGAGAAGCCTGCCTTCGTTTCACCTCCCAGGACATCTGGGACACTGGTTGCCCTCTGGAGGCTGGGAGCCCATCTCAGGGAGTCACCGGAGCGGTTTAGCCCCCACGGGACTGGGGTTTGCCTCTCCATACCAACCTCTCGTCCCCTCCAAACACTCCATGGTGGGCCATCCCTGTGCAGCCAGGCAGGAATGTCAACCTTGCTGGAAGTCTATTGATGAGAGCAAAGAAAGATATTAGCCAAGAATATAAATTATCAGTGTTTTTTTTAGCTAGCTGTCTTGGTTCTATCCATGATATTGAGTCACTTTGTGTGATTCTGATAAAAAAAATTAATTGCCTGAGATATAAATACAAATGTTCACAAAGCTGCCTTGTTTCCTGTCCTTGTTTTGAGATGTGTTCCTGTTACCATAGTAATATGTGCCTTACATGGCGGAAAACAATTCACATGATCTCAACTACGCATAATGAAGTGATACATTCCAGTATAGCTTACCAATAATGCTACAATTGTAGACACATTAATAGTTTGAAACTGCACTTGGTATTTTTTATGCTCTAACTGAACCCTATTCAAATATTCAGTATATATATATATATCACGATGACTCTTATTGAGAGACTTGTTGCTCTTGTTGGTTAGTTGTAACTGATTAAAAATTATTGTACTTGCTGTGAAATGTTTTACTGTTGCTTGCTTTTCTACAGGTACACTCTTGCACTTTTTTGAGGTTCATGTTGTTTAATTGTAACTTGTTTAACTACATGCTCTTATGGTTCTTCCCTTTGGCACTTATTTGGTTTTTCACAATGCATGCTTCATGTTTTGGCTACGTATAATGTTTGGGGCTATCTTGTTGTTATCATCAGTTCCCAATGCACTTTTGTAGAGCTCTCTCTTGGAAGTCGCTTTGGATAAAAGCGTCAGGTAAATGAATAAATGTAAAAAATGTCAATGTAATATTTAGGTCAAGTCAACAGGTGGGTTTAGTTTTCTGATTTGCATGAGGCCTCTAGAAACCAGCCCAGGCTTGGCAAATAAACACAACACAACAGCATGGGACTGTCACTTGAGACCACTGTTGACTCATAGTCCCATGTGTTCACTGAGAACTGTTTTTGTTTTCAATATAGTTAGTATGTGGGGGGGGGGGGGGGGGGGCATGCTGTGACTGATACTGATTACGTAATGCAAATGTAAAGATATAAGGGAAATACAAATAATGTGTGTGATCATTAAAAACTAGTGCTGTCAGTTTAACGCGTTATTAACGGCGTTAACGCAAACCCAAATTAACGGCGTCAATTATTTTATCGCGCGATTAACGCTCTTTTTGGCCTAGCAAACTTTGTAGTTTTTTTCACATGCTGTTGCAACAACTACCGACGTTAGAAAAACTACAACACCACACCGGATCTAGCTAGACCGGAAACAAAACAACAGGCACGCCAAACACTCGTTTGGCTTGCGAGCTGGCTAAAGAGTAGTAGCAGAGCCCGTTTACTGATATTAGACATTCTCTGGTAGTAGGCTAACGTTACGTTTTGAGTGGATGACGAGCGCGAGATGCCGAAATGGATGGAAATGGAAAGTTTGAAAGTCTGAATGGAAAGTTTGCTTTTAAAAAGTTGCCAAATGGTTCTATTGACAAGACCAGTGATCTGTGTGTTTTGTCGTTGTAAACTGAGCTATCATCGCAGCACGTCCAGTCTGAAATACCACTTGATGGCCAAGCACACAGCTGATGCAAATTCTCTGCCCCCTCGTCAAAGCCAGGCGATTGCAATGTTGTTTTCAATAAAAAAAATATTTGCACAAAGCAATCCGAACCACTTTTCTATGTTGATAAGAGCATTAAAATTTGAAAAAAGATTGGGACAAAAAGAAATCAGGGACATTTAGAATAGATAAAAATGTGCGATTAATTGTGATTAATCGCGAGTTAACTATGACATTAATGCGATTAATCGCGATTAAATATTTTAATCGTTTGACAGCACTATTAAAAACATGGTATTTTGCCTGTTAATGCCTGCAGTGAAGGAAACAAAATTATAACAATAATGTTTAATGTAACTTGCCCATCTAACAGTACATCTGGCCCCAGTTTGCTCTCCCCCCAGTTGAAATGGTTTAGCACCTCCACTGCTTCCAAATAAAACTTGCCATTACATGATTTACCTCGTTGATGTTGGGTGTTGAAAGGCTGCAGGGGAATCTCCTATTCCGAAAACTCATGGAAAACGACCAGTCATTGTCTATTTTTCCAACTGTAAATTCAGTTATTAAGAGTTAGGCAGGAACATTCGTGAAGTTAAAATGAACTCAAAATACAAGACCAGAATCAACTAAAATATGTTTCAATGTTGTTGTGAAGTTATATAAATACTGATAGTTCTATCTCAGCATGCCTGGAGAGTGCTCAGACTTAGTCGATGACTGTTTTGACAGATAAATCCAGTTACTCATGTGTAAAGTAATCTATAAACCGTTGCTCTTGAATTCACTTTGAGGCTAGGCTTCATCTGACCTTCATTTCCGTTGTTGCTTACAAAAGGAGGGGAAGGAAGAATATAGATCGGCTTCCAAACACATAAAATACGTTCATGTTTAAGATTCAAATCCGCTTATTGCGTGCAACATTAATTTTAGGAACCATTAAACCCAAAACGATCAATTTTGGGTGGATTTTCAATACAATTTTCTTATGAGGTAATACATCAATTGTTTCCAGTCTGATATTTGGTGAGGGTGACAAATTGTAGCCTAACGTTGGTAGTCGCTTATAGAGACTTGGATATGTACCTAAATCCAGCAATCATGTAATGCTGCTATCCTGTTTATCCTATAATGTCATTGTATGACCCAGAAAAAGGCAGTCATGTTGTGCATTCTGTTTGCATGAGCACTATTGTGTGAGTGAAAAGTAATTATTTACCGCGTTTGCTCCAGTTTGAGCCACACATGGGACGGGAATATGGAGCAGAACTATAACACTGAAATACAAAATGATGTATTCATAGTTCCCCCCCTTCTCCCATTTTTGCTTTGATTTATTTTTTGCTAACCCAGCAAGAGAAATTGGACAAGCTGTATCAGTATCTGTGAGATATACGATGTGGGAGGGGGGGGGGGGGGGGTTGTGGGGTGGTTTGTTGTGAGATGGGGATGTTGTTTGTTTCACTGTGTGTTTGTGCGTGTGTGTCGGTGTGTGTCTATGTCTGATTGGGAGACAGCACAAAAAAACACGCCTGACAAAGGAGTAATGTTTGTAACAAGGCTGCATTTAGTCATAGTGCCCCCTCTCCCCATCTCTTTCACTCTATCTCTCCCTTCAACCCCAACCCCAGCATGCCAGGGTAGGGCAGGGCCCATCAGTGCCTTGGAACAGAAAGAGTGGGGTCTATGTGGTACTGTGTAATGTGTTTACTGTGCTGTGTGAGAGCAGTGATTGAGTCAGCCTTTGAGTGTCTGACAGAGAAGGGAGCGGAGAGGGAGGCCATGGGAGCCCACCGCTGGTTAGGGAACACACAGACTATGCAGAGCCCAGGGTATTTGGAAAGTAAACACATCAGCCAGCAATGACGAAACACACTGTATGGCTCTCTGTAGTTCACTGAATACAGTATTTGTCCCATTTTTCATTTGCTGACTTTCTATGTAATTTTCTCTCATGTCTGTCAGTCTCTTGTCCCTGCCCAATTTGGGAACCAGAATTTCAGTCTTGCTGGCAGAAACTTTATCTGTCAATATATTTTGTTTATTGTGGGTGAAGAAATCACAATTTTGCATACCTTTAACCTTCAGTTCATCTTCCCTGCACTTATTATCTTTGCGTCTGATAGAGTTGATGCAGAGTTCAATTTGTCTCTGGAAAAACAGACATTTAAAGTTTGTTTAGAAACATTCCTGTAGAGTATCAGTGTGGATGTTGTTACCAGACCAGTTACTATCAGACCAGGGCAGTGAGGTATCAATAGCTGAAAACTGGTCTTTGTACTGTGAAAAGCAGTAATTAAGGAACCTTACTGAGGTATGCAATAATGGTCTTGACTTGGATGATAAGCTGGTCACATGAGACCTAATCCATAAGAATTCCAACTAGGATTCACAGGAGGGGAGAACATTCCAGAGGCCAGAGATTTCTTTGTGAATGTTCACTTTTAATACACTCCAGTAGGCAAAATACTGATTATGACAAACCAGATTATCCAGTATATGTCCCAGTGAAACCTTATATTGATACAGATCCATTTAGGAATGTGTGTGGCTAAGGGTTGAAATGTATCAAAGATACAGTAAAGCATTAACTTACTTAGGTACCAACCCAGTCATATTGAAACATAATGTTAAGGTATACTAGTTAAATTGTATGCATGCATACAAACAACATGATAAGCAATCTGATACAAAATGGCCCAGTTTAGAGACATTGAACAGCCCCTTTTGTTTAGGAAACAGTTTGCAATTATAAAGATACTCTGAGACATTGTGTATATTGTCTTACCTGGTATAAAAGACAGTTGAGGTTTGGCAAATGAACTCGAACTCCCTTTTTTCTTAAGGGTAACCACCCATTCCTAACTGAGAAGAGAGTACAGACTCGAGCTCGTTCTCTGCCAGGCGTGCATCTGATCCGTGCTGTCTCCAAGTGACTTAGGGGGCTCTGCGTTCCCTCCAGCCCCACAGAAAACAACTCCTCACTGCTGACAGGAGACTGACGGGAAGAGCTCAGCTCATCTGCTGAGTCAATAAGGCCTGACCAATGGTCGAAATCATCCACAGTGCACTCTGTGATATGTCCACCCCAGGTCTTGTCCGGTACTGGCCCATCCCAGTCCTGAGTAAAAGTCCTACAGTGGTAATGTTGTAGGCTCTCTGATAAAGGGCAAAAAACAGGTCCTGATTCAGCTCTGGCACTGCTCTCTGGCTGGGGAATGTGGGCAGAAACATACACCCGGGATTTCTGGAGCTCCAGGAAATTACTTAGGCCCTGTTCCCTCCAGTGTAGCCCTCTGGTAGGGCAGCTAGTTGTCACTCTGCCCGCACCTCCCTCCCTCCCTATGGGCTCCAGCTCAGGTAGATGAACAGATGACCAGATCTCAGGTTTCAGGGCTTGCATAATGGTGGACTGCAGCACAACTTATTAATGAGGGGACACGGCTTCTGCGGTTTCCGTCGTGACACAGCAGTAAAAGCTGTTATCTTACTTCGACACTAACAGAGCTTACTCAAACAGAGACTTTCAGAATATATTTTCCCAAAGGTTTTATTGGAAGAAATACTTGTTCTGGGAACTGGCAGACCTAGATTTAAATAGAGGAATAGTCCAAAAGAAAAGAAAGCATAGCAAAGTAAAGCAAAGCAAAGCAAAACTATAAATAAAGATTTCTGGGTAGTGTTTGTGGCAGCGAGACTGCTGAACATCCAACTTATTGTTTCTCTCCTTTGAACAACAACCAAGTCTGATAAAGTAGGGTGATACCAATGACAGTTATGCACTGAGTTGTAACCAATAAAACATCAAACCGCTACTCTGCCAAATAATAATGTCGAAAATAACTTACTTTCCATAATGTGAACAAGTCCACTGACATCCATTGAACACAGGTCAAGGCCAGATGAATGATGTCGCAGGTCTCAAGGCTAATTCTCCAAAATTAGAAGTGTGTTGTTAATCAATGGCTTTTATCCCAAGCATTGATATGATGCTGTCCCAAATACAGGCTTCTGACTCACTCATCAATGCCTGATATCCTGCTACCTTGAGAGGAGAACACAGTGTCACATCTTTGAACTTGTGTAGAACTCTTCACGACACAACAGTCGCAAATGACTCAACACTTTTGTCAGTATAGCACTGTAAGTATTACCCCACAATCGCACTCTGTAACTGGGTTGGAATTGTCCCTGGTTTCAAACTGAGAGGGAAGGAAAACCTCTCTTTTCACCCTTAAATCCAAACCTGCCAAACCCTGTAAATCGTTCCATGGGTATCCGCTAAGTCTGGCAGTAATGCTTCATGGTTCATTTAATGATTACCTCTGTTTAAAGTTCCCTGGCTCTGTGCCCACTCCCTAATGAGCTCCGCAGCTATGGTTTAGTCATCGGCCCAATTCCAAAACAATTTCTTTACTCTTCCCTTAGGTCTCCATGTACCTGGAGTGCTTGAGAATGTCATCGTATTAGGGCTTCGGGTTGAACTCCCTTCAGTATGATGATGGACCAGATGGAAATCTCTGACACGATCCAAATAAGTCATCTTCATACATCTTTCAGGAGATGTTACTGTAGCGAGGACCTTGGGACTAGAGAAGGAGTTGTAAAAAATGGACCAACATGAACCCTTACATGGTGAAGCAGTATTACAGGGAGTATAGGCATGACAGAATAATAAGCAAGGCATTCCAGTTCCAATCCACTCATTGAAAGGCATATCCAACTTCTTGGTATGTAAACTCCATCTACATAGAGTGTATCTAAGGCACCACAGTAATCATATTATTAACATGATGAACAAAGAGTATTTCTGCAAGCCACATTAATTCCACTAATAGTTTCAAATTTGGCCACTTCCTTATGCATTCTTTGTTCCCCTTGGTAATATGCTGCATTACAACAAGGGCTGGTTGCCCATTCTTGATTTACTGTTACCGTCAAGGGCAAGTGTATTGTCCATCAAGCCACCACAGTATTCATGTAAGACTGTAGCAATAACTATTACCATAAAATAAAATAAAAGTACTTTAGAGGTCACTGTCCTTTTCTTTGACAAAGGGACAGTGCCTCAGGTTAGTGCCCTCTAGTGGCCAATGCTCTGTCCCAAAGTCAAGAACCATACTGTAGATGTGCAAGACTTGCAGGCTTTTTTTGGAAGACTTGCCCATCCAAAAACAGAGGACGCTATTGTATAACTGAACTAGTTTTGGATCCAACTCTAGACCATACAGACCATACATCCAGCCTGTCTATAAACTAGCTTGCTGTGATTAGCTACTCTCTCCTGTGGTCTCTCACTTACAAATATCTCTTTGTCCTCTAACATGCACTTATTGCCGTGGAAACTGAATCTCCACTGGGGAGGGAGGGGGATTTGTCTGATTTGCATAAAACACATCTAGAAAGGGGAGACCCTTGATGAATTCCTCCGGGTCTACCACCAGAACCCTGATGACATGGCATGGTTCTTGATGTTCTATGGATGTTGATCAAGAAGATATCAGGTTGCAATGCATTTCTATTTAGGCAGCAGCTAAAATACATCCCTCTGATTATGAACCTCCATAAACAGACAGATAAAGTGATAAATGACATGATTTTAATCTATTTGATACAGATCTGATTTATCCTGCATAAATCCGCAGGATGAATATTTTAGCTATTATGTATTTGTTGGAGAAAATTAAATGTATCACTGGTCTCCAATGTTAAGTTCTGTGCAGCATTAGCTTTGTATAATCCAACTCATAAATGTGATTACCCTGCACTATATAAATTGTCTATGTAAAGCTTTCATGCCTAACACCCCAGTGTGCCAGAGCACAAAGTGTACTTTGTCATGTGGTAAAGCTTAATCTCTGAGCATGCTATGTGGAAGAGCATCAATTCACCAGGAACTTTTAAGGACAATGAGATAGTGCCAGATAAGAGATTTTATTTGAAATGTTGCTTCTGTATTTTGGGAAAATCTGAGAGCTGTGTAAAAGAGAGAGAGAGAGAGAGAGAGAGAGAGAGAGAGAGAGAGAGAGAGAGAGAGAGATAGACACATATAGAGAGGGGGAGAGAAATGTAGAGAGTCATGCAAAGAGAAATTCTGCATTGGGTCAAAAATGGTAAATTGAAAACTAGTGTCATTAGTGCACCATGACAGTTTGGCATTTACATGACCTTTCTATTGATAAGAAGTGCATTGCCAGGGGATTCTTGAAATCTTGTTTTAGTAACACTATTAACACAGCATTATCGATCAGTTAAAAAAAAATATTGACATTACAGGATAAGTGGTTTATAAGAACACAAAAAATCTCAAATTGATTTAACATGTACAGCAGCATTACGATCTACGCAACAGTTCAAATGTACTTTTCAGACATTCTAATTGAGAAAATGTTCTCTGTCTACTTGTCGTATTGCTGTCTACTTGCTGGTTGCTTTTCCTCTTGTCCTCCCCAATTTTTGGAGTCACCAGCTACTACTGATACTGTGTAATACTGTAGCACATAACATGTTGTTGTACATTGCAAATTATGGTTTGTGAAAAAAAAAATATATATAATAATCCAAAGGACCACCACAAACCTTACTCAATGCACAAACAATGTGCTTTGTGGTCTTTCACTGCAATAGCAGGTAAAATAGCTGTGTACTGGAATAAACCTTGCTTGTGCAGACTTAGGGTTGCGGTGGTTCATCAAGATGATCCTAACATGGTTAGCAAACTACTTCACTGCTTCTAAGTCTATGTAAAGTCACCTAGTATGTGAATAAACAAAAAAGTTAAGCATTAAGTAACATCTAAACTAACTGTTTCACTACTACCCTATACGACCCTCGGCTGATTGTCTAACGTCATAGCATTCTTATTGAATTATCTGTAGGCCTGGGTAAAATAAAGCTAGTCAAAGTGCTAAATATGGTAAGGGATAAAAACTACTAAACCAATGTCTAATTTCTTGCCAGTGGTGGGATAGTGTGCCAAAAGGCTTTGCGTGTTTAAGGGGTAGTGGAGCAAATGGAACCAAATGCATGAGTACCGAGTACATTAATCAACCGAGGTTTATTGTGGGAGTCTGGCGGGGATGAGGATGGCAGAGTAGAATTGGGCAGACAAGGTGGACAAACAGACAGGCGGGCAGACGGAAACAGACTGTTGTGACCCTGTAGGCGCACGGTGAGCACAGGCACTGCTTACAACACTAGGAATAACTAGAATACCCTATAAAGAGCTGTAGTGAACAAGATACTCCCACTGTCGTTGAAACAACGATCTGATGAGGTCTGGGAGTGAGAGCCAGATTCCGGTTCTGTCGAGCTGACGTGTAGATGGAAGGCAGGTGTGCTGATTGTAATGAAGAGCAGCTGTGTTGTTGGAGTGCAATGTGGCCAGATGAGAAATGCTAAATAATTCTACCAGGCTTAAAATGATCTTCACTGCATTGCAGAGAAAAGGCAACATACCATGTTTATAACTATTGAGACTCACATTTAGGGGGGCCACAAGGGGGGTACGATTGATGATACATTGTACAGAGGACAAAATTAACGAACAAATACGACAATTATTGTACATCAGGCAACGCTGGTGGTGGGGAATATGTGGTCTAGTTCAATTGAAGCCCGGAGCTACGGCCATACAAACAGATGGAAAAGAGGAAACACGGAAAATTGGAGGCACGTCTGGGTACGTGACATAGCGATTGATAGTTACATGGTGGAAATATTCAAAATTGTTTGGGGGGTATTTTGAATAGAAGTCAATATGAAACAAGGGAGACCGTTGTCTCATAAATGTCATTAGCAGACATCAGATGTAGGGTCAGTGGAGGACTTCCAAAACCAAGCGTGGGAGAGGAGAAACATCAGTGAGCAGTGATGTGTAAAATTAAATAATTTACAGAAAATAATTGGTTGCTTTCTTCAGTTTGCTGCTGTGTGCATGTAATGTATCTGTGTGCGTGTGTGCACGTTTGTGTGTGTATTCATTTCAACATTGTCTATTACTGTGTTTCTTCTAGGAAGAGAGGTTACTAAGGTCTAATTTCCGTGATCCACAAAGAAAACATGTTTTGCCCTCTACCTGCAAAATTACTTTTAGGAGATGCATCTCTTAAGAGACTCGAACGATTAGCATATATTCTTGAGGAATTCATCCATGTTTGCCATGTCATAGCTATATTAGCTCACTGTGATTCACCTGCTGTGTGTGGTGATGCAGACTAAGAATGGTTTTAGAATGTCACAAGATTTGCAATTATTCCCAGACTAATTTGACAAGTCAAGGCCCTGGGCCGTTGCCATGGAGATGTGTATATTTTCAGGACATGCTCCAAGAGGAAAGAACTTTGAGCAAATTGGTCTGGCGTATATAAAATAATAACTGGTGGGAAATGAAGTGTTAACCCTACTTTGAGCTAAGTTGTAGTGTGCTAACTTTGCATTGCAGTGTTCATGCCTTATGATAGTCCAGATTACTGCTGTACCTGGCCTTTTGTGCACTAAGTAGATTATTACAATTTTAAACATGGTTGTCTCATTATCCTTCTTTCTCCCTGTGTCATACTATAAACATTAAGACTGCACATCATTTGTTTCCTTGATGAAACCTTCAAATGACACCCATCTTGATTAAATACATTTTTCAGAATTACTATTCTATATGTACATGAATTACCTTTTTATTCCTGAAAATAAATTACTCAAGTGATGCTGCCAACTGATGTTACTGTAGATTAAACTGACTTTCAATAATAAACTGAACTCAGTAGTCCTCAAACATGTCTGCAATCAACAGTATTTTTGAAACCTGTTGATCATGCCCTCTTAGAATAGAAATCACTGTTAATAGATTTTCACGTAGAGTCCAAGCAGATTACAGTAGAGACAGGATCAATGTCTCAGTATCTCTCTATGTCTCTCTCTCTTTCTCTCTCACTCTCTCTTGCTCTTTCTGTCTCTCTTGTCTTTTCTCAGATTGGTTGATTCAGGATGAATGGCCCTCATACTATAATTTATCAGGGGACAGCGTTGCAGGGGTTTGTTCCTCAATCAGTCTTGGCCTATCACCATCCCCATCTTGAAAGATACATTAGCAGTCCTATTGATCAGTGGGGGAGACCACCAGACCAGATTGGACATTGGTGGATGTTGGAATGGGGATGTGGAATACAATGCCATCAGGGTGCGAGACATCAAACACTGTCAAATGGAGCTAGAGCTGCACATTCAGACTTAATCATGATGAAGTGGAAGACCTGTTTTATATTTTAGACATTTCACACACACACACACACACACACACACAGACTTACAGATACCCTATGTACTTTGATGTTAGAGGTTGGCCTTGCTTTTATTAACCCCAGTTAATGGGCCTTTTTCAATTTTGTGAAAGGATACCATGAACCAACCGTCATCCTTAATGTCGTCAACGAGAATACATCTATCGTGTCTACGCTCAGAGGGAAACACTTAGCTTTGAGATTACACCACATTCCTGACAGGGATACCTCAAGTACGTCCCTGTTTCGAAACAACTTGTGTTGCAAACCTCAGCTGCTCAACAATGTTCTCCTTTTCAGTGTTCCCTATGAACATGATTCTCACACCACTTCAAATTCAGCCTTTTTGTCAGTGGGGACAGTGTGCGAACAGTGCAGAAGACGTTAGCTTACCTGAAAGCAACGTCCTGTTTGCTATCAAGATGCCTGCAAGCAAAATATTGATTTGAAAAGAATTGTGTTGGCAGTCTGTTTTCCTGCAACCCCCCTGTCTGCCATTCTGCCATTCGTCACTGCCCCAGGGTGTGTGTGTGTGTATGTGTGTTCTTATGTAAGAGTCACCTGTATAAATAGCTTTTGTATCCTTGAACAAACTTCTCAGTATCAAGTGCACTGTTGGTCTGCCAATGCTTATCAATGATGTTTATTATTACTGATGTTTTCTGTGTAGCTAATAGGCATCACAAGACAAATCTGGAGTCATGAACTAATGAGGAGTATACTGATGAACTGATGATACGATACATTCAATATTTAATCGTAATGCCATTATAGACCACATTATACAGTACACCTATATTATTTCACATAATCAAATCGACTTGTTGTCATAGAGTAGACACTTGTTTGAAGAAGATGATGCCTTAGTCATCCATGGTGACAGTTAACAAATGGTATGCCTCAATACTTAGGGCTTCCTCTTTATAAGGATATTTCTACTCATGCTGAATAAGGCATTACTGCCTCCATCCTCTTCACTGGCCCCCTGCCTGCATGCTAATTATTTTGGCACATTGCCCTCAGTTTGTCAACAAGGAAAAGTATAGGCAGCCTTGATCTCCACTGCCTTCAACATCAGCCTCAGAGATGGAGTTGTGTTGTTACACTTATCGCACAGCCACCATTCAGGGATATTTGACCCTCAGGTCACTTACGATTCACAATATGATGTATTTGGAAATGTTAGGGGTTTGGCTGCAGGTTGTGCAGTGAACGAATGCCAAAGGCACATTTCCCTGTCCATTGTCAGGAATGACAATGAAGTTCTGTTGTATTGTGCTTTATTGAATTGTAGAACACTACACTGCATTGTATTGCATTCTGTAATATTCTATATCTATTCTGCCGCCATTGTTTGACAACACGGGATGTCACATTGAAGAATGACAGTGAAAAGGATGATACCGCCACTCAAACAGTTGCGTCCTCTGCATGAGTCGCATCACTTTACGTTCCCCCTCCTCCCAAATTGTTCAGTGACTGCTGATTCAACAGGAGTAGACTTTGACACTCTGCAAAAGGTGACAGAAGTCGCTCAGATTTCGCATCAAAGTGCGTTTGAAACAAGAGCTGTGGTGGCGTCCTCTGCCGCTCGCTCTCGTCATCGGTGACAGATACACCTCCACTGTGTGGGGCTCTTCCTCCAGCGGACTGCTCTATCCTGCTGTCAAACACCTGTCATCGTCCTCCATGAAAGGCCATGACATGTAAGAGCTTCTCGGTGTCTGATGTGGTGCATTAGTAATAAACAAGGTTTGGCAACTTAAGTAACAGCTAACTCCATGATGATTCATGCTTGTTTTGTTGATCTTGACACTTCTCCTGCACTTGAATGTTTCACTGAGGCAGTGAGGCACGGGCCTTTAATTGAAAAAGGGTAACGAGATGTTGGCCGCTGGAATGAACCGAGGTTCACTTACTGTTAGAGAAGATCACACAACAACTCCTATCTGCCGCCTTGTCTACACACATCTAGTCAGTAGCTTTCTATAAACACAACTTCCCTACATTTGTGTTTATTGTGTGTTTCTAGCGCTCACCATCTCCTCCTCTGCTCTCGAGCTCCTCTTCTGCCATCCAGTCACCTTGGGTTCGGCTGAGCTCCAGGTATCCCAGTCAATACCCCAGGACTGCTCTGCCACTTCCAGATTCTTCTGCCTGGATCACTCTCACCAGCTCACTTCAGCTATTCATTCAGGCTTGAACTCCTTTCATGTAAAACCAATTTGTCATTCCAGTGGTTGGTGTTGTCTTTGAACTTTGAATTGAAACTTTGTTAAATTTGAATGTGGCCTTGTTCAGTTGTCAGATGTCAGCTTCCTATCCGTTGGCACTGAAGGTCATACAACAGGATGTACGATACCCACTGGGAAAGGAGATGAGGGAGCAAAACATACAGTAGACAGAACGCTCACATTCGGTTAATCATCCTCAATAAGCTCCTGCTACCAGAGATAGGAAGCAATTTAGAGGCAGCTGATTACGATTGATGAACCTCAAACTATTTCAGTCAGTTCATGAATACGAGAATCGTGAAACGATGATTACTGAGGTTCATCCAGTCTTGGAGTATCTGCGAGGGGTTCAGAAACAAATGCATCCGTGAGCTTGCTGTGTTTTCATATGTACACAAAGGGACCTTAATTGGCTAAACCAGGGATGAAAGTTGTGTCGTAGGCACGGTCGTAAAGTTGATCCACACATACGCTGTAGTAACCACCTGCGTCTGGTGTTGACTAATGGGCGGCGTGAGAGAAAACTGCCTCCACTGTCATCGTGATACATGGAAACGCTCTTTAAGACAGAGCACTATTTACTCACAGCCTCAGTCAGGCCATCAAGCAATCCAATCTGCACCCAGACCCCCCACACACCCCCCCCCCCTTCCACCCCCACCACATCATGTCAGTGCCGGGATATGAATCTAAACCTGCAGAAGCTTCCAGGGTGCGAGCTGATGGATACTCGCTCATGCCAGGGCTGAGGGGCTGAGAGGGGAGCTCTGGTTGCTGGGTGAAGCCTGGGAATCCTCCTGGGTGATTGTTCATCATGGAGAGAGGGCTTGAGCCATGCTGGTGGAAGAGTGCCAGGGAGGAATTAGCTGATAGGGGGATCAAAAGAGAGAGAGAGATGGATGGATGGAGAGGGTGAGTGAGAGGAGTGAGGGAACATAGGTTGTGCTGCCGAGTTCCAGAGAGAGAGAGAGAGCTCCAGAGAGAGCTCCAGAGAGAGAGAGAGAGAGAGAGAGAGAGAGAGAGAGAGAGAGAGAGAGAGAGAGAGAGAGAGAGAGAGCTCCGGAGAGAGAGAGAGAGAGAGAGAGATAGACAGACAAATATGGGGTCTGTTACAAAGCTTCATACTTCCCTCCTTCTGCGTGTGTCTTTCTGTGTGTGAGTTGCCAAAAGAGACACTGAGAATGATGCAGGCCTGTCAGTCCCAGTGGGGTTCAACATGTTTTACAAAGAGAGTGGACCGACAGTGCCCCAGTAGGGAAGCCAATGACTGCATCCCACTGCAGTGCATATAAAGCATCTCGTCTCACAGTTGGCTAGCTCATCCGCAGACTCCTGGTCCGAGGCTTATTTTGTCGATGTGCTTGTTATTTCAAAAATGGGCCTGTATCATTTGTGGGAATTGCCTTGGCTTTTCTAGCTCGGGGACCGATGGACCAAGTCCTGGCTTGGCCACACAGAGAGTCCATCTGTACCCCACATGCCAGGGCACAGCAGCCAACATGGAGCAGGGGGCAGAGGGAGGACCAACAACGCCAGACAAGTTGTGCCATACAATAATTTAACGATGAATCACACGTTCAAACAGACACACAGGCCCCCCCCCCCCCCGCACACACGCACACGCACACACACACACACACACACACACACACAGACAGACAGAAACACAAACAAAAGAAAGAGCAGAACAAACACTTCCGTCAATAGTGAAAGCAATTTCCTTAGCAGTGTCGCTTGACCCATGACGTTCATCCTAAAAGTAAACCCACTTATTCTTCTGAAATCAGGCCTCTTTGGAGATGGCTGTCTGCGGAGAGCAGTCATTTAACAAATAGAGAGGCTCTGCTTCTTACTTGCAGTGATTCCTGATTAGCTGTGTCGTGAATGGATGACAGACGTTTAGGGTTTCTCGTGCATTTATCTGAGAAGTGGGGACTATGAAGGTCGGTGTGGTTATGGCATGAAGGTGATCAGTCCATCACAATCTCCCTGCATGGTTCGCTTCCATTCATGTGGAGTAATGGTCAAAGGCAATGTGTAAATCCAATAAGAAAAGTGAAAGCACTTGACAGAAACGCAGTTGTGGGTAAAGACACCCTCCAATCATAGCTCACGAGGCTATCCGTTGTCATCTGTCGACGCGGTCTCCGTCTGTGGCTGCGTGTGTCTGCAAATGGTTGATACGTACGTGCTTATGTGTGTGTTTGTGTGTTATAAGTGCTGTCTTCATAACAGGGCTGGAGTGGGGGGGGGGGGATCTTGAGAAATTGCTCCATGTTTGTTTACCCATGTGTTGCTGGACTGATGTCTTGTTCAAAGCATTCAGTCCTTGCCCACGATTCAAGAGTTCAATTTTTCGCTTGACATTTTTCATGCCCCTTCATATTTATGTTGGAAGGAAAATGTTTGGGCACAGTACATAAAAGGCAAATTTAAAGTGACAACATCGTCCCAGAGCTAAAGTACTCTCAAGAACACAAACATTCATGCTTGCACTTTACCATGAATCAGTTTTATAAAAATATGGCAACGATTTAAGACAGTCCTACCACTAAGGCCATGAACACTCTTTATTCTTTTGACAATTATATCTTTCTAACATTCACTCATCAGTCATACAAGTCAAATAATTTCCAGCCTTCAGGAAAAAAAGATAAATGATATGCAAGGACTGTAGACACTGGGATACTCTGTATATCTTTTAAGCACATATTTGAGCTTGTTGATCCAAAAATTAGATGTATGTGTTCCCTTTGCAGCTGTGCATCCCAGTGTTTTCTTTGCCAGCATGTGTGTGTCCGTGGGTGTGTGTTCGCGTGTGTGAGTGACATCAGTACCAGAACCATCTAATGTACCATCTAATCTAAATATTAAACAGACAGGGATATAGAAACAGTATTTTTCATTCTCTTACAAATGTTTGATTTGTATGATTCAAATAATAAAACAATAACAAGTGGATGGAGAGGCTGGAGGCATTAATGCAATGCCCTTGAACAAATGTGTTCCACTGCAAGTGCAAACTTCTGATACAAAATGAAAACTGGCAAACAAGGTAAGAGTGTATGTATATACACAACGTGTGCAGTCCTCTGGCCCAGATTTCACATAAAATACAGAGGTGGACAATACCCACATTGAGTATTTTTCCCCATCCCTACTTCCCAGATGTGGATGTTGAACTCTACCAGTTGGTGCTGCATGAGTAACCCTTTCACCACCTTGTTCCCGACTCTCCAGCCATCCAACAGAGAACGTGTCCTTTTGATTGAGATGATCTAAACCACTTGCTTGTCAGTTCAAGGTTTGAAAACTGACGTTTGACGGACACTGTCGCAACTCACACTCCAACAGCTCCACAGATTCCCTTAATGGCAGAGCTGTCAATGCTTCTTCTCAGAGTACAACGCTGATGCCAGCTGATGGGCCTATCTGAGAATCCAAATATCAGCTCTACAGTAGTTCATATAACCCCATTACGTGTTTAGAATCAGCTGACGCAGTGTTAATCTGAGCTTGAGCCTCTGGAGGGAAGGAACAACCCTAACTTCTGGTAAGAGCTGTAGAGGCAACAACTTTTCTTCACGTTGTGGATCTTAAAACAGGGGTACTTTCCTTCGAAGTAAGGATTTGCTGGTAAGATTTCATTTCTGGCCCACAAGTTCCACTTTTCACTAGTTTTTGTTGTACTTGTGTGGTGCACATACCTTTGTTTATGCTGCAAATTTGCAATAAAGTAAAAGCCCTTATTGAAAGTCAGCCAAAGACATAAAACTGTTTGAGAACTACAGGAAATTGTATCTACTGTATACTTACAGTGGAGAGAAAAAAGGTAGTCTGAAAATAAAAGGTACAGTAAGCAAAATTTTACTTCAGATTGAAATCAATATTTTTTGCTGACCTGGAAAACAGTTCACTGGTATAGGGTATTACTAATTACAATAATATTTGTCAAGGACAAACAGTCAATAAAGTTCCATGAATCAACAAGGCTGAACATCGATTCCCAAGCTAACAGGACACAGTCAGATATTTACACTATATTATTCTACCACCCACAACACTGCAGGAGTGGTGCTTTCACCTTTAAGCTCTACAGGGCTCTTTCTTGTCTGCTATCAACTGATCTCAGGTCATTTTACCAAAGGCTGGCACTTTATGATACTCTATTTCACACATGGGAGCTTACACTCTTTCTAACACACACAGGGATCTCTGACTGCTAATCTTACGCTAGAGTATTTCTGGTATTATGTTTTTTTACCAGATTAAGTCAGTATTCATTTAGATAAGCAATAGATAGAGGATCTTCCCGGAGGGGTTTGTAGCTCCTCATTGACCCATGTTGGCATCAAAAGAAGTGTGGCGTTGAATGCAGCGGTGCCTTTTTAAACACGTGACAGTTCAGGTTCCTTTTATGGGTGCCATGGTTTCATGCTCTTTGTGAAATGGTGTGCTTGCCTGTTTGCTGTCAAATGTCTTCAGTAGAGAAATACAGTCAATCTTTCTACAAGATATTAACACTGTGAAACCTGCTTTTATCTTGTGTAATTCTCCAAAGCTCTAACGTAGAGATTATTTGGGGTCTTTACACCTTAGTGGATCCTCTAGAGTGGTTTCTCTCACACTGTCAAATTACTGGCAGTCACAGTAACTGAAAGTCACAACCACACTTTACATATGGCCTGTTGAAGAACATGCTAAACCCATTTTTTGTTTATCATCTATTGAATTAAAGAGGATACAATTAGTGAGGTCTTTGATTAAAAAAAATGGTACCACATTTTTACATTGAAAGGTATGACTTATGAAAAGGTCCAAACATGTTATTCAAAAGATCTTTTGAAATTCAAATGATGATTTTTTCAATCTATACTTGTCTGGTTTATTGTCATGACTAATTCAATATATTACTTCAGGTGACTCCAACACTTCTTACCACGGTAGTTACATTTTTCATGGCACGAAATATACTAAGCAGTAAAGTTGTGGTTTGAATTTGTTTTACCACTTACAAAACATTTGAGTCTGTTGTTTTTTTCTGGTTATTTATTGCTGAATGCTTTTTACAATTTATAAGTGACTTTCCTCATGGGGTCTTCAAGCCAGCTTTCCCAGCAATACTCTTTGTTTGCACCAGTGCTTTGAGGTTTAAATGAGAGATGCTGACAGCTAAATGTTGAAAGGCAATGAGCAGTGGGCACTTTCCTCTGAAAGTGCACCTCCTTCAACTCAAATATTTCTGTAATTGCACTCAACAGGGGAACAATGTTGAAAAAAAACTGAAACTGAGTCTTAATAGGCACAAAGACTGTAACAAAAACATATTTTATGCTTGCTGCATAAAATGTAAACACACAAAGACAGTGAAGGGTGAAGGCTCAAAGTATTAGTGCTAATGATCTTTTTCCGAATCACCACGCTGACAAGTAAACTTCACTAAATATGATACCTGAACCAAATACTTTTTTGACAGTTTTATTTCAGTTCCAAATCAAATTAGACTCTGCTCTCCTCTGATCTTTCATGACGTTGCAAAGGTCATATGCCTCTGAATCCTCGTCATTTGTGGTGTGGTATCAATTCTGTATTGATCGAGGCCCATTTATCATGTAGTACCTGCGTGCTGAGCACTCAGAGGAGACTATTACACTGGCTATGGAGATGTCTTGGAACTATTTATAATCCTCAAGGGCTATTAATGATGGATAATAGATTTATAATGTAATGACACTCAGAGCAAGAGGGATGGGAGACTTCTCCATGGTGATGTACGACCCGGTGGCTTAATGAATTCACTTTCTGATTAGTCGAGGTGACTTCCTCAACAATGCATGATGAACCGACAAATCTGAAGTCTCTGAACGTGGAGCAGGTGTTTTGCAATGACCAGTAAGTGATGGATGTGTTGAAGAGTTTAGGAAGCTAAGGGAATTGAAACATTCACAGCCAAGGGCTATTTTGGCAATAAACACTTGTCAACCAAGTGTTCTTCTCCGGCAGTAGGGGCCTATATGCACTGACAGCTGAACGGTGCCCTCAGCCCCGGCCTTCACCCCGGCCTCTGTCAGCCTGGGTGAAATATGAGGCTGGTTCAGCAGAGGGGTGAAGGTGGGGGTGAGGGGTTCTGAGGGCAAGGAGCATCCTCCTCGCTGCCTCAGCATGGCTGTCTCTCAGAGGCCTGGTGTTCCACTGTGATTTACAGTGGTTTGGAGGCTTCCCTCCTTATTCTGCCATGCAGTACCTCCCCCACTGTGACTGATGGAAAACTCCTGGCCTTGGGCCTATTGGACATGGGAAGCTGTTCGTGTGTTATGGAGGTGGCTGGATTGGTACTCCAAAAATCAGTCTCGAATGAAAGCCAACATATCCTGCGTTGTCATCCATGGTATGCGGTGGGATAAGCGAGGGGAAATTCTGATTGATGGAATTAGTAAGATTCTCTTTATTGCTCCGCTTCAATTCCACTTCCAAGTTAACAAGTTAACAGGATTTGAAAGCTATACTGAATAAACCTTAGTCTTAGCTGCAGAGTAGCTTGTGAATAATGCAGTGATACCATAAATGTTAAATGAATGGTTGCCTTCAGCCTCAGTGGCACTACATAGTTAAAGACTATACTATTAAGAAGGTATAGAAGTCATTAATATTAATTCATCAGAATTCATTAAATTAATATGTATAGAAAGAGAATGGAGATATCAATTCTACCATTAAGTTATCTTAATAAACTTCCAGCTACCAATGATGTCACTGTCCATGTACTTTTGCTGTTGAATAGGCAAAAACCTTGGTATTTTGCTTGGCATCATTCCACCACTTCCAGACAATATGGGCAAAGCTGAGGGGCGCACTATAAGACCATTAGGAGTCAGTTAGTGTGTAATTGAGTTTGTCATTAGTCCAACTGTCAGTAAATTAAAAATTGATCTTGGGGAACCGTTTCCCAAGATTCTTTACTTCTGGGATGGGAGTCAATGTCAAGCTCTGAAATGGCTTCATGGTTAATCCCACTGGAACAGCGCGTCATTTGATACAATTCATGGAGAACATCTGCCCTCATCTTTTCTGTTAGCTTCTCTGTTCCATTGAATTGCACCTCAAGGATGACTTTGCATGCAGAATAACCCTTTTGATTTAATTAATTGTTAATGCGATTCATAATACTCGGTGTGCTGATGCATACCAACGCACAACAATAATGTATCGTTGTGTTCTTTAGAGAGAATTTAGTGACAACCGAGCCTTTTCAGCTTCTTCCACTTCACCTGGTTCACCAACAGCTCACTAAAGGATGACTAATATGTTGCCTCTCACAATGGTATTTTAGGGCCTCTTCTCCAGGGTATTACAGAGGTTCAATGTGACAAGATAAGGTCTGACACACCTAACCATAAGGCTGGCTCACTCCTTAATTCAGCCTAATCAAGATGATGCTGATCAGATTGACGCTAATAGGAGATAACCATAATCATTACTGTGCCTCTGGGGACTGCTGACAGAACGCTGCAATCCGTCAGTGGCAGGAAATGAGTGTTCAAACCCTGGAATGCTATGATAAATTGTTTTCCACACACACGTCTAGAAGACTTGGAGTTCAGACCATGAAAGGTTACGCTGTGGGGTTTCTCTTTCTGACACGCTCTGTACTTACAGTACAGCAGCATGAGCCACTTCCTCTGAATAGGCTTCACTTCCTGTAGGAGATGACAAGTTACAGCACACCCCACGGTGATCCACAGTTTTACAGTGCCATTAGAATGTCACACGGAGAAGGAGGAAGTTCCTGTACCAGAAAGGTATACTTTACTGGGAGGGAATATCAATTTAGCCCTGTCTAATACACAAAGTGACAATGAAGATGTCATCTTGGTTCAAAAACAGCGCAATATGTAGAATGGGAGTTTGAAATGGCGAACAACATACCTGTACTTTATATAAAGCTATGATGTAATATATTTTCTCCAAATCACACAACATATGAACAAAATTAAAACTGTATTAATTCGTTATTAATATACAGGAGGATAGTGACAATAGAGCATCCTTTGAGGCTTTCCTTCAGAGTAGAATAAACAAGGAGTTTTCTTCACATGACAATGGTTGCCTTTGGGATTTTTACATAAAAAATAGGCCTAATTATTTTACAAGCCATGGGAGGTGCAGGATCCTGTTTTGGCATCCTCATATTAAACACTGCCGTCACCCTCTCCCCTCCATTCCCGTAGAACATTATCAGGTCTTATTGGGATGATCAAATAAGACAAGAGACCCTGCAGCTACTGAGAACAAAGTAGGCAAGGGAAAGTTGCAGCAAAGTAGTAAACATAAAACATAAAGTATGGTGGTAAACATTATTGCTCGTGGTATTTCTCCCTGGTTCTCTGAAGCTGCTGGACGCTTTGCAGGTTCGGCAGTGATTTAAACTCTCTGTTGGCCATTTCCCACAGTCACGGTTCATGCAGAGGGAATTTACTGTTCTTTTGTAGCCTATCTGCTTGATGACTTGGTAAGTGGTCTGGAAATTCATCCGAGCACCATGACTTTCAGTCCCCCACTCTGCTCTTTGCTCTGGTCTCCGTTGGATGTGGAAAGCCGCTGGGAGATTAGTGGCTCTGGTGGTAAAGCATGCCCACAATGGAGAGGAATGTGGGAGGTTAGGAGGAAAGTATGGAATAAAGGAAGTGGGGAGAAATTGCCAAGCACAGGTGAATAAAACAGTCTAGCTTATGAATGTTTGTTTTTACTTGCACAACAACCAAAACAAAGCCCCTTGGTCTGATGAAAGATGGTCAACTGGACAAGCAAAATATGCAGCAACTAATATATAAAACATAATGTAAGTCATAAAAGATTTAAGCCGTTTATATTTGTTACTGTACTATGAAGTTGTGTATATTTGGTACAGTTATAACCTTAAATTGACTTCTACAGGCTATTCCTCTATTTCTATTGATATGGCCTTAATTCAGGCATTTGACAAAGCGGTTCAGAGATGGGGCTAAGCTTCTGACCTGATGAAATCCCTGAGAAATCCCCATCATCTATCTCAGACAGAGGGCAATGCAGACTATATGAAGCAGCCTGCTAAGGCGAATCATCATCCACTTCAATTTTTGGACTATTTAATTACACACACACACACGCACACACACACACACGCACACACGCACACACACACACAAACACACACACCTACACACACACACACATACACACACTTACACACACACACACACACACATTGTGTAGAGTTATTGTGTGGTCATTGTGGGGATTCAGAATTCAGTCCCATTCAAAATCCTGCATTCCCTAACTTCTTAACCTAACCCTAACATGAACCCAACCTTAACTCTAATATTAACTTTACCCCCAAAACCTAACCTGAACCCCAAACCTAAGCATAGCCCTGTCTCCGAACCCTAACCATTACTAAACAAAGCCATACACACGGTTTAGGTTAAAACTCAAAAACTCCCCTATGCACCGTTGTTCCATATTGTACATTTACATTTACAGTATATTTAGTCATTTAGCAGACGCTTTTATTCAAAGCGACTTACAAGAGAGAGCTTTACAAAACGTACATAGGTCAATGATCATAAACAACGAGCCCCAAAAACATTGTGGGTAGCCAAAACATGAAGCATACATTGTGAGAAGCAAATAAGTGCCAATGGGTGGAACCAGAAGAGCATGTAGTTAAACACATTTCAATTGAACAACATGATCCCCGACAGTGCTATAGTGTACCTGGAGGAAAGCAAGCAACAATAGTAATATAATTCACAGCGAGTCCAAGCAGTTACTGTAAATCAGTTACAACTAACCAACAAGTGCAGCGAGTCCCTTGCGTAATAAGTGCCATATTGTTCCTGGATGAAATAAACAAAGATCTGATCCAGCAAATCTTTGTAAAGTACCATTGTACTCCCGGAACAAGTGCGTCTTTAGCCTTTTCTGGAAAGTGGAGAGACAGCCAGTATCTCTGATGGAGGAGGGGAGATGATTCCATTGGGGGGCCAGACAGGAGAAGAGCTTGAATTGGGAGTGGGCACTCTTGAGAGGTGGGACCACCAGACGGTTATCCGAAGAAGACCGTAGGTGGTGGGTGGGGTAGGTTAAGGCTGGACAAGAGACTGGATGTAGTCTGGTGCAGTCCCATTCACCGCTTGGAAGGTCAGTACCACGATCTTGAATCTGATGCGGGCCGTGATGGGTAGCCAGTGGGGGGAGATGAAGGGCGGGGTTACATGGGAGCATTGTAATAAGCAAGGATATGTCGATGGCTTTCGTGTCGGACCCTGTCCACTGAAAAGAGCTTGGCAGGGTGCTTGTTATGCTACTCAATCTAGTGGACTGAATGTACCCCAACGTGTCACTTCCCACAGGCTCGTGCTGTGCTGATCCCATAGTGTTCGACCACAGCACTAAACTCATCTGGCATCTCTCTACACCCACTGGGATGAAAGGCAGGATGGGCTGCAGGGGCCTGCACATTTAGAGTCTAGCAGACACCAAATAGGAAGTGGAGTAAAGTTAGCTAGGGCAGCACTGTACTGTAGCTAATGGTAACTCTCAGTGATGGACAGTTTTTACGAGGCACCAAGACTTATATGATCGGTACTTTCCAGACATGCCTGACAAAGTCATGAAGCTGTGGACCTCTACGTTTCATGTGCTGTCAACTGTCATCATGTTAGAGGTTGCCAAGGCACAAGTTCATGGGAGCATTTGGGAGTGGGAAGGACAGCCCACACAATGTAATACTACGTAGGTGTAACACTAGAATAATAATTGCAAAGAGATATGTTCAGGGTGGTGGGGAAAATTGCTTAGATCTATGGATCGTGAGTTTACAGTAAAAAAAAAAAGATTTGCAGATGAAAATGATGCTGTGCAACAGCATTTTGTCATGGTGTACATGACTCAAGACACATGTGGAATACCTGACAAGATCTAGTAATGGCTGATTAGTAATGATGTGTACTCAATAACACATTGATACATGTGTGAACAGGAAAAACCTGTTGAAATGCATTGGTGAAAACATTGTAAACACATTTGCAGACACGTTTTGACGCAGAAGAGCTTCAACATGTGGCAAGGATTCTTATAATGATCACCTTTATTTTTGTCATGAACGGAAATCTGCCTTAAATATGTCCCAGCAGAGAATGAAAAACATTCAGATCAGAGGGAAGTTTTAATTCCTCTCAAACACATCAGTGTTGTTAAAGTACCGTGGAGACTAAATCCTTTTCAAACCACTCACCTCCTCACATGAATGGCTGTTGGTTGCAGCAGCAGGATTGCTGGACAGGAACAAAATTTGTCATGCACTCTTGTGGTGCACATTGTGTACGCAGTGTAAATATATGTATGTCTGAGTGTCTTTGTGTGGGTATGTGTGCCTTCATATTTTTGTGCATGGTGGTACATTTGTGTGTGTGTGCGTGTGTGGGTGTGTGCGTGTGCGTGTGTGCATGTGTGTGTGACATGCAGTCTGAGAACGGTGGTGGTGTGCTGTGATAGTTCCAGTTGGCTTCCCCCAGCCTTCACAGCTCTCCCAGTCTAAACAGGAGCAGGAGAGAGAGGATCATCTTTCGCACTCTACTGTGGAAGTACTCCAGACAGGCAAAAAAACCAAAACACCAAACACCGTTATCAAGCAAACCAGCGTAGGATTAGAGGCAGCAGTTAAAACAGGAGCTAACCACACGTCTGGTTTCTGATCAGGAAAAGGGATTTTGATCTCCATAAACCAGTATGATTTAGGTTGGAGGTACAGTACAGTTTCCAATTGTACTGTTGAAGTAAAGCTCTTCCTTTACTGACAGATTGTTGCCTTCTCTGACATCAGTAATTTAAAAAAAAATAATTCTCTCCTAATGTTTTTCTCCTCACTGGGAGGGAGGCATTAATGAGAGTTCCCACTGCCAAATTAAGAAAAGATCAAATCAACAAAGCATATCCATGACACTGTATGGGCCATGTTTGGGTTGAGGGGGATGTCAAATTTGTGTGGGCAAACTGGACTAATTCTCTGAAGCTAAGGGGCAGATTTAGAGGTAGGATGAGAGTGATAATCATTAGCAAACGCCCACTGCTCCCCTTAAACATGCTCGGTGGTGGGCAGGTCGTCTCTCTTCAGAGGAATGATGAACCTTCTCTCTTGGCCCTTCCCCCGTTAATGAAGCAGAACAAGCCAGAGATAGGGTTAAGAGTGGGTTACTGTGTTCATGTAAAATTGCATTTTTGGGACAAAAACCTTAAGCAGATTGGGTCCTTGTCAGATGTAATGCCAAATATATATTTGTGTTGCTTGTTTGAACTTTGAAGCATGTGTATACTTAGGTTTCGATCATCCTTAAATTACGCTCTCACCAGAAATTAGCTTTAATTCTAGCTTTATTAAACTACTGTATCTGCATTTTGCATACTGACATACTGTCATTGCATACTATGTAATATTTGTATACTAACTTTGCTTGCTTTGACACCGAAATTTGATTTGAGCATTGCCTTTAAGTTTCTTATAAAACTGTTTCCATAGATAAAGAATAATAATCTGAGCTTCAGTCGTGATTATGATAAACAGATCAATTACAGATCTATTACCTAAAACTGAAAATAGGACCAGCACCTCCTCTGTGCAGTCCATCTAGCTATTTGTTTTAGAAATGTAACTGTATTGATCCCATGTGCCTGACTGTCTATGAACAAGATAAGAATTTTGGAAAAAAACATTAATTTCGGCCTCTCATATTGGTGTATTTGTCCATATCCTTGAGTGATAAATACATATAGTGGTGCTCAATGGTCTATTTAGCGATATTTCATACCCCTTTGTACCATTCATTCTGTAGCATTGGTCTCCAATTATAGTATAGGAGTGCAATGCATAATCAGTACTGTATCTTCTCATTCTGGACTAGCTGACCTCAGCTGTGTTCAATGTGCATGAAATCCTAGTCTTTTGGTGTGTTAAGCCCCAGATCTATAATGTAAAGGGCTTTGAGAACGGCACAGCAGAATAAACACTGGGAAAGCCCAGGGAATATCATTGCAGAGCTCTCTCTACCTCTCTCTCTCTCTCCCTCATCACCTCTCTCCTCTGTCTCTCTTTCTCTTTCTCCCTTCTCTCTCTCTCTGCTTTCTTTCTCTCTCTTCCTCCCTTTATGTCTCTCTCTCTCTTTGTATTTTTCTCTCTCTGCCTCTCTTCCCGTCTGATAGAAAACCAACCTTGGGCACTAGTGTGGATGTGGCTGAGATAATTGGTTAGCAAGGTGCCCCTTTCTGTCTATTTGACGTTCCCTGTCTGAAAACTTGACGGTGAGGAAACTCTTATGGCTGATCTCAACTCATCATCCTATTCACTCTACAGTACATGCAGCACAGACACGTTACAGTAACTATGTTTTGTGTATATGGGCGACATTGTTATTTTTAATGAACATATGACATATTACTATCAAACTCTTACATTATGCTTAAATGCCCATGGCTCAAAATAAGATTGTAACAAACAAAAGTCTGGTGATACCACTGTTTATTTGGTTGAACACAATTCAATCTCTAATATCTGCAGATTTGGAAATTTCGATTGAAAGAAAGGACTCCTAGGAAAATAGGCAAGCATGATGCATCTATCAAATAACCCATACAAATATTGAGAGACGCGACGTGTCAATGCTCCCTTGTATAATGTGTCCAGTATTCAGTGGTTCCTGTCGTTACCTGGAGAACAGGGAGTGTGTGCACTACTAAAAGTAACTCAGCAAAGATAAGCCTGGGGCAGAGGTTGATAAATCAGCATGAAGACACACACTGACATCTTTATTTAGGACAGGGATTACTGTAGGTCATCCTTGTCACTGACTGGATGTGCAGCGGGTGGGTTACCAGGAGAAGAGTCCGTGAGCAGCAGAGGACCAATCACAAGGCTGCGGTGACATGGCAGCTCTAACCTAATGAACTGCATGGCTGAGATCTGTCATTGACGCATTACTGAGCTTTCTCATACCTCCCTCCACGTTCTACCCCCTCTCCTCTACTGTCCGCTTATCCCCACACATCATGTGGTTTGTCAGAGCACGGCTGTCTGTGTCAGACGTGTCAGAGTAATTATGGAGTCCGACAATGCATGTAATGACATAGTGTTCTCTCTACATTCACTGCCTGGCCCAGGGTACTTAACATGGGAAAGGCACATGCTTAAGGTCCCACTGACATTTTATGTTAAAGTCTTGACGTCCCCTGCTATAACACTCTCAACTAATCATAACAAAAGACTAATTTCACATCTGTTTCACACCCTTTTATGTCCAACTTACACATTCGTTTGTACAGGAATTCCCTACTCTGACCTTTACATACGGGCAACAGACAGGTGTCAAAAAATGTCCACCCCTTTTAGTAAAGCTTGCAAGTAAATTATTATACAATGATCTGTGAGGACAGTTAGAATTTTTTTAAGCACTTAAGCCAGGGTCTTGTAAAACTTTGTTCTGTCTTGCCAATTTAACGCTAAGTCAAATACACATTTTAATCACTGTTAATTCTGTAGGAGAAGTTATACCAAAGTGATACCACAGTTGACACAACTATTTTTTTTATTTCCAGGTTCCTAGTCTTGTGGGAACTCATCATGCCCACATGACTCGTCTTCTGCCTCAACCTAGTTACGACAGAAGTCAAATGTCGCGCAATCTCTGATGGGGTTTTGAAACCTTTCAAGAGGATGATGTATTACAAAGGGGAAGCACATTGACATGCATTGCAAGTATCATTGCTGTTTGCCTCTCAGAGGCATGCTCATTATTTTGGTCAGATTTTCATACTAGGAACTCCTAATCATGAAAATCTTCTTTTGTCGAACATGATTTTCATGTGCAAATGAAATACAGGAACTTTATTTTTTTCCCTATGGCCACCTGTGACCTCAACATGCTACAGAAGGGCCTCAACAAAGTTGCCCCGTCTCTGAGAGAGATTATGGAAATGTTCAAACTAATGCACAGTACTGTATGTATCAATCACACCACAGTACCACCAACACTTTACAAACACACACACACACAAACAAACTGCTGGAGAATTGACCCAGTGATTATAACTGTTTTGTTGCTTTGCATTAGGTCAGTGATAAGCAGATGTTTTATCAGAATGGTGTGACATAGGTCAGTCCTGTTGTCACAAACTAAGAACCAGCACTCTGCTGTCTTCGAAACACAATTGTTTGTTGCTTTAGCTTTGCAGAATCATCAGATGAGTGTCTTTGTAAGAATCAAAGTGACATAGTAATGACGCAAGCCTTTAGGGCACATATGGCCGGTGAGCTCACTCACTATCTTTGCAACTTTCTACAATCATTTGTTTTGATCCAAAATCTTGGTCGCTGGAGTTACTTGGTAGTATTCCAAACCAACTGGAAACTGTTGAAGAAAGTGTTTTGTCCGTCTCTTCATAAACGGAGTGACTAAGTTCAGTTGAGTTCTGGATTTTAATAAGTATTTATCAATCTGCAGATTGGGAGAGAAAACCAGACCTCTGACAATAAATGACAACACAACACCAGGCTTAGGTCTCAATCGAGTCTCTCTCCACTCTGAAGGACAGAGGACCATCTTTTATAGGCCACAAGAATGTAAACAAAGATAGTGACAGTCAGGCAGTAATGACGTTACAACAGTCTCAGAGAAAGAGATTTACAGCTCCCAACACATGACCACTCAAACTACAGAGTTCATAGTTGGAGCTCTCCTTGTAGTCATGACAAGGACCATTTAGCCAGTACTTTCTCCTGATCTCAAACATCTATTAACCCTGACACATAGACACAATCTACTCTTATTAATAGCAAGCTTACATGAGAACATACTAACTAGTATCCAATGACTAGTTCTCTTGATTAGTGAATAATGTAAGCACACAGGAAATCTAAATTTCTTCCACAAAACCAATCTAGATGGGGTTTTGACAATAAGAGAAGTGACAACAAAGGGGACTTCTGTGTTAGGAGAAAAAGACAGAAACAAGAAAGCAAAAGCAAGTCTCACATCCAGACGAGCAGTCAGCTACAAGTCCTCCCATTTCCTACTCTGCAAAGCCAGAGAGTAACATACTGTCTGGTGGGTTCAATCAGAGGAGAGTACATGGAGCACACCTGTACAGATCACATAGACCTGGACTCTTTCCATGTATCTGAAGAGTATGGATTTCTTCTGGAAAAACCAGCGGTAAAACATTCCTTCTAAGATCTGTGTCTGGCACATATATACCTGGGTGCTACTCTTCATTTAGCTTATAAATGCAAGATGTACTGTATGTTACCTCCGATTTAAAATGCATAGAAAACAACAGTGGTGAAACTCTTAGTTAAATGTAATACAGGCATGTAACCCAGGATCTTATTTGTCCACACTGTAGTTGTGACATAGCTGTGTGTGAAGAGAGGAGGTTGGTGCTTCTAAGAGTTTGATTCAACGCTTTCTGTATTCACTACTCTCTCATGAGCACGATAGGCATCCAGTGTTTTCAAAGTTTGAGTAACTCTGACCTATGCTTCATTCAGACTGACCTACCAGAATACTACAACGTTTGGATTGACTTGGCCAGCAACCTCACACACCTCATCCACACACATCAGCTCAGAGACCTGGTCCATAAGGTGAGATGCTGTACTTTTTCGTACCACCATTAAGACTATAAAGTGGGATTCTGCCAGAGCTTCATGAAAATATTTGGAAAAAATAACACACTGTTCCACCTTTGCCAACAGATGGCCAATCTGAGTCCTCACCACTTGAGAGGCCATCGACAGCTCAGGCTGGCTCACCTGGCACTGGGCTTCATCGTCATGGGTTACGTCTGGCAGGAGGGGGAACACCTGCCAGCGCAGGTGAGAATTACTTTCTGCTCTGTACAAGCCATCTTCCGGAGTCCTACCAGTGTAAATCGAATCACCTCACTAACAAAGGGTAACTTATCTTGTTTAACGGGGCCCTGGAAAAGGAGCATTAATGCTGATAGAGTGTGTGTTTAATTTTATGACTCTGATTAACAGGTGCTGCCCAAAGCTCTGGCCCTTCCCTTCTGGCTGGTGTCACAGAGACTCGGCCTCCCTCCCATTCTTACGTACGCTGATTCAGTTCTTGCCAACTGGAAACTCAGAGACTCTACAGGGTGAGTTTGACCTCGCACCTCGCAAGTTTTTGTGCAATATATCCCTATATCCATTTGCACAAACTTGAAAGAGGATAACGTATTACTGTGAAGGGGAGGCACATCGACATGCACTAACAGCATCATTGTTTGCCTTTCAGAGGCATGGACATAGGGTGAGTGTTTTTTTCTTTGGTCTGATCTTATGGTACCAGAAGTTCCCCTATCATGGGACTCCCTGTTTTGTTTCTTGTGATTTTCATGTGCAAATCAAATACAGGAACTTGGACTTGGTGTTTTCCTTTCCTGGGGGTGAGAGCTGCAGAGGGTTCTTCCTGGTTTCATTGTTGGTGGAGAAGGCTGGAAGCTCAGGGATACAGGCAAGTCTCATGAACGCCCCTGCAGCTGTCTTTGGCTGATTTCTTCTTCTCTGTCTGTCAGTCCGGGCTTTCCTTTGTCCTATTTCGAGCTCTAAAGCTCTCGAACTCTCCACAGGGAGCACTGGAGGTGATGAAAGCTAGGGCCACCTGCGACCTCATCATGCTACAGAAGGGCCTTCACAAAGTGGCCCAGTCTCTAAAGGAGATGATGAAAATGCTCAGACTCATGCATAGTATGTCTCAATCACACCACCACCACACCACACAATATTAACATGTTTTTACCCCCCCCCACACACACACACACACACACTGTTTAGTGATCAGATAAAACACTGTGATATAAGGTAATTTTAAGATTTAAGATCATGTATTTTGATGTTTGACCAGAATGGTGTGACTAAGAATGGTACGACTGTGTTGACCCTTGTCACACTGTGCAGGTCTCATGGGAAAATACATGTATTTGAAGAAGTGCTACGGTTTGAAAAGAATAATTGGTTTAAAATGTCCAGAGTTGTAGACTTTGAGATGTGGTTAGAAATGGTGGACTTGGTTGTGTGCCCAGACTTCCATCAATTACAAATTAGCATTGTGCCATGTGTTCTTAGAAAACGAATAGTTTGTTGCTCGATCTTTGCAGAAATATCAGATGTGTGTTCAAAGACTGTATCAAATCTACGTGAATCAAAGTGACATAGCAATGACATAATTCAACAAATCACACTGACACACTGACACTTGTACTGTACACATCTGTACATCATTTCAATGCTCTATCATTTCATTTCAGTAAACTGGGATGCAATTTGCATATTTCATCTTTTCAGGGCACGTTGATCCCGTCTCATTCCATGGAACTTTGAGAATTTTTTTCTCTGGGTAAGAACAAAGCACACAGGGCAGCTATGAATATAGCGTCTACTGTACAGTATGACTGCGGTGTTCCCGTGGTGACCATGTGATCTCTTGTCCTATTCAGGTGGAGAGATAATCCCATGTTACCGGATGGTCTTCACTACGAGGGGATCTGTGATGAACCTATCCAGCTGTCTGGAGGAAGTGCTGCCCAGAGCTCCTCCATCCAGTGCTTTGATGCACTACTGGGCGTTCGTCACGAAGACCAAGCAAGTATGACCCCACCCTGAACCTCTCTACATGCCGTCCGTGATCCGATCCATATCCACAAACTCTGCACGTTACATCTAGTCTAACATCTAGTCAATGTCTTTCCTACCATCTCTATGTGTAGACACTTTCCTCAAGCGCATGAGAGATTACATGCCTCTGGCCCATCGCCGGCTCATAGAGACACTGTCCAAGCATCCTTCCCTGCGCGACGACATCCTCTCCGGCTCCAGCCCCTCCCTCTGCCATGCCTATGACGCCTGTGTGCTGGCGCTGGTGGAGCTGAGGAGCTTCCACATCTGTATGGTGGCCCGCTTCATCACAGTCCCCGGGAGCCAGGCCCGGACATCCCACTGTCCTCTCAGAGGGATATGCAAGGCGTTGGATAATACTGGTACCGGCGGATCCAAACCCATGGGTTTCCTGAAGAGTGTCCGTGATGCCACTCGCAGAATGCTCATCTCAGATCATATGTGACCAGATATCCGAAATGGCTATATTCATCTAAATCAATTTTCATTTCAATTCTTACACTACACTGTATGTGTATGCTTGGTCCATGAATCTGAGGACATTGGGCTACCATTTCCATCCTTGCTCATGTGAGACTCTGTCCGAGAGTTTTTGGAAATACGTTATCTAACTTTAATCACAGGAATCTGTGTGTGTGTGTCTGTGTGGCTTGATTATCTCGAGAACCGGGCATTGAATGAAGTTGGTCATCGTCCAGTGTAGTGCTTAGGACCCAAGGACGTGCAGTGCCGCATGAATGAAATGTAGTCTGGCTTGGGAAATGAACAAGAGGAAGCACCTTCTGTCAATTTAAACTAGAATAACTAGCAACCAGTCACATACTGAAATATGTACCTCTTGTACCTTTTGTACCTCACTGCTCTTGTGGAATAATTTCCTATGCTTGGATCAATTTAATCAATGGGATCCTAATCGTTAAAACCAAGGAAATGGTTTAAAGTCACTGGTCAAAGCTTGATAGATTGCCACACTATCTTTTTTAAGACTGACAAGAAAACTCAAATGAGCTCAATGTAGCTTGCTTACTGACACTGGATAGAAAACCATTGCAGCCTGGCGAAATTATTACCTAAAGTGGCTAGCTAGATGAACTAGTTAGTCATCTAAATCTAGTCAGCTACATTGTTGATGCAATTTGATTGTATACACCATGACAACACCTGTATATTGCTCGGATTGTTTAATAAAACGAAACAAAAACAAAATCCCTAAAATCTATGATTGATGAGGGAGAAACAAGATTTCTTCAAGCAGAGGGAGGGCCCATTACAATCCATTTGTTTTAGGTAATTCCTTTTAGATAAGTATTGTAGATATTATTGGACAAGCCTAACATGGAAAAACTCAAAAAAAAGTGTGATGAGTTACGGTTTGTGAAAAGCCTCAAAAGAAAGAACATTCAAATCTCCACCACAGCCCTAACTCTACCAAAAACAAGTATATTTCAGTACACAGCTGGTCCACTTGTTCCAACACTGAAGCTATGTTGGCCTGTATTGGATGCATGTCAGAGAGCTGAACCAGATGTACTCTTAACATTAACTGTGCTCTTTTTCCCCCCATATATTTTACCCTGTGAAGGTCAGACATGAAACAACTCAGGTGTCCCAATACATATTGCCTTGAGCACTACTTCTGACTGCAGTATATGTCCTCAGAGACCTGAACTGTTGGCCCTACCCCTCTGACTTCACCCGCTTTACCATGGTAACTGCTGTTTATAGCTCAGAGCATAGACCTCTTTGAACCAGCATTGAGAAATGATACAACAGTGACATTAAGAAAGTCATAGACAGAAGGAAGGATAAAGGGAAGGGAGAAGTGAGATATGGAGTGATGGAATGATGTCAGAGGGAGGCAAAAAAGGAGGAAAATATATGTGCCGGAATGACTAAAAAGGCAACTACAGACAGATAGAAAGAGAGGTGTAGGAGGGGAGATTGCTCCTCTGGTTTGAGGGGGAGCAAGCTGAGAGCCTTTGGGTAGCAGGTGTTGGGCTGGAGATGACCCAATCATAAGTCACCCGAGTGGTGCCCCTGCCAGCCATCGAACCAGTCACAAGCAAGGGAGAAAAACAGAGTTGTGTAGACAGCAGTTTGCACTGTAGAAGAGTGCAGCTGAGACCTGGTCACAGACAGATTCTCTGCTGATAAGGCAGAGAGCAGCATGTACTACTGAGTAAATATGGTACGATTAGCTGTTGTTGTACAATGATGTATTATATCTGATTTGAATGAAGACAGACTATTAAACTCATACAAAGTCCTCTGTATGCAGGAAATTAGGGTAATGTATGTGAAAGAAATACAGACACATATTTTCAATTGAGAATGCTTTACTTGTGAAGTAAAAATGGTACAAAATTCATAATATGCACATTATCAATGAATTGCACTTCCTCAAGGTAAAGTCTGTGTTTGTCCTTCCGCCCGCTAAGTTACAGTGTGTAATAAGACTACAAACCCTGCATTAAAATGATGGACCAGCTCAACAAGAGAGGGTCTTTTTTATATCACATTATACTTGAAACGTAAATATAACAAATCTATACAGAACTTTATTTACTACTATGACACGCATTTTGTGGCCACCATTGATGCTGTTTTAGTTATACTGCTACAGTTGCTGTTTCTCTCTATGGGCAAAATTAACTAACTAATCATACATTATTGTGTTATGCCTAAATCAATGCTATAGCCCTTCTGGAGTCTTGCAAATTCAGCGCATGGATGGAATGCCTGTAATGTCTTCAATGGTGGAATGTTTAATCATCAAATCAAATCACACAGAGCCTTTTCAAGTTGTTAGATGATAATCAGTTATATGTATGTCATTCAGAACAAGACCCATATCATTATAGAATTGACTTATGCTGTGTAATAACGGACTAGGGAGTTGATCCCAATAACTATGCTCAACAAATACATGGGAACCAGACAAATCTGCAAGCTCTGACTATTTTCTCTGCTGGATTGACCTGGCCACCCTCCTATTCAAGTAGATTTACATCAGACTGGGATCTGGTTGGGCCAATCACAACAGTTTATCTGAATAAGGTTTAATATGATAACTGTACCGAGGAGTAGCCTAGAGACAAGATGAATGAGCAAAAAAAAAAGAAGCTTTTATTTGCTCTGGCAGACCAATTCATAAATGTGTATTAGTCTTGAACTTTCATTTTTGATATCCAATGAGCATTGTCAACAGCGTAGGCCAAAATGCCTCTGGACGCAATTGTATAGAATATCATTTTGGTTAAGAAAATGCCTCAATGGTACTACTCTGTCCATTTATCATTTTACGTAAACCCTCACGTATCAGATAAACGCTTATGATTGGCCCGGCACTTTTTATGCAGGAGGGAAACATATTTTTTTATAGGAGTTTCCCAGGATCTGGTTCCCAGGCTAGGTCTGGCCACCTTCTTATTAAACAGATTTCCCTTCCTGGTCTGGTGATGCCAGGCAAACAGAGGAGCAATGTTGAGGCATTTTGTAAAAGAAAACCTTGCTCTACAATTGTGTCCAGAAGCAATTTGGTCTGCACCCTTTAATAATGCCCCTCGGAAATCCAAAATAAACTGAGGGGTTCCAGACTAGTACGCATTTATAAATGAGTCTGCCAATGCCAGGCTACAAATAATAGGTGTTCTTTACAATACACATCTTTGCTGTGGGTGGGAGTCAAAGAGTAAGCTGGGTTTGGCCTGTTTGCTGGGGAATGATAACTTGAACTGGTTCACTAGTGATGAATCCAAAATAAGCTTTTACTTGCATGGAATTTTGTCGAAAACATTAATCTGCCTGCTTGATACAATAGCATGAATCCTAAGACTGTAAAACATCAGTAATTACTCCTCAATATTTGTACATAAAACTATGACTCAAATCCAAAAATACATGTTTTCTGCATTACTAGCGACAGGATATGCTTCAAGAAGTGGAATCCTAAACCTAATTGGATATACTATAACAAAACATTGCTTCTATATTTAGAGAGGGAGTCATTCCAGGTATTCAGTTTTTTTTTGTATTCCTGAATTGTGTGTCAACACATGAGGTTGACAGTGAGAGAGTGTGTAAGAGCGAAACGACAAACAAAAGAAAAAGGGAGACAGAGAGAGAGAGAGAGAGAGAGAGAGAGAGAGAGAGAGAGAGAGAGAGAGAGAGAGAGAGAGAGAGAGAATAAGTGAGGTTTTCAGGCATGTCGTGTATTTTGTTAGTCCTCTATCCATGTCACTCTCAGTATCCAAATGTCTGTGCTGTGCCGAGGGGCTGATGTACAGCTCAGGAAGCTTCTGAGAGAACAAGCCTTTCACATGGCGATTCCTCTTCTATTCAAAGACTGGTGTCTCTGGGGAGAGAGAGACCAGAAGTATGTCTTTGGAAAAATGCAAAATCATAAATAAAAAACTGAGAGGTACATTTTCTCAATAAATAAATAAACATCCATTTTCGAAAAAGAGGACACAAACATACCCAGTCTCACCTTGTTCTGCAAACTTCTAACCTGCGTAAGTCAATCGTCTCTGGCACATTAAGCCATAAATGGAAGGTTTGGCAGGCTCTAAACCATCATGAACAAAAGATTGTTTTTGTCTCTCACAGAGAAGACTCCCATTATAGTTCATTCCCAAAATCCCATGGTTGCTGTGGCTCTCGGTCCTCTGGAGTGGAAATTTTTCTTTCGGACTTGCCAATGGAGGGCCAGACAGGTAAAACAGACCCACCCGGAAGGCCATTCCAAAGCCAGACAAGTTCTTTAAAGAAACCAGAGTTTCCAGCGGGCATGCTTTTTGGACTCAGTCTTGGACTTGCGTTTTGGGGTGGAGGTGAACACCTCGTGGGGGTAAGGCAGAGCAGGGCATTGTGGGTGATCCATTGGGCACAGTCTCTTCATCAACGGCTGCAGCTTATCCTCCTGCTGCTTGAAGTCCAGCTCCACACTGCAACAGACAACATGGAAAAGTTACCAGCGTGCTTCATTGTTTCTTTGATGTTGTACTGTACTCTACATAGGGCGACAATGACTGGGTTTTTGTGTGAGACGTATTTAACATATTCATGTTTTCTATCTTTTTTGTTGATTACCAGTATTTAAATGCTTTAATGTCATGCTTTTCGTTGAATGTTTTAGATCGACTTTACTATTTTTATTGTGACTGATACGTTTTTCACAAATAATCAATGCAAAAGCATGACTCCACATAATGTGTTGTATCAGGTCCTCTCAAAGGTTAGCTGTAGTTGATATTTTACCAGACTGTTTGCCAATAATATTGATATCAAGTGTTTGGTCCATCAGTAATCCAGGTCAGTGACTCAAGGCCAGATGGACAGGAAGAAGCGGAAGGCCAGTTACACTGCATCATTGATAATACTATCAGCACCACCCGCATCCTCAGTTACATTGTTCAAAAACGGTGTATGTCCAGAGGCAAGGCATGTCTATGACATTCATATCAAATTTGGACACGTTTTAGGCATTGTCCTATGTTAACACTGCCTTGATGTGGAGATAGTCGGGATCCTGATGACGTCATACTTCCTCACTGCTAGGGTAATCCGGAGTTGGCTACCATGTGTCTGCTGGGACATGAAGCTTGAACTCTTAGATTAAATCTCTCAGGACTGGGAGGAGCGCAGGGTTTAATCCCAACGAAATGAAATCTTTGAGAGCCAAAGCAGAGGGGGATATGCCCCTGTATATTATACAGTAAGAGGAGAATAAATGCATTATTATACATTATGTGCTACAGCCCTACTCTCCTTTTATGGATATTGATCCAGTTCAGTCTGAGTAGCTGGGTAGTAAATATGGAAAGTATACTGGCTTGCAATTGAGCACAAAAATGAATCATTGTATGCCATCCGCATGCAATGTACAAAAGATTTATCTAAAGATAGTGCATTAATATGACCCTTCTAACTAGGCAACCCATGGAGTGGTCTAAAAAAATGACCATCGTTATTGAAATGACACACACTGTGCATCTACATGTTTTTTTTTACTTCATAGTTTTATTAAACTATTAACATCCTAGATAAAATTATATGATGGAGTGGCATACTTCTGCTGCACAGACATACAGCAGCCTTCTTGGGCAGGCAAATTAGGTCTATAAAGAAGATGTTGGACTGAAAGTGACATAATGCATATTGAAAAACTGGACACCAAAGAGAAGTATTAGTTCAGAATGGAACTCGATTAAAAAAATCCAGAGAAAATGTGATTGCCAAAATTGACTTGTTGGTCAATCCATGCATTTTAGAAGATGTGAATGCAGTCTTGACACAAATCCCTGTAAAAACGTCAATGTGACAGTACATATAGAATATCACTAAACCCAATATCCACTATTGGGTTTAAATTTCATATCACCTGAAAGCAGAACATTCCAAAACAAATTTTCCTTCTAGCAATTTCAGAGGCTGTCTGAAAATAAGTTTGAAACAAACTCCTAACTGCTTCATATATTCAGAACATTCCCTTATTCCCCAATATTTTCAGAAGGGTTTTGAAAGTTGAGCATCTCTCAGCTCAGCCAGATGCCAATTCACAGAGAGCAGAGCAGAATACCACAGCACAGCACACTACGGAATGGTCTTGGCACTTATTAAGCAATTAATCACTTGGCGAAGGGCTGCAATTACTGTGTGCTGTGGACAATTGACTCAGTGGGAAGCCATGGGCCCCCGGTGTACTACACAGAGCAGCCATGGGGAGCTGGTTCTGAAGCACAGTAAATATAGGAACCAGATCTGAGATCATCTCCATGTAAACATGAGGAGATGTGGGAGTCTGCTTCAGGCTTTCAGATGCAGACCATTCTGCAGTTTGGTTGTGCTTTATGAGAACATGCTTCTATGATCTGTGGTTAACTGAGTGTTTACCTGGCGTCCTGGTGGGATCTACAACACTCAATGATGGCCTCTTTTGGAAGGGAGCTGTTGGCGGTGGTCTATCTCTCAAACCCTGTCTTCCCCTTCTATTGTATACCTGTTTTTCTTCTCTACTGTTTACCCATTGGTGGATTCTTGTGGACAAGATTCATCTTGTTGTTGTCATTGCTGACCCTGCACTGCTGTGTTAAGAATATAACACAGTGAGCTGTACAGAATGCTGCACATATCCTTTTTGCCTTTCCTTGTAAGTGACAATTAAGGACTACAGGAACAATCCTTACGAGAAAATGTTTTCATTTAAATGACTGGACTTGATCATATTTTACTTTACTAAATTTGACTTGGAATTTGTTTTTTTATCATGAGCAATTTTCAATCACAACCAAACAGCTGATTAATAAACACAAAAAAACATCTGGAGCTTTATAAACAATTATTCACTGTAACACCCAAAGCTCTGCAGACTCAGCATGGGGCACACAAGTTAATTACCACCTAGCTTCTCATAACAGTCATTACACAACATCACTACTAAACTCATCTTCCATTCAATTTGATTATCACGTTCCTCTAAAGTCATTATCAACTCCAAATTGAATGAAACTCCTCAGGAGACCCTATATAGTGCTGTTACAGTATCTTGCTGCTCTCGGTCATACAGTGCAGAGCCATAGCCATGTCAGTAGCTAGGAATTCTCACCCCAGTATATTTTCTCACTAACTACTGTTGGTGACAGTGCCGTGAGATAACACACAGAGGTATTTCACTTCCAAACCAGAGGGATGTCATTTTCTCAGGATAACCTTCTCTGCATACTAACTGTGGGGTCACACAACGTTCAGAGTTTAAGCTGCAGCAAAGCTACAGACGGCTACAGTCGTTGAGGGCTTGCATCGTTTCCTCACCAGGAGCATAAATTGCTCAGGGTTCTGTAGCTACAGTATGACAAGCCTTCTTTTTTTTTCTTCTTTTTTTTTACTTGGTGCCCACCTCCTTTGACATTCCCTTATTTTCCCCATGCTCTTGGTTCTGGTAAGGAGAGGGTGGGGGATCAATACCGTCGTGGTTGTTTATGCCCCCTGCCATCTATGCGTCCCTCCTCTCCCTTACCCTCTCCCTCCCCGCCCTGTTTGTGTCCTGTTTGTATTGGTTGCAGTGACGCATGAGATGCTGCAGTATATAGGGGGGTGGGGCCAGAGGAGGGGTTGCTGGTGCTAGGGGTGTGGAAGTGGAAGTGGGGGGGAGGGAGCATGGAGGGAGGGGTAGTTGGACACTTGGTAGGGCCCGTAGATTGAGTACCTTATTGGGGCTTGGCCGCTGTTTGGAACCCCAGGCCCTGGATTTATCGGTCTTATTGGAGCTGTCGCGCCACTCTGCATTGAAAGGCCCTGCATTTTAGCGGCTGCAAATCTTGGCAATGAGCAGTTACTGTCTAAGTTTGAGGAATAATTGGCCTTTTGGTTCTGACTTGCTCTATTCTTAAGGTTTTTTTGGCCCAAAATCGCTCACTGTACTGTACCCGGGCCAGCTCATTAAGGCGAGCCACAAAGTGGAGTGCCCAGCAAGGTGATTATTGCTGCCCCATCAGCAGTTTGACTCACCATCACAGGCCTTGCAGGTGATGGTGTAGGGATGATAAAACAATGACCTGTGGGACCAGACCTTGTGTGTGGCTGTAAGTGTACTGTACACACTGTACTGTGCGGGTAAGTCTGCAGATTAATTTGTCTTCATATGTCCTGGGGAAGAATACAGGCCCTACTGTATGTCGAGGGGAAACCATGCACCACGAGACAAAAATTAAAGATCTCATTAGATATAAACCATTGGACCAACATGACAAGCTATACACTTTTTGCATAGACCCCACTGTAAAATAATTATTCACTTTTAGTCAGGCCTTTGCAGAGGAATACGGAATACAACAATTTGCTAAGTTTTAGCTATATTTACAACCCTTGCTTTGGCAGGAATGGATAGCGTCTTGATAAATTGCCGTCTTGCTTGCCAAGTTTTGGTACGCTCTATTCAAGGACATTTCAAAATCAGACTGATGCACACAATTCAGGCAAGATGAGCTAAAAAAGCCATTTGATGATACAGAGCACTGATGAAATGATAATCTTCTCCTTTGTGGATGGTCCACAAAGACCTATTTGCATTTCCTCTGCCAATTTATGACATTCCCACATGGAGTCATTTTAAGCAATTGGGCTGCAGGCACTTAGCTGTTTGGATTATTTGAACTCTGATGGGAGCAAGTGATAGCCCTTTTTTCCTTTTTTTTTTTTTTACAAATGCATGTTTTCTCTCTCTCTAAGTCATGGAATAACTGTAACCTTGTTAGTCCCACATCAGTTTCAGAGCAGCATGCCATTCCAAATAGTTTTCATTGCACTGCATTGATACCAATGTGGTGGCTCAACCAAACATGACATCAGCATTTATGTACACGACTGAGATGGACAATATCTAGCAAAAAAAGCACATATTTTTATTTTATTTTATTACATATGAATCACCGAAATCACCAAGGAATTGCACAGCTGGTCACACTTATTAAAGCAATTAGATGACACGGTATCTGACATGAAGGAAAACAAAGACAGCGATCATGTACACAATACATTAGAGGTTGTCTGGTAGCTTTTTAAAATCTGCTTTCATGCTTGAAAAATCCTTGACAACCCACAATAGCAGGAAATCATTGTCTGCTTTTATGACTACATAACACAGTCACTGTGATCATCACCACATTTCTTATGATGGTTATTTTATTATGGATGCACTGTACATAGTTACAAACTATTGATGATTGATAGTTGACAAATGGTATTTTACAAACACATGCACACACAGCTAGAGGTGGGTCTGGGTGAATTCTATATACTATTGTCTGAATAGGTCAATAGCTGGGTTGCAGAGGTTACAATGGAGATTAACTTTCTAATTGAGGGATTAGAGTAGTTGGTGTTACTGGTCAAATAATCTACTCTGGATGTCCTAGCTGAAAATAAATGAACGTTGAACTCATGAAAGATTAAAAAAGCTTTCTCAGCAGCATCTATGTGCATGTACATGACTTATGATAGAGATGAATTGAATGTGTCCTAACAAACTGTGCAACAATGCATTAGTTGTCAAGCTCCTGTGTGCGCCATCATGTGTTCATTCATCTTCAAACTGTGTGGATACTGATCAAATGCCTTGCAAGAGTTTGGTAAAATCTGTGTTCTGATTGGTCATCACAGCCATACTGACCCAAAAGTTAAGCTTTACTCAACATTCACATCTTTATTTTGTCTGTTTTGCATTATTGTGTATTTATATGGACTGTGCAACAATACTGTTATGTAACAGTGAGCATATCCAATTTAATCTCTGGCTCTGAACAATAGCGTATTTTGTGATCTCTAATATTTTGGGGGAAATACAGTTTCCTTCTTCTTTCTGCAATAAATGTTTTATTTATTAATAATGTGAAGTAGAATATGCAAGAATGGAAAGTCCTGTGTTTCTTTTCTTTGTACCAAGGGGAAGTGATATTTAATCCTCAAGAGTGTTAACTGTCAGACAACAATGAAATTCTTGTTTTAGAGGAGAGATTTTTGAAGTGTGTGTGTGTGGGAGGAGGGGGGGGGGGCTTGGAGCAAAAGTTCTCAACTTTTTAGCTGATACAACGTTGCTTGATAAGGCATTTTGTGTCATTTGAGGTGATGGTTTAACACTTTCTGTGCATTTAGACTCAACTTCTCCTGACCTCCAGTCCAGCAAGTGCAGCTCTTACTTTGCATTGCATCCTGATCTCTTCAGGCAAATGCAAAACTATCACCCCGCATCGTCGCATTGAACACAGGCTGGCTTTACAGTGTGTATTATTGAAGTCTATTCACATTGTTTCGCATGATTTGTTTTGTGAAAAACCACCACCATCTGCGCCCCTGTCTGTGTGACTGGGGTACTGCACTGTCTGACGTAGCTGTAAACAATTTGACAGGACGGTCCAAGCAGCGGAGCAGAGACCTCTGGCTGGAGGTGACAGATGACACGGGAGTCACAGATGGAGTGGATTTGCCACCTGCCTCGGAGCCGTTCCCACCTCTCGCTCTGTCTGACTGAGGATGAGAGGGAACCTGAACATTTAAGAGTGTGTGCCAGAGTGACACCAGTGGGTATTAGCCAAAATTGAGTTGTTTGTCACGGGGGCTGAAATGGACTCAAAAGTTAAGTCGAGTAACCATGGCTATGGAGTCAATGGCTGCAGCCTTCATTGGCGGGGGCTTGGAGAGTTAACGGTTACTGACTGGATATTGTGGCTGGTTCCCAGCTGCTCTTCTGGAAACTCAATTGTATTTCCCTCTCCAGACTAATTCATTTCTCTCTGCTGTGTTTGATTGCTTCTTTCTGCTGCTCCGCTCAGGAACTCCTCTGCTCAGAGCTCCTCACAATTGTACGGGAGAAATGTGCTTTTATTTATTTTAGTACCCACCACCGTGACAATGTTACATGTTTGCACCACCTGCGTCGGGATATTCACAAAATAATGAGCTTTTTACAGATTGTGCTCGTGTCTTAATTCATTTTTTTGATCGATTAGGCCTACATTACAAATTCACAGAACTGAAATTACAGTTTAGACTGTCACGGAGTAGCCTATTTGTTGTAACTACTGACCTAACATACAATATTGATCAAACTATTGATCTCAGGCATAAATAACCTGGAGTCTATTGACTCCTCATACTGAGGTGGACAGTGTCTGATGAGTTACTGTATCGTTATCTATTTTACAACAGCCATGAACAGCTACTAAATTCCTCATCAGCCAATTATACAGTGTATGGGGATACTTGTTTGTACAGTGACAGCCATTGGCATTTTTTTTTGAAGCAGTTAGCAAAATGTATGGAAGGGGAAACCAACCTATAGATGATGCAAGCACTGTTTCGACACGTGTCACAGTTGGCGGTGTCCTGTCCTGTCCTGTATGACAGCCTGTGGATGGGGAAGAGAAAGCCAGATGATTCTTTAGGGTTAGTCTACTGGGTGTTCAAATTCACAACCTCAACATCACTTGGTTGGTAGATTATAGATGTAGATCATGGAACGGGCACAGTTTTGTCTGTCTTGATTCCAATATCCACTAAAGGCTTTAGTTGTTTGCCTCGCTCCCTTGATTCATCTTCATTTAGTGGCATCTTCACTACTACGTTCTTCCTCGATTAGTTTAATCAGGTAAAAGACAAGCTCATTTAAAGTAAAAGGATTATCTTGTTTTAGCCTTTGTATACAAATGTGCTTCACCATCTCTATTCTATAAACCGGCAAGTAGCGTCTAAATGTAACATAAATCATGTCTAATGAAAAATCGATAGAGATTTACTGTACTGCATACTTTGTTTTCCCCTGTGTACTTTCAACTCAATTTATTAAAGAAAATAATGAGATTTAGAGAAGACAATCAAGATGACAAATGTTACCCACAGTATGTTGTTTATGACATGCCCAGTGCCTCAAGGCCTATACTGAACGAGGGTTGGGATTATTTACTTGGTGGATCCTCTACATTTGGAGGATCCACATTTCCCCTGAGGCATTAACAAGGACCAGCGTAGAGGACGTGAGCGTGGACGAGCACGGAAATGGGAGGACATCTATATAAATCTATCCCAGGCTTAATAGCTACCGTCCATCAGCTCCCGTACCTTACTGGCAGCCATACTGTATAATTGTGTGCATGTGTGCTTTTGTGTGTGCGCGTGCAATACAAGCGTCAAGTAGAGGGGACCTGGGGTGCTACTAGGACATGTAATCGCTTGCTGTCAGATGAGCCTGATGGATGATGACGGAAGGGGTGACCCTAAGAGGTGGCCTCGTAGACAGAGAGAGACAGACCTGAGGACCAACCTGAAATGCTGATGAGCTTTCAAGGTCACTCGGTTCATCCATTTCCCTACCCTAATAAGGCCAAGTAAAGGCCAGAACAAATGGAGATTCCTTTAACATGTAGAATTTTTATAATTGATCATTTGGCACTTCTGGTCATAAACAGATCAAAAATGGGAATGGTTGTAAATTGGATTTTCATTACCGTCAAAGTGATTGCTTTCGTAAACTACCCAATTCTGAGGAGAGGAAGTCAATTCCGTGGAGTGCCACTGTTGTGCTGTACAAGCTATGGTTTTTCAAAGCTCCGTCAAGGGGGGAAGTAATAAAGTAATTCTCTGAGCCGTGCCTCTAAAAGTCACTCTGTGCGCTGTGAGGTTGTTTGTTGGCGCTGGCTCAGACTCGTGTTGTTTGTTTGCTCACGTCAGCTGTCCTGGGAGATGCCCTGTCCTTATCATCACTCCCTGCCCTGACTTTCTGCCTACCTGCTTCTCCTCCTGCCTGTCTGTCTGCCGTTACTCTGAAGACATCCTTGCTGGCCTGCCTACACGTGTGCCTGTCTAAATACCCTGCCTCTGTTAGCCTGTCTGTCTGCTTGCACAGTGGAATGGATGTGACTCTTCGCTCCATCAATTTCCATAACAAGGTTGGGTCAGGTTAGGTCGGATTATCCTGTGTGTTTGAAGGATAGTCAACAATGCACATACCCACACAAACACCAGACACCCCCCCCCCCCACACACACACACACACACCTCACACACACAGCACACAGTAGTGATGTCAGCATTTCTAAGACAACCTGACAACCTGCAGACATTTCTGATCCGTTTTGATGGTGTTCAATGCAACAGTCTTAGGAAACTTGGTTACATAACTCCACTAACACCAGACTTCACCATAAATATATATTCCAAAATATTGGAATCGAGAGAGTGGATTTTAAAACACTAATGGCAAAAGTCATTTCTTAGCTATCGTCCGTTATTATCAGTAGACCGTACGACACCCCAAAGTCAGTCCCTGGTCAGCACAGTGCATGCTCTCTAAACTCCTTAGAAAGTCCTTAAAAACCCCATCAGTGTCTGATTTAATGTTGACATCCAAAATAGCCTCAAGCTTTGATACAGTATAATGCGAAGAGCCTTGAACATTATTCCATAACACAATTCTGCTGCTGTTGCAGTTTAAAAACCAAAGTCAATTAGACTATAATGAGCATGCAATTGATTGTAAACAAACAGTTTGGAGGTCTACGTTTTTAAAGCTGTGTCCCTGGCAAGAAGTGTGTGGTTGGGGGTGCAAAACTGTTTGACTCATGGTCCATGGCCTCAGCCCTAACCCTACTGTAACATAAGCTTTCTACCGAAACGTCATTTTCAAATGTCCCCGTTCCCAATGTCAAAGTTGAACAGCCTTTCCACTGCACAGATTAGCAAATGTGCACTTGATCAACATTTCTTAGCACGCAGTACTTCTTGCAGTTTCATAGCGTAATCTACGCGAGCGGCCAGAATCGTGTCCCTATGTTAACTTGTCGGTCTGCGTCTGTCCACGGTCCACAGGGAGAACATGGATGAAGCCCTTCTTGTCAACAGAGGAGTTTGTGGTCTAAAAGCAGTGCTTTCAGCTGACAAACCCACAGCCATGATGCTGCCTCTCTCCCCGTTGGGAGTAGGACGGCTTTTAGAGGCTGTCCTGTTATTTGCACTTGGAGTCTGGGACCTGGGCTTTGAAGAAAGCTGTCTGAGTGGCCAGAAGAGATGGAGGAAGGTAAGGAGTGAGGGAAAGGGGGGAGAGAAATATTTTGGTTGGAGTTGAGAGAGATTGTGGTTTGAGGGAATAGGGTGTGGTGTGTGTGTGTGTGTGTCTGTGTGTGTGTGTCTGTGTGTGTGTGTGTGTGTGTGTGTGTGTGGGAGGGAGGGGTGGTTCTGCAGTGGGCCATACAGTTCCGCTGTATGCAGGACTAATAATAGTGACGGAGCAGACTGAAGGTGCCATAGAGAAGCAACTTAAGTAGAGATGAAAGGCTTGGCTTTATGAGCCGCTGCTAATTGGCCCTAAGCAAGTTCCTGTGAGATGACACTGGAGGTGTCTTGTTCTCGGGTGGCTGGGGAGGAGGATTAAATGCAATATGCTTTTGTGCCACTCTGGGTTTTGGCTTTAGACAGCTTTTCAAGTCCCATCCATTGGTTAAGACGTGTTAATGTTCTTGGCCTCAAATGAATATAGAGGAGCATGTGGCTATTTCCTAGTGCAGAGTTTAGGAGCAGTTATACTCCCCTGCTCATGTGATCAGATTATGCAGTCGACGACAATGTTTACTGTGCATTCAGTTTCAATCCTGCCCCCATACTGAGTCTCAATATTTTAAGACTAAGATCAACTCAGCACCAACACTGCCAGAAGCCAAATGTCAAATATGTGACAGGAGCTGGTAAATTGTGCAAGGTTATTTTCCAGTTTTACATATTAGAAAGTGCAGATTGTGAGCTTGTTGTGTCATTCATTGAAATCTCAAAATAGTTGAAGACAATGTGCTTATTTTAACATTGGCACACCTTAAATAAACTAGCAGAGAAAAATTCCCAAGTATATCCAGACAAGTATATATTCCTTAACAAGCCTACATTCCCGACGTGACTATGAGTATTCAGCTATCCACAAAAATGTGTTTATTATGTTTATTACCTTTTCATTACTTTCGTAATAGAAAAAAAAGGAATGTCGTGGGAAAAAATACATTGGGGTCTCCCAGCGCATTTTGAAGATTGCCGACATGCAGACCTATGAACCAGCTAACGTCACACATACACGGGCCATCATTAACCAAGATAAAACTGCACGGTCTTCTCACCCTTCTCTCTGGGCTTCTCCCTTCTCCAGCTCCTGGATGACCCCCAGTAAGACCTTGATGGTCTCCTGGCTGGAGCTGATCAAAGTCTCCATGGCCTGCAGCTGTGCTTTAATCTCTCCATCCCCGGGGGAGGGCACCACCTGCCCGCAGGCTCCCAGCCGCCCTGGGGGGCAGCCCTGACCCCCCACACTCTGCTGAGGCTGGCTGGAGGATGATACATGTCCTGCACTGGCCTGAGGCGGAGCCTGAGAAGAGCACCCGGCGCTGTGGGGCAGCGTTTGAGAGTGCTGTCCGTTTAACTGCGTGGCCTTCTTGCGTTTGTACCTCCCCGACGGGCTCCCTATACAATCCACACGGGTTAAGGAGTTCCACGCCACGGGACCTGGGGTCTTTGACCTTGCGTCCTGAGAGGAAACCTCACAGTTGACCAGCTGGCGTTTGGAGGAAGTGCCGTCTTTCAAGTCCAGTGTGTCTTTGGATAATCCTTTGTGTTTGGTCCTGGTGCCACAGACCTGGTACTCGGCGTCCGCCTTGGGATCAGCAGGGGTTCTGGAAACGCCCCCTGGTCCAGCGGGGATGTGCGAGGGGTCCGGACAGGTCGGTCCGTCCATGCAGTTGGCGCCAGAGAGCAGATCCTCTGGCCCACTGCTGTTGTCCGTGTGGTGAAGAAGCGCTTTGGTCTGCCCCACAATTTTCCCCCCACAACGGGATGACGCGGCCAAACTCCCTCCCTCCTCCCCTTCCCCGGGCCCTTTCATGTCACTCAGAAACCCATTGTTCTGCCCTTTGTGGTTCTCCACCAAGGCGGTGTGTTTGATCGTGTGGCCCTTCTTCCGCTCAAAGGGAAACGTTTGGTAGTGTTTGGTCAGGTCCGGCGAGGTCTGCACGCCCGTGCTCTTGGTCACGTTGGGGATGGAACGCCGCGCAGGCATGGTCATGTACTTCCTGTACGTCACCTTGCAGGAAATGGAGCGGGAACCCTTCCCTGCCGCTCGCTGCTCTTTCTGGGCCTCGCAGATGTCCTTAAAGCGGACCTGGAGGGCCTTGTTCCTCTTCTTCACCTGGGGCCTGCCGGACTCCTCCTCTGGACCGTGGGAAGGGCCTGTGTCCGAGTCTGACTCTGAGTTGGAGAGAACCACGCTTTTGCTGCTGGCCTCCCTACTCACCATGGTTCCTGGGAAGAGAGGGAGAGAAAGAGTCAGTCGGTGCTATGTGGGAAGGTGGAATCTCACTTCTATAGCGTTAAATAAAGAGAGAGACAGGGAGCAGATGGTCAATTTTTTGGTCTGACATCACGTCTAGCATCTTGCCTACTATGCTGTTTTTCGGCACTCGATTATGTTTGATATTATGAATGACGTATGCAAAAAAGCTTTTAAAAATGGTGAGGTAAGCTAAATGTAATAATAGCACAGGTCACTTAGAATCTTTTTATGATCAAGTATTACCAGACCACAAAGACACCATTTTGGTCTGCAAGGTAGAGATCATGGTTTAATCCCTATGGAGTGCAGCAATGAATAATGACTGACTTGTCATCACTGTGACACTGATAGTCTTTGTAAGCTATTTTTAACTAATGCATGGACTGGACAATGTTTAAATGCATGAAAGCCAGTGTATGGAAATGAAGCATCAAGACATCAAAGGCAACTTGTTCATCGTTTTCATTAGACATAATGTGAAAAAATACACCAACATGTATAATTTATGAATACACAAAGTCAGGCTGTTCTTGGCATCCTAACTTTATTCATTCTTCATTCATTCCGAGACGTTAATCCATCACAACGACTGTTGGGCTGCCTCGCCCAATCTTGATTACAAACCCAACTTGATGGACTTCTCTCCCCCACAGAACATGCAGGAGGACAAGTCTTATTATAATAAATCTGTATCAATTGAATGTTTTCAGAATTGCCAGGCCCTATATCCTGAGATGAACGTATGACATAGAATGCAGGTATTAGAGCAGCCCAATAGAACACACAAGGCCTTCATTTGGAGTGACGCATACAGTCCAGTATAAATAAGCAGGGGAACACATTTACACATCTGTTCGGATTCTCTCCAGCCATCTGTATGTATCCAGTACTTTGCACACTTGCTGTGACCTTGCCTCCTTGGCTCCTCAGTATCATCCTTTGCCACCCGCATAAAAGAAAACAGAGCACCAATGCACTATTGCCACCCCTATAAAGACAGCCTTTTGTCAGTACACCAAAGGCTGGGCTCCTCTCTCTACCACGATACTCAGAGAGCAGTGGACAAGGACTGATAAAGCAGGCCAGTGGAGTGCATAGGGAATTTTTGCCACGTGTTTCACCTTGCGTGCTGGCTACTCTGACCTCTGTGTCTCTGGATGGTTAGCAGGAAGAGTCAGGGACTTCTTATTCCCTAGTTTCAGATCATCAGCACTTGTGAACTGCGTTTGAGTTTCAGATAAAAGGAATTAACTTCCCCAACTTGTTAAAATGAATTTCTGCAAGAAGGTCATGGCTCACGGTGTTGTGGGGGTTGGTGTTGTGGTGTGGTTTTATAGGTTTTAGTTAAAAAAATTGAGGTATTACTGTTGCAGATGGTTTATATTGTGTGGACAGCAGGAAAGCGTGGTATCAATTCTGATTTCAGCCTGAAAATGGTTTCTCTGAAGCTTGGGTGGATATGAGATTTCCATTGCTTCAAGGCCGATTCACATGGGATCATATTATTTCACACCAGGAAATAACAATCTCACACCACTGAAACGGTAATCACATCCACAAAAAAGTCCTTTCAGTGCTCACATACTTTATATTCACCCTCACGCAGGGCCATGTAAAGCAGATAAATGGTAATTCACACAAAGAGAATATTGGAAAGAGAGGCTCTCCAACTCTTTACAATTCCTGGAGAAACAATGAGTGACATATGGGAATATTCCGAGGCAGCTCAGGATGTCACCAATCTGAATCACTGTTCCCTTTCTCCTCCTCCCGTTCCTCCTGCACTTCTCAAAGCTAGCTATCTCTGCTAATGACCCGAGGTCCTTCCCTACTCTGGCCCCAGCCATCCACAGGATTATGAATAATGCATTGACTCTAAAATTGCAAAAGTAATCCTCTTAAATCTCCTTATGTACCCTGGCAGACCATGTTGTCTGTTCGGATTGCCCTTCGGTTCCTCGTTTGAAAAAAAAAACAACATTATATGCTCTGCACCTCAGATACGAGGCCACGAGCCCCCATAATTGGGGCTCGGATTGTGTCCGTCACAGGCAGAAAGGGCGGTTATATCTCCGTCTTTGAGAGCCGGTCTTTGATAATGCTGACTCATGATATTGTGCCTCTGGAAGTGGAGGCCTCACACAGTGAAGGCTCTCTTCCAGCCTTGACTGGGGGAGGTCAGGGAATTTCAAGCGTCGCCACGATGCGACTGACGCAGGCTGCTGTTGCATGTGGAAGGGATGACGCTGCGGCAGATTAGCCCCCCTCGTTAATGACCCTGCTTCCTGACGGGTACTCTGCATGCACTGCCATCACCCACAGTGTGGAGCCGTATCGTCATTGGCAACTGTCCTTGACACCAACACGTGACGTTATTCACTGGCATGTTGAGGGTATGTTGTCGTAATGTTGTCCCGGCGGAACGTGAGATCCACTTCCTCACTGAATCAGATTACAACACATCTGATTTCATTATGGTTGGTGTGCTGTGTATTGAAGCTGTATTTTTGTATTTGCTTATGAGGTTGCAAGGTTAAATGCAGGTCAATTTTTCACATGCCCCAGTAGGGGTAAACATGATATGTAGTCATTAAATATTCAGGGTGAACAAGTTGGAACTAAATAATTGCAGCAATTCTTTGTAACATGGTCATGGACAGTCTTGGGAACACGTCACCTGCATCACTCATTTATTGGATAGGAATTGCTGCCAGCAAAAGTCAAGCAAAAGTCAAGAATGATTTTCCTAGCAAACTGTCCTGTCTTTCAAAGCTTAGGAGACTATGCTTTGACTGTGTCATGCTATGTTAATTTGTAATGTTGGCTCGGTATACAATCAAAACTAAAATAAATGCTAATTCAAACAGAATTGTTTATAGGATGCGGGTAGAAAACTGCGACCAAGTTTTCTCCAGTATAGCTGTGCTCCTTCCTCAGCCGTCACTGTTGGAGTTGTCTGTCGAGCTCTCCGTATCTCCCTGTGCTGCAGGCTACACCTGTGAAAGTCTGCTTTATGACATTGGCTTGAAAGATATATCACCGAGCGGGCCTTCCTGTTACAAGGGAGTAGAAGGCAGGTTTTAAAAAGCTTCCATTCCCACATCTGCTGAGGGTGGGCATTGGCTATTAAATGAGTCCGCTGCAGAACACGTTTAGCATCGCTCTGACAGGGAGAAGTGCTTGTTTTATCTCTGAGTCTACTGTGGGCGTCTCAGCAAATAAAAGGTGGGACAGATATGGGGGCATGGGAACGAATGGTTAACCTATACAGAAAAATGCGGGGTTGTAACATCAAGTAAGTGACGTGTGTGCCATATTTACCGCTTTCAAGACCTGTGCCACATTTTTTCTCGTTCATCCATAAATGACATTTGTGTATTTGTGCGTTTTGGGTGTGCATGTTTGTGTATGCACATTTTTGATGAATGCCTGCAAGGTAAGATGAAAAAAACTGAAACAGGAGGACACTGGTTTTGTGTTATTAGACAGAGAGAGAGAGAGAGAGAGAGAGAGAGAGAGAGAGAGAGAGAGAGAGAGAGAGAGAGAGAGAGAGAGAGAGAGAGAGAGAGAGAGAGAGAGAGAGAGAGAGAGAGAGAGAGAGAGAGAGAGAGAGAGAGAGAGAGAGAGAGAGAGAGAGAGAGAGAGAGAGAGAGAAAGAGAGAGAGAGACAGGTAGAGACAGAGAGAGACAGGTAGAGACAGAGAGAGACACACACAGAGAGAGAGGGGTCTATATAAGTAGTCCTGGTATGTTATGCAGTGCCCCAGGCCTTCAAGATCACACATGTCATTACTCATGATAAGTCCCCAGCTCCAGACAAGAATCTCCATCTCCTCCTCCTCCTTCTCTTCCTCCTCCTCCTCCTCCTCCTCCTCCTCCTCCTCCTCCACAAATAGTCAAATTCAGTCTAAATTGAAGCACACTGTCTTATCCAACCGTCATATTCAATCTATTCTACAGTCTGCAGCATCACTAATGAAATATGCTCATCATCCACAAGCCTTGGATATTCTCAAACCTTGCTAATACGATTCATAATCAAAACCAGTGAATGACACCTTTTTAGCATATCAATCATTTCAATTACTCAAAACGCACATGTCTATTTGTGGAGTATATCATTTGACCTGGGTCCTGAAGCAGTTTGCTGCACTTGAACGATGAACATTTCAAAGCAATGGATCAATTCTACTAATATGCACCCAAACATTTTATCGCTAGAAGCAAAAACGCAACCATGTTTAACATACAGTCAACAAAAAGACCCAACCAAAGATCCCACCAAACTAGCATAACTAACATAACAACCATTCAAGCAACAATCATTACCAAACTAACCCCAAGTGCGAACGTTGCCTCAATTGGGAGTCATCGAAGCCCCTCTACTGAAAGCGACTTGATGGGGGAGAGTCTTACCTTGGAAAACAGATCAGAGGTGTTAAGGACAAGATAGCATAGATCCTCTTTAGAGCCGTTATCCATTCATTTGGAAGGTTAGGGGCTTGTTTCCAGCCAGAGCAGAGGCTCCTACAGGCAGAGCGAGGACCACAGAGGCTGCCGCTGCTGTACTGACAGCTGGAGTAGTTGTGGCACATCGGCAAAGATTCAGGATATCACAGAGAGAGAAAAGGGGGTACAAAAAAAAGAGAGACACAGCCACACAAAACCCGTAAGGTCCACGGTGATAGCCCCCCTCTCTCCCCTGCTCCCTCTCTCGCTCTCTCTCTCTCTCTCTCTCACCTCATTCAAGCATCACTGGCGCTCCTTCGCTCCCCGTCCCTGCACTCACCAGCGGTAGGCACTCACACGCAGCGGAGATCTCCATCTCACTCGGCTGCTGCTGCAATCCCTGTGCGTCTGAGTGTGTGTGTGTGTGAGAGAGAGAGAGAGAGAGAGAGAGAGAGAGAGAGAGAGAGAGAGAGAGAGAGAGAGAGAGAGAGAGAGAGAGAGAGAGAGAGAGAGAGAGAGGAGGGGGAGTGAGAGAGTGATAGCGCAGGCTGCCGGGGAAAGTCCAGAGTCGCCAGCACAGCTGGTGTGAGCTCATGCATCACCCGTAAAGACCTCCTTATCTTGTCCTCTGAGCGCGTGCACTGGCCGGCTCGCCTGTCACCGAGATGTTACGTAATCTGAAGGGGCTTCGGAGACAGCGAGGGGAAAGCCGTGAAATAATAATGCTTTGTGTTTTTAATTGGATCTCTCCTGGCCCATGCTACTTTGTGAGATCTGACGTTCTGTTTATGTGAGAGAAGAGAAGACAGGGGCTGGAGAACAAAGTGAGAGCCAGTAGAGCATTGTGTGTGTGTGTGTGTGTGTATGTGTGTATGGAAAGAGAGAGAGCAAATTAAAGACAGCCTACCAAATTTCAACTCTGTAGCTTTCAGTGTGCATAGCTTGTGAGAGTACCAAGATAATGACCATGTGAACCAAGATAGGCATTGAGTACCTACTAGGTAACTTCTGTACCTCATTACACATATTCCAAGAACCACAGGTTGCTGAGCAAACAGTACTGCAACTTCAACCACTGTGACTAAAGTTTGCCATGCTTTGCTTGGGTAAGCAACCTGCAGAGTACAAACGCTCTCCAAATGAGTTTTGTCTTCCAATGCACTGGAGGGGTAAGCAGCCGTAGTTGTAATTTGCTGACTGCTGTCGTATCGATTTAATTGTCTGTTTTCCTTCGAGCTATGCCTGTTCATAAGCCTATGACTAGCTTCTGACTACACCATGGCATGCATGCCTGACTCGCTTCCTCACAGCTACAGCCTTGAGAACTCTTCCCCTAGCCCACAGAGCAGATAAAACTGACTGGGCTTAATAAGTGGAACAACGCAAAGCCGAGTAGGACCGAAATCCCCCGCTTACTCTCCTCCACTCCACTCCACTTATTGATCCACCGAGAGCTCTTCTCACATCCATGCTTGCATGTGCACGGACTGCTGTGTATACATTCAAGAGTCTGTCCCCCCTATTTTGACGATCTGAAACGCAAGTATCAAAACGCAAAGCGCAAGTAACTATGAGGGCGTGACTTAAGCTTGGTTGTTTTTTTGCCGGCGGGATAAATGACTTTGCGCCTGGCGCAAATCTAAAAAGGGTTGGTCTGAAGTAGCTACATTACTAATGGGTGTGGTTTGGGCCTAACGTGCAATAAACCAATCAGAGCATCATCTCACATTCCCTTTAAGAGCAGCGCTTGTTCCATGGCGAATTGCTATTATAACGGCGGATTTGCCAGGCGCACGCCAGGAGCGGTTCACAGGAGGAGACCGACAGAGCCGCAAAAGATAGAGAAATGACATTGTATGGGAAAGGCAGAGCAGTTTTCTCATTGCACTAAATTGCCCGCTCATGCTGTTCATTCAAATTATTATTCTTATTTTTACATATATTTTATTTTTTTAATTGTTATATTTTTTAATTGTTTAGTTCTTAGAATTAGTTTAACTAATGTACCTTTGTACTTAAGTTATACCCGTTTATTGTTTGCACCTTCCTGCCACAGTAAATCGCATATTTGTGTAACATAAACTTCATGGCGAATAAACCGAATTCTGATTATGATGGATATGGGAGAAGAAACCTAACCAAATTAGCTTCGGTTAAACAGTCACGGGAGGAAATTGTCACAGTTGTTACAAATAAAGTTCACATACATATACATTTGTTATGAAAATCTTTTTATAATCATTGAAGAAATGTAACACGCCATAAATCAAAACAATGTAACGTAGCTTCGCAGAAAGAACACCCTGGCCTCGCCAGCAGTGCGCACGGACCAAGCTTGCGCCCTTAAAATAGCATCTGAATAATGCGTCATTGACTTTAGACCACGTTTTTCCTGGTCAGTAGCGGAATTGTTTTTCGGAAACTGCAAGATAGCACCAGGGAACGTTTGCGCCGGAACACGCCTCCTTTGTCGCTTAACCGCTCACGGGAGCGCAAAGTCATTTCGATGTGCGTCTGTGGAGGGAAAAGTCGCCTTTGCGTCGAGTGCAAACAAGGAATGACACTTAATTGCGTCTTTGACTAAGTCAATTGCGCTGGGTGCAAGAGAGGGCCCCCTGTGTGTTTTATGCAAAATCCCTCAGCTGGGAGATGTGAAAGAAAATTATAGCTGGACTGTGTAGATTTGAATAGTCAAAGATGGCGGTTTCAATACAATTTATTTAGACTACACAATTACATATGATTAAACAAAGCTTTGCTGATCAGTCATTATGAAGGGTGCGCTTGTCACACACCGTTTGCAAGAGTGATAGACAACTATCACACATGCACTGCCTTATATAAACTTTAGATCAAATGGCATTATATAAGGTCAATCAATCAATGTAGCAAACTCTGTGATTGGCTAACTCAACTCAGTGACAGCTTGAAACAAGACATCTCCATATCAATTGTCTCACTGTTCTTCCATGTGACATCTCTCTCCAGGGCAGACGATAAAAAAGACCTAGGAGTTGGCCAGCCAAATGGTCAACTGTCCTTTGTGTGGTCATCTCCAAACAATACTTTGAATTAACACAAACAATGAAACAGGACACAGTCCTTCTCTAGCCAAAGTTCAGAGCAACTGCCTCTATAGCCCCTTAAACTGACCAGAGGACAGAAAGCCATATAAGATGCTTCACCCATCCCCCAGAGTAAAATGCCCACAGATCTTCCCTTCCTGTCTCTTACCAATGAACATAGAAGCTTACAGATTTCATACACGTACATCTATGCATATGACCAACATTTCTACCACAGAGATGACTGTCAGTTTGAACTGTTATTTGCAGTTCCCTCCCAGGAGATGGTTTTGTCCCTTGAAGGCCACTGTACGCGCTCTGAATGCAAAAGGAATTAATTTACCTTGTAACCAACTACACTGGAAGCATATAGCTGCACATTTAAGGCGAAATGAGGAAGGGGAGGACAAAAAGGGGTAGACAAGGGAGTAGGAGGAAGGATGGAGGAAGGGCGAGATGCAAGGAGGAAGGAGCCAGCAGGCCTTGGTGAGGTTCAAGAACAAATACCATAATTTTTCCTCTAGTTATTTTGTCGGTTAATTTTCCAGCTTTCCAGAGGCTCAGAGGAAGAGGTGTTGTCAAATGTTGCTTTCAGATCTACATCCCAAGGTGAAACAAATATATTTAAATTAGCATATTATAGCCCTGGATGAAACACTTGAAGCAGTAAACATACGTTTTTATCGTCTTCGTCTAAATTATTCATGAAGTCTTTCCTATTCTGGAAAGACATCAGGGACCAGAGAAGTGTTGGAAGTGTTGGAAGTGTTGGAAGATGTACCCAAACACCAACGCATCGAGAAAGACAGTGATCTCAGAGACACGTTGCACCTTTCTCCTTCAGCCAGCTTGTTGTCGACTGTATCATTATCTTTCAGCAAATCTGCAGGAGTAGTCATTAGATATAAGGTGTGCGTGGAAACAGAGATTTGCATGAGCATTAAAACAGGGTTTACTGTGTTTATTTATATTCGCGCTCTAGCCGTCCCTCTGTACCACGCTTGCTGTCTCTCTCTTTTTCTCCACACACACAAATCCGACAAAGAGGAGGGACTGCATGGCCTGTTGAACACAGATGGCCAAAACAAGAATGTGATTATGTATACCCTTGGTAGCATAAACTTGAGACAAATCCACAGAGATAAAAAGTTGCTCTAGTTTACAGGTATAAGGATGCGTGCAGCTCAGAGGTAGGTTCATCATTCGACTGGAGATTTAGCAGTCTGCTGAATGAACACATCACTGATTTATCTTCACCATTTGTGATTAATCTATGGATTATTTGACCTCAAACGTCATCAAATGGGCAACGTTCCCATTCCCTCCCTCCCTCCCTCCCTCCCTCCCTCCCTCCCTCCCTCCCTCCCTCCCTCCCTCCCTCCCTCCCTCCCTCCCTCCCTCCCTCCCTCCCTCCCTCCCTCCCTCCCTCCCTCCCTCCCTCCCTCCCTCCCTCCCTCTCTCTCTCTCTCTCTCTCTCTCTCTCTCTCTCTCTCTCTCTCTGTCTCTCTCTCTCTTTCTCCCCACCCATAAATATGTGATTGTCTTGTCCACAGAGTGTGAAGTGTAAGTGAGTGAGTATGAATGTGTTTTCATTCTGGTAACAGTGCTAGCAGGTGTTAGCATGTGTTAGCAGAGCTACTCCCTCTGAGCTCTGATCCTAGCCTGTCTGTAATCTGGCTTCTGGGACTCAGAGACCCAGAGAAAGGAACATATTTGATGGGATCAGTCCTTGGTTATGGATACCATCACACATGGTGTCAGCCTCTTTAGCATGTTACTGGCTGTGAGCTATCTCTTCATCTGTAATAAAGTCAGACTTCTTCTGAGAGCTGATGAGAATACCGTATTGGTATTTCCCTTAAACATGTTTCCTTTCAAGGTAAAGGGAGTCAGTGATTGATAAAGTAATCCTATTCATGACAAGGGAAATTGACTAACGCTGTAATACATTTCTTATTTGCCATTTCTGTACATATCCCGTAAATCCCAGGGCAGTGTGCTGTAGGTGCCTTTCTGTGCCTGGATCAGAGCCCGAGGATTCATCCTTTCACATCTCGCCAGTAGTGATGACAGAGTCGGTGTCCAGAGGGCGCGTGAGGGTGGTGGGGGTGAGGGTGGTTGGGGGAGATGGAGGTCTCTGGTGGAAGAGGTCACTGCAGCGGGCCTCGTTAAAGACTAAACAGGCACCCCAGCCTGTGGCGACATCATTTCCTCTCCAGACAGCCACTCTCACAACAGAGATGGATGATCTGTGCTTCAGCTGTGTTATTGATGCTGTGCCCCTTCAGCTTGCTCCTTCTTAGCGTTATGTTTACAAGGCTGGCGCCGGGGCTTGTCTTTCAGCCATGATGACTAATGTGAAGGATTGTGAGAGTCTTGAGATGGATGATTGGTTGGATTCTTTCAGAGGGTAGATTCTTTTTTGTATGTGTTTCACATGTTCATATTTACGAGTATGTCACACTATGTTGTGGTTTGCTATTTTGTGGTACGGTACGTCAGTCTATGACTATTGATTTCAATTCATGTCATTATTTAGGCATGGATAGGAGTTGTGTTCCATGGACTATTCACACCTTTGAACCATCCCTGTGAATGTGACCATGTGATGGAGAAGTAAACATGAAGTAAACATTGTCCCATTTCAATGATTGATTGACTATTTGATCCAAGTAAACCAAACAAGTTGACACACTTACTCCAATGATCTGCTGCATCTGTGCAATAGAACTCACTAGCTACCAGTCACTCCATATAGCTGAACAAAATATGAATTGCACTGTTCATTTTAGAACACATTCCTCCAATCAAATTCATGGTGGTATGTATTTGCACCTGTGTGATCAGAACTACTGTATGATTTGCCATCTCCCTTGGTTGTTTCTTGCTAACATACTATCAGATGTTTTTACAACATAGCCTGTAGGGCCTCCCTCCTTATTTGAATGCTGGTTGGCTGGCTTGATGTGCATGGGGATATGGCCTTTCCTTGAAGATTTGGCAATGCTTTGCAAATGGCAAAGCTAATACTATATTACTGATTGTACTGTGTGATCCACGACAAGGGGGAAAATCTGTAGTCTTGCGTAAGGAACCAGCAGATATTGATTTCCAAGGCTTTGTTGATTGCCTCACTGTCTTGACTATACACCTTATGAAACACTTTATGATGAAGACGTCATCGTTGGACACTTGTTTGTGAATTGATTGGGAGAAATTCAATATACAGACGTAAGACATCTGTTCAGGAAAATGTTGCTCTAATTCATGTCCACACACGGTGTCCCTGGTTGCCTCTTCTGACTCCTTTCATCAAGATCATGAACACAGAGACCAAGCTCCATCACTGACTTGTGACTCACCCCACCCCACCCCACATGATTTTACAGTTTTCTCATCTGTAAAGATGTTATCGCTGCTACAAATTAGGTCACTCTTACTCATCAGCTTTTGCAATGTAGCTCACAGAGTAACATCCCTATCCTTTGGGTGAACGTAGTAAATCCTAAAGATCATGATCATAAAAGGCAACAAACCGGTACGCCCAGAGTCAAGGGATTTATCTCAGCAGTATTTGAAAAAGGATATAAAACCACACTACAGCATCTGCATGGAGATCTATCCATGGCTGCCGATACACATGGATGGTTAGCTTACAGTCCTGTTACTTGAGGATGTGTGCGGGGGAACCTCGGCTGCAAGCAGCAGATTGCATTGACGACTTAATGATGACAGCTTCAAATCATTCTTGGAATATCTGTCTCAATTGATATGCTCGGGAGAGGAAGCTGCAGGCCCAGCGTGTCTCCAGAGGGGCCGGCAGAGCTGTCACTCCCAATAAGACGAGCACTTGGTCCTCAAACCGTCGAGGGTTGTTCTGTGAATGGGATCCTGAGGATGCGCGGGGCGTTGTGGTTCGTCTACACTTGACTGCCCCTGTGTCCCGGGTTTTGACTGTACCGTAGGTTTTAGCGAGGAATCTCTTTTTGGTGTTTATGAGCCCATGTCTCCCCATTTCTGTCCATCTCTCTCTCTCCCTCTCTCTCCCTCTCTCTCCCTCTCTCTCCCTCTCTCTCTTTCTTGCATGCACACAAACAGGCACGTGCACTCTCACCATACGCAAACACACACGGTCCATGTCTTTTCCCCCAGGCTACCATGACTCTGTGGGACCCCGTCTGGTTTTACAGTAATACTTGTAAATCAATCGTTCAGACATCACAGAGGGAGACTGGTGACCTTTGGCAAGCCGCGTACTCCTGAGAAATTCAACTCAAGGAAAAATGGGCTGCAGATTGAAGGCTGAATAAGACATCAACATAACTCTAATTGGGGCAAGGTAATTAAAGCTGGATAGCATAGGTCCAGGCATAAAGAGCAGAGCTTTTCCATTTGTAGTAGTCATGTGATATCTCATTCCTGCTTACAGCCAGAGGGATATTTACACTTGGGTGTTATTTGACAAGTTGATATTCAATAATGTGCTTCGTCCACCATAATTTGTGCTGTGCGTCTCAAACCATTGAGATCCTGCTTGTTTACATGAAACACAAACAAACCTATTTGAACATGACAAAACACACTGTATTATTTATACCACTCCAACAATCTACATGCTTGGCGTCTGGAAACTGTATTCTGAAGAATCCAGTACATTTCTTTTGAACGTGCATGAAGCTTTCAGCACCATGGACAGCAGCATCTGTACAAACAGCACAATGGCTAACCAAGCCAGCTACATGAAAAGCAACCAAGGGGCTATCATTCTACCATAAGTAGTTTTCAACAACTATGTAGCTTCATAGATACATTTTTACAGGGGTAGATATGAGCCTTGCTCACATATCCCTCCACCAGCACCCCTTGTTCCAAGGAAAGTAGCATAGCTGTGTATTTGTAATTACATGACTGTGGTTACTGTATAGTTACGTATTAGTTCATGTCAATCCTTTAAGTATATTTTTACCACACGTTTGACTCATAGTCATTCAATTCTTGTAATCTTCAAGCGCTGCAGATGGAGGGACGTTTGTTTGTGACTTTATTCAGGCACGCTTGTGTCAACAGAAGTAACGTCCGGACACCAGGCTGTTTGGTATTGTGTGCATATGTTATTTTGTCTTCCCAGCAGTGGTGCATTTAAAAGTCAAATTCTGCAGCTGATATTGTTTTTTTTCCTGTAGAAAGGACAGCTTGCACGATCAGAAACTGCTGTGCTTCTGATAATAAAAGTCTAACTTTCATGAGTGTGGACTTTCATTTCTGCTGATCTATGGATGCGACAAGAAAACACTGCGAAGAGGAAGCGTCGGATGACAACAGTCTTGGCAACCACCAAAAAAAGTACAGAAGAGCCTACAGGAATTTCTATATTTCCAGATCTTACCAGTGATTGACAAATCATAACGATTCGATTGAAAGGGAGGTGTAAAGTACTTCAGTAATGACCTTGAGAGCAATTCAGTGAATGGTTTTAATGATTGCAAGGTCTCCATTTCTAATGAGTGGCACTATACAATATGTACAGCGCAGTGAGCGAGGCGGGAACGATTCCCTATCTCTGTCGGGGTAACGCTTCTATGAGGGAACCCTGGTTGCCAAGGAACAGCAGTAGCAATTGCACACTTACGTTTCTAATTTCGTCTTTCAAAGCAAACATGTCCTCTTATAGTGAATGTGTGATGAGCTGTCATCCACATACGTTCTGTGGAAAATGCTTTCTTCCCAAGCAAGCAGGCACTCGATGGTGCTGCTAAAAACAAAAACAAGGTCGAAAAACAATAAACTTTAGCAAACTGCAAACTTTTCCAGCAAGAAGGTATGGCTGTGGGCGGTTGTCACACATTACTGTTTCTCACAGAGCTTCTCATTGCCAGTGTAGCGATACGTTTCTAACACTCCATGTTCCTAGCACTCCGTGCCTGCTCCAACAGAGAAGACGAGGGCAATGAAAACACATGTTTGCCCCCTAACACTTTAATAATCCGATAAAAGACAACAGATGTGTTTGTGGCTCCCTTGGGAAAATCTATTAATCATCCCAGAATTAATGAAGCTTTTGGATGTACCAATAGGTTACCTGATAATCAGTATGCCACTCGTCCCTGCTCCCATGGGCATCATCCTCCCCAAATCAGCTCCTCCCTCTATTCCCCCTTCCTACTCGAAGTAGAAAACATTGTGTGTACTGACAGAACACTGAGATCACTTCATTTATTCAGCAGAAGCTGGGGGGACTCTTCCTGGGTGTAGGAGAAAGTGTGCTCCCACTCTTACTATTTTTTCCCCACTCCCTCTCCTTGTCTGCTGTCACGTGATCCACGAGACTAGGTTGGAAACCCTGGAGCTGCTCTAATTGGCTCAAGCTGCTCCCCCAACTCTTCTCTCGGAGGCTTCTCTCGGTTCGCTTTCGTCAGATGGAATCGGCTCGAAACGTCTGTGGAAAGGAGAGGGTTGGATCACAAAAGAATTGGCTTGAATAGTACACTGCCTGTACAGAGAACATACGTCGGACTCTAACATTTGAACGATTATTCTCAGTCAAGTCATTAGGTTGCAATTGTGATGCAGTGTGGCGATCTAAAAAGAGAACAGGGAGAGGCATACTTCCATTCAATGGTGTTACTAAATGTCAGTCATGTGCTGATGTACTGAACAAAGGCCAGGGTCGAGAATGAGGCAATAATCCATATTTGGAAACCTCAGCCTTCCACCCTTGTGCCTCCTACTTGTCCAATCCATCACACTGTAGCTAGCTTTAGAAATGCGTATTGATGCTTGAAGGACTTGGAAGGTGTGTATTCTGGTCAACCTTCAAGTTACAAACTGCATGATGTTGTTCCATTTGTAAAGCTTCACTAAAATAAGAGCTACATGTAGCATTAGACTATCAGGAACACTTACAAAAAAAATAAACAAAACAACAAAAAAATTGGATTACAGCTGTGTTACTTACTGTAAAGTTGACTGTTTTTGTTTCAAGAACCCAGGTGACAGTCACTTCTGACAGTACTTGTCCTTCTCCGGGCTGCAGTGCTGTGAAGGAAACTCAGGTCATTCCATCGTGGCTGTGTTGAGTAATAGCCTGCAGAGCGAGGCCCCCTAATTGTTCCTGTCAGGCCTGTAAATCATACAAGTCTCGTCCTTCTCTTCCTCACTCAGCCTCTCATGCATAATCCGGTTAGACACAGCAGCACCTTATAGAGACTGGGCTTACTGTATGGCTAAGCTGCTTACACTTTGGAAATCCCACACTGTGAGATATGTCATCACATTTTCGAGCAATTAACCCCATTAAAACACAGCAAACGAGGTCTCTCCAAAATGACTAAAAGGCATATGTGTAATAGCTGTGAGCCTTCGCTTCTTTGGTTCTTTTTAAAGGACAATGCATTGCTCCCATGCTGAATACAGTAACAGTTTCCTGCTGAATAATGCATGGAGCCCCAAAATAAACTCTCGAAGGTTGTTTTTGTTCTGAAACAACTCGTAGGTAAGTATGAGGATAGAAAGTGGCATTTGTGTGAAACAGCAAACTCTTCTGTGTTTTACAACCTATGGAATGAAGTGCTCTCTCTGCCTGTGCCCTTGGTTTGTCCACAGATAGAATCATCCTTCAGGTCTGTGTCGAATGACCACTGGCTGCCATGACACCAAAGGACAAATGTGCTGTTTCATCATGGATGCTGAATCTAACCCCTGACATAGAGAAATGCTGACTTGGGATATCCTCTGCGACACACAGAAACACAAACTCAGACAGACAGACAGAAAGACACACACACACACACAGCATTTAGAAATTAGTGGCAAGAAGGAAAACGTACTCTAGGGGAGAGATGCATGGCCCATTCAGAGGTCAGTGCCTCTCTGGACCCACAGGAAATCACATAATCACTGAAGCAATCAATAAAGCTATCCATTCCAGCCTAACGCTATTTTACAGAATAGCGAGGTACAATGACGTTAACAGGATAGAGCACAATTGTCCCCTAAATCACAACTTACACAGTCTGTCTTTTTGCAGAATTGCCTGTGTGGCCTCGCTACTTGTAATGCTCCCACATCCAGTAGGCTTAGCATGGGATAAATATTAGGGAGGTCTAAGCTTTCTGTTTCTCTTTCAGAAAAGATAAAGGGCCGGGTTGAGAGGAGGTCTGAGGAGCAGGATTCAGAGCTTTGGCGCCTACAGAAGGGTTTAATCACGGCATGGCCTCCTCCTGACTCCAGACTGTTGCGCTTCGCTCTGCCTACATCACTGAGAGGTGAACCAAGCCGTCCGCCAGCCGACGGTCGGGAAATGAAGTTAGCCACTGAGCTGTTCCAGACGGTTTGTGACAGATCCCTGCTAAGGTCTCGGAACACTTAAGCCATTAACCTTTTCCATGGGAAGAACAGGATGGAATACCTTATCTGCCGGTCCACTTATTACAACTTCTGTCTTAAGTTTTCTTTGTCAAAGTCGTGGACAGTGCCAGAGTTTCACCCTAATGTTCAGCAGATCACGCAAAATGATGTCTGCTCCATTCCAGACAGCTTTAGGAAAACGGTCAAAAGACTGAGTCATGACAATGATCTTAATGTAACTACTTCAGCTAAATTCAAACCCATTTGGTGCACTTAGACACACAGGGAGCCGTTACATCCAAAGGGGGTTTAAACAAGAGAGAGTGTGAGGGATAAGTGGTGAGAATAACAATAAAACACAAATTGTACCTTTTGAATCATTATTCTTCACACTTCCTTTCTGCAGTTTTCAATCAGTGTTTCTATCCAGCTCGCCACATGAAGCATACGAATGTCCAATGGACTTTACCCAGTCATTCCTTTCTCTATTTCCTGGTAAGAATTATTTTACATTCACACCAAAGCTCCAGGGTCTTCTTAAAACAACAAAATAAATGTCAGAAGACTTCTTAAAAACCAGAAATGTTTTCCTTGGAAGTGCCTTTTGACAAATATTTCAAGAGACACATTACTGTAACATATTTAATGCTCACCAATGACTTGTGGCAGACTAGAGCAGGGCATTCTTTAATGAGAGCCAACACAAGGGAGCCACAAACAAGTGGGTCATTCCACTTATTTGGCGTGACCCACTGTAATGTACAAAAAAAAACATTCAAACTTTGACATGTCTTAGGACTGAAATGTAAAATGCACGTAAAACATTTTTTGTTGGTCTTTTGCTGACATTTAATACCCATTAAACACTTGCATATCGGCTGTGAACTATTTTACAGGGACATGTTGATATAAACATGCCACTGTACCCGTCTTCAGCACTATTGATATGTACAGTTGCTATTGATTGGTTGAATATAGAGGACCTAGAGGCCCCTTCAAGCTCTGATTGCAGAGGACTTCGATTATTCCTTTGATTATTACAAGGATTTGGGAGAGCCAGTGGCTGTGTGCTGTCCATGATTGCAATACTGAATCCGTTCTTATATGAATAAGCCATACTATACAACTAACAATGACCAAAGACAGTACGCTAAAGAAACAGTGAAATAGTTCTTCTGCTTCTCCTTCTCAGGTTAGTGGAGGTCAGGACTTAGTGTCTACATCACTGACTGTACTCGACACCCTCATTAGAATGCCATGTATGCTCTAATCAAATACTCATTAGATGTGCATCTGAAACGTCCAGACACCTTTTAACACTTTTCTTTCGAACTGCTGTCCCCATTCCGAACATGCCATTCCCAGGGCCATTTTCATACACTATGCATTAGAAGTAGGATAAATCAATGTTTTATGTGCTCTGAATTCTATTACTTTACCGACACATTGTGTTTTTCTGTTCTTACGTGATGTGATAAGAGAGTGAAGACATATATACTGGTCAACATGAGTCCCAGAGAATTGATCATATTATGATTAGGGTTTGAACATCTATCTCTTCTCATCTCGTTCTTTCTTTCTTTCACTCTCTCTCTCTCTCTCTCTCTCTCTCTCTCTCTCTCTCTCTCTCTCTCTCTCTCTATCTCTCTCTCTCTCTGTCTCTCTCTCTCTCTTATTTTTTATATCCCTCTCTTTCTCTTCTTTACTGACTCATCCGACGACAATGGCGCAGTAAGTGTTTGTTGATTGGTTGCCTCAAAATGTTTTCCAAATGAAAGACACTTGACGGCCATACTGTTTTTTTCTTCATCTTCATCTGTGTATCCTTCCAAGGACAACGAGCCCTAAGGGACTGCAGCAAAATGACTGCATGTGAAGGACAATGAGCGAATCTCTTCTGAAAAATGACTCAATGAATATGAATTAATTATAAGCCCTGAGAACTAATTTCTATTTTTGTGAATACCCAAATAATAATGTAATCAATGATGAAACTATACATGCATGTTTGCTTTTTTAGTAGCACAAAGGAAGGGTTGAGAACAAGAGTTTATATTTATCCTAATCTCAAGATATTTGGCACAAATTGTGCAAAATGCCTAAATGGATCCAGAGAACACTTTCGATAATGCCGCACAGTACAATGCATGTAATTGTTCGAGCTCACTGCAGCCATGTAAACAGAGCTGTGTATATGAACCATGAAATTTGTCATTCAAGGACATTGTTCATACTAATTGCTTATCTCAACACGACTTATGTGGTAATTGATGACTTACTGTAATGGAATAGAACATAATAGGTAATTGATGGTTAAATGGAAGAGAACATTATAACCGTATGGTGACATGATACATCTCAAAACTGAAGCAACATGAAAGCTTTGAGACGCCACAGTCAACTGCTTGAAGATCAAGTCAAGTTCAAGTCTTTTATTTGTCAGGTACACAGAAGAACACAAGGTCAGACTGGGCACTGAAATTCTTAAGACAAGACAACGCAAGCACCTGGCATAACATAAGTACACAGAACATAATTTACATCTATGCTGAGCTTAAATAAGTAAAACTTCCTAAATATACAGATAGCGATAAATAATCGACTATACTAACCCTAATACTAAAACTCCCTAAATATATAGATAACAATACATAATACACTATACTAACCCTAAATGCACATAGTACCTATTACAACCCTATAACCTATTGTAACCTAGGTGGAGTACAATACAATAGTGCAAAATTGCATATCAGTGACTATGTAAATGACCATACAGGAGCATGATGGCAAAGTACAGTGAGGTACAGTAGTGCAATGTTACTGATAGTGCAACCAGTACTGAAAGTGACAGTGTATAAGTGACTAGTGTGCAGTGAATCAATGTCCATATCAGTGACCATTCAGAAACCTGATGCCCCTTGGGTAGAAACTGTTGTCCAGTCTGCGTGTGCGCGACCGGATGCTGCGGTAACGCCTGCCAGAAGGCAACGGGGTAAAGAGGCTGAAGGATGGGTGGTAACAGTCTCTTAGAATCCTGCCGGCTTTCCTCAGGCAACGTGTGTGGTAGGTGTCCTGTTGGGCTGGGAGCTTCCTGCCGACGATGAACTCAACAAAACAGACCACACTTCATAGGGCCTTGCGATCCCTGTCTGTGCAGCTCCCATACCACACTGTAATGCAACCAGTCAGAATGCTCTCTATAGTGCATCTGTAAAAGTTAGTGAGGATGACTGAGTCCACACCAAACTTCTTCAGTCTCCTCAGGAAGAAGAGACGTTTACGAGCCGCTTTGACCACTTTGTCCGTGTGAACAGACCAGGTGAGGTCGTTGCTGATGTTCACCCCGAAGAACTTGAAGCAGCTGACCTTCTCCACTTCAGATCCGTTGATGAGTAGGGGTGCATGCTCCTCCTCCTGCTGCCTCCTATTGTCCACAATCATCTCCTTGGTCTTGCTGAAGTTGAAAGAGGTTATTGTCCTGGCACCATGATGTCAGGGTGTCAACCTCTTCTCTGTAGGGTGACTCGTCACGGTCAGAGATGAGGCCCACGATGGTTGTGTCGTCAGCAAACTTCACAAGGAGGTTGGAGCTGTGCGTTGCCGCACAGTCGTGAGTGAACAAGGAGAACAGGAGAGGGCTGAGCACACAGCCCTGGGGGGTGCCTGTGTTGGTTATCAGTACGGATGAAGCAGGAATGGAAATAAGATCCAATATTCCAATTCTGTCCTGGTCTTCAATTACACTGTAACAAAAGGAGAAGAGGGAGAATGGTCTTCATGAGGGGTGTGGATGACACAGTGTTAATTGTGTTTATGGTTATCAAAGTGTTCGGCACATCGCTGAAACCACTAATGAAATTCAATCTATCTTCACCATGAGCTTCACATTTCCTTGGCTTCGTAATGTGAGACGTGCACGCGGAAAGAATGGCGATGCATACACTCACACGCACGCATGCACACACACACACAAACACACACACACACAGACAGAAAAGAACAGACAGAAGCGCACAGAAACGAGGACCACCACACTCACACATACAAGGACACACTGAAATGCACACATAGACGTACAAAGACATATAATGAAGAGTTGGGTTACACTGCTACTTTAATCGGTGTCTTGAATGCTCAACACGTTATCCATCCCGGTTGCTGAGATTGCACGATTGACACTTTAGCAAGACGTTTCCTCCATTAACACCCTGGAGTCTGTCTGGTTCGTTTTTCAGGTGACTCATTTTTTCTCTCTCTTCCTCTCATTTTTCCTTACGCTGCATTCTCACTTTTCCTGCATGGGTAATGTGAGCCTGATCCGAATTCTAAACAGGAGCATCCATCCAGTTCTAAAGATATCACAAACAGTCGATACCCGAAGCATTATTTTTACCACCGTTTTTTTTTTTTTTTTTTACAATTTGTTAAAGCACTGTGGATTTTCACTTTCTCTCTCCATTTCTCTTGGGTTTGGAGTGTTCTGAGGTTTACTGAGGGTGTACTGCATGATGATGTCATACTCTTTCTCTGGTTTGAGGGCCTCTTATCCCACTGTTATCTCCTCATAGGCGTGGAAGCCAGCCAGAGCATGCTGGGATTAAGGTGGGTTCATGGGAACTAATGAACATAGAAACAAATGAACATCGCATTATAGCTTTGCATGTGGCATGTCTGTGCCATGGGACGAATGGTCTGCAGTCCTGAGAGAATCTGGATAAAGTCCTAGCGGATGGGCGTAAACATAGGAATACAATCTGCTCGTTGACCAGGAAAATCCCAAGGACGTTTGGTCGGTATTTCTCACTGACATTCTAGGTATGATGTCAATCCTTCCAGTCCCATTATTTGACTGGAAATCTCTGCTGAATGACCTCCACCCGAAAAATAGGGGCTATATGCCTGGAGCATGGCTGTGATGTCATGTGGCTACAGGTCCAAACCCTTCATCAGATGACAGAGGTTTGTGACTGCTAATAGACAGCTACCTGCTGCTCGGTTCTGAAGCACTGACATCTGCTCGGGTATGGAGTTTGTGAGGTATAAAAAACATGCTGCATCTCCAGATCTACCATGAAGGACTGACAGGAAACCAAGGGACGGACTTCAAAGTGGTGGCAGTTGAGAGTGGTGCAGCTGAGAAGCACTGATGTTTTACACACTCCAGCAGTGTAGCGCGAGGAGATCTGATCTGGCCCTTTATCTCTGCAGTTCAAGGCACCGTCTTTTTTCAAAATGCAGACAGGCAGTAAATTGAAATTTCATAAGCGCTAAGAGGATGACAGGCAATGCAGAAAAAGATAGCAAAGCTTTGAGCAACATGAGAAAACATCCTGTGTGAAACCTTTTCTTCAGGAGTTTTCCTCTCAAAACAGGTTAGTTGATACATTATTCCTCTATGAAAACAACAGGTGTAAAATTTGAGATTGAAGGAAAAACCTAAATCTGTTCCAAGCATTCCTATTTGCTTGTCTCTGAGGCAGAGAGTTGGCAAATGAGCAAAACATGCAACACAAGCCCTGCCTGCTGACAGTAAGGGGCAGTCTAACAAGCCCATCTTCTGCTGTCTTTAGCCTTTTAGAAAACAAAATGAGCCATCATTGCATCACACGGCTTGAATGGAGGAATAACCAAGACACAATCAGCAGAGAGTTCTAAAGTGGGATACTTCATGTCAGAGCTGCAGCATTGGCTCTGCGGTCGCAGCTGAAGATTGGCAGAACAGCCTGAAAGGCAAACTTTTACTTCTTTGGGGGTTTCATTGCTCTTTTTCAGAAAAGGCAGTGACTGCTCAATTCTCAGGTCAACCGGCTTATACTCGTTTGAAATGAGCTTGCCTCCTCTCTCCTCAGCTTGTCCTACACACTCCCTGATGGGAAATTCCTCCACTCATCACACATTCCTGTTTCTGTTTTCAAAGTGAACAGGCTGGGATGGAGTCGCAAAGGGGTATTCTCGTAGTGTGGCTCCAGGAACTCAATGCATTGTTTGGGATTCTCCAAATGTGCGTCCAAACAATTTCACTGCAGTATGACCCCTTTTATGAGCCCAGGTGCAGGTTTTTTCATTCTCTCTGAGCTCCCAAATTCGAGGGATTACTGAATACCCTCAGTGCCTTCCTGCTGAAGGTTTCGCTGCACCAACTGCATTGGCACCACAGCTACGAAATTCCCTCTAGATGGTGACAATATTCATTGTTTGATTTTCAAGAAACACACGGCGCAAATAGCCTGGTCAATAACCAATCTCGTAGTTTTATTTGCTTCACTGGAATCACCTAAGATGGCGGGGCCTAATCAGGAGGATGGAAGATATTAAAGCAGGATGAGGGGGAGCCCCCCCTGCCAGTTATTACAGTGGTGACCTCCTTAGCGGTGTCCCTCTGTGACATTTATAAATGAACTCTCATTTATGCTGTTCCTGCGTATGAGTGTCAGGGACGGTGTCAGCGGTCCAACCCCTCTAAAAGGGGTGACAACGACGTCCTGACATCCCAGCCAGTCTGCTGTCGTCCCGCCTCAAAACAGAGCCCCGAGGCCCCTGGAGGTCTCTTATAAAACGTCCATCTTGACTCGGTATCCCCGCTGTTTGTGGGAGATGGAGGACCCAAAAGGTAGAAACGGGACTGATTTCGCCTTAAGCAGCGTTGACATTGACAGGCGGGTGGTGTATGTTTTAACACATCCATATCACTCTCTCACCAACACCTTTCCTTTTCAGTGTGTGCTCACTCCATCAGATATAGAGAACATACCTTCACGTGTCACAACTGAACGGCATGTTCCAGGTCAGGTGTTTAATAGGGTCTTGATTTCCTATATCTTGCTCTCCACAAGTGTTGGAAAGAGGGAGGAGAATCTCCTCTTAGTTGTTGATGGCGCCTGGAGAACTTCCTCATCTCAGCCTTTGATGTTTTCTGATGAGACAGATTTCATATCCCTCAATTGATTTACTAAGCCAAGTGCCTGCAGGTCTGGACTTATTGTGCAGTGGAAACCTGGGGGGGAGAAGGAGTGACAGGCAGAGACAGCCCGCCACAGGCTCAACAAGGCACTGGATTGATTCTCTTTAAGGTCGGAGTATATATTGTCATACACACATTGCATGCTGCTGTGCGTTCTGGTGGGTGGCAAAATATTATAAGTCTATAATGTAGGAGTCCAAGAACCTGGTTGAATAGCAATAGTTGTTTTTGATTAAAATCAAACATTTTCATAATAGATTGTGATGTCAAATCTGGATCAGCTACAGGAATGTACAAGATGATACTACTGTGATGGGGCAAAAGAAAAAGCCAACTGAACAGTCTTCAAGTCCAGCAAAATAAGTAAAATAAATGTGGCCTATATAATTGATTTGATAATATGCAAACCAGTGCATCTGATCTAGTCTCAACATTGGCTGCTTAAAGATGTACAAAATGAGTTAACCTCTCTGTATACAATTGTAAAATGTTCAACCTACCCAACCCATGACACGCAAATCCTCTGGTTAAACTGAAGATAAGCTGATGTAACATATGATCAAGAACCAAACAAAACCTTCTAGGTTCGCGTGTGAAAGCACCATCTGGAGGTCACTCAGAATGGAGGCCAGTGAGACTGAAGTGCCTGAAGTGTCTTACCATCATATCCTGGAGGGGCGGATAGGAGGGGAAGTTGAAAGAGGGTGATGGAGAGAGTGAGAGGCTGAGAGAAAGAAGAAAGAGAAGGAGAGAGAGAGAGAGAGAGAGAGAGAGAGAGAGAGAGAGAGAGAGAGAGAGAGAGAGAGAGAGAGAGAGAGAGAGAGAGAGAGAGAGAGAGATAGAGGGGTGAGAGGGGGGCGACCGAAAAAATCAGAGATAAGTCTGTTATTAAATTGGTAGTGCGAGACAGTGGAGAAGAGATGGACTGGTATGAGATGAGGGGGTGAGTGAACCCCTTGCTGAACCATCGACTGGGCATTTGAAATCTTCCCGAGTGCTCCATCTCTCACCCTTTCCAATCCCAGCTCTATTATGGCCCATTTAGATGGCTCCCTCTGAGCTCACCCCTCTCAAAAAGCAGACTTAACTCATTGGTGGCCAGATCCAGCTCCTTAGTGACCCTCATCACACATCTTACATTGTACCAGGCTGTGGGTCAATAGGTCACGGACATAAGTCACACGGAGATTGGTGGGAAGTTGGTTGTTCAGATACATTCCATGAACGTGTTTCAGAGAGTAGCAGACTTAGGGGTCTGTGTTACCCTGGAGAGTTCTGTGATTGATGATTTGGTGTCTTAGAAATCATTACAGAACTAGATTAGAATTGATCCCACTGGAGACGTTGGGCTACACTGAGTCGGAACGGTTAACAGGAACTTGGAAGAGTCTGGGAAATTTATTTTGTATTTCTCTGTCCTGAGGATTCATCTGTTGATGTTAGTCTGATACATTTTCTTCATCCCTCTCCTTAAAATACTATTATGCTTCTGACACAAATGCATCCATACAATACAATTGTTATCATGTATTCTACTCAGAGGAATTTTGTGTAGCTGGTAATGCATACAAATATATCCCGGACAGTCCCAGAGCAGAGAACTGCAGTGGTGTTATAAGTTCAGGTGACCGGTCTGTGCTACTTTCGACTCAGATATAAAACGGCGTCAGACTTATCTTGCTGAAGCAGCTAGAGTATGCATCAGTGGTCATTTTAGAAGAAGACTATGGGAGGTGTTTGCAGAACACTGATATCGAAAGAATAAATAAACACGCCAGTTTGAAAAAAAATAGCTTGAATAAATTGAACTCAGACCCTTGTTTGCCTCCACCATCAGTCTTTTGTGATCAGCATGAGAAAACAGGCTGACCGAACAAACACAGAAGAGTTCTCTGCTGCACATCTCTGCAGACCAACTGCAGAAACCCACAGTATTGTCTGGCAATATTCTCAAGAATCCCTCACGATTTCACTCAGGAAGTCTGTTGCCTGACAACTGAGAGAATCTAGCTGAACGTCAGTTGTCATTATTGGCAGGGAGATTCCTATACGTACATACACCTCATGTTAGAACCTGTGCATCTACTATACAGAGCATAATCCAATCTAAGAGGGATACAAAACATGTATCGGCTCTGCACACCTGGCTGGACCTGCACTGTAGAGTTGGTGTGCGAGTCAATGCTGTGGGCAGCAGAGCTTAACTGAAATCCCCCCCACTGCATGATGCTTCTCACACTGCACAATAGGCCTTGTTAAAAACCAGGGAAGCTGCAGCGACCAAGTCAATGCTCTCTTGTATACGATACCAGGTTATCATTCAATTTGCAAGCTGAGCACTATGAAGAAAATATCATTAAACACCCTTCAGGCCAACTATGCATGTCATGAGGGCTGGATTGTTGTATACTAAAGACTGGGTGTCCAATTTCAACATGTGTATTTATTTATTTATTAATTTGTATTTTATTATTTTGCATTTTACCTTATCTCTCAGAAGCATGGCAGTGGAGCTCTCATTCTCGCACATTAGAGCAGATGTAATTAATTTCTGAATTGGAATGTTGGTCATGATGAGAATTGAAATGTACAGTATGAATAGCTCACAGATTATTCATATTCAAATGCCGTATGCCGTCTGAAATTGTCTTGGTCTTCTCAGGAAGGCAGACATTTCCAATCACTGTACAACAAAGGCGTTATTGGTGGTGGTCTGAATGAGATGTTCCCCCTCTGCACAGCTGCCGCACACAATCACATCCAAGGGTTCAAACTTTTCTACACGGGTGCTGTATATGGTGTCCATATAAAGTTTAAGGTCATTGTCATCAAAGGTATAATGATGATTGCGCTGCAGTGCCAAACGAAGAAGAGATCCTCCAAATATGCAATTATGTCATTACTAATCAACCCATGACTTGCAGACAACAGCGAGACAAGGTTGAGAGTGGAAAATGCCAGCCCTTTGGTTCTAATGATATCAAAGAGCTCTAAGTGCATTGTGCCTTGTTACTATTAGCCCTATGATACTGTCAGGCTCTGTGCTTCATTAGCTGGACGTGGTAATGGCACCACTCGAACGTCCTTCCGAGGAGTGGTGGAGCAGGAACAGTGCTCTTCTTTTTGCACTTTTTGGGGGATTTGGAGTGTATTCAATCTGCCATCATTACCAACATCCTACAAGCCTTTGATGGCCCCGGCTAACTGGTGGAGGGGAGCCAGAGTGTCTGTCATTTGAATTGATGTCATTGATATGGAGATTCTGTTTATGCACATCAAATATGCATCCCTGGTATTTGGGTCAAAGTCTCAAAGTCAAAACTCTTGTTTTATTTCCAAAGTTGGGGACGATTTGTGATAACTGGGTTTTGATTATGTTTGGCAGACAAATGAGGCCGTTTGTTGAGGATTTCTAATGTGTTGTTGTTTTGGTGACCTTCAACCTCTAGTGGAAAGTATTCCACATTAGATGTCCTCATGAATCTTTCTGTAGAGCACCTCATAGTGTTTGTCCTTCTTTAGTTCATACTTTGTGTAATCAGTACATAAAATCCCAAAAAGCTACTGTAACATGCTCGTCTGGGATAGAGGCAGTTGTAGTGAAAGCTGTGTGTTTGGGCAAAGGGTTTAAAAGCCAGGTGGCAGTCTTTTTTTGCAACATTCCAAGATCCACATTGTCTCAGTATTTGTACTGTGTTTTCACAATCCACTGGCTTGGTTTTGGGTTCGTTTTGTGAGTGTGTCTGTGTTTCTGTTCATGAGTGTTTGTGTGTGAACATGCATGTGTACGTGGTGTTTATAATACTGTGTGTTCCTGTTGCACAAAGTTCAACCACCCATTGCCTAAATGAATCAACATCCTGTTCTTTGCTGAGGGTCACTCCTTTTTAACCAAGATCGATTGTCAAGTGTGCCGTTGGCTCTCAATATTTATTATCACCAGAGTTCGCTGGAAGAGAGGAGTAATCGTTCTATGCAGCAGCGCTGAGATCAGTCTTACAAACACTTCCCTCCTCATTCCATGTGTGTATCATCGCATGAAGCTCTGCACTCAAGTACTGTGGGATGGGAGTCACTGCATTAGTCACTGCACTACATATCGTTCCCTGTTTTGCATAAAGATAAACAGGGACAAATACTCTGACATCTCAGTAAAGATCACATCTGGCTATTTCCATTTTGGACCGTGTTCACTCTCACTTCAGCCATCGGCTGTGGGTACAATGTTAGTGTAACACACTGATTATGAAATGTAACAACCATTGCAGCAGAGATTAGTTTGTTTTTGAATTCGAGTGGAGGGGAAAGCTGGAGTCTCTTTCTTGGAGGGATATTATTTGTGATACGGTATTGTTTGGGATGGGTGGTGGTGGAGGATTATCAAGGGATTATCTCCGGTTTCCTCCTATGGCCAAACACAGAAAAGGTTGATTACTAATGATGATTTATTTGCATATCAGGATGTTTCCCCACTGCAAGAATAATTTTGTTCTAAATGAGGTATTTCCCTCAGTACACCACAGCATTCGTCACCCTCTCATATTTCGTCTCATCTGTTTCATTTCAGGGTTTCAATACCTGACATTTGATTTGATTTATAATTCATGCCACAGTGATGTGATGATAATGATTGTGCACCTATTTCTGTAAAACATACAGTGTATTTTCTCACAAACCACAAAACAGCAAATGTATTCCTGATTCTATAGGAACATATCAAAGGGGGGCTGAAACATTTTAATAAAAGGAAAAAGAGAATATGAGGGAGAGCATCTGGGGGTTTCCTTCTGACAAGCACTCTCACTCAGAGAAGGAGGGATGAGAAGGAGGAGGGTGTACATTTAATGCAATAGAAAACTCTCCGACTAAATATTTTTTTGAGTTTGAAAGTCTATTAACCTCCAGTGGGATGTTCAGTTAAGATTTCCATCTTGTTTTCTGGGTCCCCCGTTGTGTCCTGTGGACTGCCAGCCTCACAAAATTCCTCATCAGGAAACCAGTTAATCTCATTTTCTAAATTGTATTTGGTATTTCTTTCCCCCCTCTTATGCATGTCATACCAAATTGTGATCGACATGTTGGTGTCAGTGCAATCATTTCCAAAAACCAATCAATTGAGTCATGGATATTGACAAGCTTGAGCAACTGTAAACATTTATGTACATTATTATAACCTTCTCTTTCAGGAAAAAGATATTGGTATATTTATTTAGTTTTATAAACTCTATGTGCGTCACATCAGCTGCAAAGTTTGCTCTGAAGCTATGTTTAACTGCATTGTCCCTGTCAAATAAACTAATAAATAAATAAATAAATGAACAGTCCATTCTAAATGTAAGCTTAGTACTGTACAGTATTTCTGTGTCCAGCACACATTTAGGATAGACACACATGTAGGCAAACAACATTATTTCTATGTCTATGAAATAAACATGTTTGTGCTCTTTTTTCTTGTGTGTTTTTCTTTGACCTCTTACCTCTCTCCCTGCATCCACAACCCACCTTCCACACATTCCCATTAAAGGTCTCTTTTTTCAGAATTTTCTGTGCCTACTGTGTCCTCTACTCTGATGGTGGAACAGACAAGCTGCCACAGCAGACAGAGCCATCTCTCTGCACGATAGATGGCCCTCACCTCTTCATTGTGGAAATGAACCTCCGTCCCTCTCAGACGCGCCACTGCTCAGAATGATGCATCAGTGAGGGACAGTGATGCCTGACACTTTTTTCATTTCCCTCTCATGGAGCATGTATCGAAAGAGTGACTCCTTCTTGTGAACCCACGCCACCAAGATAGCTCAGCGTGTGTCTGTAATGTTAGGGTAGGACTTGGCAGAGCAATTGTGTTTGTCGAGAAAAGGGAGAACAGCACCAACTGCTCCTTGTCGACCTGCTAAGATGTCAACCTGACACTCAATGTTGTCACAAATGCGTGACAGCGGCGGTGACAGTGACAGTATTGATGATGTCACGTGACTGAGGTCTATTGTTCTATGATGATGGGCTATCTGAGTCACATGCAGCATCTCCACATGCAGCCTGAAAAGCAGCCTTAAAAGCTGTGCTCTCTCTCTCTCTCTTTCTCTCTCTCTCTCTCTCTCTCTCTCTCTCTCTCTCTCTCTCTCTCTCTCGCTTTCCTTCTTTTTGTTTTCACTGAGCCCCTGGCCCTTCTATCCACTCACAATGAGAGCAGAATTGATAGAATTATGTATCCACCGTTTGAGAATTCAGCGTGTCCATTCCCTCTTATTGCTGCAGTAAGTGTGATGCACGAGCAGCGAAGCTGGGCATGTAATGAAAGGCTTACCTGCGGGGGGGATGGTGGGGGGGGGGCGGGGTACGACCAGGAGGGTTGGGGGGATCGATAGGGGTTAGCCCACTTAAGTGGTGTGGATGGACCATGTAATGAACACATACACAGTGGTGTGGGGAAAGTGGGTGCATCTGGTAGAAGCAGTTCTGATTGGCCGAGTCGGTCATCCTTCCTGTACTGACCTCTGCTCAGTCCCTGATTCTACCCGTTAGCAATGCTCCGAGCCGCATGTCGGAGCTGCGCCCGGGTCTCATGTGTCACGTGGAAGGCTGTGTTTGACACGCATGTTTGGGCCGAGTCGCTGAGTCTGCACTGTCTGCACCCCACTCGTCCAAATGGTTTCTTTCTCCCTGAAACCCTTTAATCATCTCCTCCCCAACAGATAAGAGAATACTGTAACATCTGTATATATGTAAACAAGAACGTGTGTGTGTGTGCATGCCTGTGTGTGTTTGTGTGTCGGCGACGTGCATCTGTTGATGTGATCCATACGGTGAGGGAGGAGCACTCTGCTGAGCAGACAGAACTGGTAATTGCATACATTTGATTGAGCCACACTTGTTGCCCCTGTGTAAGTAATAAAAGCTGTTGAGTTGAGTTGCAAACTGTTGTGCATAATGTGATTGTAGTCTCTGTGGGGCTGGGATAGAAAAGGCACATCATGACAATATTTGTCTCTCTCCTCCTTCCTTAAGCAGGAATTGTTATTAAACCAAAAAAGCTCATGTTTATTTTATTGTTTCCTTTTGGTTTGTACTGTTGGTTTCGGAAAGTGGTCCTGAGAGAGACTTGGATGATTTGAGCTTTTGTGAACTCGGGTTTTCTGCTTCTGAACAAAGGCAGCTTTATTCTCTGTGTATTCTACCTCTCTCTGTCTGCTGGACGTTTCTTTCATCCTGCCCACAGCCAAACAATACCATACTGGACCTTCACACCTGCCTCCACAGTCAGGTGCAAGAGAAGTGCCACAGTGGCCAACAAAAACATTTCCATTTTATCAGCCTTAACCTAGTCCTAAAACATACCGTTTATTTATTCATTGATACCTGGAGATAACTTGTGGTTTTAGCTATAAAAGCCTACTGGTAGATATATTCTCAATTAAAGAGTTGTGTTCACTTGAATATGCTGAGGTGGACGTTAGATTACATATTTCAGGGTCAACTAAAAACCATCCTCAGTTATACAGCCCTAAAGGCAGAGGAATGAGGTGGTCCACAGCTACCAGTATTTATAGGGTTTGCTGTACAAGGGAGACATTTCCTGTTCTGTAGGTTATCCCTCACTGTGGGCAGGCTAACTGCTACTGCTCTCTTCTGCTGACTACAGATGACTGTATCCGTTAAAGTTTCCTCTCAAAGAAGCCCAATCAATATTTAATTGCCTTTCTCCTTTGTCTGAGACATCTAAAGTTCACCTCAAGTGCATACAGGACTCATAGAGGATGTTATTAGCTTCCTACACTCGAAGCACCAAAAAAATGAAATCTTCAATTATACAATATATCATTACTACAAACTCTCCATACCTGCTTTGAAAAACAGGATCGAGATGACATTTGCCAGGGCAACCATGAAGCCAATTCATCGAGGGGGATGAATACTGAATGTACAAATCAAAGTGCACAAGTAAAGACCCTCTCTCTCTCTCTCTCTCTCTCTCTCTCTCTCTCTCTCTCTCTCTCTCTCTCTCTCTCTCTCTCTCTCTCTCTCTCTCTCTCTCTCAGCGATATTGATATGTGACTTTCAGCCATTCACTGTTGGCCCATAGGGACAGAATGCATGGTTGTGTTGTGGAACACCACGGAGAGATAGCCTTTGGCATTCTCGAACGGTGCTGCAGAAAATGTTGTGTTGCATGCGAGTATCTAAAGTTCTGTGTTGGATCAGCTGACACGTCAACTGAACTTTTGAAGATTTGCTTTTGGTCTTACATTTGCCTAATGAATTTCTGTACAGTATGGGTTAGAAAAAAGAGCAATAGGCTATAACAAAAGATCCTTTAGCCTCTGCCTGGGACCAGAACTAAGGTAAAAATTCCAGAATGGACATTTAATGTGTTTTCCTTGGATTGCACCTCCATATCCCATGATGTTCTCTGTAGGTCCTGGGTCTTTTTCCTTGAAGGCAGTCATATTGTGTGAGAGGTCGCAGCGCCTGACCAAGCAATGACATCACAGCATGGATAACAATCACTGTCACAACCTCATAATCGATAAACCACATGTGGTTTATCTAAACCTAATCTGAATCACAGTGTACTTGCTAAATGTAACTCCAGGCCATGGAGAATGGATGAGATGTACTGAAGGTTCCAGGGAGCATTCCACAACAGTGTGACATCAAACTGTGGTTTCTTCTCTTGCACCGGCAGAGCTTTATTGTTTTTTTGGGAGGGTGCATCGACCACAGTGCAGTGACCTGAGGTAATTGTGACCTCAAGGTCCAGCTATTTGATATGATATCCATTCTATCTGTCCCCTGATGACTATGAACCATTGTTCCAATATCTTTCTTTATGGTCAAAAATAATTGACACTGCAGGTTGAAGGATTGGTATATATTGCATTTTAGTACACATAAATCAAGATAAATGTCCAAGGTATCCCCTGGTATGCATACCATTTATAGAGTACAACTTTAATGTGGGGTGTGACTTCCAGGATTTGCTCAAGCCATAAAGGTACACGGTCTTTGTTTTCGTGAAACTGATAAAACGACAGAACCACAGGTTATAAAAAGCGCCTGGTCTCCCGGGAGACGACTGACAGCCCTGTCTGAGCTGTTGAGGGGGCTGTGGAGGACATCCCCTGCTATGCTGATGAGGGTTTAAAAGTAAAAGCTAATATAATAGATGGATCCGATGAGACTTATCGAAATCTCTTGCTCATCTTCCTTTATTGCTGTTCACTTTGTTCCCTCTCTTTACCTCCCCTCACAGTGAGCAAACATCCCCAGCAGAAAGCCCTCAGTGTAATACCCATTCAGTTGATCTGCTGAGGTTAGCACATGCGGGTGAGTGTGCTAACCTTGTTTTTTGTAATTATCTAGCAGAGGGAAGTGCTGTGAACTCTGAGTTTTGAAGGGAGACTGGACAGCTTTTCATCTTAAAAATACTCTTGCGTTGTTCTTTTCTCCAGCCTAAAATTGCCCATTGTTATATCCCCCTCTTTAATCTTTGCTTGTCGTAAGAAACGTAACAAAAGACCAACAAGCTCACAGTGGTGGATACACAGATGCTGAGAGTTGCTTGAGCCAAACTGTCATTTCAATGTAATGATGTAATTTTTTGATTAATCCACATAATATTCAGTTTTGGGGAATCCATTAGATACTAATAATTTCATGAATTTCTTATTTTAAAGCAAACAGCAGGCAGATGTTAACATCGTACATCTGCCGGATCCAATTACATTGTTTCTTGCATGAACACTTTTCAATTATTCATTTTGGCATTCCTAATTTCTCTGCTAAAGAAATGATTTACATGAAGTACATGATATACATTAATGGTGATTCCCTTTTTATTCAACATAATTGGCATTATGTGTGTGAGTATGTTTAGCATTTCATTTCGAAGAGAGAAAGAATTAGCTCTGATACAGATCAAATTAAAAGACATTCTTCAAATCCTCAACAGCAACAACAACAAAAAACATTCATCCCCACAGATTCCTATGTTCTGAGACGACATACATTTAATGCACAGGAAACAGGAAACACAGGACACGAGACATCAACATCTTCCTCCACAAAGCTTTTCTCTGTTCTGTTCAGCAATGTGTCATAAAGCAGAAGCATAAGGACAGGAAGGAGTTGTGATGTGTGGTCTGAAAACTTCCAACTCCTTGAAGTTGTTTCGACAACTTCTGGTGCTGCCAGCCATCTTGGTCTATTCATACCTGTCGCTTGGGCTGTCTCAGTCTGTGGTCTCCCACTGAGATTGTCTAATGGTCCTGACAGCACAACGGTAGGACATACAGAGAGAGAAAGAGAGAGAGAGAGAGAGAGAGAGAGAGAGAGAGAGAGAGAGAGAGAGAGAGAGAGAGAGAGAGAGAGAGAGAGACAAAACACATTTCATGTTGTGCACCCTGAAAATGTGACTTAAACATGCAGCAATCCAATGACAGGTTTTGTGTAAATTAAGAATATATAAATCATTAAAAAAAAGCATCCTTCTTTTCATCAATTCTGTATGAGATCAGAGCAATATTGAACGTGTCTAATGTCCATCCAATTTCAATTCTTCCCAGAGTTTCCATAAGGAGGTTCAGAATGAATCGTTCCAGAATGATTAGCAGAGTATTTTTGAGATAAGTATTATTGAATAACAGCTTATTGAACGAGTGTGAACAATGTGATGAAGTCCGGAAACACAAATGAGATTCTCCTACAGCTTTTCTGTAGAGAGGAGAAGCTCTGCAAAGAGTGTGGTTTGAAACATTCACGACATCAGACCTTATTGCAATGTAACCTGATGAGCTATTGGAGGTTTGAGACAGAGGGTCATTGATTATAAACAAATAGATGTAGATTATGGCATGGGTGAGAACATTTAGCCAAGGGGAGCCTATGGAGGGAATGTCATCAACTGCATCCCTGGTTTTGGACCCCCATGTAGGTTATGTTACCATATTGGTCCATGTTGGTTGACAAGGCTCAAGTCTGAGAGAAGGTTTAGTGTTTTCTGAGCATTCTGATCATTAAAATAGTTTCAAGAATGATTTGTGAGTGAGAGACATAACAGTTCATCATCAAACAGCATACTGTAGTGAGTACTGAAGCAGCAGACGAAAGGAGCACTTAGGTTTGAGAGTTGAAATGGTGATGGGTGAAGAAGACAGCAGAAAAGTGATTAGTCAGGGAATAACATTGGAAACAAAGCTATAATTATTTATACCTCCACTGGAATTACTATCCAAAGACCAAGGCCATTATCTACTGAAGCACATCCAAAAAAGAACATTGTTTTTCCTCCAAATGTAATATTTTGCAAATTAATTACGAGGCATGTCTCTGGTGAACTGGCATTTACAATGTAACCCCCAAACTCTTTAAATCTAAGATATCATTATATCCACCCTTGGTTCAAATGCCACATTACTTCAACAATTTCCTTTTTTGTGTTTGTGTTGGTGAATGAGTGTGTGTGTATATGTGTGTGTATGTGTGTGGAGTGGAGTGGGCGGCCCGCCGTCTAATGAGAGGACTCTTTGACCTGTGGCAGGAGAGGTTTCCTGTCTGGCGGAGGAGGCTGGTATGTCTCCCAAGGAGGACAGCCAGTCATGGCTGCTCTGGGCCAATAGAGACGTTTGTCGGTAAATAAATCAGGAAAGGTCAGACCATCCCCCCGCTCCGTGCTGCAATTAAAGCAGAGGTGTGAACTCCGGGGCCTCCCCAGCAGAGGAGGAGGGGAGGGGCAACGCCACAATGACCCCCTTGCTCTCCCATCCAAGGCATGGAGGAGCAGTACGGATGTGGGGCGTGTACTTGTGTGCGCGTGTGAGAGCGTGTGTGTGATTGTGCTTGTATGCGTGTGTGAGTGGGAGGCAGATTGAATAGGATTTCCATTCCGACTTCAATTTGTTGTCATGCTACATTTTGAGTCTGACAATGAGAGACAGTGATGCATTTGTTGTGGGATTTTCTATCTTCTTTTTGTCCCTGATATAACTCATTCATTGATATCACTGCGCTGGAGGTTTTTGTACCTATCTGGCCCATATTTATCTATTCTGGATACTGTGTGGCCCTGGTTGTCCATTGATAGCATGCCAAGGCAAGCATTCGACTCATCCAGTACTATAGGCTGTGGCTGTGGCTGTATACGATATGATCTGATTCATCAGTATTTCAAACAACACGACAAAAGTTGCTTTTCATCTTTCTCTTCATCCCATGGCGTGTGTGTGTGCGCACGTGTGTGTGTGTGTGTGTACTAGGGTGTTGGCATGGTTTTTGGAATATTTAATACTGTATTTCCCATCTCCAGAAATGGCCTCATTATCATTGTTTTAAGTCCAAGATGTTCTCCAGTAATGTATTTTGGATTTGTAAAGATGTTAAGGCATCCAGTAAATAACCAAATGTACTCACAGTGGTGGATGTATATGAGCATTGCTGACGTGCTAATGTTACAGGGGAGTGCAGAGTTTCAAGGCCTTAATGCATATTAGAAAAGCATTGTTTTGAATCACAAGCCCATTCTGCAGAGCTCTGTATAAGCTAGTCATGCCTTTATGAGGCCAGATATCTGGCCTGTAAAATGTTTATGACTACTCTAAATAATTAGAGATTGGTGGCCAATGATGGAGACGCAGTTGGTGAATAATTACTCTTCTCTAATCACCTTTTCTGTTTGCAACCAGACTGAGCCTGACCTGAAACGTAAGGACAAAACGGTATTTTAATCAAAGTTTCTAAAACTCAATTATGGTAAAATGATTAAGGCTCTTTATCTCTGTCTTTAAATATTCATTTTGTGGCACATTGAAAGAATAATGACTCATCGATTACCTATGTCTTCACACCTTGACCGATCGTGACACTGTGGGGAGGATAGTAAGGAATATCAACTCTGTCTGCTTCTCAGGGGATTACAGTTCCTTGACTGGGTTTGGGGATGGAACATGGTAGTATGAGTTTTTGTGTGTGTAGAAATATGAATGTTTGAGAGATCATGGGATTGACACACACATGTGTTTATTGAAAATCAAGAGGTCACAGAGGGCTTCATAAATGCCTACAGATAATCATTGACAAGCAACCTAAACTCTTGGAGAGGGTCCATTCACTTCACTCTCTGCACTCTGCCTTGACTGAAATGGAACAGAACGCTTCAGCGGTTCAATTGATTGTTCCAAATCGGTCGGAATGGCCTCCTTTTGTATTTGGGGTGCCCTACTCCCTCTCCTAATCTCTGCAGTATTTTTTGTAGGATTTTTCATGACCACTAAGTGCCTAAATTGTCCTTATTCTGGTCTTCCATGGCCTCTCCCGTCAAGGACGGAGAGTTGTGTTCCCAGGGCGCAAGACAGACGTTAACGCAAACGTACATCCCTCTTCCCTGTTTTTGGGTGTTGTGATTTTTTTTTGTGGGAGGGGGGGTCCTTTCATTTCGGAATCCCTATTTTTGGACCTTGCTTTGCCACTTCACTTTTTCACTCACCAGGGTTCCCTCACTCGCTCCATCTTTCACTCTCCCCCATTCTCCCCTGCTGTCTTAACCCTCAAGCCATCTCTGTTTCTTTTTACCTTTGCTCGTCCCCCCCTTCATCCATCCTTTCACCTACACAGTCAAGGCACAACTGTCCTCCTTCTCATTTCCATATCCAAGATACTGTCACAGCCTTTTCAAAATGAGGTTGAGCTTATGTTATTAACATATTAGATACACAGGCTATATACATATTATATTGATATTAACTTGGTATCAACTGTTGTGATGGCTTTTCAGCTACAGTAGAATACGGTCACTTGCTATAATGCACCATGCCAGGATCTTTCCTTTTTCCTTGCAACCTGAACAAACAAATGTATGAAGGCAGTGGTTTGAAAAAACATAATGTAAAAACATTTTTTTGAGGTAGCAGATGACAGTGTACATCTATATTTGGTTATGTTTAGTTAAAAATGGATAATATGAATAACGAATCTGATGAATGAAGGGTCACATACTGCACCCCTTCACTCCACATTACCCCCCCCACACACACACACACACCACCACCACCATCCTGCTACCCGTTTCCCACTCGTTTAACTAACCATGTCCATCCCCTTGTCGACAAGAGTTGGGACTGTAGTGGGAAAATGGAGAGCAGCAGAGAAAATGTGCCAAACGTGCGTGGCAGGGCCATGGCGATTTAATGGAAACAGATGTTTCCCCCGCCGGAGTGACAGCACATTCTTCTCTAGTTCCCTGACTGAGGAAGCAGACGTGCTGCAGATGGCCACTGTGCCCGCGGTCATCATTACCTGAGACCACTCTTGAGACTGCTGCTGAAGGGAGGTGTTCCATTCCTGTTGGACCACAGAGACATGCGACACACCGTACAGCCACAAGATACAGAGGAGTTGAAAGGCATGTGGCATGTGTCTGAGACAGACAAGACGGCACCTGAGAAATGATGAGATGATGTGAGAGAAAGATAGAGAGATTAACGGATAAGAGTGAGAAAGAGAGAGACAGAGACACAGAGAAACAGAAACCAGAGAGGATGAGAGACAAAGAGACCAACATTGGAAGAGGGAGAAAGGGAGAGCGAAAATAAATTGAGAATAACGAGAAGACTATTGTTGGTTAAAAGTGGAGGCATTTGAAATAGAGCATAATAGCAGGTTGTGCCTGGTGCCTGCTGAGTGTGTTTGTTCCTATATTTGGTGTGTGTGGCACTTTGTGTTTGGCGTGTTGGGTGAGAATGTGTTTGTTTGTAAACGCTCAAGTATGCGAGAGTGTAGTGTTGTTCCCAGAGATCTCCTCCACATACCGAGAGACGGCAAACAATGATGGACCGAGGCAAGGCACAACAAACGGAGACAAAAAACAAAACTATTAACACTCCCTCTGTGAGGGAGGAGGGTTCCAGGGATACTTCCCCCTTTTCTTCTCTCTCTATGGTTCTCTCTTCCTCCTTCAGCGTAAAAGATGAATCCTTCAATACGGCCCTCTCAAATTGGATTCTTTCCACCAGTGTAATGCAGAAAACGAAAAACCATTCATCAAGTCTGTGCCATTGCGCCATGCTCCTGTTACTAGTCATCAGCTGTAGATAACCACGGGTCAATATCGCTTCCCATTTCCCCGGCTGTAACACTATCATCCGATCTCATTGTTATTTTCACTCCTGTCCAGGCCTGCTGTCAGAACTCCCACTTTCATAAATGAATGGTTTGAGACGTGTTTATTCAGGAGAATGTCCAGACTGTAGTCACAGTTCCAGGTGCTGTGCTGTAGATTCTTTGCTCGGTTCATGTCAGTCATTCCAAATCTGGTTTGATAAAACCACGGTTGATTTGACTTAGCTTTTTGGTGAATCCCGGTTCCCAAAGCTGCACTGAAAATACTGTCTGTAACAATAGAACCCAGGCTGATAGTAGCATCAAGCGAACAGAAATATTCACTTCAAAGTTTGATTTTCTTTCAACTTTCTCCACAAGTGCACCCTGAAATTTCAATATCTTTCTTCATGTAACCAGACCCCATAACTACTCTGCTGGAAGATGAACCTAATGATTTGTCTCTCTTCCAACAGTGGTGGGGGTCTGGCCGTGGCTCAGGGGGTACAGAGAGTCATTCACTAATCACAAGGTTGGTGTTTTGATCCACTACTCCTTTTGGCCGTGTGTCGAAGTGGCCATTAGCAAGACACTGAACTAAGTTGCTCACGATAAGCACTGATGTACATTGCTTTGGGTGTGTCGCTACAAATGTCACTACGTAAGGGAAGTCCATTTACCTTTTTTTGAACCAACAGTCTCTCCATGATGATGCAATCAATTTACCTTGGAACAGCAAAGGGGTATTTATAATTACGAGTATTATTTGTGACATCAGAGGCTGGGGCTATGTGAAAGGTTAAACAGAACTCTAATTACCAGTCTGCTGGAGACTTTTACTTGAAAGGCTGCTTTCATGATTGCCACCATTGAGGCCATCTTCAGTGTTTTCCTAGCTACCTAAGCCCACAGGAGAGTAATGAATCAGTCACAGTGGAAGTTCATCTCATCTATTCTTATCCAATTGCATCATGTGTTGTCTTCAAGTCCACTCAGACAATGATCCATAGATAATTGCTTTTTAATTAAGAGTGAGCAATGACCACATGAGAAACATTACACTTTCGGCAAGTAACTCCATCATAATTTGCCTAGCAGGTTTGAATGGTGCTATTAAGGCTTGCTGTGCACACACACAGAGGCACCAAAACGGATAACCCAATGAACAGTCTTGTCACATTCTTCTAAAGGCATAAAAACAGCTCAAGAGCAATCCACATCCATCCTGTTTCCCTCTTTGCTTGTTTTGTGTTCATAATAAATGGTACTCAATGGTGTGATGTGATGAACATAATTCCGCTTCCTGACTGCTGGCAACGATATTGGCATGTGTCACTCAACTCTATATGAATTCACCAAGCATAAAATCCATGTTAACTATGTTAAATGTCAAACGAAAATCGACCTTCAATATTTCACCAAAAACTAAATGTGTTTTAATCACAATATCCAAATGGTAGGAGGGAACAATTGGAACCTACAGTAGCACAGACTGCTGAATAAAAACATCATATGAAGTTGAGACACAAGAACTGTACCACCGGTGAAAAATATGCAATGCATGTATGTTTAATGCAAGATCACTCCTGGTTTCAGGAGTCAAAAGCTGTCATTTCCATAAAATTGCATGCCAATTGGAAAGGTCAGAACTGTCCACAGACGACAAATGAAGCCAGTAATCTTCCTTCCTCCAGCTTTGCAGAAATACATAAAAAAACAGATGCCAGTGTGAATCTTGATGAACCCCTTACAATGAAATGAAAGAAGTGCATCTGGCTCAACTGATTTTGTTCAAATTACTCCGTCCTGCAGAATGAGTGTCTTCACAGCTGAACATGGTACTGTACCTGACTTGTCACATCCCGTGCCTTCGTTCATGACATGAGCAAATATCCTCACACACTTCCCTACATATCCCGATGATGACGCAAGGGTGTTCTGTTTGCTTCATGCAGGCATCAAAAAGGACATTCACTACTTCAATATGCCCCAGTAGGCTATTTATTTATTTATTTTACATTGCCTTCTACTTTAAGAACCCATTCATCCAGCCTGTCTGCCTACCTGTCAGCCTGCCTGCCTGCCTGCCTGCCTGCCTGCCTGCCTGCCTGCCTGCCTGCCTGCCTGCCTGCCTGCCTGCCTGCCTGCCTGCCTGCCTGCCTGCCTGACCATCTCAAGGTCGTGTGTGGCAGTGTGTGAGGGAGATTACAGGACTAATGGACAGGGCTCGACTCTAATGAAGAGTCCTGATGAGGAGGCAGCATTGTTCCCCATCGACAGATCAGCCACTGCCATTTCCATTTTCATGGGTGCCCAGATGCATCGCCAGGGGAATTTCATGGCTGATTTGCTGATCTCTGTGGAGGGAATTTCACAGTAGTGGTGTGTGTGTCTGTGTGTGTGTCTGTAATGTTGTACAGTTAGTAGACTCAGATTCAGTGCCAGATACAACACAACTGAGAGGAATTGTAATGTAATCACATCCTTAATGAAACATAATGCCACAGGATTGAGACATTCTGTAACTCTGAAACAAAGCCTTCCAAATCCAAACACACACTGTCCCCATTTAACATTAATAATGTGTTGAGGTTGTATTTCCAAACTTCTAAACTTTTGGACACAATTAGGTCGTGTCGGAATCTGCAATTTTTTCATCATGTTTTTTGCAGTGCACGCTGTTAGACGTACGCTGAAGAATGACCCTGCATAGAGAGGCAGCATGAAGGACAGAGGTTCTCGCCCTCTCGCTTGTGGTGGTCTTTCAGAGCGGCGCCACACCTGCCTTCTGACACTGATCTTTTTTAAACACCTCAAATCCCTTCTAGATTCACACAGTCGGAAGGTTAATGTGGGGGATACAGCACTTTGTCAGAGAGAACTGGACCTTTTTAGACAACACAGACCACAGCTGACTTTGATAGCCATTGTCTGAACAGTACACCATAGACTGCCAAAAGAAATCTTCAACTGCAATGGTAAAGACGAAAATTCTAGTGAATGGACATTTGATGCTACACATATGCTACAAAGCAGAAGACTGTTGAACTGTGGGCTATAGCCTCCCATATAAAGATTCACCTTCGCTCAAAGGAGATAAAAGGAAGTGATGAAGGTCAAGTGAGAGCTTTATTCAGGACAGGAGTCTGTTTGACATGCAGGTGGGAAAACATTTCTCTCCCTAAAGGTCTCCCGGACCCTAGGGGAGTGTGCGTGGGCTAGGCTACTGCATAGCATCATCTCATTGCCTTTCCAGCCCATGTCCTTTTCTCTAGTATATTTTCACTGTGCCAGAGTGCTGTGTCACTGTGATTGGTGGTCTTTGGTTTTTGGTTGGTTTTTATTCTTTTTTTTCTTTTCTAAAGTGATTCTTTGGTTGAACTGGGGCAACTCAGGCGTGTTTGTACCTCTTTGTCTTTTTACTACTCACCCTTACCATAACTAAAATCACAAAAAATAATCAGTTCTTATTGACAATAAAAGCATTGTTGGTTAGCTTTAGTGCCAGTCTATGCTGGTCTCATAAAAACCAGGACTTAAAACCTTTTCTATTGAATATGATAAAGATTTGGTGGAATGACTGAGAACAGAGGCAGCCTCCATTTCAGAACTCAAATGCATTCCTGCATCATCACTGATTAACTGGAATATGAATGTTTGACTTGTGGAAAATGTGACTCTTGCATTGGAACTTAAACGGAATTACCATAATAGTATTTGATATATTTGAAAAATGAATTGCAGATTAAATGGTTCTCAAATAAAATGTGTTCACTGACATTGGGCATTAGTCATGGTGGTGCCTTGACTATTTTGTAAGTAATTCAATACTGCCCCCATTTGACCCATACCATGTACTACAGTCATGGTGATGCTCAGTTCAATACTAGTGGTTAAGAGGCATTTTTCTCCGCTCAAATATGTATTACTGCAAATGTGTAACACATCAATTGACAATGGTGATAGCCTACCTACACTGGCCATCAAACAACAAAGGGTTATTTGATACTCTGCTTTGTCCAAGTCTCTCTCAGAGAGGTACATTATAAAACAGAGTCAGGAGGTGTGCTCACATGAAAAGGAATCCCCGGACACCAATTACAAGTCAATTGGCCATTAGTGTTACTATAACAGTTCCGTGATTGGCTGACTGCTTCTACTACACAAGACTTGTGCAGTAGTTTCAGACTTTTAACGACACTTGGTGTCTTCTGCTGTTGTGTAGAAAAGCATTTACAGTGATACCAAGTAGGTGTTTCATGAATATTCAGATTTTTCCCTTCCACATATAGCATCACATTACAGTAAATTAAATGTTTGAGTGAAAAAGATGAGGGTGTGTGTGTGTGTGTGAGAGAGATAGAGAGATAGAGAGAGAGAGAGAGAGAGAGAGAGAGAGAGAGGGAAGGGAAGTTTTTTCATCTTGACTTGATTTACTGTAACTCAGACACACCGACAAAATAGAGATTGACACACATGTATAATGGATTTGGATTGGATCCCAGTCATGCTCCACCCTTTCACTCAATAAGAAATTATTTTAGCCACATGTGAGCTTTGTGAGTAATTACAGAGTTCATCAGATTCTTTAAATATTCATAGGCTGTCTCCAATCCAAGCAGGACACAATTACAATTGCAAAACAGCTTTAATGAACTGCAGCATGCTTAACACAAGAGTCGACATAAAACTAAGCATTAGAATATATGTGAAATGTGAGACCCAGTATATGAAATTAAAACAATCGATTCTTTACTGAAATGGAAATAGTTTATCTACAGCTCTTATTAGCGTTTTCACATGTCCAATAATAATTTAAAGATGTTCTTTGAAAAATGTGCCTGTAGTATTGACATTGTTGTACTTAATATATCGGTTTTCTGTAGTGCACGTTTCAAATGCAAATACAGTGAGAAAGAAAAAGATAAAGCAACTACGGTGTTGTATTAGTGATTTGAGCCATTTGCCAGCAGATGGCTCTACTGTGCAGAGCTGAATAAGAGCACTTGACTCTCAGTGTAGCATAAAACATGTCTTCTTTTTTATTGCTCTTGTAAAGTAAGTCACAATTGTTATGTTTCCATACTAGCATTATGAAACATGATAAAGAGATCTGTACAGATGCCACTCGTTTATTATTGTATATAGAATTTGAGACATTGTATTTAACAAAAGACATGCCAATGAAAGATTACTGAAAATGCAGGAGGCAGTTTTTTTCCTGGGTTCTATGCTCATAGTGAAACTCCATGTGACAACATGGAGAAAAAGCATTTTCAGGTTTGCTCCAATTTAGCTATATTCCGTCAGAAATGTATCAATGAGCAACGATAGATGGCTGGTGTCAATGGCGACGTAAAACTTGAAAGCATCGATTAACTGGATTTAGGAGGATGGAGGAATGTGAAGGATGCTGAAGGCCTCAGCTAATACACTTGGTCGGCGCCCGGGGGAGTGTCTACGCTCGTTTTGCTGAATGCTGATGACTGTCATGAAGCGAATCCATCTGCGGAACAGTGTTGAAGCGCATCCTCGGAGATTTGCTACGTGGAATATGTAGGCTATGTTAGTGCTATTTATCTTATTGAAATTGGGTGACACTTTACATAACGAACAAGGTCATTATTTGGTTAGGCCATTAGAAATTCTAGATATACTATAAATCATCCGGCTCGGCGAGATAGGCAAATCGCCCACACGCAAGGTAAGATCTTTTAGCCTATAGGCATTTTTCACAGCGGTATAGTCTCATATTTGTATTGCACTATACAGTAAATAGCCTTCGACACCGTTAACTAAAGTGCAGGCCAACAATAACCTAATAGGATAAGCAATTTGCATTATCGTGATGGCACGGGCCATTATCCTATAGACATTATGTTTAAGCTGTTTATTATACCACTCACATGGTTGTTTGATAATACTATAATCTCCGTTTTATAGCCGAAACAAATCACGATATCTCTACCCTCGAAAGCAAAATTAAATCCTATATTTTTTTTAGCGTAGATCGCTGTTGAACACGCGCCTGAGCGTAGCCTACAGTAGACCACAGTAATATGGGTTAGTAGAGCAAACCCGCCTACTAACATGTTCAACGTTCATCCAAAGCGTTTACAAAACATCGGATGTTAGAGCTAAAATATAAGTATTGAACATTTCAGTGGGTCCATAGTCAGTCTGATGAAAACATCGTCTGCAATTTATGTAAGAAGAGTCAGATTGAGGTGACTGTAACGGAGCCGTTAAGGGATGAGGTTTATTGATTGATTTTAACGTCTCAAATCACAGGTTAGCCCAACCCTGAATCGGAATTCAAGCATTTCGAAATTTTCTGAATATGCACCATTGAGTCAGCGTTGGAAAAGAAGGCAAAGAACTCAACATGGCAAAGTGTCAGGCCCATTGCCTAAACTTAATTCCCTGTCTTGCATTCATACTTTATTTTATTTTAATCTAGGCCTACGTTATTAAACTTTATGATAACAATGTATACCTATACCAGCATGTGGGAGATCTTTCCAGATCCATCCCTGAAATGATCCCTGAAAATAATCATTTTGAGTTATTGTCTTTGCAACACAAAATCTTCACTGCACGTGTATAGGCACTGATTCATACTGCACAATGCATTAGCCATTAATGATACATTCCACCACTCATGTGGTGGCAATCCATAAAAGTATAACTTTTTACTCAAGTTGGAGTTGGTCCCTTGTTCATAATGTCAATGATATAGCCTGGCCTGATTGTACTCTAGCAAGTGGATCTTGGTTTGTTCTTCCTCAAATCTACCACAATCGCCTTCTACAGAGTAGTTCTTCTCCCTATTGACTGTTGCCCCGAGGACTGCCACTTCTTCTTGTTACAGCAACTTCAGACCTGTGTCATGGTGATCAGTGCATGCCAGGAATACGGTCCTCCTTGCTTTTACAATGTTTGCTCAAATGACCGCCATCTGTCTGAGGAATCATTCAGTGGTCACCATAGAAGCACAATTGCATTACTGTCTTGCAATCGAATCCAGCAGACTCGATGGCTCAATCAGGTACAGTTTGGAGGCTGAGGGATGGATGAAGGGATGAGAAAAGGATGGGGGGAGGATGAAGGAGGGGCATGTTGCCCTGTCTGAGGCAAATATCAGTGCGACTGGGTCAATGATCTGTTTCTACTGCACACTGAAGGGGGAATTCACCACATATGTTGTTCTATTACAGAGAGATTTTGCCCAGAGTTGAAGTGGGGGTCAGATGGCTGAGCGGTTAGGGAGTCAAGCTATTAATCAGAAGGTTGCCGGTTCAATTCCCGGGCAGCCAAATGACAATGTGTCCTTGGGCAAGGCACTTCACCCTACTTGCCTCGGGGGGAGAATATCCCTGTACTTATTGTAAGTCGATCTGGATTAGAGCATCTGCTAAATGACTAAATGTAATGTAAATGTAAGAGGGGGTTTCCAGCACAACAGTAACGAAGAGTATGTTGTAACCGACTTTAAAACCAGCACACTTGGGAGATCACTGTAGACTGTGTTGACATCTTTGTGTTCCGCAAATTACATAAACGAAACAGCTAGGCCACATCCTCCGTCCTTCATTCAGAATTCATATTGTACGTGCAAACACAGGGGGTGTTTGCTGTACATGGGGTTCCAATAAGGGAAGGTTGAGCTGCACCACCCATGGAAGGAGAAGAGGCTATACTTTTATCCAAAGTGATTTACAATAGACTATGTACACTCCATCTTAAACAAGGGTGTGTTTCTAGGTGTGTTTGAGGCTAGCAGTCAGGACAAAATGAGGGAGGCATTCAATGTTGTAATCCCCCCCCAAAAAAGTTTGTAGATGTCTCCTTGAAGTAAATGTCGCTTTAGAAGGCTTTACATTTTTAGCACCACCCAAATTTACGAGATTGTGATCTGTGCAGGCCTGTTACGCTAAGGTAAATGGCGCTAACATGTACTGTTTGTAGAGGGAGCTTGCTAATGTGTGCTTTAGTGAGCGGGCTCGGGCGAGACAAAGGGCATCTCCACTCATTGAAGCTATAAAAATGTCAGATACTGACTGTGTAATTACAATTGCAGTGATAAACGTACAGTATGAGCCCGTGAAAGGTGGTGTTTTTATTTGGACTTTCATGCGTCATTGGCGTACACGAGAACCAAAGTTGCGCTAAGCTACATTAGGAAACCAGGGATGATACTGTGTACGTCACGTGTGCCCTTGTGTACTTGTTTGTGTGTGTGTGTGTGTGTGTGTCTGCGTGTGTGGGAGAGAGAGAGCTTGTTTAAGTAATGTGTTGAGTTTACTGTGGCAGTATTCATTCTGGGGAGTGGATGGATACGGCCTGCCTAGCACTCAGTACAGCAGGGACAGCCACTGGAGGAGAACATTGTTTCCTTGTAATCATAACGATAAAGTGCGTGGGACTGGAATTGCCTGTGGTCCATGTAGGGGATGTGGGATGGTGCATGCGTCTGTTCTTGTCTTACAAAATTACTCACTGTTATTGAAACAGTTGTGAGTAGCTTAAGGCCACTGCTTTTCTAGTCAGAGTTGTATTTTTGAAAGACAAATTGTCCAGGCCGGTTCCATAGCTTGCATACATGTCTCTACACCCCTCCTTTGATGTACAGGGTAGGCCAGTTCAATATACTGTAGGGCTACAACAAGCTCAGCTTGAAGTCTGAGATCAGACTTATAGATTTTAGAGAAATGTTCAAGAACAGAGGATCCCAGTGTTGTCACTTGGTCAATGAGAAGTGTTAGACAAGCTTGTTCCTTTGAACAAACGCTGTATGAAAAAAAATTGTGCTCCTATGATACTGGCCGTCGAGTCATGGTAACCGAGAGCGAGAAGTGTAAATAAGATGGGTTGATTTCATCAACTTGCCCTCATGACTCGTCAGAGAGATTTGAACTGTTGACAAAGTATATTTTATGGTCCTACTCTCATTCTCATGAATGGAGCCACTGATTATGAAAGCAATGGTCAAAGAATAAAGTCTCAAACTTGAATGAGCATGAGAAGCAGCTGATGAAGTTTGTCGCCACATAGACATGGGAGTTGTAGAGATGTAATTGTAATGATCATGTTTGTCGGAGCCTAGTCCCGCCTAGGCTGTGGCCTAGAAGTGTCAATTTCGGTGCCCTCAAACTGGAGGGTGGAGATCACTGGAGTCAGCCGCTTGAGTTTTTACTCATTCACCCACACTCAGTATCAGAGTCAGTCCGAGATATACGGACATGCAGTCAGTAGTTTGCTCCAACTTAAACCAATCTGTAGTTATTCAATATATACATTTATTACAAATATACATTGATTAAGTGGGACTTTTTCACGTAGGCCTAATCCAAATATGTTGACTCGTGTTTGAGTGTACAACATTAAACCACCATTCATCAAGCTTCAGTAGATGTTCAAGATCTCAGAGGATCTACAGGACCTTGGTGCCTGCCTGAGTCATAAATGACCCATGAGGGTACGTAATGAAAGCATAGCTGAGCACGTGACCTTCATAAACTTCAGATTCTCTGAACTCATAGAAACTGGATTGAGTCATAAGCCATCATCATGCATTCCACAGGACAAAACATTAGTATTCCTTCTCTGTATTATTGTTAATATTGATTTGAATGGAGTTATGTCATACTTGTTCGTTTCTATTATAGTCTCAGTTGACTAAACCTTAAACCGAATTTTAACAGCGGATCTGAATCTTGCAGACAATTCTATGCTGTAACATACACCAATTTACTGCAAAGTGAACAGCAAAGTAAAACAATTCCAAAGTTGTCCAATATTAGTTTGTATTTTTTAACAAGACTTCTGCATTAGATCCAATATGGGAATGTAATGGAATGTGTGAAACATGAATTATGGATTGAGTCAAGAAGTGCTCTGAGATGACTCATGTGCAATTTTAATGACTGGAACATGTCCACCCTTGCAGTCAATGGACGGATAGGAGATGGATGTGCCAGCAGCAAGCACCTCTCTTTAGCCAAGACTCTTCATTGAGCTCCAGTCTGTCTTTGATCTTCTGGGCCCCAGGGCTGAGAAGTTGTTATGGTCTTGACAGGCCTGTGCTCCTCTCAATACACTTGTAGCCCTTTTAATGTTGTAAGGTACATTATAACACAGTTAGTGTTAGCGTTCTATTATGTATATCGATCTAATTTTAATTGTTTTTCATCAGTGGAAGTATGCTGTACGCCTTGGCTTGCATGAGAGTTTTATTTAAATACAAACAACAATTATTGCATATTCACTTAGCTTTATCCAACTGCCTTCCAAGAATGGACTTAGCTTCCCTGTTGCTCGTATGAGCTAACTGCTTGAGTGCCCACTGACAGCCAAGCATCGTGCCAGGGCTACACATTGGCAGTGCTTCATCACCTAAACTACTTTAAGCATCCGGAAAGTAATACTAAGTATAATAGAGTTTGATTAACTAAAAAAATGTATGCCCGACGCAACCCGTTTTGGAATATCACTTTCCCTGCAACTCTAAAGAATAAAAACAATTGCTGCCAGTAAAAGAAAGTGCATGATTCATGCATGATTGGCAGATATACTGAAGCGATTAACAGTAAGAGGGCATGGCTTGCTGAGTGAACACTAGGATGTGACAGCCTTGCTTCTTTGCTGGGTCTGCTGTGCGCTGGACTAAAAAAGCAGAGTAGTACATTCCTCATGTTAGTCTGCAACATTTGTACTTCTTTCTGACACTGTATTCCCATTTTAATGTGCAGTATCATCTTTTTGTTACTTTACAGGCTACTCTTAGTTATTTGATAAAGTATGGGAACAATGGGGACTTCTCATGAAAGTGTACTTCATACTGATGTTGTGTGGGCATTATGCACATAAACGATTGTGCAAGGATTGGCTTTTACATTATGTTTACAGTCAGTCGACAGAGCCTGTAAACAGTTCTATTAAATTCACATAAAACCCTTTGAGAACAATACCGGTAGGTCATCTCTGCTTCTGATTGTACAATCAAATCAAGTAAGCTAATGAATAATTGTAATGGAGTCACACTTCCTCATCATAGCCCTGACTGAGTAATTCATCTACACCAGGAATATTATCTCTTCTCTTTGCTTTTCCTCTCTTCTCTGCGCTTTACTTCTCTTCGCTTTGCTTGTCGTCTCTTGTCTGTTCTTCTTTTCTGTCTTCTCTCCTCTCCTTTGTCCTAGTGACAACCAGGCATCAACAGTATAGCTTTGTCCGCTACACCTGTGGGTGGAGGCAGTGGGGAGATATGGGAGTGAGTGGGCACTAAGTGGCATATTTTCTCTCACATAGCTGACTAGAGCCATAGAATAACGTCACAGTACTGCCTTTGTATCAGACCGTGGCGCTCAGAGTCCTAAATGTAGCACTGAGCAGCACACTGAGCGTTATGGACAGACTATGGAGGGGGCACCTTCTAAAATAAGGTGGGTGTCCATTGGAAAATAAATATAGTTTTGTAATCATGATAGCCTGGCGTGATTTGAATTATTGTTCTGTATCTTTATTTTGAAAGGGGCCCTAACTGATTTTGGACGCCTCATGATTTGGAAACGTTGTACGTGGGTGGGATTTGTTTTGCATGCTTGGAGATTAGGGGTTGTTAATTCTTTTCAGGAATTGCTTTGCCACACTGCGTTGGTTTGAACAAAGATGGTTCTCACAGTGTAGAGGAGACAAAGCAAAGCATATCAACTCTCTCTCACACAAACTGTACATGTGCACACACACACACACACACACACCCTTCCCGCTTACTCTTTCACCTCCACAATGTAATATTGTGAAAACTCTGCCGTGTTGCTCGGACATGCTCCTGCCACGCCACACATGAAACACAACGCATTCTACCGCTGTTCTTTCACATCCACAACAAACGCAAAAACTTCCGATTTACAGCCTCGCAAGTGTCAAAGTCATGGCTTATGTTACTGAAGTAATACGTTGATGTTGAAGTCTGTATCTAAGCTGGTTTTTCTTTCTCTCTCCTCCCTGTAGGTCGTCTAGTATGTGTCCATGCAGACGGCCGCACAGAATCACGCCGTGTGTCATGTCCTGAGTCTAAAGCGGGCAGACATTACAGCCACGCCTCCACTACTCAACCACAGTGTGTCCTGGTGGGAAGAGGATGTGAGTGTGGTCTTGAGTTCAAGCTACAGAGCCCAGCAGATCCAGTTAGAGAGCCAACCAGAGCTTCACCACTGCTATGGACTAGCAGGGACAGCAGATAGTACAGATAGTACACACAGACTGTTGCTGCCTCTGCTTGGAACGTTGAACACTGTGAGTACACCTCAGAATTTACCCAGGTCACAGCCAAGTCTTATCAATCCAGGAAACCCATTCAAATTAATTTAGTTAAGATAGATAGATAAATAGATAGATAGAACTTGAATTGCTCCTTGAAGGAGGTGTGGGTTGAAGTTATGGAGGGGTTCACGGGAGGGATGTAGTGGGGGGGGGGGGGGAGTAGGAGGGGGAGTACGACACACTGCATTCTCAGTGTCTCTCCATTAAAATAATTATATTTCAACCGGTTCTCCAACTTGACTTTACTGACCTCAAGCCCCAGACACAGTAATTTGTGTGAAATACATGACTAAAACCCGATTATGGAGATTTGGAAAATAAATTGAAGTTGCGTACTGTAAGCCTGCTTCAGTAGTTTGTAGTGACTGAGTGTGCTGTAGATGAGAGTATTTTCATGCAAGCTGAAAATAAAGCCTATGCCAAAAACGGAGGCCTTTGCCTTTGCCCTCACAGTAATATGACTGTTCATGGCAACCAGCCTACTCCCCTATGGTAACTGTGGCAGGGGACAGTATTGCTGTATGATTGCTTGGCACTTTACTGAATTGTCTGAGGCTACCTAGCATGACCTGCTAGCTTGTGTGAACTGCATATAGACGCATCATCCTTCATTCTGATGCTTTCAGACAGAATGTTTGTCCCAGGAAGACAGTTTCCCATTCTTGCAATATCCAGCCCAGACATTGGTTTTCTCCACCCTCCTCTCACCTCTGCTCTCCTCCTTTGCTTTCATCCCATATCCTCTCATCTCTTTTTTCTTCTTGTCTGTCTGTTTGCTAGCTGGCTTCCCGACGTGGATTTGTTCTACAGCTGCAGTGTGTTTTTCAGCTGCAGTGAATGTTGAGTGTTCAGGGACTGTTTCTCCACCTCGGTGTCTGTCTCTTTCTTTCTTTCTTTCTTTCTTTCTTTCTCTCTCTCTCTCTCTCTCTCTCTCTCTCTCTCTCTCTCTCTCTCGATCTCTCACTTCCTTTCTCTCTCATTATCTGTCTCCTTCTCCCTGTCTTACATAACATCAAATACATATATATATATATATATATATATATATATATATATATATATATATATATATATATATATATATATATATATATATATATATATATATTTGCTCACAATGTACTATCCATCTCACAACCTTTAAAGAGGAACTCTTCCTTTAATCTTTTTTGATTCGGGAAAAAAAACATAAACAAACGGAACCTTGAATAGATGAATGTGACAAGAGCTTTTTGCTTTCGCCCTCCTCTTTCTGGACATCAGACAAAAGATACCCTTGTTTTTGTTATGCAGGAAAATCATTGACGTTGGTGAGAGAACCTATCCATCTTTGGGGAATCTTGTGTGTGATCTGTACCATTACTCCCACCTATGGGTCATCTATAGTGATAACACACATAACAAACACATAATACATAACACATAACATAACAGCATTCTACAAATCTCCATTTACATTTGATTGACAGAAGCACCCTGGAGATAATTCACACATCATAGACGTCCACACACATCATAAACTTCCATCGCTGTGAGTTCTTCACAAGGTGCCAGGTCAAGTCCTGAAGACTAAGGCTCTTTGAAAGTCTTGCCTCCATGCTGCACCTTACTGTCCATCCTGCGTGAAAGCTTTGATGCTACAGTATTGCCAGCTCAGGGGTGATCCTGTACTGAAGGATCCTTTGATCCTCAGGAACCTGCGGAATCAACAAATCAGCCATCAGCTGAAAGATACAGTCCATGTCATATGTGATGAAAATGTGTGTGTGTGCACCTGGATGTATGTGTGTGTTGACCTGTATGTGTGTGTGTTTGTCATTGTGTTTGAGGATGTATATTTGATTGTTTGTGTTTATGAGTGTGTGTATGTGTGTGTGTGTCTGTGTGTGCGTGTGGCCATTTCTGTATCAATCTGTGGACATTCACATGTTGCTATCCATCTGTGCATTACTGTGGATTTTAGAGAGATTGTTGGTCTATCTGGAAGACCGTAGGATTTTCCATTTTATGATTGGGATTAATCATCCTCCAACCGTCACTCACTGTAATTCAAGGTCACATTGGATTTATCTCCCTCTACCTGAATGAGGTCCTTTTACAATTTATGGTTAATATATCTGCGTTCAGCATTGAACTTTTTTTGTGTACATACACACATGAATGTATATGACGTACATTACGTTAAACACAGTGCACAGTCCAGTGTCTGTCCAAATATGTTTTGATTTAGAACTTTTCAAAATGGTGTCATTGAAACAGTGAAATATGAATGAATGTCCTTGCAGGAGAAAAAGGAGATAGCACAGGAAAAACCTCTCAAATCTTAGAGCTTGTCTACTCCTCCGGTTGGAAATGGAAGATTCAGTTCCGTCCGCTTGAATTATAGAGATAGCTTGGCCTACATTAAAAGGTTACAACTCTGCTGAAAGGAAAAATATATATGTTTTCTCTGACCAGCAGGGCTATATTTAATGGCACTTTGCTCAGGGTCTTCTCTGTTCTCTACTGTTGTCGTGAGAGGAAGTTGAGGTGAGACCTGAGTGGGGAAGTGCTGTTTCTCTCCAGTGAAGAGCTGTTTCTGTTCAGGAGCCTCACTAAGACTCCTCCACTGGTTTAGTTTCTCTTCAAATTCCCCCAAAAGCTCCCCCACATCCAGGCACTTTTCAAGGTGTTTGTTTTTCTCGGTTGGAGATGCCTTCCGCTGGGGCTGGAGGAAGACAGAGAGATGACCTTAGCATACCTAAGGTCATCAGAGTATCTATACAGATGACAACATTGGTTGACTGTCTTCATGGCCCGGTCTGTGCTGTACCAACACCAAACCAACACCCATTGATCGTCAATGAATAGCCCAGCTCTTGCATGAAACATTCAGAGCATTACCTGCTACAGTCACTCCTGTTGCTGCATTCTGGATGGATAACAAGGGCAGGGCGTTGCTCAGTGTCTGCTGTGGCGTGCTTATGGCCGGTGATGCAGCACAACTGCGCTCCCTCATAAGCATTTATCTGCATAGCGTGTGTCGCGGGCGAGGCTGGAGTAATGACATTGTTTGCATGCTAGCTGTGTTTGCAGAGAGACACTGAATCAGACTGCTCTCCTCTGCAAAAACGTAGAAATGTTTCAACACCCTCGCGGTTGCACATCCATGAAGTTCTTCTTACTGCTGAGTGTCTTGAGTCCTGTCGAGACTATTTCACTGTTTCTGAGAATTGAATCAACATTTATGCCAACTGGCTTAAGGTGGTGATTGCCATATTTGGACCTCTGCAATGACTTCCAGACCTATATCAAGATTAAATTGAGGGCTGTGTATGTATACGTGTGTACACATATGCGTGTGTGTGTGTGTTTGTCGGTGTGTGATAGAATGTGATTTTCCCAGTGGGGTTTTGAGGAGAACAGGTGTTGGCTCTGTCAGCTTGTTAACGCCAGCGAGAGATCATGCCTCCACTGCTCCATATGGCCCATAAGCTGGACATGCCCTGTGGCTGGGTATGTGTGCATTTTTTTTGTGTGTGAGTGTGCGTTTGTTTATGTACATGGGTGTGTGTGTGTACAGCATTTGAGCCTGTAGACGTGCACTGGCTTGCTTTACTCGATATCATTCTCCTCAACAGAGGCAGCCGTTTGTTACACACCCTCGTTTCCTACAGAGAAACAGCTCTGCATACAGGCCACAGGGATCTTGGTTGTCTCCAAAGAAGTCACAAAGTAGGCCTAGACCTTTCAAAATGACCCACTTTTGCTGAAGCTAAATTGACACCGTGAATGATTATTTTCATCAAAAGCATCCGGCTCTGCGAGGTTGATGGGATGTAAATGAGGCCACTCGAGTCTGTCTCACTTCTTGTGTTTCGCTGCACTGAGGTCGTTTAAGCCAATTAGCCTGGGCGGATTTTTGGTGAACCCTCTTATTTGCAGGAGGGAGGGGGGGTTGATTAGGACAGACGAATATTTCCTTCATGTCATTAGGACATCGTACTAATACTAGTATAAATCTACAGTAACAGTTGGCTACTAATTTGTGTTATTCTGTTCGGTTTTAGTGCCAGCAGTCAAAACATACTGCATGCTGAGGTTAAGAGGGATCTCAGAGAAACAGAAGTAGTTCATCATACGTCACGTCTTCAGCTTAGATACAGGATCTGAAGGGAGGCCCAGTTTTTTGTGCTTGGTCATTCTTCCTTCGTACATTGTGACTCAGTGGGTAGCCCCTAGGCATAGCAGGGACACATGAATCTGCATTGTGATGAAGGCATGTAAACCTAGCAATGGAAATATAGGCTACAACATGTGAGTTGTGTTGAGCATGCTGTAAAAAGAAGTCAAGGACAGAGAGAGAGAGGGAAAAGATGAAGGGGAGGACAGAAAAGAGTGGGTGTGCTAGGCTGCTATTAAATGCTACCAGCCATCTGTTCAGGGGCTAAGTGTTTAGCCAAGAAACGCCTCTTTATCTTAAGTTCCTTTAAGCTCAACATCACATCGTCTCATGCCACTCGTCTTCTAACGTCTTACAATGTGTCACTTTAAAAATCTTTGCAATGTCAGTCAGCCCTCATTTCTGACACATAACTTTGCCTGTTATTTCCTCTCAATCTTCTCCGTGGTGTGTAAGAGAGAAATGTTGTCGGGAGATCTTGTATTGCAACAACCTTGCAACGTGAGACCCTGCTTCTAGATTATGTTTATCTGTCCTGCAGTGCCGAGGCTCCCACTGCTGTCAGCATGGGTCTGGTTTCTGCCACCTATGAGATAATGCTTCCTGTTTGGTTCGGATATGGTTATTCTGGGGGATATTAGGTCATCAGTGATGGACGGGGCTGCTCAGTGTAGTGGACATGGCAGGGGAGGACAGGAAACGGTTTTAGCATTAGAAGCGACACTGTCAGATGCTGTTGACATCATACTCTCATTTCCAGAGAGGCCACAAGACATCTGTGGACCAGGGCTAAGGCAGCATCTGCTTGTCTATAGGCGCCCTCTAGTGGGCATACATATAAATTACAGACGAAAAGTTCTGAAGCCATTTCTAAGACCTTTCACAGTCAACATGATAGCTCTAGAGGAGGGGGTGTTTTTAAATCCACTATTGGAATTCACACAGGCTGTAACCCTAGTGCGTAGTCCGTCTTGACAAGAAACACACCACACACACCCCAGGAATTAATATTTTCACTTTGAATCACAGTGTATCACTGATCACCATCAAGAGGAGCCATTAAGAAATATGTATTTTTTAAAGACACGATATAGCCTTTAATAGTTGGTTGATATTTTGTACTGTAAGTGTGTTCTCACATACATTCTTGTGGGGTTTTTATCCACAGTGACAATGGTGTTGTTTCTGGCCGCAGCCACAATACCCTTTAACAACTCCTCATATGGGAATCAGACCAGAGGTGAGTACCTGTGGCAACAACAAAAAATACGGAATCTTCCTTTTTCAAAGTCTCGGCAGACTGACATTTCATTCGCCTCCTTTTTGCCTCAGAAAATCCCTCCCCCGAGGGCACCCACGTGCTTCCGTCAACACTGGTCATATCTCTCCTCCTCCTCATCATCGTCCTCCTCGCCGTCTACCTCCTAAGGTAGGTAGAGATAACCTCCAAGCTGCGTGTCTGCCGTCCCTCTCAACTCTGTTTGCCCTCACTCCACTCGGGCCAAATTCGAGAAGCTGACCAATCGCCATGTGTTCCTTCTTGAGTGTGTGTAGGGGGCCCCTACTTGTGTGCAGACGTGTGTGTGTGTGTGTGGTGGTGGGGTGGGGGGGTATCCAACCAACAGCTGCAGTTTCGCACAGAAAACAAAGGCTGAAAAGAATGTGATTACACCCCTCCCATAGGCTCATTTGATCGGGCTCTCTATTCAGTCAGTGGGCACTTCTCTTACAGCTAAGGAAACTCTGCTCCTCATGAGTGATAACTGCTTTGTCTCTTTCAGATGGTAGGTCACCATATCTTTAACTTGAGCTAAAAGCCTTGGGGGGGGGTTATGCATCGACACAAACAGATTCTTATTTCCTGTTCTGTTTCTCCCTCGCTCTGTCTCTGGTCAGGTTCAGGAGCCACAGGAAGGCTCTCGTCACCTCAGTCGATAAGAAGATCCCCAATGGCTTCCTGGAAGAGCAAGGTATGTTTGAGGGAACCTGGAGTATGGACATTGGCAGTACAGACACTCCCTAATAATGCTTCCTCCCCTCACCGGGAGATGAGACACCCTGTTCTGATCGTCCCTGTCCTGTGGCTCTACCCCCCACCACCATCACCACCCTCCAGGGGAACAGACGGTGGTTCTCCTCCCCAGATCTCCTTCTCCCTCCAAGAGGTACTTCCCCATCCCTCTGGACTCTCTGGAGGACGAGTACCGGATCCGCTCGGCCGACGACTGCAAGCTCTTCAGAGAGGAGTTCAACGTAGGTTTACCTCTCTCCCACCCAACGTTTCGGGAATAGACGTGTGCTTGAAGCGCCGTGACGAGGACTAGCAGTGAGCTAATCAGTTCACCGTTTTAGACACGCTGTAAAATATGCATGGATGTGGACCTGGTCACTAGAAAATGTATCTGATTAATATACATGGTTGAATATGCCTGAAAGTCCTCTTGATGTTGCTTCCTGTGTGTGTGTGTGTGTGTGTGTGTGCGTGTGTTTGTGTGTCTGTGCGCGCGTGTGTGTGTGTGTAGTCCTTGCCTTGTTGCTTCCACCACGGTTCCTTTGAGGAGGCGAGCAAGGAGACCAACAGGGAGAAGAATCGCTACCCCAACATCCTACCATGTAAGTGATGGAGCCTCCAGATCTATGTGTCCTGTAGCTACAGTAGCACCTGTAGCTACGGTAGCAGGCTCAAGCTTGAATTACCACTTGAATTACCACAAACAGAGTTACAGTAAAGTGAGCCTAGAACTTGTTCCATCTTCTTCATCTCTCCCCCACAGACGACCACTCCCGAGTGGTGCTAGCTCAGATCGATGGACATTTGGGCTCAGACTACATCAACGCCTCATACATTGATGTGAGTTGTTGTTTAATACTCCGAGCTACGTGCTGAAGCTGTGTTTAGGCATCGCTCTTCTTCAGCATATCATTTCACCTATGGCTGAAATCATTCTTAACGACGTGGGAATTCGACACAACGAAGTTGAATATTTTCTAGGTTAAAATCTTCTCTCTTCTACAGGGCTTTAAAGAGAGGAATAAATTCATCGCAGCTCAAGGTAAAGGCTTCTCATTTCATAGCTGAAAGGGTTCTTTTAAACGAAACCTCAGTGAGAACAACATGCACATGTTTGTAATATGCTTCTTTTTCCTAAGGTCCAAAACTTGACACAGTGGCTGACTTCTGGAGGATGGTTTGGGAGCAGAAGACTGCTACCATTGTAATGCTGACTAATCTAAAAGAAAGGAAGGAGGTGGGGTTCCGCTTTTGATTGTTTTGCTTTTTAAAGGATTTTCCTGTGATTTCTGAGCTATATCCTTTGCTTAGAGGGCTTGTCTCTGAAACCTTGGATGTTCTGAAGTGCTTGGAGTGTCAGGGGTCGGTTTGCCCCTTCACAACCCCAAGTCATGAGCATAATTACTTTGACCCTTTCTCGGCTAGAAATCCATGCAATGTGTCATCTCAGCCAAATTACCAAGCGTTATAGGCATCCCGTCGTATTGAACCTCAGAGAGATGATCAATGATGAGCAAAACACTGGGTTTAACAGTCAGAGTCGAGATAGAAGTGGATCAATAACTAAATAATTGGCGATGAGGCCCTTTGATAAAGCACTATAATTAGTCTGAGGCCCCCATTAATGAGTTCACACTTCACAGTGTAGAATCGTTGACAGAGTTAGACCAATTCTTGTAGAAACTTGTGTTCCCCATGTGTAATAACCTCAATCCCCTGCCACTGTTGTCCTTTGCTTCTCTGCAGGAGAAGTGTCACCAGTACTGGCCTGAACACGGCTGCTGGATGTACGGCAACATGAGAGTAGCAATGGAAGACTTTACTGTCCTGGTGGACTATACCATCCGAAAGTTCTGTATACAATATGTACGTATGTGTGTGTGTTATGTGCGTAACCATGTGTGTTTGTGTGTTGTGTGCGTAACCACGTGTGTATGTGTTATGTGCGTAACCGTGTGTGTGTGTCATGTGCGTAACTATGTGTGTAACCATGTGTGTGTGTGTGTGTGTTGAGCAGCAGGGGAGCGACGGGCCCAGACCACCTCGTCTGGTCACCCAGCTCCACTTCACCAGTTGGCCAGACTTTGGGGTGCCCTTCTCCCCCATCGGCATGCTCAAGTTCCTAAAGAAGGTGAAGACGGTCAACCCGTCATACGCTGGACCCGTCTTGGTGCACTGCAGGTAAAAAGACCTGTGGACAGATCTTTGGCGGGAACGTTAAAACACTAAAAAATGATTGAAGTGACTAAATGTAACACATATAGGGGGTGACATGTATGACATTTCGCTTTTTAAAGCCACTGACAATGGTATGCTTTGCCTGGAGTTTGTTGATGTTCATGTGGATGTTTACACGTAGAAGGTTGAATGTGTGAACGTGTGAACTGAGATGCGGTGCTTTGAACCAAGACAGCAGCTCCAGGGAGGTCAGTCAGTCAGTGGGTGTTGTGCTCTGACGTAAAAAACCCACGTTTGAAGGCCAGGGCTCGCTGCAACAACTGCTACGGCAGCTGGGAGACAGAGGGCCTGGGGCCTTCAATGGACCCCATTGAGCTGTCCCCTAAAATCCCCTCCCCACCTCCCCCACACACACATGCACACACACTGACTGCCTGAATGACCCAGATGCCCCCCGTTACTGGGGGGACTTGGATACAAATGTGTGGACAAGACGGATTTAATCCATTGCCGACATCTGACAACAAGCAGCATATGGTGATCAGAGGGATGCACATAATCCTCATCGCAAACAATTCTCGCTCTTTGACCTCTTTTTAAACCTCCCCTTACTTACAGCATATCGTCACACTCTTTACTAGTTGAAAGATAGACCGTACCACGGTCGACATCTGTTGTCATTGTGGTATTTGATACTGGGCCCAAGATGCTGATGTGCGCCCCCTCTCCTGTCTCTGCCTTCAGTGCGGGGGTGGGGCGGACCGGGACATTCATCGTCATCGACGCCATGATCGACATGATGCACATAGAGCAGCGTCTGGACGTGTTCGGCTTCGTCACCAGGATACGAGAACAGCGCTGTCAACTGGTCCAGACAGATGTAGGTTTGTCCTGAGACCGCTCCGTGGTGTGGAAGCTTTCCGTGAGCTGAGAAAAGGCAAAAGAGAGAAAATCCTTTTTTTATTTTTTCTCTCCATCTCTCCTTCTCTTGTCCCCTCACTTTCCCATCTCTCAGATGCAGTACTCCTTCATCTACCAGGCTTTGTTGGAGTACTTCCTGTATGGTGACACAGAGCTGGATGTGTGCTCCCTGGAGGGTCATCTGCACATGCTCCACAACACCAGAGCTCCCCTTGACAGGCTGGGCCTGGAGGAAGAGTTCAGGGTGAGGCCACACGTGCACACACACACCCACCCACACACACACCCGCACGCACACACACACATACTCACGCAGACGTCCAAAAATAGACCGAAACACATGCAGTTCTCATCCTCTTCCTCAAGTGCCTCCTTTGTCTCCCTACTCTCTCCTCTGATCTGTCTTCTCCCATCAAGACTAGGGGTGTTTCCAGATCTTTCCAGAACACCTTGGCTGTGGTGTAGAGCTCTATTGACAATTTCACATGCACTACATACCCTAGCACCTAATTGAAGCACAGTGAGTGACATTCTCCCTGCCACACACTCCTCCCCCCCACCCCACCCCCCCCCACCCCTTAGAAGCTGACCAATGTCCGCATAATGAAGGAGAACATGAGAACAGGGAACCTTCCTGCCAACATGAAGAAGAACCGCGTGCTTCAGATCATTCCATGTAAGGAATACTCTGACACTCTTAACTGTTCCATAATACATCACAACCTTCTGACATCAAAGTTCTGCTGGCATGTATATGGTTCGTGTTCACTGCCGGACACAAATTTCCGTCTTAATAAGTCAGTCGGCACCATATTTGGTTCTAATGACACCACTGAAGTTATCGGCTTTCTGTCAACTCAATTTCAAAGCAGGGAGAAGTTTTTGCGTCTTTTTTCCCTTTTCATATCCATTTTTTCCTCTTCGCTTCAGACGACTTCAACCGGGTCATTCTATCAGTGAAAAGGGGGCAAGAGTTCACTGATTACATCAACGCTTCCTTCATCGACGTAAGTAGAGGTTTCTTCGCTGTCGTCCCCGCACGGCCCCTTGTGCCGCCTTCGCAAACGCCGCATGTTCTCACCCTGTGTCGTTTGTGACCCCCGCGTGTGTGTTTAGGGCTACCGTCAGAAGGACTACTTTATCGCCACCCAGGGCCCCCTGCAGCACACGGTGGAGGACTTCTGGAGGATGGTGTGGGAGTGGAGGTGTCACTCCATTGTCATGCTCACTGAGCTAAAGGAGCGGGAGCAGGTAAAGCAGTCCTGGGAGTCGAGCACCCTCATGGACGGTTGGAGGGTCACACGGTGTCATTGTTCATAAACATATATGAGAGTCGAGCTACTACATCTTTTTTTTCTTCAAAATACAGAACTCTTTTAGTATCTGTGTCGAATGATCTGTTTTTTTATTCCTTAGGACAAATGTTTCCAGTACTGGCCAGCAGAGGGCAGTGTAACATTTGGAGATTACACCCTTGAGCTGACGAGTGACACGCTCTGTGACACTTTTACTCTCAAGGACATGGTGCTCACATACAGACCAGTGAGTCTAAGATAACATAAACACAACAACGAAATGCCAATGTTTCAGCGGCTGCTGATGTAATTCAGTAAGATAGCCCTACACTGTGTATTTTCTGGGAAATCCACAGTTATTGCTGGGGTCCAATCTATTGCATGGTATTGGTCTATGTATTATTCAATAGATTAAGTTAGCAATTTTAGGGGTTTTTCAAACCCATCCTGTGATTTAGAGACATATGTTCCCTGTCCGTGTCCAGGAGAAGCAGTCTCGACACGTCCGTCACTTCCACTTCCACGGCTGGCCGGAGATCGGAATACCGGCGGAGGGGAAGGGAATGATTGACATTGTCGCTGCCGTGCAGAGGCAGCAACAACAGTCTGGAAACCACCCCATCATAGTTCACTGCAGGTAAGGGACATGCGGTGTCCATCCACAGACTGTCTCTTTCAATCACTTTCTGTCTTTTTACTTCCTTCATGTTCTCTCTCTCTCTCTCTCTCTCTCTCTCTCTCTCTCTCTCTCTATCTCTCTCTCTCTCTCTCTCTCTCTCTCTCATTCTCCATTATATCAACAGGATTGTCAACTTTCTTTGTTCTCCAGTTCTAAAACTGAAACATCAGAAAATAATCGAAACAAATCACAACCTCCCAACCCCAATCTGTTTAATTCCAAATATCTTCCTTCTCAAAGACAGTTCAAATTTATTTTGCGTTTTCAGGGTAAGAGTTGTGGACCTTGTGTGCTGTGCCTAAACCATTCATGTGATCCTTTATAAAGACTCAGCTGTGAAAGCTTTGATCGGAATCCAGCTTCAGGTGAAGTGATTCTAATGCAGCTCAGCCCAGTGGGATTGATCCAATCCTCCAATCCACAGACAATTAAAGCTCTCCAAGAGAAATCTCCTTCGACTCCCATCGTTATTAATCTGATGAAATGAGCTAATGACAGGAAACGGTGTCATCACTCCCTCCGATTCCTTCATCACCACTTGTCTAAGATGGGCTTTTTAAAGCTTTCTTACATTCCTTAGGGATAGGGGCTAGACCATGGCTCTGCCTCTCTCTCTCTCTAACGCTCACTCATTCTCCCTCTCTATTTCTCCATCTTTATCATTGTAAATATTGACTCAGTGAATTACCTGACTGATTAGTGTAAGCTTTTGGATTATCACATCTTTAAGTAAGTCTTCGAATTATTACACAAAGGTCACCTTTCTCTCTGCATATTGGGTAATCATATTTTCAATTACTTGGACCTTTCAAGCGAAATTCGGAATAAATGTTCTAAAATATTGATATTTTGCTTTCTAAACACAGAGTTCAATCTATTGTAGGAAACATTTCTCTTATTTGGCAAATACTGTATTTTATTAGCATAAATACTGGGCCTGTGTTGATACTCATAACCTTGTGTAATTGTCTTGATGTTTCAGTTATCTTGTCAAGTTCCTCCAGAATTCATCTCTTCATATGAATGCTTTGCTTCCAGGCCATCAAACTTTGACTATAAATGTTAATAGTTTACTCCTGGTTTTGCTTCACAGTGCCGGCGCGGGTCGAACTGGGACCTTTATTGCTCTGAGTAACATTCTGGAGAGGGTGAAAGCTGAGGGCCTGCTGGACGTGTTCCAGTCAGTGAAGAGTTTACGTATGCAGAGACCTCACATGGTTCAAACAGTGGTAGGTCGGACACATGACAGGAGAGGGGCTCAACAGCACATACATTCTTGTTTGGGGTCATATTAACATTTGTTGTTTTTTTTCACCCAGGAACAATATGACTTCTGTTACAGAGTGGTTCAGGATTTTGTGGACATCTTTTCAGACTACGCCAATTTCAAATGACAATATCTGGCCGCCATATGCTCGTCTGTGTACAGTATTCATCTAATGTATGCAATTTTTTCAGAAACTTGTTTTCTAAACCAAGCTGTTTTTACACTTTGCACTTCCCATACCCACAGTACTTAAATATATTGTAACATATTGTAAGATAATTGTTGGGCTATTTAAAAGAAGGTTAATAGATTTACCATCAGTAGTCATCCTGCTTCAGATTAATTGATATCTTCAATCTACATAATCTTTTAATGTAAAGATGCTTGGCTTAATGGTTCGATTTACAATTGGCAACACAAACGGTTTTCATCTTATTTAAAAAAACATGTATATATGTAGCATTTAGAGTTATTTATGTTAACATTTTAAAGCTATTGAAGGAAAATAGAATAAATGTAACATTTTTATTAACGAGTTGTATTAATTATTGCTCTTGTTTGGAAGATGACCACTAGATTGCCTTTATTTTGTCTGCAGTCTTGCACCAAGGACACACCATATACTGTAAACCTGTACGTCCCTGGAGATTTGTCAGATTTATAAGAGGTCATTGTGAAAATACAATAATAGGAACAACTGTGAGCTATGAGTCACTTTATGTACAGCATATTGTTCCATTCACTCATTCACAAACAACTGAGTAACAGCTGCTGGAGATTATCATTTACAAATGGCGGCCTGTATTTCCATTTAACCTTATTGCTTTAATTGTTTTTCTTATTAGAATCACTCGGTGTATTGGCTATGCGTTTAAAGCAGCTCAGACACAATGGCTTTTGATTTGTACACTATAGTTCATCATGCCACAATTGTTAAGTTAAGACCATTTAATAGAGAATCTTCTAAACATACATTGGACCTGTAATTTTTATGCTTGCATGAATGCTTGTATGTCACAGTGCCATAGTATGTTGATTAGAAAAAACATTTCTGATCAAATGTGAATTGTCACTAAGTGACTTGACCTTTGAATTGGCATACCGTACGTTAAGCCAGCAAGTTGTAGTTGTTTTTGTTTTTTGAGGAAAAAGGGACATGTATACATATGTACTGAATGTTTAAACAGTTTCACATGCTGATTTCATATTCATCCTTGCTACTTGATAATACTTGTGTAGTAAAGTGAGTGAGTCTATTACCATTTAACACATAGATTATTTGATTATTGCTTCTACAGCAGTATCAGATAACAGGCATCCATTAAATGCTGATTGTGGAATGCTCTTTTCATAATCTGTTATACTTAAGATACTTCACTGCGCTTTTCTTCATACCAAAGGTAAACCAACGGATACATGTCCTTTTAGCCAAATAGATGCATTATGATTGTGTTGTCATTCTATGTTTGTGATTTCAGAATCTTAGCTAAACATGCTGAAAGTAAGAAAAAGGGGATTGGGGATTGATATTGTGCGCAAGCATCTTGAACCTGTGCTGTTTCCTGTATAATAGTTTGTATGGAGTCTACTGTTAATTTGCCATTGCTGGCTGCAATAAATCAGTCATAAAAAGTTATTTCAGCTTTAAATGGTTATTTATTCAATATTTCATTATAGAGCTACAAACCATTATACTTCTTTTATAAACAAAAAAATAGGGTACAAAAGTGTGACACCACTATTCAAGATACTTCCATTTTTCATTTGTTTTAAATGTAACACTTTATTTTAGAATTTGAGTGAAAAGTTGAATCTTTGATATATTTACAAAAAGATTATTATAAGTTAGTAGTTGATATGTTAATGACAGTGTGCACTTGAGCTGGTATGGACTCCACAAGTTTGTGCAAAACCTGAAGATCCCAGCCTGATTTGACAATGTTCCAAAGAGCTTCTTTTGATGTCATAGAATGCCTGGTTTTCTCAGTCTTCAATTATTTCCAATATTGACTCAGACTTTTCAATCAATCAATCAACATTTATAGAGCATGCTTAAAAACAACCATGGTGGACCGAAGTGCTGTACAGAAAGAACAATAAAGTATACAACAATGTAGATAAAAGTACAGTGATAAAAATATAAAACAGTTAAAAGCCAAAGAGACTTTTGGACCTTACTGTATATGAAGATGAAGCGTCATTGAATGCATTTGGAATTCCCTACCGGATAAGAATGCAGCCAGTTATTTCGTGTGAGCACTTAGACACATCCATTAGGACTGCTCTGTCGCTTAATATATCACACCTGTGGACAGGAGATTATGCTCCCGACGACACCACAGCCATCCGCAAGACCTATAAATACTGACCCCCGGATTCACCTTTCACAATTTGAACACAACACACACAGAGGTGAGACAGTGAAATCTTATAATCCACACACTACCAAATACATCTGATGGTAAGTACTCCATGTCTGCATCTTTTTCCTTGCAGCTCACATGGATCTTAGCAGCAGAACAGTGGTGAATCTGGTGGTGTTGGCGCTGGTAGCTCAGGTAACTGTGTCCCAGCACTGGTCCTACGGGTGGCTACCAGGGGGGAAGAGGAGTGTTGGAGAGCTGGAAGCTACTATTAGGGTAAGAATTCCCAGACTAACAATCCATCAATCACATATTCAAATCTATCCAATGCACTGTTTAGTAAGACCTTTCCACACTTCATATCATGTTTTATTTGTGTTATATGTAATTGTACTGTACAACTGTAGTACACTATCAAATGGGGGGGTGGGTATGTTGTATTTGGTTTGGTTCTGTCGAGGGTTAATGGGTTTCTGACTTAATACTTTCAGATGATGGGTACAGGCGGTGTAATGTCTGTTCCTGAGGAGACAAGTCTCAATGCACTGGAGAGGCTGAATCCATATGATGTCGTAAGTACTCCTATTCATAATTTATAATCTATGTATATTAATACGTCTATGTGTATCAAAATCTTATGAATGGAATGTTATTGTGTTGTATGAGTATAGTTTCTTTGTTGCGGTTGAAAGTATAGTGGGCAAAATTATCAGGGTTAAATTACCCAGGTATTTACCAAACTGCTCAGACAGTTTAGATGGATATTGAGACAAATATCCCATCAGTTGTGTAAGGTTTTAATTGAAGGTATTATAAAAATAGATCATTTTAAACTGATATGATGAATGTATCCTTGTGTTAAAGCAATTAAGCAAATTGGTAACCTACAATGTTTACAAAATGTCTTTGTTGATCCCTCCCCACCCAGCTTAATGATGAATCAAATCATTTCAAAACAAAGAAGCATCAGCCAAACAAATGAAGAGTTTTGAGTCCAAGAGCCAAACAGAAGCAGCAGAGGTGACAGGATCCAAGAAGAGCCCTCAACATTGTTATCACAATCAGTGGCATACCACTGAATAACAGTGTTATTCCAGCTAACATTAGATTTAATTGATGTTATTTACTTGAAGCATAGCTTCCTGTATAATTGTAATAAAATGTAAGTCTCTGAAGACTGATTAAAAGATGTTGCATTTCCTTCCATTACATCACTCACATCCACAACTCTGATTTCATTTTGTGACCCATCAAATATAATTTTAGGTTGATCTGACGCACCATGAAATTATAATTATTTTAGTTGTTTAATCATGTCATGACCGACACGCTTGGTCAGCTTGTAATACAACAATCCTAGCATGACAACATCTGGTGATGAAGTCAATTAATTAGAAATCAATTGTTTCATTAGATTTAAAACCAATTTGGGGATGAATTTAAACCATGCATCCTCATCCAGAAAATATACAAGATATGTACCCTTTGATTTGAACTCACTCAGCTACAAATAAAAAGCTATTTCACCTGTTGAAATAAAATCCACTCTCTTTCATTTTGGACAAAAAGGACATGAACATTGAGATTCTCTTGGTTATACAGGAGTTATACAGTCACCCAAAAACAGACAACGTGTAAAACTTTCCTGACTAGGAAATGGGTGTTCATTATAAAAATTGGAATTTCATATCAGGGAAACGGGAGAATCAGCAGGGGGCATATGTTTTAAAGAGAACTCATTTTGTGGTAAAGCCCCACAGACACCGGCGCGTGCTAATCGCCTGGTGCATAAGGGGCTGGGATTCATGAACTGTGCTGACACCGGGGAGGCCAGGCATTGTTAGAGCGTGGTTGTAATGCACACCAATGAACCCAAACCCGTTGGTTCTACTGGGAGAGAGCGAACATTATAAAAGCACATAGAATTAGAAAGAAATTAAACCACATTCCATTGCACTTCCAGAACAATGGATCCTCATTTGTGATACTTCACATCATCGGTTTAATATTCATGCTTGTAATTTGCATAACGCAATCATTTCCTTTGATGAGAGAGTACCTTAGTATTTCGAATTTGTATTCTTGAACTTTTGGCTACCTATTTTCTGAAGTTTGGAAAGTTATGGTTAAGTTTTTCGTGCAGATAACTATCATAATACTCAGAAAGAGTAGCCCTAACTGTAGCCTAGAATATTTCTAAATAGTGTAGGTTTTATTGTGCAAGTGCAATAATTAGTTAATATCCTCACAGCAGATGTATTGGGAATGTTCATTTGTGATCAAAACGTGCTTTAACCCAATTAGATTTGTATCCTAGCGACCCCCCTCCCTATCCTTTGTATCCTTTGTGAACATAAAACTTTCTTTTTCCAAATGTCCTCATCAAGGACCTGCTTAATTGCACGTATTTCAAGACAACGAAACCTGCTGGTATCTATGGTTTCAAATTTGATTTAACCTCACTTTCTCCTTCGCAGACCCCCTGGTGAATATTCACTTTGTTTACCCCAAATTAAACTTCATATTGTTTACAGCCTCTCGGTCCCTGAACATTTTATAGCATTTTAGAATTATTTATTTATTTATTTTTTGTAATGATTGTAGAGTTGGGATTCATTTGAATGTTGCCCTCATCTGCATGAAAATTATATAATTAACTTTTGATTAACCGGCTCGGTTGAGTTTGTTCCCCCATGCACACCGGTGAATAGTACCCACCGCATTTTAATGACTGTTTTCCAATTGAGCGGCGACCTTTTCATCAAAGAGCTGCAACTGGAGCTAAACAACGGTAGAAAATAATCAGGGTGAAAACAATAGTAAAGGCCGGCAGGCTAGGATGTCATCCTTAAATATAACAACAGAGATGAAAGCGACCTTATTGGGCTTCAGTGGATGTGGCGAGAAGCCAAGTGCTTGTGTTGTTCGTCGTCCATTGTAAGCGCTTTGGAGGTCACGTCCATTGGCACCCTGAGAGGGAAAGGACAGGAAGGTAGAATGGTCCATTGTTACTTGTCCTTGCTCAGAGGGAATGCTATTATGAAGGGCAATGCATTTTCGATAGTTAGATTCTGGTGCCATTTACTGCAGCTTCAAAACAATACATAGTAGTGGAGAATAGCTTCAGGAAAGACAAACCTTGCCGCGTCATCCAAGGCAACACTATTTCAATAACATGCTCCTGTCCGTTCAGCTCGCCCAACTAGCCTTACAGGATATCAGATGTCAGCTTTCAGTGGTTGCGAAAAAGCCTGGGTTGTTATAATTTGGATTGCTAGAGTAAAAAAATAGAAGAAAATAGAATTGTGAACAAATGTCACTTTCAAGCATTGCTCAAGACACCCCAGTTTGATTTGACTGAAGTTGTTGGTTCTATCAGTTGCCTGTTGTGGTGTTGCATGGGCTATAGATTGAGGAATTTCCCAGAAGAAAGCTTTTAGACTGAATATCAACAGGAATGTTGCGTAGGTATTTCTGTTTCCCTTGGCTAAAGACAGTCAGAGTCACCTTAAGTGGGAGTTTAAATGTCAAAGGGGTCTGAAAGTGGAGATTTTGCAGTCTTTGGAATAGGCACGTTGTATCATAAACGTCTGCCCTGAAGGGTTTATGTGCAATTTCACATATATAACTGTGCTTAGAAAATGAGGCTCACATCTGTAATTAGTTACTGACTTTGTATGGAAAACAAAACTCAATATAGTATTTTATTGAGTACAGCTCCATAAACCATAAAGCCTATTCAGTGATTTGTTGTCGTATCCTCATCTCTCCACATGGTGACACTCTTGAGCTGTCTGATTAGTTATCAGGTCTTATCTCAGCCAATAATTCAATCACACATAGAAGATACCTCGAAACCAAACAAAGGTTTCATTCAAATTAACCAGCTGCTGTAGAACATATTTCCTGTTGCAATGAAATGAAATATGTGATTTCATGTTTATATTCTTACGACCTGGCATTTGATTTATTTGTGGCTGAGAATACATATGGCTTTAAAACATACCGAACAGATTTGATCAAACTTTAGTTACAATTAATAAACTGGCTTAATATATATATATATATATATATATATAATTTATTTTGAACATATGTAATCATATTGGCCTTACAGGCTCTGCAGTAAACATTTTACAAGCTGTTTGCTTCATTAGATTCTAGAAGGTTCTTTGCCATACGGCAGAGTTAGCGGTGGAATCATGCGTCGGCCCTCTCTCTCCTTCTAGGCTGGCAGGGAACCATCCTGTTGAGATCCGACTTCTCTCCTTTGATCAAAGAATAGTGTTAAAGCACTGGGAGAAGGAGTAGGTATAAAATATGAATGACTACAGCTGTGTTTTGATGGATATGTCTCAAAGTATCCCAGTAAGACACTGCTAAAGGCCAGGAAATCTGTTTGTGTTGTGGAAATAGGCTCTTTCCTCTCTTGTTTCTCTGCCAGTTTTCTCGTTGGTAGTTTTCACCCTGTATGTTACTTCAGCACTCCTTTGTCGGCAAAGGGATGTAACCCCAAATGTTATATCTCTTTTACAATATGGGAGCCATCTCTTGTAATATGAATGACCGTACCATTTACTCAAAGTAGAAAAGTTGATCTTTTTTTTATTATTCCATTGCTAAATCCAAGTTCCCATAAATGGTATGAGATCCTATAAGTAGAGAGATGTGGGATGGAGCCTGTGTCATCCGTGCAGAGGGTGCCTGATTCCATTTCCCTTCTTACCCAGTGGGAGCCATGACTCACTGAATGCTGGAATTTGATACTACAACATCCCCATCTGAATTACAGAGATAGTACACATTTTACTACACAGACAACTCTTTAAAAAAAAAACTAAAAAAAGATACATAGTAACACTAACATGCCCTACACTGACATGCAAAAAAACATTCTAAAGTTAAGAATTTTGTCTGGAAATCCCTGAATCTTTGGATTTATTTTCAAACATCTTTAAAACAGTGTTCACTGTAGTTCATCTATCAGACCTGTGGAAGGACACTGTCCCTGGAACTGTTGAGGGGGGTAACTGTATGCCAGGGGTTGATTAGCCCTACTAACCGGGTGACTCCCTGAATGCCAGGGTCACTCACTGCAGGGATGAAAGGCTCAGATTCTGTCAGCGAGGGGTCACACTAACCGCCTGTAATCTTTGGGGTGCTCCTCTCCACATGACCCACATCTAACACTGGTTCCATCCCCGAAGCTTACCCCCCTCCCACCTCCGTTGCCCCCCTCCCTCCCCTAACCCGTGGCCTCAACGCCTTAGCCCCCACCCTGATGCCACCCTCAGCTCCCCTCCCTCTCCCCTCCCGACCATCCCTCTGTTCCCTCCCCCTCATCCATGCCCATTTCAGCCTGGTCTGGCTGGCCACAGCGAGGAGTTTGCCTTAGCTCGCCGCCACAGCAATTAGTGCTGTAAGGCTAGCTGTGGGGAAGACAGGATGCCGTCCACACTCCAGCCCCAGATCATGAGCCTCCAACCAGACTTCAAGGCAAAGCATGCAATTAGCTACAATAATGATAATGTGTTGTAGAGGAACAAAGGGAGGGTGAAGCAGAAGGGTGGTGTTGGGTGAGTGGGGTGCTAATAGTAGGGGGGGGGGGTATTTGAATACTCTGTTGCGGGTAGGAGACCGAATCAATCTGATTATCAAACGTATGTACTGATGAATTACATTTATGCCTCTAATTATCCATTCCTTTCATGACTAGACCAACAGAGTGTTTTTTTGCATACCAGCCATCCCTGGTCAGTGGTCTTCAGACATCACACTGGGACCAGATCTTTTATTTCCTGTAAGATAGATGTGAGGGGTAACTCCTGTGGCTCGGCTGCTGAGAAGAAAGGCCAGAGATTTGCGGCCACATTTCTTAGTTGACTGAATTAAAAACATTTTTGAATTCATTTGGAACACTAATTTGGTAAAAAGACAGAATTTCATTTGATGTTCGACCATCAGAGCTGTCTACAACAAACCACAGTGGTCCAGCTACAACAGCAGAGCCTCCTAAAACAATTCTACTGTACTCAAGGTTGCAGGCTGATAGAGTCGGGAAGCAGACTTTGACTAGTTCAGAGCACCGAGTGCAGCTGTATTCTCACCGCTGTGAGAGACAGCCTGTTTCTCCAGTCTCATACGTGGAGGTTTAAAGAGGATATTTCACTGGGTGTTGTGCAAAACGAACCGTGTTCCCCAGAGCTGCAGCAACTTCACCTTGGCGGAGTAATGCTGTGATATTCTGTTTATTCTTCACTCACTTCATTTTACTCAGAGGAAATCCTCTGGAGATGGCTTATCTTGGAGCTGGAACAGGTGCACTCTAATTTACTCCTATTGCTTAGGGAGCCCAGGGGCCCCTGTAGAGAAGAAAGTAGCGATGTAGAGTTCTCCACTGTACAGCACACAAACAGCCAGAGAAAGAGCATTTAATCGAAAGAGAACAAAACTGTGGCTTGGAGTGTAGCCCTATCGTTTGGATGCAGAAAGCCTTTTTATTTTTTCGACTTTCCTCAGGAAAAAATAAAGAAATAAATTCCATATCTCATTGGAGTCTCGTTCGTTCAACACACAGTGTTTACTTTTTCTCGAAACTGTTTTTTGTAAAAGCACCAGCACAGGTTGGACCTGTTGTTTCACCATTGTTGCGAAGTATCCACAGAATAGTACGTTGGTCTCGATAGTCTTTGAAGGCTTGAATAAAGCTTTATTATTCAAAAGTTTGTGTGCCTTATCTTAGCTAAGACCTATTTGTGTAACCCTGTTGAATACAGCATTTCTATCCTCTCATCCCCCTACACGGAGAAAGCTAAGCTTTCAAGTCACAAATTACCCTCCAATTTCTTCTCTTAAGAGAACTGTAGTTTTGAAGAGCCAAGCTGATGTGTTATTTGTTCGGTATATTATAGGTCTGAATTCAGTCAGTATTTTTGTTTTGTGTTGTTTTCCTCTTGGGAATTATGCAATCAAAGCAGATGCCTCCAGCAGTCTTGAAATCCCCCCTTGTGAATAAGAGAAAATCTTGTACACTGCATTTTTCTGCTGTGTGTATGTGTGATAGGAGGAAGGGGGACATGACAACAAAGAAAATATATATGCTATTGTTCAATGTACAGGACACTGTACAACACTTTTTCTAAAGATGGATGTGTACAGTGTGCCTATAGTGTGATGATAACCTGCTGTGTTTCCGGGCCTAGGACATTATAACAGCACTACGTGACACTGCAATATCTCTGTGAATGAGTGTTTAAACCCTCTCATCTGATTTGTCACTCTGCTATTTTATAGTGTTGTTATCAGACTCGGACCTGAAGGATGATAGGCTTTCTTCTGTTTCACTTATGGTAGATTGTAAAAGCCAGACAGGCAGTGTTAACCCTCCATTAAGCTGGGGATGTGCTGTACAAAAAGGGAGAGGCGTAAAGGGAAAGAAAGCACTGGAGAAATGTCATATATACTTTTAATCAGAGTCTACTCTCAGTCATTGTTTTTAATTACCTCTCTGTGTGACATAATTTGGTGCGAGATGTACATGCTTGGGGGATTTTCAGTTCTTGTCAACTCAAGAGCATTTGAACCAATCAATACCTGTCTATCCTGTGGCAAACTCATAGTTGGCCATTAGGAAAGAGCTGCTTAAAGTAAGCTCAGCCAATACCATTAGCCCTAGCCTAAGGGCAGTTCCATGCCTTAGTCAGGGTAGGCACCTGCCCCCGTCACCCCCACCTCACCCCCTTAACCCCCCTGTGCCCCTCCCCCCACCATTAAGCAGGTCCCTGGAGACATCATTTGGACACATCGGCCAAAGAGCACTTCTTTATTCCCTCTCTTTTCTTTTCCTGGCTCCACCAAAAATCAATACACCTCCCCTTTTTTCTTATTTTCTCAATTTTGCCTCAGTGTGATTTTCCTCCTCTTCTCTGCCAAAAGCTCATGCACTATCCTTTTTTCATTTTATCTACAATTTCCTGTGACTAATAGATTTAGGGCTCACACTTCAAGCTGGTGGAATCGAGAAATCATTAAGCCATTTTCCTCTATTGATATCAGAAGGGGCCCCCTTGTCTCAGGACCCTTTTCAGATACTGTTTTCTGGTACCGTTGTTGACTGCCTAATGACTTAATGTGCTGTATCTTAATGCTTTGATGTTATCATTCACAAATTTCATCATTTCAGCTTTGCCTCAATATTGTCAACGTTATGACGTACTGAACTCGGAGTGAGCTATCAACTGTGATTATTGGGCTTCTTTTCACAAGGCTTTTTCTCCTCTGTCACAAGTCTGACACCACACCAAGCCCCAGAGACAAGGAGATTGTGTCACACCTCCTGGCTCCAGCCATTTCTATCCTGGAATATACCAACTCCAGAAGGTACGTACAAGCACGCAGGTCATACAACAAAACTCTTCCACTGTTCTCATGAGGGTGATCACAGTCCTTCACATATTGCCCACCCTCTTCTTTAATAACAGAAAGACAGGGTCAGCCCTAAATCTCGGGCACTCCTGTTTACGATAATAACACAGGAGAGTAATATCTGGTTCCACAGCACTGGCGATCTCTGTGGCCGCCTATATCGATTGGGGCGGTCCTAATGAGCAGCAGTGAGGCCGTGGCTAATGGTGTTGTGTCTGGTGTTGGTGGTAAACGCCCACGTTGAGATTATCATTCCCAGGAGGGCTGGGAGAGGCAAGCCCAGCCCTACGCCCTCAGGGCAGAGGCGACACACTTCAGAGGTCAAGGTAACGTATCAAAAGAACAGCCGGGGCCTGCTGCCCTCTGTACTCTTTACACATGGTGCACTAGATTGGCACCACGTCCGTAAATGCAGTTGTTCAATGGCAAACTTTACTGTCTAAAGTTTGAAACACACCAAAAACGATGATCTTCGATCGTTTGCCTTGTTTTTTAGGGATGGTTGATTTACACGTCTGTCTTCCATGAAATGTCTGCAGAAAGTAATAATAATAACAAGACTTTATTTATACAGCACATTTCATAAAAGAATTGCAGCTCAAGGTAAAGTAAATCGACAATTCTCAATGACGTCCAAATTGAAGTCCAAAGAACTTATTTCAAACTGCACAACTGTTACTAAGAGACCAGCAAGGAGACCTGATCGGACAGACTGGTAATTGCTTAATTAGACTTTGGAGATCGCTCTGGCACCAACCAGCCAGTCTCCTCCAAACACCCTGGGCAGCCATTGCCCTTCTCCATGCATGGGCATGTTAGCATTGTTGAGGGATAGCAGCAGATTCAGGACAAATGTAAGTACACGCTAGATGCATGTTGTCTTTGAAATGACTTAAACATACTGTCTTTTTCCATGTATGATGGTCCCAAAAAAGCATGTCTATTGTAACAATGTTCTCTAATAGAGCTGCATTGGCTGACAGACTTCCAAACTTCATACCCATGTGTTAACGACAACAATTTCACCAATCATCAGACTCCTGTCCATGCGCCTTCTCCTCAAAATGAGTTGAATTCAAGCCATGTAGTCTAAGACGGCTGCATTCTGATGAAGTCACCCTGAGAGGGCAGCCTGGTGGAGTCCTGCCCTGTTCTGAGTCACACTGCCATGTCCCGGCAAATGTTGAGCATGTAAAACAGATCTGTCAATTATTCAGCATGAACTGTAGGATGTATGGAGTGACATGGGGGGTGGACAGGGGCCGACAGGGCCTGGGGCTGAGATGGAGGGGGGGCGCTTTGATGTGTGTGTGGGCCCTGCAGAGGAGCAAGGTGTGCTGGGTAATCTGATTGCCCCCCTCCAAGACTGATCCCCCCGATGTTCATTCGTTTTCAGCTTTCTCAATCTTTTTAAGCCCTCCATCTCTCTCTCTCTCTCTCTCTCTCTCTCTCTCTCTCTCTCTCTCTCTCTCTAGATTTGAATTGCTGATTTGGAGTAATTTTGCTGTTGCAGTGTCACAGGATTGACATGACTCATTGATACAGTGACCCCCTCTGGTAGTCGTACAATAGCAGACTTAATTACATTAAGTTCAGAGAAGAGAGAAGTTAATGGTTGACATTTTCGCTACACCATGAGTGCTCCTTCCAATAACAATGGAAAGCTAAATAAGATTGAATTAATATGCATAGCCGAGCCAGTGAACTTAATTGTCAAGTTGCTTTTATCAACCTGTCAAAGGATTGACAATTAAAACAGCCTCCGTTGAAACTTTAATGAGAAGCAAGTAGGATAGCGGGATGATGAGCGAACAAAAAGACCCCAGCTTCATCCGCCATGAAAGACGTTACAAGACAACCACCCATTATTATTTCCTATCAGGGTAAAACTATGCAAATCGTATTATGCATTTTTAAATAATAAGTCAATGAGCTATATTTAATTTATTACCTATACTTTCCAACTTAATATTTAATGCTGTTTTTAAGTTGGTGAGTACTTCAGATAATTTAGTGTCAATGTTTTTTTTTCTTCTTCTCAGAACATCCTTTTGTAGGTGATCTGTTTTGCGATGCGCATTGTGTCAAGTTCAGGAAGAAAACTTTCGGGCGCCCACAAAGTAATAGATCTCGCTAACTCGTGCTGAAAGACAAAACAATGCTCTCAAGTTCACCACAACCTGTTTGGAGACAGAGCCACCATTTCCATTGGAGTGGTTCCCCAATGTTGACACCAGTATGTCTATGTTCCGGAGGGGGGACTCCAAACTGCTGACTCACTCCCCGTGAGCTGGTTGTTGTTCTCCCTTACAGATGTGACCGTTAATAGGCCTGCATCCATAATCATTAGTGTGTCTCAGTGCACTGGTACCCGATGGGCCCTGTGCGTCTGCCATTTTACCTCGGTTCGCTGTGCTCGTCTGCAGATGTGAACGAGACACACACCTGCTCTGGGGCTCTCAAACAGACCGGCGCCATCCGTCACAGCTCGCGCCACGCTCGCTCTGTCGGAACAAGGCCCTGGTTCCGGTCCAGCACACCTCAGACGGAGGGTCAGCGGCCGTCTCTCTCGTGATGAACCCAGCGTACCATGAATCATATCCTGCTGTCCCTTCGTGCCCACTCCATCCTCCACTGTCCCCCCCCCCAGCTCCCCTCATCTCAACCCCAGCCCCTCCACCAATGCACATCGCCCCCCCCCCCCCCCTCCCCAAAGAGCACTCCTGCTCACCGGCGTATCCTGGTTGAGCCAGGTAAGACTAAGTCTGGGGGAGGGAATACACAGGAACACGCATGTTTCCCCGCTTCTGTCTGCATCCCGAGTGGAGAGACCGAAAGCCATAGGAACGGGAACAGCACCAGAGCTCGGTCCAAATCTGCCATGGGCACAAATCCACGATTCACACTACATTTGTTGATTTGTGCACGGGCACATCTCAAGCCAGCTTTGCCTCCGATGACAATCTAATGAGGCCAGCTGGCTAAGGACCCTGACCAAACCAAACTGGGGAGACGGAACCAAACTGGACTGGCTCACTCCGCTCCTCCAGATATATCTTGGCCAACAGAAGACCTCTGAGCACACAGCCGATTTGGAAATAGCATGTGTGTTTGTCAGTATGTATGTCTCTCAAACTCCCACTGCCAAGCCTGAATGCGAGAGTCCATGCTATAGACTCCCCTGTTCATGGATGTTCTCTGCCTTCCCAGCAGTAGTCTTGTTGGAGAGTGTTGTCGAACAGCAGAAAGGAGGAGATACGCCCTCAGGCAAAGCCGGGGGAATTCTGGGTCTGACTCTGAATCCAGAACAACAGTAGCCTACCGATGCAAGCAGCAGACAAGCACATATTAAACCTAACTAATCAAGAGGGCCTGTTTTATCAAAAATGACTGTTCTCATTACATGTTCTTATTAGAGCACTTATGCCGTCTTGCAGGATGCAAATACCTGAACAACAATATTTTTAAGACTTTGATTAAAAAAAGCAGTCTGAAAGACTCTTTGAAAAAGGCTAAATGACTTATGTTGCTAAAGTACATTTCTAATTTGGAGATAAACACTGAAAGATCAAACCTTATTATCCCCTCGAATGAGATGTTCCATCTCAAGCAGCTTATCCTAAAACATACATTTAAGTACTAAAAGTAATTTGTGAAGTTAATAATATAGATATTGCACTATGCGGATACCAAGGTCTATGGTGAAGTGTTCTTAGTTTGGACATTGTGACTGTAGACAACAAAAAACACTTCCTCACAAAATAATAAAATGTGACAAAAACACACACACGCACGCACGCACACACGCCCTCTCTCTTATACACACACACACACCTCTTATTCTACCACATCCCCTTCATCAGATCAACCCCTCAGGTCTCAGCCTCTCCCGGTGACTCCACGTGAAGCTCCTGCCCGGGAATAGAGAGCCGACCAGGGGGAGCACCTTAACAGGTAGCCTTGGGGTGCTTGCAGGGGCTGGGGGCAGCCCAGAGAGAGAGAGAGGCTCTGGGAAGCTGCACCAAGCAGCTCCTCTGTCTGTCCACTGATTATGAACAGGTCCCAGACGGGTGCCTTCAGGAAACCCCCCAGGCTACTCACAGCCTCCCTCTCCTCCACCACCACATCAGTCGCCTGGGATGTGACTGAAGTATGTGGGAGACACAGTGAGCATTGTAAATAGGCACACGCATGTTGTTGTCTCTGTGGAAGTTCTACATCTGTATTAGACAGACACTGTGTGAAGTGTTCACAACTCAGATGGTTTAGAGGGAAATGGTCTGGTTTTTACGATGTGGAATGAAGCTTTTTGGCATTTTCAAACTGTAACTTTCTTGGAAGGAAACATCTGCTCAGTACATACATATTATGCATAAAAATATGAATTTCTGTGTCTTCCAATTTAGGAATACAAGAAGCAGAGAGTGTATTAATACCCAGACTTGTACAAAAGCACACCTGTCCAGAGGTGTAAAGATTAGAGATCACATTCCTCCCCGTGGCATTCACTGTCTCTGTAGCAGTGTGTAAACCCTACGATAAAAAAAAAAACAGAGAGAAAAATCATAACTAATGAGGCTATTTAGCACCCAGCACCTGACTTTGGCCTGAGATCTCCAGGAGACATTAGAGGCAATTTGCCATCGACTTCAGGGCTTGGGTCCCAAACGTTATCAATGAGCTTGTCAGGTAGAGACCTAACCTCCTTTTGTTACCTCCACCCTCCCTGTCCCCTTCTCCCCTCCAGCCCCCCCAGCCTGCTCCCCGGGCCCCTGAAGAGGAACCAACGGCACCGTGTCACACACCTGTTTGGCTGGAGGCTGCGGCCCGGCGACGCTCCGAGCCGTGGGTGTCTCGTTGGCAACCCCTCACCCCCCCCCCCCCTCCTCATCGCTGCCTGCTACGCCCTGTGGAAGTGTCAGAATGGCAGATGATGGTTGGGGTGTATGCAGCTGCTGGGGTAGAGGAGTGCCAAGGGCGCACGTTTCCCGCGGTGAGTTTTAATTTGCTCTACTCGCGTCTTCTGAAAACCCACCAAACACCCACCGAATCCCCCCCCCCCCTCCTCCTCCTCCTCCCCATACACATACACACACACAGACACATACCCTTCATCTCCTCTTTCTCAACTGCGCCCACAGAAAAACTAACAACAACATACTACCGGGCACATCCAGGTAAAATACACACACCTGAACCACCGAAGAGGGGAACTGCTATGGGTGGGCGAGGAGAGGAGAGAATTTCAATTTACAGTAAGAGGATTACAATAGTTCAGCAGATAACAGCTGAGTCCAAAAATCCAAACATGAACTCCTGTTCCTGTTACCTATTTTGGAAGTGTAAAATCACTTTTGCGAGGTGTGCAAAGCCATGTAAACAAGAGCAGAGAACTTCTCTGAACTTGCTGCTCGAATATGAGGGGCTAACATTACTATTATACTAGGGGTCTATCTCTCTTGACATCTGTTATGCAGTTGTCACTGGTAACTTAAATCCCCATTGATCAGACAGCTAGAGCGAATTTGTTATTGTGGTTTTTTTCCGAACTCCCACTTTGCGAACAAACCCATTTTCACACGGGGCGCACGTACATACCTGACAGTTACACCCAAACAAGCCGTGCTGTTTACTCCAGAACAAACACATAGACGCCAACCAGCAAATCTATTCTCAATACACACATCACCCTAGACGTAAAGAGATTCAATTTTCGCCTACCGGGAGTCTTTCCATTTTTTTTTTTTTTTTGCCGTTACATTTTTTTCTCTCTCCTGTGTCAAGACAGCTGCCTTTGATGCTGGCATCTAATATACAGGGCTAAAAAACGATAGTTTGCTGTGAGCTGACAGATAAAACAGAGCAAGACGCCATTACCCTGCAAAGCGGAATAATGAGGAGACCTGAACACACAGAAGACAGGAGCCCAGTTGAATTACCGTGGTCTCTTATCCAAGGTGGGAGCTTTTTGACAGGTTTCCAGGCAGCACAACACATTTCCATACCGACTCTGCTCTGTAGTGCCAAAGAAAAGCTTTGATGAAAACATAACTGGGAAACTGGGAAATCTTTTGTGTGTGTGTGTGTGAGAGAGAGAGAGAGAGAGAGAGAGAGAGAGAGAGAGAGAGAGAGAGAGAGAGAGAGAGAGAGAGAGAGCGCGCGCGTGTGTGTGTGAGTGTGTGTGTGTGTGTGTGTGTGTGCGGACAAACGTGTGTATAGAACAACAAAGACAGAACGACAATGAAAAACCAAGCAGTGTCAAGCTACAACTTTGTGTTCTCTAATGACTGTGTGAATGTGCCCTTATACCTAGCTGTCCCTGTCTCTCTCCTACTGAAGCCATTGTCTACTTCAGATGTTTCCTTGCATTCACTCTTGTTCCATTCATTATTAACGTGCATTTGGTCGCTTATTCACTTGAATTGCTGATGAAGCAGAACAATTTAACAATAGGTCTCAAATATAAATAATCCATCGATAACTCCTATACCAGACATGTATTACCGTACCCACTGACATCACCATCCCCTTATTGTGGTTTGAATCCACGTCCCATCTAAGAGAATAGGTTTGATGTCGGATCTTTGGCAAGGACACCCTGTACTGCGTTTTGGCAGGGCGCTGTGCTGCAGTATGCTGCTGACTCTGGGTCTTAACGACAGGCTAAACGAAGCGGGCGTTATGGCCCCCTGGATAGGTCATTACTCGTCCGTGGCCAAGAGCTAAACTGGAGCAGGGCTTTTTAAAGAGGGGAGCAGGTGTGTTTCACCATAGGGGCTGGACCGGGCCCAAGACCAAACAGCCTTAACGGTCTTTATCTCCTTCATAATGAGGCCAGGTTCTCCACACACCCCAACGCTGCCCACATAGGCTCACGCAAAAGTATGGAGGTCCGGGCCTCCCTCTGGTTAAATGGTGACACTTTCAAAAATGACCCCACTCCCATGCAACTAAGGAACAGTGGCACGTCATAAATATCTATGCAAAGGGTTTGCAGTCAGCCCGCTCACTGATCTTGGAGAAAATCCTACTCTCTAATTTGGCAATTATTCAGAGAGAGTTTTTCATTAATGATATAGAACACGACGCCACCTGCTTTGGTTTAAATATAAAACTCCATGTCCCTGAATAACATGTGTTAAGTGTTCTCCGTCAACCTGTGTGTAGGTACAGTGTACATCGACGGTGTACAGGACGTGCGCGTGCGTGTGGTTTGTGTGTGTGTCTGTGTGTCTCTGCGAGGAGTGAGAGGGAAAAAAAAAGTGGTGTTGTCCCTCTTTTCTCTCACCTGTCTGAGTGGGTTCTCTGCTCAGGTCCCTGTGCTCCCCGTAGTCTTCTGAGCCCTGTCAGCCAAGTTGAACTTGATCAACATCAAACGGCATAGCATTCAAAAGTATTAGTGTTCGCTGCTGATGGGCCCTCTTGCTATCGCAAATCAGTCCCAAAGCTACTTCATTATTTATCTCTAATTCATCAGCGCTGTCTTCTTGTGCACACGCAGAAACACACACACACACACACACGCACACAAGCACAAACACACAAACACACACACACATACGCTCAAAGCACACACACACAAGATAAGTGCAATTTGTGTTTCACTCCCTGCCTTTGTTTTCCTGATATCCTGTCGTTTTGGGTTTTTAGTTTCAGCCCGGCTCTTTTAACCACTTAGATCTGACTGCACTTCTCATTTCACTCTCTCCTCAGGTCAGTTTGCTAAGAAAAACATTTGTGGTGCGTGTGATCAGGCCTCTGCTTGTACATATAAAATGCTGATGATTGCAGGGACCCAGCCGCTCTGGAGTTGTCCCAGGAATCCTGGGGAGTAAGTCCTGGGGTAGCCCCATGGTGCCTTGACCCCTGACCTCGCGTGGGCGATCCCACCAGATGTGGAGTGTGTGCTGGGACGGTGGCGAGGGGCGGCTCAGTCTCACGCGGGGAGGCCCTGTCTCCCCAAACTGCCACAGAGAGCATGGCCAGAGGGCTTCTGTCAGCACTGTTATCAATCACGCTCCCTCTCTCACTTACGCTCTCTCTCTCACTCGCTCTCTCTCACACTCCCTTTTTTCTCTCCCCCGATCTCTCTCTCTCTCTCTCTTTTTGACTTTCTCGTACAGACAGAAAGACACACACACACCCTTACTCTGTTCTCTCTTTCACCGTCCCTCTGTTTTTCCATCTCCTCTCACTCCTCTCCTCCTCCTTTCCCTTTTGTCAACTTCGTCACTACCTTTCCTTTAGCTGTTTTAGCCCGTCGGACGTGTCAACTTTTACCCTGAAAAAGAGTGCACTTGCTTTCCACATTTGCATGGCTGACGAATGAGACTTTAATAGCATTTAAATGACTAAACTCAGTCCAGAAAAAAAGGGCCCTTTTGGAAATCTCCACTGAGTTAAAGAAATTTGGCAAGAAGGACGCGGCTGAAAGAGCAGACCTTGGAAATAGGGCAGGCTGGGAATGAGAAAGACGACAGCGGGAAAAAAGAGTGCCGAAACGTGCCCGAGAAGTTTGGCACATCCTTTATTTCCTGTACAGTGAAGCTCCCGGATAGGATGCACGAGTCATGTGCGCTGCAGGAGTAGGTGGCGGTTGTTGTGAGGTGTTTCTCTGACACATGGTCCTTTGAAGACCGGGCCCCTCCCAGCACCAGCATCCCTTACATCTGCAATCAGGGCAAATGGGTTCCAGCCAGCGCAACAGACAACAACTAAATAAACAACATACCTGGGGTGGATACCCTCCAATTCCGGCCTGCCAGTCTGGCTTTGGTGCATTTTTAAAACATCACTAGGTAATTGAAGGCGAACGCTCACACTGATACATTTGCATGGTGGGGTGTGCGCGCTGCAGAGCAGCTGGTAGGCACCAGTACGACTCCGGCTCAACCAGTCCCTCCGACTTCATATGTAGCACTTAATTGGTTCCCAAGGCAAGAATGAAATATTTAGCTTGCACGTCCTTTAAAATGCGATTGATTTTGATCTGACAGCTGTGCCTGTCCCGCGTGAGGCGGAGAGAGAGGGCTGTCTGGGCTCGTTGCCTGAGAACGGGCTCCACGACACCCACTCAGGCGCGCAAACAACGGCATGGTCGCGGCATGAGAAAAGAATTGTACATGGCTGCCATATGCTTTCAACCCGAACCCCTTGGTTTTGAACCTTTAAGTAAGGCCAGTTCATGGGACAGTTTATACATACTGCTAATCTTAACCAAACACTGGACTGAACTGAACTCACACAAATTGCATTTAGCAATGTTGAACTCCTGGCCTAATAAAATACTTAAGCCAGCCAATGCATTCAGTTCTTAATCTCGGTAATGTGTTTGGGCTTCTGTGAATATGTGCATTAAGCAGGAGCACACAAATAAGGAAATGGTACATTTGAATTAGAACTGGTTAGCTGCACAGCACTTTGCACTCACCCAACGTGCACTTACCAGCAGTCTACCATACATGCACATAATGTGCTATTGAAAGCGAGCCAGATTTCCAATCAAATTGAATTAATGTGATTAATTGTGTGACAGATATATGCAATGCAAGGCAAAGGGGTGGTCACGGAATAACATGATAGAACGACATTAAAGAGAAACCTGCACGGAACCCAAACCAGGAACCCTCCCCCTGTCAAATTTACTAAGCTGCAAATTACGCACAAACGGATATATCCTTTATAGAACAGGGATGGTTTTCTTAACTTTATCCTACCTGTCAAGCTCAGAACATCACAAGCTAATTCTTTATTAAGTGAAAGGGCATGAGGGACCAGATGATCCAATTTAAGTACACTGGGCAGAATAGAAGACTAATTAAAACCCATATTTTTACATTATTAATTTTGGAACTTCACTTTTAATGAATGTGAAATGACAGGGCTTCCATTTATATACACATACTCTTTGGGCTACCCAACAGGGGAATAAGAGTTGTGGTATACTGTACAGCACTTGAGGGGAAGAACCACCGTGTAAAGAATATGTAGCTCAACATAAGTTGTGAGATGACAGCATATTTCTTTCATTTCTGCTGTGTAAATACAATATAAATACAATGTTAACCACTTTGAATAAATACCCAAATCATGTTATAAAATAGTTTACGGGTGACTTTAAGGGGACATACAGTGTGACGTTTGGGGTAGCTGAACTGAGTTGAAGACAGAGTAATCAGGACATCTGTAGCCGGGAGAGAAACCTTGTCATCCAGCCCTCATTCTTCCTGTGGGCACCTGGAGTGGAGCGCCTCCACGGTGTTTAATGATGTGCCCCATTTCCAGTCACCTCCATTCTACTGCGCTTCGCTATTTTAGCAGCGTCATCCTTAATTGTCCATCATGCCCTCTAATCAGATCATTAGGAACGTGACCCCGTTTTACTGCTCAGTTTAATTATCTAAGGCTAGCTATGAAAAACCTGTTCTGGACCGAGGTGTTTCATGGCATTGCTGTATTGCTTTTCTGCGGTGCAATGAAGATATAGCATTAAGGGACTTTTTATCATGCCGTGCTGGTTGTAATGGCATGATGCCAAATTGAGAGGTGAGAGACAATAGTTTTGAATCAACTGTTGAATATGTAAAAATGTTATTTCTGAATTGTATGTTAAAGGATGAGGGTGGTGCTTGTATACGCCCAGTGTAGAAATAGTTACTTTTGTTCAGCTATCGGTCCCAAAGGCTTCTGTATCCTTATAATCCACAAATAGACACAAGGCAGATTGCAGGGAGTCGTTACCACAGTCTAATATACAAACAGAAACATTAAATGTTTTTTTTTGTTTTTTTTTTCTCTCAAATGAAGTGACCCCTTGGATGGAAACAGATCTTTTTTTCTCCGGTTTCAGGAAACTCTTGGAAGGCAAGAGCAACATCCTGAGTCGGTGAGCAGACAGGAGAGGTGCTGACACGCCGACAGGCAGGGGATCCTGGGAAAAGCCACAGACAGGAAGAGCCTGACTGACTTTGACCTCCGAGGTCAAGGCTGGGGGTTCTGCAACTGAAAGATGTTTCCAAGCCACACTCAAACTATCATAGAGTTTCACAGGAAAGAGTCTGGAAACACGGTACGCTGTGAAATGTAAGGGATCCTTTTTTTGTTTGTTCTTTTGTTTTTGCTATGTGGACCATAGAATGTATTTTGGTTTAGGTCTAAATTTGACATATTTTTGTTTGATATCAAACACCCCTTCTCAGTGAATATGTGTTATACTTCAAGTGAATAACTGATCATTTTGTCCACAAACGTTTTCAGAGAGTAATGCAATTTAACGTACAATGCACTCTTATGTTGTCGCGCGCAGAAAGACGTGGATTGCATTGCGTGTGTCACTGCAGACAAAAGCATATTGTGTTCCTTCTTGTGCTCCAGTTCCAGACACATGTTTTGAATAGAGAGCAGCACAACTTTTCTCAAGTCTTGTGTGCTAAAACCTCCATGGGCCTTTTAGATTCCAACCAAATTGGTTGGGAGCTCGTCCTCTCCCCAGTCAGGCAGAAGGACCCATAAATCAAGGCATCCATCGTCTGTCACCCCTCCGTCTCCCCAGTCCTCAACCGTGGCCCACCATGATCTGACGCAGAGTTTTTAACAGCACAAGCGTATCCATCAAACCCACCGAGTGGCCGCCAGGCCGGCTCGGCGATCGATGGGTGCGATGTTCTCTCTCGCCCCCCCCCCCCCCCTCGGCCCACGTGCTTACATAGTTCCCCCTCTCTCCCGCGTGGGAAGGGGGGCGGGGGGTGGGGGGAGAGGAGAAGAGGAACCTCATTTTAGCTGGTTTTAGCCCCGGGCCACTACTGTGATTTTACCCCGCGCTCCTGGCCTGACGTCATTAAAGATGCATGATGATGGATACCATGAAGTCAACCTCTCCGAGGAGGTTTGGAGGTGGAGAAGAAGAAGGAGGAAGAAAGAAGGGAGAGAGAAAAAACCTTGCTTGTTTTTTAGATCCCACTAAGAATAAATCAAGACTGTTTAAATGTAGGAGTTGCAACTGGATACATGTGACTAATCTTCCTGTGCATCTCATGTGAGATTCCTTTCAGCTTGGTTGTCTAATGGTGAGACGCGATTTGGCCAGTTGGTGGTGCTCCTGTCACAGTGAATCCAGGAGGAGGCTGCTCAGCGAATCAGAACATTTCATGCTTGGCTTTACCCTAGCTGGGCGGAAAAGACATGGGAAACAATCATGCAGATTTAGACATTATATCTGCGCGGATCTGCATCGAAAATGGTGTTTCTGTTACTAATTTCAGACTTCTACTCCTACTTTTCCACCCCTTTCTCCTCCTACTACAAGCACACACTCAGAAGATTATGGAGGCTATTTAGAAAGTTTGACTACATTATAATCAACTGCAGAGAGTTTGAGGAAGTGGTAGAAAAGGGGGATTTGCATAAGACATATCCTGTATCAAGCGGGCAAGTTGTAAAAAGTAGTCCATGCATGTATAAGTTATCTTCCCGTAATGAAGGTCTGAGACTTGGCCCATGTCGTTCTGATTACAGTAACTCGCTAGCGCCTTCCGTAAGGAGGAATGCTATGTATTGGTGTGCATTACCGCACTGTTTCGCCATGGGACGAAGTGGCGGCATTCTCTCAGTACTGGGACTCCAAAGGTGTGTGCTCGTGAGAGTGTGGTTTGGCTTGGTGTGAGTGTGCAGGGCCTGGGAAGAATCTATGTGTGTCCCTAAAGGGGAATGACGGGGGAGACATTTGACAGTTGTGCTCCTTAGGTTCAGAGGTCATGTCAAGTCCTGGATAAGCCCAAGGTAAAATGTTTCACAGGGGCAGCACAAGTCAATGGGTATGGGTAACCTGGAAAGTAGACAGGGTGGCAGTAACAGGATCTCAGTCATGTGTCAACACGTAGAAGGAGAGTCTAATGCCGTAAGGACACATTTATTGCCTCCCAAAACAAGAGGGAAAGTAAAAAGATTCAACTTTTAAACTCCCAATGTATAGTTTATAGGTGTCATACGCATGGAGAACTCTCTCAACGACACTCTTCATCAGCCCCCCCCCCCTCTCCGTCGCAAACCTCCATGATCCTCACAATTCTCGGTCAGCCTGTTTCTCCTCCTTTTCCCTCTGTAACTTTCTCTTTTTCTCGCTCGCTCGCACACAGACACACACACTCACTCTCTGTCTTTTTTTTCCATTTCACTTTCTCCATTTCCCCCCCCCCCCGCTCTCTCTCTCTCTCTCTCTCTCTCTCTCTCTCTCTCTCTCTCAACTCTAACTGCAGTTGCTAGCGTCTGCCTTTACCCGTGCCGCCTGCGTGTCCCTTCTGGGGAGTAGGATCCGGCCTCGCTGGAAGACCCTGAAATAAGGCCTTTATCAGCCAAGCCCACACAGTACCAGGGGGCCCTGCTCTCCTGCTGCAGCCTCTGATGTGCAGGGGAGATGGACAGAGCTCCGCGGTCCTCTGGTCCGGCTTCAGAACAGGATTCCGAGTATTGTACCATTCAAATTAAGCAGGCATCAAAAGGGAAGAGGAGGTTGTTGTTGCTGTATTGTCTTGTGTTATTTTAACCGGCTTAACTCAAGCCTCTTCATGGTGGAGTGTTGTGGCACTGGATGCCGATGATGATAAGTGGTGGATTCTGTGTTAAGACTGCTAAGCTGCTGCGCTGGCTGAACCGAAGCCCTGGCTCTGGTTGGCGGGTGTTGTTGCTGCTGTGCCCGGTTTTGGCTGTGGTTGAACCATTTCAATAGGTTACCATGAATTTATCCAGTCGAAAGCGCTGAGTTGGCGGTCTGTGGTCCGTTTCTTCATGTCACCACTGGGACACCGGTTTATTTTATGATGCTGACATTTTTTACATTTAACATCTGGTGAAAAATGTAACATATTCAGAATTGAAAACTTTTTGTTGTTGTTGTTTATTCAGTGACAAAACTAAATATGACGTCAATTTCAAATTTAGAATGTACTTGTTTAAATATGAATCTGAGTACTACAGCTACAGAGTTATCCTGTATTTCATTTTGATTGTTCTAATAAACACAAGCTTGTCTTCTGTCACAACTTTCAAGCAATGCATTTTTTTAAATGAAACCAGTAACATGTAAATATATACTATAAACACACACAATGTTTGCAGGGCAAAATATGTTTATTATTGTTGTACCACCTCAGTAAAGTTATCACCCCGTAAAACCTTACAGCTCTGTCAGTTCATGGTACTTGTGAATGGTTCTCTCCATTTTCCTCTGAAAGCTGTCTATTTAATTTAACTCATCTGTCCTCAGTGCTGTAGCTATTAACTGCCTTCATATGTCAAGGCAGTGACACCTCCTCCATTCTCCTCAGCTTGTTTAAGGGTGTCCCGCCATTGTTGCCCGCTACGCCTGACGTGTTAATAGCTTAATAATGTGATCTGGCAAATAATGACACCTCGTCACAAAGGCTAAGGCCAAATGTTTACAAGGGAAGCGGTAATGTATGATGACAGTAATCTGAATAAAAATGAATTTACTGGCCTCATCTCATTTGCAGTAAATGTTCACTTCTCCCTGCACATAGCTGGTGCTCTCACCCTCCTTCTCTCACGGCCTGTCTCATTACTGCGGCTTTCAAGTGGTGGAGAAGGAAGAGAGATTTGGAATTGGGGATGGATGGAAAAAGAGAGAGAGGGAGAAAGAGAGAGAGAGGGGGAGACAGACAGAGGGAGAGAGGGAGAGAGGGGTAGACAGAGAGAGAGATGGAGAGCCAGGGGCAGAGGGATGGGAAAGTAGAAAAAGGGATAACGAAGCACTGATAAAGCCTGTTACTTTTCAAAGCCATTTTATCTTCTATTGTTCACGGTAGAACAGGAGTCGACGGAGGAAGTGGAAGTCTCACACCGATTTCAAAAAGTCTCACTTCTTTTTCTGACAGATGTGGTGTCAGCTTTGTCGTTTAATTAAAAGGAAATGGAGGTGATGATTGCAACACAGACGTGATCGGATATGGTAATGTATTTACAATCATCAAGATGATCGTCATTAAGGATGTGTCAGGAAAGTATTCATTGTGGGATTTGGGGTCCTGAGCTGTCAAATGTGTTTTTCTGTGGCTGTCGTGAGATTGCCATGAGAACGCCATGATGACGACAGTCACAATTAATAATTTGCAAAAAACAATTGATGGAGCTTTATACAGAGTTTAGTTGTGCTTTTGTCTGTGACACAGAACACTTATGCCATTGGTACCAACTCTGTAAGTCTTTGTCACTCAAAAAAAAGGAAAAAGGGTGAGCAGCAGAAATGATACTGTAGCTTTTCAAAGCAAACATCACCAGGAGCTCAATGAGAAACCTTTGATCTTCGCTGCAGTATAGACACACATTTTACAACATACCACAATTATCAAAAAATAAATAAATGCATTAATTACAAAGTACTCAATTTCCACCATCACCCCAACAATCACAAACTCCTTCCACTGCACCTGTTGGATAATGAATAATTTGCGGTCATTTTAATTGCTTATGTGACAGCTAATCATCAAAGCATTAATCTATTTATTCGTTTGAACTTCCTCCTAGTTGATAACATATCCTGCCTTATTCTCTAGAGTCTCCAGATACAGATTAGACTGTAGCAGCCTCCTCCAGTATTATGCAGATGTATTAGAGTGCTCTGGAGTAGATCTGCATTAACCCAACACCACAATTTACCACAGCTTGAAGAGCCAACCACAATGTTGTCTTCTTTCGTTCTTTCTTTCTTTCTTTTTTATTTCTGTGTTTCTTTTTTTATTCATGTGATTTATTGGGGACTTGGGGAATCATGTTTTGGTTAAATAAAAAAGTTCGCACAATACACTTGATCCCCGGGGGTCACCAGACGTAGAACTATTTTACTTATATCTGAACAATTTGCACCATAAAACCATGAAAAATATATATATTTCAGCGTAACCAACCAAGAATAGTTTTTCCATCGACAATGAATGCAAACTGAACACCAACCGCCTGCATCTGAAAATATCTTCTCTGTGATAAAAAGAGTGAAGTCTTAGAGAGAGAAAGAAAAAACTGAGCAAAGTGAGCAACATCTGCCCTCAACTCTCTGAGAAGCGGAGCATTAGCAGCAACGTGTCTGGCTGCTGGTGGCTCATCTGCAGTAGCTGGTGAGCTGGGATTGGTGCGATGGCTTTGGGGAAATCAGCCACTGTTCTCTCGCTGGGTCCCAAGCATGGCCATTAACTGACTGCCAGCAGCTCTGGGAAGAAGAACAACAGATGCCAGCCACTGAAAGGCCTCCAGCTCTTCAGCTAAACCAATCCCAACTGAGTCGGGACGGGCCTCTGTAGATTTTTGGACATACAGCGAACAAATGTGGACATGAAAGGGGGAAGAGGAGGGCTGTTCTGGAGGTAAAGATTTGTTAACCCTCTTGAACTTGACAAGAGACGGTGCTGGAGCACAGATTAGCCCTCTCAAAGCTGGCTTTCACAAAGGTTTTTGTGTGTGTGTGTGTGTGTGTATGTACTCTGGGTTACTTAGCATTTATGATTGATGTAAGACACTGGTACACTGGTATGTATCGAGGTACAATCATATAGTAACTGTACATTGTACATAATTGACAGAAATCCCTATGCATCTCAAACACATGCTCCCGCCAATCCTACCCTGCACTACTTCATCTCAATCATCACTTAGCGAGAGAGTCGTGTCAGTTAGTCCAGACTATGTCCTGAGAGGTATGTCATGTTATCTTGCTGGCAGGGACGCGTGTGATGGGACGATGACCACGTCAAACAAGACGTGGGGAGGGGGGGGGGGGGAGAACGGATGGAGAGATAGGAGTATGGAAAAGGGGGAGGGGAGGAGGGATGGGTTGGTGGTTGGGTGGGAGGGTGTAGAAAGCACAAAGGCTGGGTAAACACAGCTAGGCCTGCATCTGGAACCAACTAAAAAGATGCTTAATAATGCAGAGGCGAGCAGGCGGGCCCTGTGCAGCTGTTGTGTGCGCAGGACCATGAAAGACTCTCCATGTGACAGCTGGCTCCTTCGCCATGGCTCTGGCTCCACATCCTCTCTCTCTCCCCCTCTGTGGTCCGCCGTGGCCAGGAGACAGCAGATTAGGGATTAGCCAATCCCTGCCATCCTCATCTGGCCCATCTGCCTGCCAGCCCCTCCCAAAAAATCTGGGAGAGCGAGCGAGCGAACGGGACTGGGGAGCAGGACATGGGGAACGGGGCATGGAGGAAACAATGGGACAAGAAAACAAGGCAGGTGTTACGCCAGTGAGGAGAACGTTGCTGTGAGAGGAGACGTTGACATTGTGTGCAATGAGCAATTCAAGGAGAGAGGGGAGGATTGACTGATGATGATGAAAAGCCTGAGGATGGCGGTGACGATGATGATGATGATGATGATGTGCCTTGTTTGTGAGGACTGAAAGGGATGTCTGAAAGGCGTGTTTTGCACCTCCTTAAGCAATCTGGGTGTGAATACCACGTGAGTCTAATTGCTTGAGCTGTTTGTGTTGTTTTGATCACCTCACAAGATGCTTGCCTCAGCTAGCAGTGTGACATTTGAATGAGGAAATCCTGGATTCCAAGGGAAAATACTTCATTCATTTTAACAGCTGAGCTCCCGTTTTCAAGGATGTTGTGGCATTTTAGTGAAAACGATGGGTTTTCAAGCTTTCCTTTATCTCATCAACTCATACATTCTTTGTGAACTCAGAATTAATTGAAATAATACCTGAACAAAGCTGGCATACTTTAATAGTACCTAAAAATACTCCCTTGTATGTTGTCTGTGTATCAAAGAGAACCACTTGTTTTTTTGTAGGCTGCCAACTTGGATTTGGCAGGAGCTAAAAAGCACATTCACAGAAAATAATTGCTGTTATCTGTTGAAGTCAATAAAAAAACTCAATATTGCCATGTGAGATAAAAGACTATGGTGTTCACCATGTGTTCCTGTCAAGGAAGTCCAGCAAATGATGTAGGTATAGAGCCTTTTTATGGCCATTATGAGTGCACTGTGTGTGACCCAGGCCCCAAAGGCTGAACATCTTCTCTTTCTGTTCAATTTATATGTGAGTGTCCTAACTTTAATGTGAACCACACAATAACCATCCATGCCATTATAATGTCAACATTTTCCAACCATATTTGCTGATTATAAATACTTGTTGGTTAGCCCAAGATCACACATGTTGTTAGAAACCTGAGTCTCATTTTAAAATCGAAAACGGCCTAAACTTTTGGGACCAACTAAGATGCTGCAACAGTGGTTAAAAGCAAGTTCACTCACACAGAACTGCTTTCCCCCCAGAAAGGAGCCCCATAGCTTAACAACAGGCCCTCCTGCTCATGTACCTATCTCCCCCTGTGCACACCTTTTAAATTACACCCAAGACAGTTTCCTTGTCAAAGCAGCCTATCTCTCTCTGAGCCAGGGCTTCCGAGAAACATTAAAACACTTCCTCATGCAAGCCTTGGCCTCCCACAGGGCAGCATCCAGTAGCAAAGCCCCTCTCCCAGGCCCTCCTTCCAAGGAGGATACTGCCACAGCAGAACCACCAAGAGAAAGAGTCCCAGCTTGGACAGCGGTGGTTAATATTTTAATAGCCTACGGCAGAGACCCTTCTCATCCTGCTGTATTCTTGTTGGTCGATTGAAAAAGCCCACTCTCTCTCTCTCTCTTCTGCAGTTAAGATCCCGATTTGAGTTTTTAATTATTCTTTTTTGAATTCCCCAACCAGCGCTCCTCTGTTCTTTTTCATTTGTGCGGTACATTTTTTTTCCTCAAGACTATGAGAGCCCTGGGAGTGCTTGACAGTGTCCTACTTAACTTTTCACTTTCTTTCCGGTGATTTCTTTTATTCCGGTTTGAGGGACGATTACTGATCAATCCATGGCTTCTCTCCCAACACCTCCGTTTGTATTGATCATTCATCCGCCTCTCTCCTTTTGAACTGTTGGGAAAACTTGTCAGAGCAGGTAAAAGTGATCAAATCCCCTCATGACACCACATCTCTGTTCTGTGAAATCCTTTACAAGGAAACTTGTTTGCCTGCAGTACAAACCCTTTTGAGTTCCATAAAAGCCACATCGGTCTAACGGATTGTCTCTCAACAAAACTTCAGAACAACAAGTTTTGTTGTTATCAGTGATCATCTAAAACATCCCAAGTCCACAATCAACAAAAAATCCTACTTAGCTACACTACTAAACAGCACACACCTCCAGTGATTTCACTCTACTGAAAACTTGGTACATGGGAGGCAGAGAGAAAAATATAGATACACTCAAACCTAGAGATGATAAGTAACATTTTTGGTTCAAGGAAGGTTTCAAATTGGTGTTGTGTATGGGTGTTTGTGTGAGTGCATACGTGTGCATGTGTTTATGTGTACATGTATGTGTGTGTGTGTGTGTGTGTGCGCGTGTGTATGTGTGTGTGTGTGTAAGCTTGCCATCAGCGGTGCTTGCAGGGAGGGGGGATGGGATTACAGCATCATCTGCAATCAGAAATGAGTCACACCGACACTGCCATGGGTTGTTCTGTTTGAGTCAGACCACACACCCGGGGGTACAGTGTAAGTGTATTGCTGTTACAGTTGTAACATTGCCCAACTGGGGGAAACAGGGTTGAGATACCCCAGAAACAAGCAGAACATAGATGTCAGATATATTAAATCCAAAACAATTAAAATGACCACATTCACACAGCCTAGTGCATTTGTCTTGTCATTCCTTACGGTGACTGGATGCAGACTATAAGCAACCACAGCACTTTTACCTGCCACCATTTCAAGGAGATGAAACACTTTGGCCCTCCTCCATTATGTCAAAGAAAAATATATCACACATAACCTCAAGCAATTAAAGGTCTCAACATTTTGGTGAACAAGCACTGCCCTCTTGGACACTGTTGACCCACCCTGCCCAAGTGGCCCGTGGGAAATAAGCACTTATTAAAAATGGAACACCAACCTCATCCCCACTAAGGGTGTGCCATTGTATGTTCTGATGTGTCCTCGCAGTACATGTATCATTAAAAAACAATTATTTTTCGAGCGATAATTAACATTTCCTATGGCATATTACTGTATGTGAATTGATAGTTAAAATACATACATACATAGAACTGAACAGTTTCTAAATTAGTATAATGCCTTAATGTTTTATTTGTTTGTAAGCCTTTTTATCCCTCTACTGCTGGTGTACTTTTGTTAATATATATATTATATATAAAAAAACAGTATGATTGTATTTTCCTCTTGATTTGATGTGTAAAGGACCATTCCTTCAAATCATGGTGTGGGTTAGGGAAAAGTAACAGCTACTTTCTCTGGAAGAACATGAATCCCTTGACATGGCTGCTCTTTCTTTGTGCTCTGTAGCATCATTGCAAATAAACTGTCTTTTATCGTTTCCCCTGGAGAACATCAGTGTTTAAAAGTTTTTGTACTTCAAAATAAAATGCAGTTTGGTGTCCTACATACTATAAGTCGTTTCAGGATTTTTACACTTTTACTTTTGCTTCTGCTATTAGTTTTATTGAAGTTTAACATTTTACAGTCCGTTCCTGATGACAATATGCCCTGTATTCATGCACGTGTGTCACATTTTCTAATATTTTGTACGTATAAAAATGTATACTTTTTACCACACCAATAATTAACGATCGTTAACGTGGACGCGCTCGAACGTGACGTCGAAAAGAGAGGGAGAAAAAACCCTGCCCTGAGATGGTGAATAAAACAGCAGTGTTGCTGAGGGGGGGACCATTTGGGCCTCTGGTTCTCTTTGTGGGCGTTGAGATGAATAAAGGAGGCCCTTCTTGAGCATGCACGCACCGTGTGCTAGTCTTTGGGAGAGAAGGGGCCTTGCCCTGTGGACAGATAAAGGACTGATAGGACACGGGGGGATAGGGCAAGGACACGTGGCGGTCCGCCCCTGGTCAATGGTGACAAGAGCAGGGGGACGTTAAACACACACGCCGGGCTGACTCCACACTTTGATTTAGCGCTTTGGGCCTGATGTTACTGAGGGGGGCCGCAGAAGCCCACTGGAGATGGGATCAGCAGATCTCACGAGCTGTCGTTGTGAAGAAGCCTACAGAGGATGAAACCCTCGCCCCTCCCTTCCGCTAAACACAAGCCTGCGCGTATGTATAGGATAGAGAGAGAGCGAGAGAGAGAGTGTGTGAGAGAGAGAGAGAGAGAGAGAGAGAGAGAGAGAGAGAGAGAGAGAGAGAGAGAGAGAGAGAGAGAGATGAGAAAAGTGCTTAAATTAATCTGGCACATAATACTCAAAAGAGCATTTAGCCATTTTGCAATGATGTATAATGAATGGGTTAATACTCTTTCAATGATGAGGGATTGGTGCATTCGGAAAATAAATTAAAATCACTTGAAAATGTTACACAAACAGATCAATGTCAAATGGATTTATGATGAATACAGTTGCCTAACCAATGATAACAGTGTCAAAGATTCCACAAGAGACGTTCAAGAACATATGGATTTACAACAATGTTGGGATGAGTCATCAATCAGGAAATACCAGTAACATGTAGGTAGATAACCTATCGTCTGTCCCCCACCAGGCTGTAACTTCAGTCTGGGCTGCTGACTGATCCAAGAACCAGACAGACTTTCAAGTTGTCTTAATGGAGCCTATGCGGGCTTCTCCGGGTGTTTCATGCTCTTATGGAAAACAGGCCTTTGAAATCCCCCTGCAGCCCCAATCTTAATCTCATTTGTGAATATGAGCGAAGGCACGACAGGGCCAGGAACATCCTCGTCTTCCTAAAGCACCGATTCATTTGTCAGGAGATATGGGGCGGTTGACACAGGAGGAGTGATTTAATTGATTTTAATCACACACCTGAGATAGGGAGAAGGAGAGGGGCCGCCCTTAACGATGATTCAGAGGCCCATCCGATTCCTCTGCTCCCCTTTCTCCTCCTATTTGTTTTCATGGGTTAGAGCCTTGCATGATATAACTTTGCATTATGAATATCACAACAGTAAGAACGGAGAAAGGTGGCCAAGAACCCATTAAATGATAATCACTCTTCACTGTGGAACCCAATGTTCGGGATGAAAATAAATCACATTATGGTGTATTAACAGTGAAAACTGTTCAAAGTCAAATAGGAGAAATAGGAGAAATTGATTTTCCATTTCTAAATGCATCTTCCAGGCCTCTTGACAAGATGGCTTGAATTAGTGCCTCTAGTTGACTTCCTATTCAATGTTTAACAGACACACACTGTGAGAACGTTCCAGAGGCGATGCTCAACTTTGTACCACTCAAAGATGAATTTTTCCCTCTTGTCTCTTCAGGAAGTGCATTCTCCCTCCCCTCAGTGTACCATGGTAATTTGTTATGAAAATCTAGTCCAAAAGCAAAGGGGGAATCAGGACCAAGCCATTAGCGGGGAAACTGTTTGGTGAACATTCTAGAACACCAACACAGAAGAAGAAGAGAACGGAGGACAGCCTGGGGAGAGAGAGATTTAAATATGTAATAAACTAATATTTCATTTATTCGGCTCACATGGGAACCTGACCATTTAGTTCCAGCATTCTGAGATCAGAAACATACCCTCGAATAATGAGCAGCACTGCAAAATATCAACATCTCAGAAAAATAAGATGGTAATACAAAAATGCATCACAAATGGACTTATACTTTGCCTCAATGGCATGCAAACTTTCCCATTCTTTTCTTACACAATGGGTTGTGGAAAGGTTGTTGACTTTTGGTGAAAGGATCAATAATTCCATCAGGTCAGGGAGTCAGAACATCAAGACAATACGTGGAAAGACAGATGTGTTTTGTTGTATTGTTTTCAAGGATTTCCACTGGCCTCAATCCTTCCTTCATAGCCGTTTTCTCTGCTTACGTTTGCCATGGTAGAAATACAGTGATTGTAGATTGTATTTCATTAGCACTGCACCCCTCCCCTTCACAGATCCATGTAGAATACAATGCCATTCATTCTTGATGAGCTTGCTGTCACTTTTAATATCTGTTAGTTCTAGTAAAATGAATGACAGTCGGCCTTGCAATAAATATAACATGCACTGCATGAATTTTTCAGAGAACAAGAATGGGAGGCTCCTGTTACTAATTCCTTTTCAAATGTTTAGATTTAGAGCTCTCTCAATGAGTGCATCTTTTCAAACTTTGAGCCACAGCAGAAATATATTTCCATCTCATTAATAAGCAAATTAGGAAAAGGTCTTTCATGAAAAAGGGATGTACAGTACACAACCATAATCTCCATACTAAAGGACAAGTCTTTGATAAATCTCTGTGGACTAGCCCTGTATGTGTGGGTGCGTGTGTGTGTTTGTGTGCGCATGTGTGCTTGCATGTGTGTGTGTGTGTTTATGTGTGTGAGAGTCTATGTGTGAGTGTGTGTGTGTTCATGGTACACATTCCGCGTACATATAGAACTTCATTATTGTTGACTTTAAAGCTCAGAGTACTGTTCCTGCATGCTCGGATCACATCAGTAACCAGTCATTTCTGACCACAGACCACAGTGTCCAACAGAAACATCACCTCAGCCTATAGCTACCATCATTTTGATCCACGACTGCTCCTTTACATGACATGAAATAACTAAGCAGCGTGATCTTGCAATGTATACTGGTCGTCCTAAACACATATCGTCCTAAATTAGTGAATTGGTCTCCATGACACATGGGGGAAAAGGAGAGAAACGTTTGGATATGCTCAAAAGAAATTCTCTCAAAGGAAACATATCCTCAAAGAAGTCTGGGGAATCTGATATTCTTTTTAATGTCTGGATAGCCAGTGAGGCTATGAGCTATGTCCCTATGGTAGACTCGCCATGCAAACAAATACTGTGTATGCACCAGTGTCAAAGGGTTGGCATCAAACTATACATATTAGAAATGTCTATTATACAGGTTAATGTGTAGCCCTGGATGGGTCACAGTATTGTTAATAAGAATTCACTCCTTACTGCACAACATTCATGGAGTGAATTGGAAAACATTCTTTAATTCAGATTTCACCTCAAAACAGGGAAGTTGTTAAATATTTTTTACAAGGTCAGGTATATTTATACAGTGCAGTAACATGACAGTAGGCATAATTTAATGATAATGATAAGTAATGAGTGTGACAAAAACCATGACAATTCCATCTCGCTCTCAGAGCAAATGTCATCCATATTTTAGCCACACCGCTTATTATGAATCTCGCCTACCCAGCATATGAATTAAAATTCAAAGATTTCCACTCATCTTGAAAGACAGAATTATTTGAATTCCTAAACATAGTTGACATTGACAGGGGGAAATGGAAATAGAGGGAAAAAAATATATATCTAGAGACACTTTTCTTGTGGGCTTTTTTAATGAGCTAAAACCTCCACTTCATGCCATTTCCTTGGTTTAATTGATGATTATGTTGTTACACAGTAGAAGCACTTCACTCTTCCCTCCCAGTCATTATGCTATAGACGGGCAGCTCTTGAGGCTTCAAAGGCGAGATGGACTGATTTAAGATGAATTCAGCTATCCCTTGGCCCACAGGTGAAAATAATTATTTAAAACAAATAATCTGTAAACAGTGCATGCTAATCGCCAATTAGCCCTCTGGCTATATCAGACAATCTCTGTTTGAGTTGACCATTGTTACGATGCTGCTTACGGCCTCGGTGTATCTCTTTTGACGGCCCAATTACAAATTCAGCTGAAGAACCATAAGGAGAGAGCGCCTCGTGAATATTTAACGACTGCCACAGACACGCATGAAAGGGGCACTGAACTGCATGTCATAAAGGGAATATTAGGCCAGTAACTACCAATCAATACTCTCTTGATCTTGTCCGTATTAGTGTGACGCTTGCGTTTTTTTGCAGGTTCAGTCTAAGAGAAAAAGATGGAGCAAAGGGTGATGAATGGGGTAGAGCAATGAGGGGTGGTGCACTCTCTCCTCCTGGATATTCCAAATGAAGTCTCTGGTGGAAATAATACTGTATCTGACTGAAAACGGCACGAGAACTCAGGAATCAAACTCCAGCCTCGGTGGTTCGGCTCAATCTGAAGGGACTGGCAGCTCTCTGCCACTGCTGGAGAATAATTAGGCTACTGTCCTTCACAATATGTCAGAAAGGCAGAATGAGGAACTGCATGTGCTCACACTGCACTTCCCCTCTTTACAGCTCTATGTGAAGGTCTAGGTCTGAAATGGTAGACAGAGCATGTTGCTGACATAGAGCAAAAAACTATCATTGTACACATTGTTTAAGCAGCATAGGGCTACAGTGTTTTCAGAGAGGGGTTACAAGATATTATACCCATAAAATTGTTGTACAGGTGACACAATCTGTTCCAATAGGATTCTTATCTGCTGACATTGTGGAACTGTGTACCTAATTATGTGTTTTATCACTGCATTCATTTAATTAATTGAGATATATTGTATCACAGATGGGTACATACAGCATTTTCTGAATGTTGAATGTGTCAATTATAGGGACATTTTATTTTTCCATGCACATACATACAGGATACAGTCGAGAACATGTTGGATAGTGGCATAGTGTTATATGCTAATTGGTAATTACATGCTAAGTCTTGTCACCTTAAATCCATTCTCTTTCTTCAATAACACCAAGAAGCAGCATGGAACATTAGATAATTATTCAATAGTATGTGTGTATTTCAACCTTTTTCACCTTCACCTCTTATTTCCATGTGAAAGATAGACCTCTTGCAGAGCAGGGAAAGCTTATAAAAAATAAAACACAAAACCAATTGGATACTGTGGAATTGTTACCTACATGAATTGAACCTACATTCATTTATTTGCTGCAGAATTTCTGCGGTATTACACATTACAAGTGATCACAATTCCCTGCTTGGCTCAAGTCAAAGATTACTTAAAAAAAATGTTTGGGATGGACAACAAGTGCACTCCTCACCCTCCAGTCACTTACCCCTATCACCAAGGCAAATTGTTCTTACTCTGAACCCTTAACAACAACTAAAGACCCACCTGCTCATCCAATAACATCAAATCACAGAGGCTTCCCTTTCTGGGTCTCAAAGGGACCTTCTCCAAGTTGATTCTTTTCTGCAAAGGGATGGAACCCCCCCCTCACCACCACCACCACCACCCCACCCCCCAACCCGCTTCCGCCCTTTATCTGCTGAAGAGAGAGGGGGGAGAGAAACAGCGGATTATCGATTTGCACTCAAACAGTGGGCCAACCTAAAAAGCCCCAATGAATTGTCACTCATTATTGAAATTATCAGGCACTAATTAAACTGGCAACCCTAAGCCCCCTGGGCTGTGCTCATCTCCAACTGAATTTCAGCTCCTCCGACAGTAATGGGGAGGCAGCATTAGCCGCTACAGGATGCTAATGAGCCCTGGTAGCTGTCTCTCCCTCTTAGGGGGTTGTAGAGGAGCTACGGCTCAGCTGTATGTGAACCACTGGTGCTGTGTTTGTGAACCCTTGATTCGTGGGAGAGAGATGCTAGTCGGTGCCTGTGTAAGTATGTACACAGCCCGCACAACAGACAGCACGCATTTCAGAACAGGCAATGAATAACAAGGATTTGAGTTTTATTTTAAAGTGATTTGTATTGTATGTTGCTTCTTCCTATCTTTCACTTTCTCTCTCTCTCTCTCTCTCTCTCTCTCTCTCTCTCTCTCTTGCTCTTCCTATCCCCTTCCCTCCATTGAAGTTGTTGACAGTAGGCAGGCACTACTTCTCTATGAAAATCAACATACATGGTGCCAGTTGAGAGTGACTGACTTTATCACATGGTACACAGCTTGTTAATAACTTCCTCTGACAATTCCTCCTCTTTTTTGCTGGTGACCAGGGGGACAGATGTGATTGTCATGTTTGTAGGGGAAGAAAGACTCTAAACAATGATGTCACGTCAGCCTCTCTATTAAAAGACTTCATATTTTTGAGCGGCATAATTAATACTCTTGGGCACGCCGCTTCCAAGTTGGCACTCCAGGCAAAGGGCTGCCACTCACCTGATAATTATTTTTGGAAACGGAGCCCAAATTACAAGTGATTGACAAACGCAACAAAGCAGAGACTGCCTCCAGCACTGGTGGAGAAAAGAAATGAGAAAATAGTTAACTAGATAATGGTAGTCTGAGTGTGGAATTTAAGTTTGAGCCATTTCGTCCTTTTATGACAGTAAATGTAAATGTGGCCGGGGTCACACAGTTTAACCTCTAAATCTGCTTATGAAAGCACTATGAGTTCTTCAGCCTGGAGTGCTGTCTAGCTGCACATTCAAAAAGCACTTACTCCTTGTTTTGTAGTTATATGAAAAAAAAATGTTGGCTTTCACAATTTTATGATTCATGATCAGTGAATCGTTGAATGTTTTAGGGAGAGTAAACACTGTACATGAATACTGTAAACATGAAGAACCAAGGACTGCCTCATCACATCTCCATACAAACCAGCTATGCTTTGTATCGGTTAGCTTGTGCATCCAGCACAGTGACATGCTTCTCTGGTTTTACATCTCCCCACCACTCCTAAATCAGACTCTCTGTCATCCCACTCGGAAGACAGGGTGAGGAATTATGTCAAGTTATTTGTTTTGTACCGATATGAAATATTTATCGGGAGTGAACACCTACCAGGAACAGACGATAGGCCGGAGTGCTTCATCTTGCCAGTCTCATATTTGGCTTCTACCTCCGCAAAGGCCAAACCAAGTCCTGGGGGTTTTCACTGATTCAGGAAAGTCCGCTGGCTTTGAATCCACATTTCAAAGCCCGTGCTGAACTGAAGAACAGAGTTGGAACTGAAAGTATGTGCGTACACACCACTGTAGCCAATTATATGGAGATCTTCTTGGCTTGTTTTGGATTTGTCCAATGGGTTTGAAATGCATGTCAATCTTCACGCTAGCTTATTTTCCCCATTTGTCTATTGATTGTGAAATTTGATTTAGCTTTTGTATCATAAAACTTGAGGAGGCTGGGTGATTTGTGTCTTTGTGGTAAGGACGTTTTCCACTTAACTTTTGGGTTTTGAGTGAGATGTCAAGTTACTGTACAGTCACTAGCGGTTATTTTGTTTTTCTTTTGCTGTACCCTTAACACACATCATATACCATAATTGAAGCTTGAAATATTGGTTCAAGAGGGAAAATAGAAAGATTGATGGAAAGGGGTACAGGAAAAACAAGGCGCAGGAAACATTACATCTTGTTAGTGAAGTTATATTTCAGGCTAACACACTGAAACTAGAAGGCAGGAAAACCATGACATAAGCACGTGGTTTGTCAAGCCATCATCGAAAGTGAATTCCTCTACAGTGAATCTTGTATGAGGAAATGCATATGGCAAAGGGCAGTTAGGGGTTGTTGAAATTGAAGTATTATTTCTCTATTCCAAGCGGACTACTAAACTTTTAGATTATTGATAGTGGTGATGTGTTGGACCCCTGCTCACTGTCCACTGCTACGTCGTTAACCGTGTATCAACAACAGCTTCCACTCCCCCTTCACTGGGAAACCCATTACCGTCACCGAATGCTAAACACATTAGAGGAGGGAGAGAAAGAGAGAGGAGGGGAAAGAGGGAGAGAAAGGGAAAGTAAAAAAAGAAAAAGAAAGAAACATTGTACCTCTGTCCAAACCTATTACCACACTGACCCTTCGCACATCAAAGCAACAATGATTGAGTTGGTGTCATCACAGACCTAGACGACTCTGCCAGTGGTCCTACCTGGAAAACTCCTTTCTGATCGAGCCCCCCCGTTTGATCATGCATGTGGGCGACGCATGTCACGCTGGGTTATTCCCACAGTTAATATTCTTTCATAACCTGCCATGCAGGCCCAACTTGATTATTTTGGCATCTGGGCAAACAGCTATGGATTTCAGGTGGTGCATACAGTATCAGAGACCCTGGTCACCAGGGTGAGGCTATACGCTGAAAAGGCAGCGTTCTGCAGAAAGACTCAGCACCTTGGAGTAATGGATCCAGGGTTTCTCCATTAGAATGGACTGGGCAGGTTACATTAGAAATGCATGAAGGGCAATAGGTGGTTACCTTAGGTCTGCTCTAACCTATTTAAATATTCTATCATCTGATATCAAAGCCTGAACATGGGTTTCTGACAGGGGGATGGATAGTGAGAAAATAGTGCATTGAGATTTCTCTAAGTTCAAAATGGGCTAAAACATTTAGTGACTTTGAACAGTATGCTGGTCTCCTGAAATGTGCTGTGGTCTTCAAGTTAATTGTTCATATTCAGCCCATCGTGGCAAGCATATTTGGAAGACGGTGCTGTTGGAAATATTTGGAAGCCACACCACGGCTTGGAAAAACTTGGGCTCGGTGAATAAATCTCCCTTCTCAACACACTTTTAAAAGCGCCATAATTTTTACTTTGCTGTCTCATTACAAGAGTCCAGTTGGCGGAGAAGAGAGAGGAAGCTGCCCAGAATGAAGACCTGAACCATGGGCAACTTTCCCGCTGTCCACCCACCCTCTCTCAGAGTCTTGGTGCTTACTTAATCATGATTAATCGCTGCCTGGATAATCAGATACAACATCAAAAGGTTGGAGATGACAGTCCAAGGACGCTGGGGAGGAAACAAGGTATACCAGGCGTTCATTAGCTTTGGCATGGCAGTCACACATTAGCCCGTAACCCTTTATTGTCCTAATTAGGCTTGAGAGGGGTTGCTAGCATTAACACAACCAATATTATGCACATACATTCATAGGGATATTAGTTTACCCCAACCTTCAACCATAGTGTGTTGCACTCGGAGGGTCCCCCGTTATAAGCGGTGTGGGCCGTTCTGTTGCGCTGTCCGTTTGACCATGCAGTATAGCATGTTTGTTGAAATTAAAATAAACTAAGCTGGGCTGATGTTTTGTATTTGCTTTAGCCTGCTCTGGATGAGGATAAAGTGTCTTCTTTGCTTCCATTATTTTACTCATCTCACCACTCACTGTGACGTGGACCATGTCCTGGATATCGCATTTTTATTCCTCCTGTGATTTGAAGTCTCCGTGGAAGATGCCTGGCTTGCTGAACGCCATTTCCCAGCTACTGTAGCAGTGGTACTGGGCCCGGTTCAACCCCATTATTTCTGGGAGCCAAATTCCCATGGTCCCAGGAACAGGCGTGCCAGCTCTGGCTCCTTGGCTCTCTTCCCTGGTATTGTTTCCTTTGTTACATCCAGAGCTGCATTTCAGCCCGTTAATGTTTGCACTGGGAGGTCCAAATTCCCAGTGTTCAGCCTCAGAAAAGGTAACTTGAAGTTCAGATTGCAACCACTTCTTTTTTTCCCTTCAATGTTATTGTAGTTTTATTGTAGTTTTTTCTCTCTCTCTCTCTCTCTCTCTCTCTAGTATTCTTATATTGTATCGCTTGGTATTGTATTTCTTTGGTAAAAAATAAAATAATTTACACATTCTTTTCAGGCACAGTGTACATCACAGTGTATATCAAAGAGTTAAAACATACAGTCCTTCTCTGCATGCAGTCAGCAAAACAAGCTCACGCTAAAAAAGATTATGGGGGGTACACAGTGGGTTTGCGTTTATCATTTTGACTGACTTGTGTAAGATTTCATGGCCACATAAAGGAATTTCCACGATCACTGTTAGCCCAGTATAGTTAGCGTTGACAAGCTGTGCATGGGTTTCGAGACTCAACATGATTATTCATAAATCCAATCCATTTCTAATTTAATTCTGACAATCTCCAGATTACTCAATGGAGTCTGCGTAACACCTCGGAATTACCGTCACCGACAACAACGCCTTGAGCATTCCGCCCTTCCAAGATGATGGCATTTCCCCATCTTTTATCCACTTTATCACCAATCATCGCACCCTTCCCACCCTAACTCTTTTTCTCTGATGTCAACTCACGTCTCCATCATGGCGGCTCACACGTGGGATTAAATGTAGGGTTTGTTAGCTCTGAGCAGTGTGGCGCGGGCCGCCCCAGCTGATGTGGCATTCCACGATGAGCCACGGCGCTGCTTTCCCAGGGCGCAGACACGGCGGTGTCAGGTAACTCTCTGAGGAAGAGCCACACGCCCCTGCAGAGAGCAGTGGGGGAGCCTGTAGCACATCTCAGGAGTTGTAATAGCAGCTTTGAAGACTCCAGTCCGTTAATCCCCCATCATGTGATCATGTGTCTAATAGACCGGCACGCAATTCACAGCATTGTAGGGGATTGTAGATGTCAGTCGCACCAGGAGAGGTTTAGAGTGTGATGTTAGGTGAAAAATAAATACAGTACCAGCAACACTTACAGTACATGGACACACACACAGATAATAAACACACACACACAACCACGGTACGCACTCACACAGTAGGCCTGCGATGAGCGGTTATATGTTTTGAATCTACATTCTCACTAATGCCATCTCTGCATTCCAAAGTGTGTCTGTTAATTTGATGCAATACCAGTCTGAGGATTTAGTGACATTTTGCACTTTTTTCATGTGATTATCTCTGAGGTACCCTGCACATTAAATGGCTGAGTTAACCTGAACACATGTAAAACCATTATGTCTATTGATGACAGTGGTGTATAATCCTGCTTTACGGTTTGATATTGACACTCATGATCAAATGCTAAGCTCTGCTAGCAGATAGGTCGTTTTTCTCAAGGGGGTTGCGAGACAGGCAAATGAGGCAGCTTCTGACTGGGGATGTTAGAGCAGAGTAATAATGCCATCCTGTGTGTGTGTGTGTGTGTGTGTGTGTGTGTGTGTGTGTGTGTGTGTGTGCGCATGCACGTACACAGTGTGTGCGTGTGTACAATTGTGCGCACCCTGTTCTGTGCGGGCTAGTGCAAAGCCAATCAATTAATACTTAAAGTGGAACCAATTCTTGTTTCACTTGGGAACTTACTGAGGGCTTTAGCCCTTCATTTTAATATGGAGGTCTGCATTCCTAATTATGGACAGAGCAAATTAATGTTAAGCCATGCCAAATTAAATCTTAGTTCATTAGATATAAGCTCTTTAAAGATTGAAGGAAAATATTTGAATTTTTTAAAAGTTTGAACATGCAGTGTCCCATTTTTAATGAGGACCATGCAATGTGAGGAAAAAAGGAAGCGTCTTTGTGTGTGGATGAATAATCTAACCAATATGAAATATTAAGTCACTGTTATACGCTGTTTCTCCTCAGGCTACTGTGTTAGGCTGGATAATAGAAGATTTTCCTTTGGTGACGAGCTGCTTTGAATAAAATACAGAGGTGCATGAAGTTGAAGCTCAATTGTCTAGAGGCACTTGACTAGACTACAGCTCTGAATTACACTGTCAATATATTCATGATTCCTCAAAAAGGCATTGTTGACACGCGTCAGTTTTATCATTAGAAGTAGAGCTAGTCAAGAGTGAGTCAAACAGTAAATAAGTAAACTTTTTTTTTTTTTTCTAGAAAGAAAGGGCTGAGGTTACAAACTTCAAAATATGAAATTTGAAGTATGTTTGTGGGCTTAGTAAACTTTGTCACTGACCTAATCTGTTTGACTTCCACAGCATACCCAATGTCTTGGTGTGTTTGGAACAGCACTTTGGGTTCTAATGATAGTAGAGTGGAGGCTGTACTGTAGCTCACATTGTGTTCTCTGTTTTACTGGATAATAGAGAGAGCAGATGTTCACTGTGGCAGCACCCACTCACCAGTGCTCTCCCTTCCCCTCTCTCACGCCATGCATCACACTGATGTCATTTATGGAGATCTAAAAAAAATAAAGGAGGAAATCATTTCTGAGCTTTTAACCTGGAAAGGAGGAAATCATTTGATCCGAATTTAGTCACGAAGCAAGAGTTTTTCATGTACCTCACCATTATACTGAGTAGAATTACTTAATGTAGAGGGGTAGGGCAAACAGTAAAATAGATCCAAAATTAGAACTAGTGTTGCTGTTATGTTGAAAAGGAAATACTACACAACAAGTGATATTCTATCCTCTTTGGTGCTTGTGCATTGAGCGTTAGGGTCAGAGATATGGTACGCTTCTGTAATAGAGCCCTCCCTCCAATGTCCGTATGTTTTATGAGGTTTTAATGTACACCCATTGTGTAACTTGTAAAACAAGTTATTATTATTGAGATTATTATTGTCTCTGCTTTTGCTCTGACAGAGTGGAATAACCATTGAAGAACCTTGGAGAATGACTGAAAACAGTGGTAGGCTATTTGAAATCAAGTCAGTCATTATACCTGGGATTCTGAGAAAGGGCTGATCCAAGGACATGCAGGAGGAAAGTTTTTTTTTGTTGAAAAACAAAACAAAGACAGTATGCCTACAGGAAGAAATAACAGCTGCCATAGACACTTTAGGCTTTCTTGAAAAAAGGTAGCGTTGATTAACAATGAAACAGAAGGACTCTATTTCAAAAACACAGACAACTCAGTTAACAATACAGACATGTTGTTTTTTTCTAACAACGATTCTTCGGATTAGATAGCAACCGCTCCTTAACTGCATAACCGGAGGAGATTTTCACCGTACCTGTTGGAAAAGCAGTAAATGTCGAATGTGCTCCAACGTCTTTTAGCGTGACACCCAAAACCCAAGAGTGACGGTGCCTCTTTCCCCGCAGGAGGAACAGAGCAGTCGATTTGTTGAGGGACCCAAGGGAACGTCTTTGCCTTGAAAACAGGTGGCACAACACCGCACCACAGCATGCCTTCAGGGAATATTTGCAGATACTGAGGAAACACGCGAAAACAAAACATTTCGCTCCGACAAAAACAAATGACACCTACTGTAGCCTACAGAATAACGCAGGAAAGTGATTAAATCTGTTCACAGTCTGACACATTTTCCTTAATGTTTTTACCTTAGAGCCAAAAGATATTTTGGAAAACAACAACAAAGAGTCAGATAAAGAAATGTCATGTTGATAAATGTTTTGCTTTGACTTTGTTCCTAACATATTCAATACCGGCTGCTGTAAGTGTGTTGCTGTCTTCCTCAAGAGTGGCCAATTGAGTCACTCCCAGCTTAGTGAGACGGGCCAGTGAGCGCAATTTCTTCATTTTGACAAATCACTCCAAAATATATTAGCGCAGAGGCCAACTGTCAATCTGGCCGCCCAGAGGTCCTTACAGGCCTTTTGGAAGCTCTGAAAAATGATGTAATCAGCCCGTCCTTCCTTCTTTCCGGGGCTCCATCCATCCTCTCTAAAGGCCCGGTCCCCTTGGCCTCGCTCTGGATCAAGTCCCCATAAGGCCCCCTGACCCCGTTCCAGACGGCTGATGGGCGGCCCTGTCACTCCAAATGGCTGCCCAGGTCCGGCCTGAGAGTAACCCCTCACTGTGAGTAAACCTCCGCGTTATTTCTGTTTTATAGTCTACAGGACGGATAACAGTGCTGAATGGATGTGGCCAACTTTGTTATTGCCACTCCGGAGCATGCAGGAATGGATGTCTGAGAGCCTTAATGGTGAGGAGGCGGTGGAAAGGTTGGAAAAGTTATGTGGTGTCGTTTCTCAGCGTGGGAAAAGCAAACCTCATTTCTTACACCGTGTTGAAGGTGAGAGGAAAACTGTTGAGGTGTCTTATCCAAATACTTAATTTTTTAACACAAAATTACATATTTGGCTGTTTCTTACCAAAGACGACGGTTCAAAGGAAGTTATTTAAATTTCAAGGAAGACGAAAGACTCATATATGATGTGTATTTTCACTTCTGGAGAGCCTCTGACTTTGATGGGGAGAAGGGAAGACATGGGTTTGTTATTGAAGTAAAGAATAATAAGACCACAGCTTGTTGGCAGGCTCTCCCTGTACAAAGACCTTGATATGAATCCAATGCACTATGTATGGCCCTCAGAACAAGCAGGGAGACAGGAAAGCATGTGGCTTTTGATCCTGCTTTCCTTCTGTTGTCTTTTATCTGACCCGTCCTCCAAAATTGTCACAGAGGCCTGACGCCAGGAGACACTGCAGCGGTAATCCTCAGGTACCCCGGTTGGTTCCACAATTATTCTTTTTTCATCTGTTTGAATGAACAGCGCTATTAATTTAGAAGGTCAGACCACCTTGTTTACATGGTCTGCAGTCTCTGCAATGGTGTGTGTAATCAGTATAGAGATTGTAATGAACACAAAAATAAATTGAGTTATTTGCCCGAGTGTGAAACCCAACTCTAAGAGGAGCTGAACTTGACGGTTTAGTATATATGAGTTGATTGTTTGTACTCTTCCATCCTCCTTTTCTGCATCTGAAATATGAAATCACAGTGGATTAAGGTGCAAGCCATCGGCTGCAGCTCCTTACCCTCAGAGAAATCCAGAAAGAGCATGTTCTTCAACTCTCTATAATATGATCATGTCAGCGAATTACACTCTGTGAACAACTCAGCGAGGCTTCAGAGAGGAGGGCATTTGAAAAGATAATATGTTTGGTTTGGAGCCGTTCCGCTGAACATACATTTTTTCTCCCACATAAATTTCCACAGTCCGCCCCTCCACAGCAGTATATCCCCCCTAACACAGAAACAGCCCACTCTAATTCACTGGATTCAGCTTTTAGAATATATTGACTTCATCCCCCTTACCTAGGGGTAGCATTTATAATCGGAAATGTGAGTTTATATGTACAGTAAATAATACATCTGAAGTTTTAAGTGTTATAAACCCCAGTGCCGAGGTGAGATTGGTAGTTGGGAGTAGCTTTGGTAGTCACCTCTGGACAGTAACTGGACAGTTACTCTGGAAGACCTGACCTGGAGGCCCCAGTCTTATTATGAGTGAAAGGGTGAAACAAGGTATAAAGTTTTGTCAAATCGAAAAACAATAAAATGAAGTCTATAAAATTGGGTGCAGTAAGCTTAACGCTCTATGTTTGAGGTTTTGACAGCAGTTATATTTGACTTGAATACATATAAATATTTATTTATCGAGATGTCGGGTGTAAATGTGTTTTATGCCTTGACAATATTTGTATCCATGGGTTTATCTTATATAAACTGACAAAAGGGGTATTTGTTACTGTAACCCAATACAATACATCAAAAACACATATACAAAAAGGTCTTCAAGATTGATTTTAAAGCAACCTATCCATTTACAAGTTTACAACAAAGTATTCATGTCATAACAATCACAGTATATCAAATTTCCAAGGCCATCAAAAAAGAAGGCAGAGACTCAGTTTAATGATACTGGGAAATTGAAGATTACCCTGGATATGAGTGCAAGCCTACAGTTTTCCTCTAGTGTGGGAGGTTGCAGGGCTCTGTATTAGTAATCACAGGGGAGTGCCGAGAGGTGGGAGAGAAAATCTGCCTCTCCTCTCCTCTCATTCATCATGCCATCCCTCTGGTGAGGAAACATGGCAAATGGCCAAATGAATGCACTTCTTAAGGCGCAAATGTCTCCTCTGATGTGCCACTCACTGAAGTCCTGTATTAAGGGGAGATCTTCACAGATATGACTGTTGAGCTGTGCTTCGCCAGTCCTCATAGTGCTAGTGTGTTGTTACTGTATAAGAAAATAGATTTTGCGACAGAATTTGACTTCAATTCAGATGCAGCCATAACAATGTAATCAGGATTGTGTATGAGAGTCACTGTTCCTAGGAGTCCCTATTAGGCAGAGGAAAACATACAGCACATGCAGTAACCCCCAGAAAAAAATGTACATTCTCTTGATTTACATGTCTTTAACTGTGGCTAAAAATAGAATATTGTGGAAATTATGCAATGTAACCTAATTCAACCCAGTTCAGTTTACAGTACGGTAAATCTATTTGGAACTTAGTCAGATGATGGGTTACATGAAAGGTAACAGAATAGTACTGTACAGTGAGGTGGACAAAGCCACAGGGAGGTGCTATGACTGCATACATTCACATTTATTTGTATTCTAGTACAAGTTAGTCACAACAGAGAACAACAATTGACTTTTCCACCCTGTTTTGTTGCCCTGTATTCCAGTGTTGATAGTACTCTGGAACGTAATGCAGAGAATTAAATGAGTCAGATTCATTGTAAATTTCGAAAGAATATGTTTTTATGATGGGTTATGGGTTAACAAGTCATGTAACTCCTGGCGCAAAGACAGATTAAGCTGCGCGATGTGAATAACAATGTCATATCAAGTGAACTTAAAGATTTTACAAAAACACTTTAAAAATAAGACAATTCGCCCCTTCTGATGTTCAATGTTTGCATTCATTCCATGAAATGTTTCTTCCTATATGAGAGAGTTGAGAAATGACTACTTAGCTAATCTTTTTAAGGGCAAAAAAACAAATGCATTCATTTTCACAAGAGTAGAAAGTCTGTCTATAAAGTGGACATGATTCTTTTTATTGTTTTTCCAACGAGTGATCCCCGACAAATATAGGAAGCTAATTTCCAGTGAGATTGCCAGGGAGCACTTCCAATAATGTACAGTATATATTTACCTAGGCTACACTACATCATGATATTGCTGTTGAAGCTTTAGACGGACAAGGCCCACTTACAGTTGTCATATAAAGAAGGGAAAACAGGGGTGTGGAAGGGCATGAGAGAGAGAGAGAGAGAGAGAGAGAGAGAGAGGCTAGTAGAGGTGTGGTGGTGAGAGGGAGCCAAGACGTCTTAGCTTGTATAATTACACTCTCAAGATGGCATATTTACTGTTTCTGCCAGCGAGGTCATGCCTTCCATCGTAGTAAACATAGTGAGGTATGAAAGAACCAATTACGGCTCACAGGGTGACCTTTTAACAACCATTACCCCATCCTAGTATCCACACATTATCATTACAGCGCTATGATTCCCACCAAATTACAACATTACCCCGAGACATTCAATTCAAGGAAACGCATGTTCCTGAAGATAATGACAGCAGAACCTGGAGAAAAAAAAGTACAATGAAAACAGACAAGTGAAAGAATAAAGCGAGAAAGGGAAAGATGAGAGGGGAGGGGGGGGTTAGAACAATAGACCATACAGTACATTAGCTGTGGATGTCAAGCACCCGAGTCGTTCCCAATGAAAAGCACAACAAATAAGACGTTGGCCTGTTTGTATTCATTATCAGTCAGCACATGCCCCGGCTCCTGCATTAAACATTAGACTGCCTCTGATGTCTGCTTAACAGTTTAATTCCCTCCCCGCCGCTCAGCCTGTCATAATAAACCCAGTGAAGCACACACAAAGTCAAATAAGAGTGTGAGGGGGCCGTCTTCGTGTGCTTGTGATGAGACTGGAACACTGCGTGCACAACTATGTGTGTGTGTGTGTGTGTGTGTGTGTGTGCGTGTATTGGTGAGTGGTTGAGATTCAGACAATACTATCATTAAGCCCATGTCCTCACTAGCCCCTGTCATGCCATGATGATAGAGAAGCTGAACATAGATTATCTCCATTTTTGTGACACGACGACTGTGCCCATCCTTTGTGTGTGTGTTTGTGTGAGTGTGCATGCGTGCGTGTGTGTGTGCGTGTGCGGGGGGGGGGTGGTTGTATGCGTGTGTGTGTGCACGTGTGTGCACGCTCCCTATCTCCCAGCCACAGCCAGAGGTTGGCACATGCACCACATGGTCATAACAGTCTCCTTGAGAAGGGGAGCGGGCTCCTAGGTTGGCAGGCTGGTATGGGCTGGCACCGAGATGAAAATCCCTGTCAGAAAGGAGGGGACCAGTGGGCACCAAAATCCCCATTCTAAAGAGATGATTGGATTAATTAGAGAAATCCACTGTATCCAATGCAATTGTGTGTGCTCCAGAAATATGTCCATGTTATTGGTAAAGGTATGGCCTCTGACTTCTGCGTTCGCACACTAACCCTGGCATAAGGGGGCCCATCTGGTCTCTAATCTGAGAGTGGTGGAAATATGAAGTCCTTCACTTCCAATGAACAGTTATATTACTAGAATTATTTCCCTTTGATTAATTGAACCACTTAAGAGTGTATTTGCTCGAGTTGCATGTTTAATTATTTTCCATGAAAACATAATGTGCAGCTGTGTGACAAACAAGTATTCCATTAATAAAACACATCACAGACATATGTTTCAGTACCATGGCTGAAGGATGGCATGGTGTGGGTTTCTGTCAAAGACTAAATGTAGTGCTGATTTTAGGGCACTCTTTAGGACATTTTTTGTTTGCAGGACTGTCCAACAAAAACAACAAAAAGATGTACATAATATTGTGTGTACTCTTGAAAAAGCAACTACATTAACGAATGGATGTTGTTTTCCAGAATAGGATCATTTGTGTTGTAAATGATGAGAGAAAAGGGGGCCAGAGATTGCTGCTTGAGCCTTACCATGCATGTGTGTCTTTAAAAGGCCTGTTTAGCCAGCAGAATGTTAACTAAGGTAAGCACTGTTGTTTTAGCCCCTCAGTAACCACACCAATTATCTGTAAACTTATTTTTTTTCGACTTCCATGCATACTTAATGCATCCCCTGTTTCCCTCTCACCATCTGCCCCCCTCAACCTCCCCCCTCCCCTCCCTCCCACTCTTCCCCCCTTACTCCCACCCCCCCACCCCTCTCCTCCACCTCCTCCCCCACTCCAACATTCTGGAATTTTTATGAGATAGGACAAAAATGGGCACTTCCCTTATTAACATCTCACAGTGGAAATCAAATATGCAAGGAAAGTAGTGTATCTACTAATTAGTGCTGAATTCATAATTACTGTGCTCATTGATGGAGATACATTTGAATACGTTCATTTCCTCAGGGAGGGAGGCAGGCTGTCCGGGATAGTCTGGGAGAAAAAAAAAATCCCCCTCGCCCCCACCTATTCTTTTGGAAATTAGGGATCCGTGGCACATGGCGATACTACCAGACTAAGATCCGAAGTGCCCGCAATTTTCTTCAGATATAATTAATCAAGTGAAGCATGTAACCTAATGAATGTGTTTGATATCCGCTCCTATTCAAATATGGGCTTTATCACGATGTGTGCCGGAATTGCTTAGAGCAATGCATAGGCAGTGACATTGCTTGGAAATGTTCTTCAACAGTTTTTCTTTGCGTGTAAACAATATCCCTGCTTGTCAAGGCATGAAACAACAGACAGAGGGACACATTTTAATTGCAGTAAATTAATAACAATTAAGCCTCAGGATCTTGGGGGTCTAGCAGTACTTTGTTGTCGCCCTGGAGATAAAACCACTAATGGCTTCTAGATTTTGACAAGCAGGTAAAAAAAAAAGTGTAGAAGAAAAATTGGGAATTTCTCAGAAGGCAGCGATACAAAAAAGTACCAGAGAGAATATGTGTAAGCCAGGGAGATTATATAAACAGACATATAAAGATTTGAATTGGGATTGTTGCAACATTACACAAATCATGGAATACAAACAACAAATAAACATGTCCAGCATTTAAACCGAAATTAAATAAACAAAATAAAAAATAATACAATTATATGAGCGGACATGCAAATCGACACGACGGCATAACAACACAAACAAACGTAGAGACGGACAGACGGTGGGGCAGATCTATACGTCCTTACTGTAACCTCTGAGGGTCAGAGCAATGGAATCATGTGGCGGACAAAGCTCTCTAATTACCAACGAGGACTGTGGGAAGGAGGGTCTGTAATGAGGCACCATGCTGGACGGTTCTCCAGTGAGAGACTCTGCCCATATGCAGGCCTCGGTATTGCTGGAATTTACATACTGCAGGTCAATTGAACATATGCACACTCAAAACTGACTAATGACTTCCACTCGCGCGCTGATTCTATTTCAGACGCTTCTCTCAGGATGAGGATGTAACCTTAATGAGGGTAATGCATGAGAAGGCCTACTTTTGAAACAGGGATGTACTGTACGTTGGGCAGAGAGAAATCATACTGCGTGGTTGGGAGGTTGAGAAGCGGAGAAGCAGAGTTGCCAAAGTCCGGCAAACTAGGAGCCATGCCTCCCTAATATCACTCATTATACCCAGAATGCAACACTGTACAGTAACTAGATTCTGTCCATGATTGCGTTCTGTATCCCCCCCCCCTCCCAACGCATACGCATACCGTTTGGGCAATTTGGAAGATCAGATGTGTGGCTGCGTTTTTGTGAATTGCACGTGTGTGTGTGTGTGCGTCCATACACGTGTTCTCACCGGGTGCATCTGCATGCATGCGTGCCTGCATGTCATGCATGTGTGTTTGTCAGAAAGTGGAGGGCTGGTGTTGGGAGGAATGGAGGAGGGCTGTTGTTGGAGGGTGTTAAAAGTATGATGGGGGGAGCTCTTATTTGGCTGGGTGTAAAAAAATGCCCCCAGGTCTCCTGATGGAGGAGACAGGTATTAGCTCTGAGACCACCACAGTCCCAGCTTGCCATTAGTTTCCTCTCCAGCTGCACCAGGATCCGGACTATGAATCTGCCACGGCTGGTCATTCATCAGTTTCACAGTCCGCACCAGCACACACACGCATTCCAATAACAACACTGTGAAATAGTGAAGGAGTAAAAAAAAAAGAGAGGGAGAGAGAGAGTAATAGAGAGAGAGGATTGAAAGAGAGAGAGAAAGAGGAAGGCAGCGAATAAAAAGTGGGAGACAAAAAATGATTGTCGCTACGGAGGCTTCTACTTGAGTGAGTGTGTGAGGCCGCTACCTACTGTACCTCAATGACAGTCATCAGTCGAGCGGGTCTGTGGGCTTTGGTGTGTGTGCTTGTGTGTGAACACCAGGATGTGCAAATACCTCAGAGTGTGTATGTGTGCACAAGGAGGTGATGAGACATGGTATAAATTAAACCATGTTCCTGCACACTGCCGTTTCGCACAGTTGAACGTTAACCCTGGTCCCAAAGAGTGATGTGGAACTTCCTGTTAAACAGGAAGCATTTAAATGTTGGCTGGAGGGTTATGGAATTGCCTGTGGAAACATATTGAAGGAGGTCAGTTGAAGAGGTCACAACCCAAGACTTTTCAAGTCCAGGGTCTACTCATCCTCTGGCTACTTTACTGGCGGTAAAATATTTGTAACATTTACAGATAACACAAATTCATTTTGACATTATGTCAACTGCATCCATGAAATTATTACAAATCTATCATGGAAGTATTTTAAAAACACATTCATAAAGCTTTGATGTTAAATGGTCAAAGTCAAATTTGGTGTCCATGAAGTCAGAAAACTGGACTATTGTTTGGAGCCTAGAATATTCCATCCTGCTCACTGCTCTGACGGAAGGCTGCTAGTTTTGTCATGTACTGTGTATGCTAAGTCAGAAAGTGGGACAGGTCCTGGTGATGCAGTCGCTTGGTTGACACGACCAGGACACGGCCCTGGGTGCACTGAAAGCTCGCTTGAGCCACAGTGACACGTCGTCTCCATCCATCTTCAGTCTGAAACATTTTACGCTAACTGACAGAGCGTGGCGCTTGCTTACCCTCCTCCCAGAGGAAATAGTCCAGACTGGTGTCTTCTTGACATGCACTAAAGAGTGAGCAGTCCTGAGGTCCAAGGGGCCATTGTGTATTCAGCCCAAGACAAAAGGTTATAGAGTATCTTTTGAAAAACACAAGTTAAAAGAATGCTCTTTTGGAAGTGACTGGAAAGATTTTTGTCACTTTGATTTGGAATGATCAGGAATTACATTTCAAAGAAAATGATTGTCTAGCTACTTAAAACGTATAGGTTTCAAACAAATAGAGTATTGCGTATGTGTGGGAAAGACAGAGAGAGAAAAAAGATATCTCCAATTAGAAACTATTTGAGATGTTGAGATGAATGTGTCCAACATAAGTGTAGCCTATTATCACTTCTCTCGATTAAAATGTCAATAAAACATACTGTGTCCAACATTGTAACTGAAGCCACATGGTTTATACAATAACAATATACAAATGTATACACTGACCCACTGAATTTTGTCTGCATTTCTTCCTCAAATAAGGTATCTTGGTCGGGCACCAAAAAAAAAGAGGAGGTTAAAAAATAGAGAATTGAGCAGTGGCTGTAGTAATAAATCACTGGATCGCTGGTGACATTCATACAATACGGATACAGTGTTAACTCAATGAGTCGGACAGCCCTAGCCTGTTCCTCCATCCTGACCTTGCCTCCCTGTCGTCATCAATCATGTTGGCACGGCACACACGTTCCTTATTTATTATTACTCTGGACCCGCATGTACAGTAAACAATGAGCAGACTACATTGGGAGGAGCGAGAGGCTGGGGGTGCCATTAGAAGGAGGAGGTGAAGCTCCAGTGGAGTAACCGCAGGGCATGTGTGTCCTGCCCGGCTGCTCCAAGACTGGGGGAATATGTGGTGAGCACCCATCATGACTGGAGTAGTAGGGCTGGGACCTGAAAAATGACCAGTGCAAAGTGCTGCTCAGGCCAAAGGGTCACAGGGCTGTGAGTCGTTAAAAGCATTCATGATCAAGTGTCGGTGCCGTATGTTGGTATGTGATGCATAGAGTAGCACTGTGATGGTATTTGAGTATCTGATGGGAGTTCCAATTGGATTAAAGCACTAGGGCGTTGAATAAGACCAGCTATTCACCCCACTCCTCCAACATACAAGTCTGGATTACAATAATATAGGCCAAATTAGCTGACTGTATAATAATGTTTCCCAAAAATATTTAAATCAAAAATTGTAGTTTTCTAGCAATTGTTGGGTAGCAGGTGTCCATACGGAATAAAATGCTTCTTTTCTTCCAACACAGAGTTTAACAACTGCTTACGGCCTACAGGCAATGTACTAAGACAGGCACAGCCAAAAACATAACAATTTATGAATCAGCCAAGCCACACATGTCATCCAGAGCCATATGTACCGATTGCAGGGGGCCTGTCCTGGGCCCCACAGTACAGCAGAAGGCCCCTCAACTCTCCATGAAGGATGGCTGGTGAGGAGGGGGGCGGAGGGGGAGCCAGTTTAAAACACATACCATATGCAGTTAGGAAGAGCCTCATTTATCAGCCCCAGAAATGCTCTCGTTTTTACACCTCAGACCCCCCTGTCTCCCCCAGAGGTTACTCACCTTCTCACTGTACAGCCTGGATGACAGGCCGCTACACAGCCCAGCCCCAGGACTGCCCATCTCCACACTGTCTGTGTCTGAGTGGGGAAACTGAGAAGGAATGGATTTGTATGTGTACTTAAACTCAGGACAAAACCTGAAGATGAAATAAAGGACAATTCAAAAGAACTATTTCCTTTTCAGTTTTCTTTTCACTTGACAGTCAGTTTTCAAATTTTCAGTGTGCTCAGGTGACACCTTTGAACATTAACAGCGAGGAAGCAATTGTAGATGTTGTGAAATGTAATGCCTTGCTAAGCATTTAGTTAGAAAGCACAATGTGTGCAATAAAATAACAATGCAGACTTTGAGGGAAGATAAGGATCTAGTGGCTCTGAGTAAATGTTTGAAATAAATTGTGTTTGACTCAAAACTCAAATTAAATAATAATTGTGCTCAGTAAATCGAATATTGCAGCATATGGCAGTATAAATGTTATAAATACTTTAGTTTTGTACTGACAAAAAGTAAGGTTATTAAATATTTAAAATAGGAATTCCAAAGTTATAAAATGTACAGTCCCAGCCCATTGGAATCACAGAGTGAGTGTTCCGGTGAGTTTTTACTTGAACCTGTAAGCGACTAACTAGCCTGGCCCTGTCTGTTCTGCCCTTCTCCTAACCTTCCTGTCCCTCCTCTTCTTCTCAGTCGGACCTCATCTGGCCCGTGAATGGCACATTGTTAAGTCCCCCCCTCAGTGGTCTCACTAACAGATGCCACGTGCAGACACCAGCCCGCCACACTCAGGGAGGCTGCGGGGCTGTACAGCATTCAACACAGGGCTGTAAATTACATCCCGCGAACACACAAACATGCTCCTCACTCAACTGCACACCAGCAATTTAAAGCATCATTTAAGGAGCATGGCATATCCTGATTTGGTGTGAGAGACCTCTAGTCTCAAGCAGCGGGGAAGTGGGCCTGCGGCGCGCGGCCATGGCCTGGACGAGGGAGATCACGATCAGACAGCTGGGCTTTGAACTCTTTACCCCTGCGCTCCTGGGGTCAGCAGCACGGTGGCCGCATGGGTCGACCTGCAGTAAGAGGCCGTCTTCCACGGAACCACAGGGCTTGTTTTCGCAGGGTCCCCATGGCGTGCTTGCTTCACGGTGGGTGGAGGTGAAGCATTGTGGAAGTACCAGGTGGAGCTGAAAGTAGGAATAATATTGATATTATAGGCGTGGGTTTAGTGAAGTCTGGTGTGTGTGGATCCTATAGCCAGTAAAGAAGATTCTCTAAACTATTGGAAGACAACATGTATTCTTAGTGTGTTTAAGGTGGAAGTTCCCTATTGTGCCAAAGTACTTTGATTTGTAATTGAGACACACACACATAGATGTTGTGTGTTGATGACCAGGGTGCTTTCAGATGGGTACCACAGGTTTACACAGATACCGTGCGTTCCTTTGTATTCGCGAACGAGACAAAGTAATTCCATGTTTGTAAAGGTCAACCTGACTAGGTCAAACACGTCTGAGTAGTCTGTTTAAGCTTAAATCTTCCTCGTCTCTTCTCGGCACAGACAATATTTACCCACTCAAATCCCACGTCTAGTCAAAGCACTGAGGCTGGATAAGATATGTGAGTTACTTTATTCATAGCACTTCAATTACAAAATCATGTATTGGGGGGTTTGAATAAATTAATAATAAAACCCTTATCTGAACTTCTAATATTTTGCTTGGCGAAGGGAAACGAATTACCCTTTTCAGAACTGATGATGTATTACTAGTGTTTGATCCTTGGAGGTTTCGCCGTGCTCACATTCATTACTTTCAAGTGCTGAGGTGTATCTGCAATTAGAAGCACCTTGCAGTGGATTTCTGACACTCCCGCAGACTTGAAACACCAGATCATAGAATCATCACAGCGTTATCCTGCAGGAGAGAGGACGTTGTCTCCTAAGAATGGGGAGGGGGTTGCTAGAGGTGGTGCTGGGGGGGCTGGGGGAGGCGGAGGGGGGGGGGGGGGGGGGGCTTAATTTAACCATGTGACTATAAGTGAGAGGAGCCAGTAAGCAAATGAGGACCTTTCATTAAATCAAAGGTGATTTTTGTTCTGCTAATGGGCGCCCCAAAAATCTGGTGCAGCAGAGGACCATGTGACCGTTCTCTGTGGAGCCTTCCGGAGCAGTGCATGCTGGCCAGGCTATTCTTATTACAGTATGCATAATGTAATGAGCGTGCTTGTTTCATTTAATCACACAGAGTGCACCGTATTAGTATTTATTCCAAACGACAAAGTCAAACACACATGTGGTCCGGGTAGTAAGAAAGAGATTGAACAATACAATCACTCATTTTGGCGTGTGCACTAATGGTGTTTCTATTTCATTTTGACTGGCAAGTGGCAGCCATTGCAGTATCATGCTGTCATGTTTGGTTCTTATTACTCACCCCCCCACCCCCCCACCCCCCCCCCCCACTACGGAGCAGTCTTTACCTTGTGGGGTTTTTATCTCAGCACCAGTGCACCAACTCTCACATCTGCACACGTCTTTCCAAAGTCATCAGAATATTCTGAACTACTATTGTCTTCAAGTTGTGTGCTGATTGGTCATGACAGAGGCAAAATGGCCACCGTGGCGATGCACCTCAGAGAAGCAAAGGAGCTTTGGCCAAAAAACACGCTGAGCCATTATGTTAAAGTAAACGACAGCACTTCCTAATGTCGTTTGGCAGTGCTAGCATTCAGCAATTAGGGTCTCTCTTAATGCGACGCTGGGAGCATTTCTCCTCAAGGTTAGCGCCTCATTTCCCCACGATGGGTCTGCCGGGCCGCGGCAGATGCATTCTGGGAGCTGGGGGGCGCAAGTTAGGACAGGTGTCCGCCACCTTGGATACCTCCCCTCGCAGCTGGCACCAGCTGGCACCCCCTATGCCCCATTCGGACAGTCTGCTCTGCCTCCTCCGTGGAGGGGGGGTGGCGGGGAGATTGGGAGTGGCGGGGGCCATGTCAAGGGCAGACCTGGTACAAGCTCACTCACAGGGCACCCGTGCCATGACATGACCTGGCCACTAGGGGAGCTGCCAGGAGTGAGGGGTAGGAGTAATGTGGTGCAGCAGAGCTGGCCGCTTGGAGACCTGCTCCAGCATCCCTAATGGAGCGGCAATGATGAGGCCCAGCAGTGCCAGAGGGTCAGAGGCAGCTTCTGTAGAGGACGCTGCTCACCGGAGAACACAGTAGGCCATGGCTGAAGGTGCTCTCCTCTGAAGCGCCACAGTTGCTCTGCCACCGTCAAGAGGTAAATGGGAAATGTCTGTGATATTTTTCACAGATTAACCAATTTCTAACCTTCTTTCAATACAGGAATTGTTTTTTTTTACAGTAATGTTATTTTTTTTCATAATGTAACATTATAAACAAATGTTGTGCCAGGCCTAAACAATACAAATGTATACACACACTGAACTGTTGAATGGAGAAATCACTTCACATTATAAGCACATTATCCTTTGGGCAACCTAACAGAGTGATTCCCCTTTTCATGATGTGAGTTAATTCTGTTAATATGTCTTTAATGGGGAAAGGCTTGCTCTGTGTAAAATGGTTTCTAGGCTGACCATTATCTGAAATCAACCCTAATGATGGCTGCATTTTATGCTAATGACCATTATCACACAGACCACCACGTGTGCCAAATAATCAAAGAATCTTGACATTTCTTACTTTGCGTCTGAATTTGTTGCCCATGTAAATTTGGGTTACTGATGTAGTTCATATTTTTTCGCCCCCCCCCCTCCCCTGAACACACCCCCCCACCGCTATCATCTAGCATGGCGACACAACACTTCCATACTGAACCAACAAAGGTCTTTTCAAGTTATTAGCCGCATCCAGTGCATCATCATTACCCTCATCAGTCTTAATGGATAATAACCATGCAGAGATCTCATATTCTACTGTACACATTTTGCACTGTCCTCACCCTCAGCCCATAGGTAATTGAGAGGCAGTAATAATAATTTGTAATAACACACGCTGACTCTGGGCGTCTGATGCCACATGGACTCTTTGAAGTGCAGACTGTTGATTACTGTAAATGAGAGCTGTTTCAGGGTGGATTGTGGGTAATTATATGCAGTGCACCCTGGGGAGCAGTGCTAGGACCCAGGGGACAACATAGTTCCACAGGAGTGTGGAGTACAGACACAGCAACACATGCTGGGCCACTGATTCCCAGCGTGATACAAGTCAACAGGGCCGGCTTTTCTTCTTAATGCCTGTGATTTACTTCAAAGCATCACTGTCAACCATCTACAACAAAGCATTGCGCATTGGTACGTGACTGACAACTTTAAATATTTGATGTGCCCTGTCCCGTCCACATCACTTGATAGCATAATGACAACAACAGCGTGATTACTCTGAACATATTGTCATTAGCCCTTTTGTAAGGTACACCTGGGGATACTGCTCACATTCATCTTGTTTGCTGAGTAGGAATTAGAGAGCAATATACAGAGCTTACTCAATGTCTTGTTCAGTGTGAAGCAAAACGTTTCTTTTCTACAACTGAAATGATCTATCATTTGGTGAAAGTGGAAAACAAATCACAAAATGCTCACAATTCTGGAAGACGCTCTCTGTCAGGGAGGATAGAGGCAAACAATAGCATTTTTGAAACGCTATGTGTTTTTAAATTGTCCTTACGTCACATGTAGACGGACATTTGTAATTGAATTCAAATTAGAATGCAATGTGTGGTAAAGTTTCCCATCACACCGGGAGACGGCAATCTCCTTCTCTTCACTTGAGCTCATTTCTCCACTAATGACTTTGCCCTCTGATGCAAGCCAAGGGATCGTCAAAGGTCCTTGAAACAAAAAGGGAAATATAGCAATTACTGGGACTTTCATCGGCAAGAAAGAGATTAAAAACCCTGTGGTTGTATAAGCACCCGAGTAGCAAAGCCTGACTTGTTTCCCTAATAAATGTATATTCAAGCACAGAAATGCTGGGCTCATTGTCGGGAAAACCTGTTTGTTTATCCTCTACCTCTATTCAGTCTCTTTCATAATAATGAAATCAAATACATTATGTGTTCCTAATCGGAAGATAACAGCCTTTAGTGGTAGTGTGACGCATGTTGATTTCAGATCGCTGTACAAGAAAAGCCATTGCTTTTTAAGAGTGGCCTGAGGGACACATGTCCCTTAGCCTCCATAACCATTGACACAAGGGCTCCCCAAACAATTTCAAATTATTACTTTATTTTTTTTCTCTCTAATATAATCCACCCACATTATTAAATTCACCACCATCTGGGACCACAGCAATACAATAACCTTACAGTACTAAGATGTTTACATTTGAGACAGTCAGCTTTACTTGTAACAAGCATGTAGGTTTATACCCTAAGGACTGGAACACTGCATATGCATGCTACTTGGCCTAAATGAGACTCGGGTTATTTTGTTTATAGAGGGGTCAACATTACCCCGGGCAGGAAGCAAGTCCAACATCAGAAACTGACTGAGCAGAAAATGGCTCCTGCTATTCACAGATGAGATCTATTATACATTAAACATGCTTGTAAATATTTACTAGTCTGACTATTCAAATGGAAAATATGTTTCAGGTCATAGGTCAGTGAAAATGTTGTCTCCAGAGGAAGTCCCTTTAGAATAGGGACAATGATGATAAAAGGCAGATACACCGATAGGGGACCAGGAAGAACATTAAGAGTTGTTTTACATGTTCGACTGTGGGGCAGCGATGATACTGGGGAGATAAATGATGAGTGCTTATCACACTGGACTGGCTGAGAGTTATGCACCATGGCTAATGGAATGTTATGTTAACATCAATTATATTCAAACAGTGTCATAACTTTAACAAATTCGGGTTTGATTAAGGGATTTCTGTAAAACTAATATGGCAAAATGTACAAATTGGACAAATGCTTTAATAATAGTACCACATAAATATGAAAGTAGAGTAAGTCATATCATACATAATCTTTTCTATTGCACTGTAGAATAGCCAAACAAGAGATGAAAAGAAACCTACTGCACACAGACGTCAGCTTTATTACCAGATTGTTTCGCTGACAGGATCACATGGCTCGAAAATTATTTCATCATGTTGAAGTCCAACTACAGGACTATGGTGTTATCTACTATTTTTGTCTCCTGCTGTATATTTCACAGGCCAGGAACAATGCAGTCTGACAGACATATTCTTTATGAGGGGCTCGTGCTCTCTCTAATTTGACACAGTTGTCAGAGATAAAGCTCCTTAGAGAGTGTGTCCATGCTCTGGGTAAGAATGGGGATTAAATTAACACCCCCACCTTCACATCCTCTGACCCCAATAGTACAGAATAAAACATACAGAGTGATTCACTCCTTTATGGTACTTGTGCCTCTGATTTAACTTCATGGATTTGGTCTCGTCTTGAAAAATATTTGATTTACACAAATGGAATGACAGTAAACCAAAAATAAAATATTCTACATCCTCTTCGAGACATCCTTTGCACTTTGTTGTCTGTACGGTATACTGTAAAACAAGGAAACATAGTTTACATTAGCAAGCCACATAAAAATCTGTGGAAAGTTACCCTCAGTAATAATCTGTGTAACAATAACCCAACTACAATGTTATTCCTGATCAAATGAAAATAAAATCAACACAGCAAAAGATCATATCAAATTTCGAATGAAAACATGTGCTCTTAAAATGTCTGTCGGCCCAGCAGCCAGCCATCCAGAGATAGAGAGTCTCCCAGATGACGTGATGAATAGGAAACACCGATGGAATATGCATCAAAGTCGAGCTCATGATTTATGTAATAGCAGTCACTTGGACACTGATTAGCTGCTCTGTCAAGCGTGTAATACGAGAGGCACAACCCCTGGTTTATCAGTCATTTATCTGAAGTGCGTTGCTGATATTATCACTGGATCCTAATGTCATCATTATGCTGCGCAGCATGTGCGGGCCAGTGTGTCACGGTGGTGGCGACACTGCCTGTCAGGAGTTCAAGCCTCTTCATTTGCAAAGTGTTCAGACAACCTCGGCAATATTTCGACAGTAAAATAACCAAAGCATCTCATATAAGAGCAAGGAGAAACAGAGACTCAGAGGCAGTACATAAGTCAGTGCTGATGGATGGCAAATGTTTGCAGTGAGTGGGACCAGAAATCTGATTAGTAAATGCACTGATTCCTACAGACACATACAAAGAGACAAAATGTATCTCTACTATTCATGTTGGTTCATATTTGTATTTTCTGTAACAAACTTCCGTAAAAACACATCATTTTCGTGAGGACTGTGTACAATGAGACCTGACTGGATCTTTTCAATGTAGAACATTTGAAAAATACTCCTCATGCCTTTGTGTGGGACTGGGAAGATGCCGTTCATGCTGTCTCTGGTCTCCTCAATTCTCAAACATGCCTCACATCATAGGAGACATGGCTGTGAGCATGCGGACACAGGAAAGGGGCGAGACAGAGGCAAACGCTGTAGGACAGAGCCACCTACATGAACGGATGGAGAGAATTGCTCATAAACAATTTCTGTCATAATTCAATAAATGGGGTTGTTATTCTCACAAACATCTGGTGCCATACACTAAAAGGAAGCAGTTCCCTGTAAGTCAATCAACACCTCACACAAACAAAAATAGTGCGGGAAACTGAACAGGAAAAGGAGCACTGAGTCTCAAACAAAAGCTATCTGGCCTGGCTGCCAACATAGATAGGGCACCACACCTTGGCAATGATGCTGCTCACAATCAAAGGAACAGCCGTCACCAGTGGAACTCTGTTTGGAAAGGATATCTTTAAAAGATTAAAAAACTTGTGTCATTTATGGCAAACAATTGGGAGTGGAACCTTTATATTCCTCACACGCACATTGAGGCTGCTCCTTTCACCTCTCCATGGTCAGTAGCCTTTCCTGTTTTGACACTCAAATTTACATCTTTGCGCCCCTGACAAACTTGTTTTGTACCGTAGGCTACCCAACGCTGTGTAATGTGGGAGAGATGAACACAGTCAAAATGACATATCTGAAAATATTCTGATTTGATTCATGAAATTTGCAAGCTACTGTACAAAACACCACATTGTACACTCCTTTCCATACTGTACTTGCAAGAACACAGGGTAAGAAGTATGTTGAGGCCATTGAGATGCTCTCTATTCAAATGCAATAATGACTCAGGTGATCCAGCAGAGGGGGCTGCTCACTGCAATCATATGCTGATTAATTGGGCTTGATTCTCACCATGCTGTGAACATAAGTTGTCCCACACTGTACATGTCGCTATCTGGATAAAGGTTGCAGGCCTCTAATGTCATCAAGTCATCTTTTTACAGTAGGAAGTCAATGTTATCAGCCTATGTACTCCTCTGTACTTGAAGACAAAGTTTCATTTTGCATCAAGCCCATGGTATATTAAACTGTGTTATGTTAATTTGTATTAATCATGCCTGTTCCTGTAATTAGCTAATGAGAGACAAAAAGCAGGTTTAGAGCAGCAAAATGCAAATGACTCTTAGAAATAACACACAAAAAGTAAATGGCAAGGCAGAGAATCATCCTTCATTGAAATGTCAGAGATAAATGACTCAAATGTCACATCAATTAAAACGGGGGACAGTTAGTAGTTCATTAAAGAGAGAGCCATATTGCACCGTCGGGTACCGTTGCCAACCCTTACTATCTGGGGCAGACTGGCAGCGGGTCCAGATGGCATGGAAATCCTCACAGATTTCAAAATGGTCTCTGCAGGGCCAGCGTTTTCTCCCTGCTTCCACCCTCACCACGGTGGAGCGGGGTGTGGGGGGCCAAAGAGCCTACACTCCCCAAATGGAAGCCTGCACGGAATGACTGTCTAAAGTGCAGGCAGATAGTAGAATGCAGAGGAGTACTTGTCCTGTATCACTTTATGATTAATGATATACTGAGAGTGTACACTCACAGTAGCCTGATCAGATTAAACTAAGTGGGAGAAGTGGACTAATGTTAGCCCCATACAATATGAATAAGGGGTGAACTAAAATGCATTATTTTACTAAAGATAATGCACAAGGTATTATTAAAAGATATACTTGAAAGTATTTGTGCATTATGCTCTGTTTTATTTACTTGTTCAATCTTATCAGGTAAACCTTTTGGAAAATGGTCAACATTGTTTTCTAAATCTACTTGAATCTCGTCCTCTGTCATTTCGGGAGGGGAGGGAAACATTTATTTCTGTCCAATGATCGCATAGTGATAAGGGAGTGGGAGGTGCTAAGGATTTTTGATTGGCTGCCTGATACATGCTGTAACGGAAACGGAAGAAAATATCTGCGGTACACACGCTAACGCTGTAAGGGTAAAATGTTTCTGGTCAACATTTTTTAAACGTAAGCTGCAGCAAAGTTGTATCTTTGTAATGATATCCGTACTGTAGCTTTTATATCTTACCTCATGCTTTTTATGAAAGAGTGGCCAACGAACTTAGAGTTGGAGAGTAAACGCCTGTTTTGCCTACCACTCAAATGACACGAAAATCGGGGATACGATGCAGGTTGCATGACATCCCCATTGTGCGTCCTTAACACGCATTGCAGTCTGATATTATCTCAACTCAGACAGAACAACACGAGGGATCCTTACTTGTGAGAAGTTTCAAATGTTTATCTTGGCAAACAGCCACTGTACTGTTTATTGTAGGGTGTATGATAAACTGAAAATGAAAGCCTGACTCAATGCACACATAACATGGCTCAAATGTTGCTTTCAATACATGTTATCATGCAAGTAACTTAAATACAGCATCCTTAATGCTGGAATACAATAAGCCAATTTAATTGCAAAGTTACTCTACTGTTCTGTACTACACGTCCAGTGTGTTGAACACAGAAGGCCATATTGGAAGAAGTGATTCCTGGTTGGAAACCTTTCCAATCAATGTGACCTTTATTTATTATAACCCCCATCTCTCAAAAACTCACATATAACATAGTCAATCATCTGCCCTCCCCTCAAAGTAAAAATAAAAAAAGAAACTGCTGTCTGGTTATTGCCAGTATCCATCTCAGTCGTCAGAAAAGCTGCACGTTTTTGCTGTTGTTAAGGGCTGGAAACCAGAATCCCATCGGAGTTGCACCCTAAGGAACAAATTTAATGCTAGAAAAACATCCCGGCCATCAACCAAAAATGACGGATTGAAAATAATGTTGAGCTATCTAGGGAATCCCCCACCAGACAAGGGAACAGACTGCATTGTTTTTCTCATTTATGTGATATATAGAACAGAAAGAAGGGGAAAATGGACGATTTATTGGTTAGGTAGGCGTATTGTTGCTTTTTTCATGGAAGACAGAAAATCCTTGATTGTAATGTAAGGATCAAGTCAAATCATGACATTGTTTGAAGGGCATGCATTGTACCATGCAACGTGTGACACGTGCGTGCCACATTTTTCAATAAGCGATTCACCGAGAAAGGGGATGAAAATGGAAAAAGTTAACCACATTAATACTCTGTTGAATACAAGGCGATTTGTTTCCTAGTGTAGGACGCTGAGATGAGCCAGAGAGAGAGCTCGTGTGCCCAGAAGACCATCTCATTGCTGAGCCCCCTGGGAAAGATCCAAGTCAGCGCATGTGAGAATGGTGTGCACACCATCCAGATCATAATGGATGTGGCACCTGCTGAAAGGTACTGTACAACAGCCTACTCAGTGACGTTATAAACAAAGGTGTGAAATTTACAGGCAGACAGAATCCACTCCAATGATGGAGTGCCGCCATTCCTCATCGGAAGCAGGGCGTTTTTGTAGATCCCATAAGAAATATCCTGGAGAAAGTTGGGGCAAAATATGAGAGGCGCTAGAAATATGAGGGGCACTAGAATACGGTTGAGCTTGAAATTAGATTTCTGATGGCATGTGGTAGTGAGTCTTCCTGCAGTATATTTGAAATATTTGAAGAAAAAAATTACTGTTTATTATCCACAAAGGAGTTCATCGGAGACCAAGTCTATTGGGTCAGCTAAGGCTATTGGGATCATGGTTGGCACTGTACTCTGAAGTTATGTTTGATCCCAGCTGTATGCTCTACTTCAGAGTGTAAACAAGCACTTCTTATACCGTAGCTACAGTAACATGCTCTGAGATTCCAGCAAAAAAAAAGAAAAAATCTGAAAATGATTAAAATCTCCATTAAAAGTACTCTTCAATTTTACAGTTTTACATTTTCAGGTCCACACCCGACATCTCAGATTAGTTTTGATTAGATGGAAATTAAATATCCATGTATCACAGATTCACATTTGATAAACTTGATTGGTTCTGGAAATTAAACAATTTTCAAATGCACCAAATAGGAAGTCATCCTTTTGAAAATGTATGGCAAATTCTAATTTATGGAAACCTATTAATGCGCTTGTATATTATACCTCAACATGTGTTTGCTTCGTGACTGTCTCCATTTTCCTAAAATGCATCAAGCAGTAAAAGCATTCTACTTGTTAATGAGTAGAAGTGAGGAAATTAATAATATGGAATTCTGATTATGAAAGATGTCCTGTAACCATGCACATCACCTTGCTCCCTCTCAGTCTGTATGTGGTTTAATTTGTGTGTTCAGGTTCAGTAAGAATATGCAAATGAATGTAATGATTCGCATCAGTAGATCATTTCTCAGTTTAATATCATTTGCTATGTCGATCATACGTGTAGTCTCCATCACATTTCTCTGTACGTCCTCTAATGTGAGAACGGGATTTAAATCCAAGCCTAACCCATCATCAAAATCATGTTTTTTTTTTTTTTTTTTTTTTATCATGGAAAGATGTACTATAAGGCTCAAGGATTGGCAATGTTTGTGGAATTATAATGTGACTGAATGTGGATAGCATAAGCGCTAGCAAAGCATTCGTGACAATGATAAATAGTTGATTGATAAACGTCATTATTGCTACACAAATGCTCCTGAAGCATTGCTTACACCCCATGACCGTCAGTGTTCTAATGGAAACGCGTGAGGCCCCTTTTTGCTTCTTTACTGATCTAAGCAACATTTCCTGAAATAAAGCTCTGTGGCTTTAACGACAGCCCTGCAGGCACCATCAGATGAACAAATTCATTACATCTCAACAACCCCTGTTGGGGCCCAACTCTGTTAACCAGTTTCCTTCTAGTTTAGCATGGCCAGAGCGTTCACTGAAAAATTACACACATTTTGTTTACAGGAGATTACTATAATCTGAAATATGATGCTTTTCGACCTTTACATCCAACATAGACACATAATACAAAATAGGGAGTATTTTTTATTAGGGTGCAATATGAAAAAAAATGAAAGGAAAAGGGGCTGGACTTGTGCCCCGAGACATTTCGCGGGCATATTATTTTACAATGATTTGATCAATTTGTCTGTCATCCCGACTGAGGTGTGGAGGAGCTGGAAAAAGCAATTTAGCTTGTGAGGTCCTCAATAGAAATGTACTACAGGAGCCCATGTGTGACATGTTGCATTAGAACTTGAGTAGTCTTTATTGCTGGATAATGTTGCAAGGCAATACTGATATCAATCATTCTTTAACAGCCAGCAGTGTTTTTGTGAAAAGAAATCTCGCCCAACAGATTTTAGAGCAATAATTGATGTATTCAAAGCTGAAACTGCTTTGTCTTTATCAACAATACAAAAACATTGCAGTGGAAGGACAAGTGAAAATACACCAGAAGCTAGAAAGCTGTTCAAAATAAGCTCCTCTTGTATGCTTCCATAGAAAATTCTAATTAATATTACACGCATAAACAATAAACATTCTGTCTCATTTGCATATAGATATAAACAATATATTTGTGCATCTGAATTCCCAGCACACATGGGTCATGTGATCTGCCGAAAATCCTAAGTGGCTCAAACCAAAATTATCATTATATTTCCCAGGCTATAAATCCGCCTTTTTTTCCCTGACACAAAGCCGTATAAATCTGTGTCTGATTTTTCACATTGCACATTGTTTTTAGTTAATGATTTTCATCTGTTTGTTGTTCCTCTGATAGCGGGGAAATGTACCATATGCTCCGGCAAAAGACAAATGATTAGCAAATGCAATTCTGGACAGCTGTCTGACTGAAAGCGTTTGGTTGATAGCATTCTGCTACCATAATTAGCTTAAGCTTTGGGTTAATTAACTTTCTACCTGGATATGCATAATAATAGCAGTCTGTAGAAAGCCAAGGCGCCTCCAATATATCAGCAGCAAGGGCTGTCTTTTTATTTTGTATTTCACCAGCATATTTCAATTTCAAGAGGCGATTTAGCTCTGGAGTGTCGTGAAATATTGTAGATTTTACTCTCCGAGAAAGATAATTCTGAAACAATAGGGGTGTATTATGTGGGCAGAAATGCCATTTCTGAATGTAATTAAAGTGGTGAAAGCAATCACAGATTTGTTTTACGCTTTTGTTGAGCAGCAGGCCGGCTTGTAAAGAAATACCCCATCAGGAAGTGAAAAGAGGAAAGAACCCCTCTCGTCCCTCTATAAGAGCTCTTACATTTGGAGTGAGGTACAACAGTAATTAGTCTTTTGAATAAACCTGCTCTCTGAGTCTCCGATTAGCTGTATTGCTCTTAAAGAGAAGGGTGTAGTCTATTTATCACCAGTTAGCCCAACAGCCTTCCATTGTCACGGACAACATGGGACGAGATGCAAAGTGTCCTCATTGTTCACAGGTCGAGTGTTTTCACTCTTTAGCTCCTCACTCTCAACGTGATCACAGTCGCATCGGCGTGCCGGGACACTTACTGGTACTCCCTCCTGTCTAATACCCTAGCTGTCAGTGCAGCTTGTACACAATACCAACTACTGGTGTGAAATGTCTGAGGTGACGCATTTATTGTTTTCTCACACTCATGTAGTGTTGTGAATCAATGTTCTGGATCACAGGGAATGTGTGTTGCCTATTGAGGGCCAGTTTTTTTCTTTCTCTCACCAAGGTCTCTTATCAGCAAATGTCGGCCTCCCTCTGTGGGCTAGTGGGGGTTGGACTTAGTTAAGGAGAGTACATTACGGATTTGGAGTGGGTATGCTACTGCTTAACATGTCCCTCAACACTAGACCAGCACTACGGCATTCTGAAGTAGAAACAAATGGCAGGAAATTAATTCAACTAATATCTTGGTGTGATTTTTCTATTTGCCTTTTTGGAAAATGAAACCCCCATGTATTAGAATATGGCATGCTATGTTAATGTACATGATGTACAGTTCAAATGTTGTATTTTATTTTCCTGTGGCCTTAGGTAATCCCTGGGTTGTATTGTGCGAGGAGTTGTCCTCAGCTGTGTGTTCATTAAGGTGCTGTTCCCCCTGGCCCCTGGACCCATCTGTGCACTGTGTTTACGGCCAAGTCCCCTGGGACCTCCCCCAATCAGCCTGCATGTGTCATTTCCTGTGTAAACCAACACCTGTGTAACACACTACCTGTAAACCGCCCATCGCAGACGGACAGACCCTCTGACAGTCCCTCAGTCGTCAGCTGAACATTAGGGAATGTTGAGATTTCTAAAACTAGTCTCAGGGTGATGAGTGTTGAGTAGCAGAGGGTTTGGGCTGAGTTCCAATTCCTCTTATTTCTGTTCTGTCATCCGAAAAACTTTTAGCATGATGCTATTTGAGGTGACTTTTAAAACGGAATGGAGTTCTGTGTTACAGTGGACTACATAGTCCCCTTTACCTCGCATATTCTACCGAGGCGATATGCAGAGAGATGATTTTACTCTGACATCTTGGAGAGGAGTACGAGTCAATTATGCCCAAGTGTTGTTCTTGCTTATCTTCCTCCGGCACCAAACAAGGATTTAGTCAAGGATTTAGGGGTGAGGGGGCGGTGGTGGGGATCATGGTAAGCGGTTCACAACAAAACACTCAAAACTCCTGGGAGCGGGCACTGATTTAAAAATAAATTACAGAAGACGAAGCGCTAACACTCAAGGGCCCTCAGCAGTGCTGGCGTACACAGGTGAAGATTAGCCTCCTCGCTAATCAGAGGAACAAGGCAGTAATTTGCTCCGAACACAGACAGTAATTAGGACTTGGTGACACTGGATTCCCATAATGCCTTTTTGCTTGACATGGTCAAATTTTGACAGAGGCTATCCATGCAGGGTCACTGTCCCCCATCTCTCAGCCCTTAGCAGTGGAGTTTCCTCCGGTCCCAGTCGCAAGCTACAGGGGATCCCTGATGTACTTTGTGTCTCCCTTTCTGGCTTCTTAGCATTCTGGTAATTGGAATCTCTTTTGGCGGCACTTGAGAATAGAAGACTAAAAACACCATTTAAAGTGCTCACTAGCCACTTGTACATAAACATAGCTGTGTTGGGTGTGTATGCAGTGCATTATGGGGCGAGGGGTAAAGCTCTAGTAAAACATGTCTACGTTGACTCCTGTGGCCGCTTAGCTGGGGGGAGGCCTAATCGCTGCATGCTGTGTTGCCTGCTCTAGAGTATAATTATTTTAGCACAGAAACTCACCGTGCAACTGAACTGGTTAGTGTGAGACCCATATCCTCTTTGATGGACACATTGTCTAATAAGGCAGCTATTACATTTCTGGAGAGCAGTTAATGGATTCTCTGTTGTTGAGTCTAGATGACATGCTGAGGTTCAGAATAGCTATACTGTAGGGCCTGTGGAATAGAATAAGCAGGGCAGCTTAGAGTGAGCTGCTTTAAAAGCTCCTGACTTCTCTGTGTCAGCGTCTAGATCCACATCTGAAGGATCTCGGGAATGCTTGAACGAGCCGTATTGAGCAAGTGACTTACAATTGTATCGCAGCCTTTGGCTGAAAAACCATCAGGATCTTGACATTCATAGAGACATGGAATCGTCCTTTCCCTTTTTAGACAGTCATTTTCAGGCTGTTTTCATGCACTCTTGAGTCTTTGACATCTCCCAGTTAAGTAGCCGCCGCGATGAGGCTAAGGGAAATATGGACTGGTCTTGGCCTTTTCTATTTCATCCTCTGACCCGCTGTGTTACCCATGATTGGTGAAGGGGAACTCTGACAGGCCGTTTCAAACGTGACAGGCCATCCAGTCAGAATGAGCCTCATCACGCATCACAGCATGAAGGCATGACTACCCATTTTTTTTTTTTTTTTTCCCCACTTTTTTTTGGGTGTACCACTGTTCCAAAAGGCGCCCCTATACCAGATTGACAAAATCAATTGCAATTAGTCATGTCTGCTAACGTACGCTCTGTGTGTTCAAGCCCAGTAGCTTGACTGTCATACTGACGTAAAGTAATACTATTGCAAGTTTTTAAAATTTCTCATGGTAATCTACAAAATGGATGCCGTTTTTTTCTTCTTCTTGAAACAATATTTCCCAGCTCTCTCACCTTCTTTGTCCCTTTTGATTGTTTCTTCCTGGATGATGAAATAACCACCTTAACGGTGATATCAACTCCCTATTCATTCTTTTATATTAGAGGAAGAAAATAGGTGGAGAGCCAAATGACTCTCACTCTACACAGCAATGATTTATGGTAATTGGGAATTGATTGTGACAGGAGCACAATATTAGAAATTCTTTTAAATCACAATCTGCTATCAAGGGAAATATTCTCTCAACCGCTGCAAATCATTGCCAAGTTAGAGTCAGTATCTTATATTCACACCAATGAAAGAACAGAAACCTGATGTTCCAAATATTCTATCTTATTCAATATGAATTTACAGTAGCAGTAAAGATTGAACCATTTTGCTCATTTAAGAAGGACTGAAGGAAAGATGTAAAGACAGTAAAAAATATACGTTTTTTGGACATGAAAAGTTGGACAGGATGTTCTCTTTAGTTTTTTTTTGTATTGATGTGAAAACAGTTACATCAGTTATATATTATATGTTATATATTTTCTGTCCTCCATTGTAATTACAAGAACACTCATCACATTGATTTGATAACCATTTTAGTTTCCCACCTGATACAGTGCCACCAATGTTGCCGATACAGTCCAGACTTGATGCTTCGCCAACTGCGCCTTACAGACATCCATTCTGTGAATACCGTACAGTATGCGCTCTGCTGTTTATGTCAGCGGAGACTCACTCAGACACGTTTAGCATGAGCCTGTCAGCCGAAGAGGGGAAAATTAGCCCTGGTGACAAGTCTGAAGTCTCAGTGTGGGTCAAAGGGTCTGAGCCTTAAGCAAAGGTGCTCTAGCCTTTGTCCAGCAGATTGTCGGGGCCCGCGGCTCCAACAGGAACATTTCCACACACAATATCCCTGAGCTGTCAGTGTGCACTGGCTGGAACATCCTCTCTGAGAGAAAGAGGTGGTGTGGTGGTGGTGGGGAGGGGAGGGATGGGGGTGGACTAGAGAGGGGCGAGAGGGAACAGTGGCCTGAAGATCTTCACTGAGGGAAAGTGTATGGTGGTGGGGGGGGGGGGGGGGGGCAATAGTCCCGGCAAAGTAGGATAGAGAAATAGAGGGGGGAAATGAGGATGGAGCAGTGGGAGGGGGGGGGGGGGGGGTTGGTGGGGGTGAGGGAGGGAGGGAGGGAGAGAGAGAGAGGAGAGACAATGACAAGTAGGGGCTGGCTAGGCACTCACCCATGCCGACAGAGATTGCCATGAGCCATGGCCATTGTTTGAGTGGGTCTCAGTGCAGGGCCACGGGTGGCTTTCTCAGTTTTCAACACTCACTATAAACTGTGGTTTGGGTTTATTTACACTTCAGAGTATTTACACCTTTTACAGTATTTACACCGAGTGTTAAACAGCACCCCAGATCATCAAATCACAGCCCCAGACTGCCAGGCAGTGCTGTTCACTGCAAGCTAAACTGCTGAACTGTGCCTGTCATAACACAGGGGCAACTCTTTCTCCTCAGATGTTGAATAAAATGTTGCTCAAACTGTGACCTCCTGAAGTAGTGTAGGAACACTTACGTGTCGACTCTCACCGTGTTGACTAATGCACCAGGAGGTCGAGCAGCAAGAACGATGGCCTGTGTGTTTAACAAAGTAAATGTGTATTATTAATACCGTACAGGATAAACCAATTTCCAAAAAAGGGCACTTAAATGGTGATATTATTTATTTATAGGTCCGCAGACCAGTTAATGGAGTTGGCGGTGTATGTTAGATCTAACACACAGCTTGAGGTCCACTTTGCAGTAATGCACATGCTAAGAGAGGACCATCCCAGTAGGGTCTTAACGTCAAATGCAGGTCAGTCTATTGGCCTTGACCAGGGGGTGGTCAGTCAGCAGCACTGAGAGAATCATCTGGTAACTGATTAACAAATTCCTGTAAGCAGCCGTTTACTCGCTAAGGTATACAGGATACCAATTTCTTTGTGGCTTGTCACCACTGCTTTATAATCACATAACACTATACCATTTTCATTTGAAGTGTTTTTTGCTCGTAGCTATTCTTTGCAATGTGCAAGTGTCAAAGGTGTTTACAAGTTCTAGAAACTATTGAAAACTGGCTTGATCAAGTTGTCTGAAATTCCGAGGCCAACGCTCGATGATGAACATTTCCTGGTTAAACACTCCACCGAAACTGTTCTGTCAGTTAGCATCCGAGTCACTCAAGGCATTTTATAACACCCTTCTGGCACATCACATCAATCTCCAACAAGGAATTCTTCATCCTTATGACTTTTTCCTTCTTCTGGACGTCCTAGGACAAGTGAGCCCCCCCAGAGCTGTGCGGTCAGCGAGGGCCGAGCGGAATCCAGCCCTGAGTTGCAGCGCTGCGTTGAATGGCTCCAGGCCTACTTCTCGGAGCCGTGGACCGTAGGGAGTCTCCCCCTCCCTGCCTTTCACCACCCCGCCCTGCACGGAGGTCTGTCATGGATAAATATTTGCAGAGCCATGACTGGGATCGGGCTTTCACTCTTAATTGTCAGTTACATCACTTACACTCGCTGGCGCACTGTGTTATAATGAAGTATTTTATGGCTGAGGGAGAGAGGGAAATAGTGAGGGGGGGGGGAGGTTGGGGCAGGAGGGAGGGAGGTAGGAGGGAGAAGGAGCGAAAGAGAGCACTGAACACAGAGCTGTAACTTGGTTCAGTAATCTGTAGCTCTTGCAGTGCGTGTTAGTCTTGGCCAACTTTCCCATGATTCTTGGCACATTCTTTGAAACTGATCAAATTCCACTCTTGACATTTTCAGACAGGAAGCTTTTTTTTTTATGAGAGAGCATGTGAATGGTAGTAAAGTTTCAATGAGCGTATTGTTGGCTTGACCAGTCACCTACTGCAGTGGACAGGGGAAACTAAAGAATGGACAATTATTGTCCTTTCAACCAAAAGTTGTGACACTATAGTTTATTATTAAATACGACGAAGGTAATTTGAGTAAAATGCACCATTTTGGAGAGGTTCTTGTTGTATTTTTTATTTATTTTTAAGATAGAAAGATAATTCACTTAAAAAAACATTTAGGATTTGAATAGTTTTTGAAAGAATACTATAGGCACATTTCCTTAGACAGGAAAAAAAGGGCTCTCTTGTTTTTACTTCTCAAACAGGACAAAGGCATTTAAGGAGAAAACGAACACAGAAAAAGAAACACCCTAATGTATGTATTTGACAACTGTGCTTCTCTTCCTCTGCAATCAAGCTGTGGCTGCTCTCTAATTTCATGCAGATCCACAGTACTTGAGTGATGGCATTTTCAATGAGCAGGTAGTCCGCCGAGACCCTGTATACAGCTACGAGTCCCACGCTCCCGCAAAGGCAATGCAGAAAATACATCAGGACCAATTACGATATCAACTTTCAGCGTGATTCCCTTCGCCACCAAGTGCTTGTGTACCCGCCCCGGGCTCTTTCAAATCGCATCTCATCTGAAGTCTTTGGGGTTTTAATTAAATTTCAGGATAGATGGAATTCTTCATTAGTACCTGATCTGAATAGGTGATTGTGCTGCGCTCCAGCTCTCTCCCTCGTCTGTTGTTGAGTGGCTGAATAAATACGAGGCATAGGGGTATGGAGCTCTCAGCAGTTAAAACCACAGGCCATGCTGGGGTAGTAGCTATGTTCAACTCGTACATCCGGAGGATTTGTTCCAAGGAAAGACAATTCTAGAATTTTATTTGGGGTGATTTGCAGGATCTCTACATTGTCTACTGTCTTATTATATGTTGGGTAAGAATTACAGGAGGCTTTGTAACCACTGAATTAATTGCTTCTGTCATCGTACCACAGTGGGAATAAGACAAAAACAAGTTTAATCAGGTCATTGTAATTTCTGACAACCAACTTTTTTTATTGTAGTTGTTGCCTAATGTGTTGTGATCTAGACATTCTGGATGTTTCTTCTGCAGCATGCCACACAGTCTTGTCATGACCTCTTCATGTGCTCCTGTGTTTTGTTTACTCGCTTCTGACAAAACAAGAAGCTTTTCATACGAGCCGTCACAGGATAGCACTGCAGTGAGGTGACACGAGAAGAGATGTGAAGCCCGTTCTCCTTCAGCGTTCACCGTCGCTAAACACATCACACACACGCCTCTTTGGTCGTCTGAGGTAGGAAAGGAGGTTGTGTGTTTGCGTGCGAGTGCATGTTTGTCTGTGTGTGTGTGTGTGTGTTTGTGTGCGTGCACGCGCACGCGCATCTCCTCGAAAACACAAACCTTCTTAGAAACAATGCATCTTCTTATCTCATTAATAAAACATCCATATGTAACAGTGGAGGGGGATCTTAGTCTGGGTAAGCGGCATGGGGAATGTGCATGGAAGGGTTGTGGCGGGAGGGGGTGTGGGGGCGGTAGGCGGGGGGGGGGGTGTGGGGGTTGGTATGGTGGGGGTGGGGATAGGGGGGAACAGAGCCGTGGAGAGTGGGGGGATAGGGGGGAGGGCAGGGCCTGCGAGAGTGGAGAGGAGGGGGGTACGGGCTTCAAAGCCCCAAAAGACAGAGTTCCTGCAGGAGAGTGAACCTCCCTCTGTGCACAGCGCAGAGCGAGATGAGACACTCACCACGACTCACCCCTGTGATGTGGAGAGGAATTAGGGAAATGAACGTTTTCAGCCGATCGAATAATCAGAGAGTCATCAGCACCCCCGTCGGCCTTCAAAAGGGTGGATCCATCCGGACTCAAGAGACCCGTTGACTGGGAGTCAAAGCCTCCCCTCCCATTAGGCCCAGTGGATAATGAGGAAGCCGCTTCTTCCACTCTGGGGTTGTGCTCTCGCCACTACCCGCGGTGGGCGGATGTCAGCCACGAAGTGACATTTCCCTGTCAGCCGGGACCAGGTGGTCCCCGCTATTTGGGAAATCGGATCCGATCGCATGTCCAAAGAGATCGTCCGCGAAGAATTATTAACGATTCGATTTCTTCTTTGACGTGGTGAATTTGGAAAGTACACCACGCCATCAATATGTTCATAATGGTGGGATCCATTCCTGCCCATCGATTTCAGCCGCCAGCCAATCTGGTCTCTCCTGTAGCCTGGCCTCCCAGCCTGCTGGAAGGTAATGACCTGTGACATAATTACGGGATGTCCGTAAACCTGTAAGTGGTCCCCCTCAACTTTTATTTAAACAATTGACACTGGTGCTCCCCTATCTAAAGAGGGTCCTGACCCTAGACACAGCATATTAAGCCCTATATGAAGTATGGGGCTGGGGGACCGTTCTGGAAATCATCCCAGGTCACCTAAAGTGACCCGCGTGAATTCCCCCGGTTCAGCTGTGCTTGGAGCAGACTCCTCTAACCTCCACACTCACAGTTAAACAACCCACACTTACATATGTCTGAAGAACCACACAGTACTTTTAACCCAGCGTGTAGCTGTTTGAAACAACAGCCACGGCCTTGTGCTGTTTTGTTTGTAGCTTAGCCCAATGGTGTTTGAGCACAGAGTGGCACTATGACTTTGAGACGGTTTTCAATAATGTGTGCATCAACGGGGATTTGTGAAACGCGCAGTCCCTATCTGTTCCCGTGTGTTGTCGTTTTGTCATGAGCATCACTGTGATATCAATATGCACCACATGCTCCACGTGGCCAAATCCATGCTGCATGAGCAGGAATAATGTATAAGAACAATTTTGATAAGGGTATATCGCATAGCATTAAGTCTGTGCAAGAAGCCATCAGCCCTCTCGTTGACAGCGTGATTATTACCTGAAAAATTATTAAACCGTACCTACGGGCCTTGTTCAAGACAAGGAACCCACATGGGTGTGCATCAATCAAATCTACCCCCTTTAGGTTTTACACTTATTCCCCCCAGTTTAGGCAAATTGCCTTGTGCACGTGGCTTTGTGTGAGAGAGTGACTATAAGGTAGGGAGCCTGGGGAGCCAAAGATGTTCACTCTGTAGAAGAGAGACTGTGGGGGGGGGGGGGTATAGTGAGGGGTGACATGTTTTCACACAATGCCAATTTAGAGTGATTTCACATAGATCACTTGTCATGTGCTCTCTTAGACCATGCAAATGAGTGAGAATGGGAGATCACTAATTGAATTTTCATGACCGGGTGTGGGTGAAGCAGACTTGAGGAATGTTCTCTCACGATAACAAGATCTTTGTTTCGGAATCCACTGTACAAAGGTGGTTTTCAACCACACAGATACAGTACGGCGCTCTGAACGCGTCGTCTTTTCTCGAGGACAAACGAGGGTTTGCTCGGAATGTGGTATATTTCTTTTTCACTGTGATCTTGGTTATCCAAACATGCCTTTCAGCCGGTGTCTGGTGGTTGTACAGTAAAAGACAATGCCTCTACCGTGCTAATGAAATCAAAGCCGTTAATATGGTCTGCTAAGCTGCAGATGATTCGGTGAATTCCACCATTTAAGAGAAGATGATATAATGAATCTACTCTGAATAGAAAGCAATTAAAAGGACAAATTGGTCTGATTAACCTCAAAGTCATCCCACTGCCACAAATGGTATGCAACATTCAAATTATTTTTATTAAAAATCTGGAGCACATTTGCAGTCTTTTTGGCCTCTCTTAATCCTTTTAAATGAAAGAGCGAACTTTTTAATTTTAGCTGTGACCTTTCCTTGCATAACCTAGATTTTTCTGCTTTGGAAATAATGTTCTCATATCAAACCGAGCCCCATGTTAAAGTGCTATTTTTAAGGTCAAATTAAGGTATTTCATTATTTCTGTAGACGTTGAATAATCTCTCCAAAGAACAAATTAAGGCGAGCAAGGACAATTCATGAAAATCCATTCGGTTTCTTGTGCCGCATGAAATGTCAGGCTACAGCTTACACTGTCCAGTTAAAGCTATTTTGAGCGGGTACAAGACATTTATTATGTTCATTGGTACCACATATCTCAAGGAGACGTAGTCAATATGGTACTTCACTGTGAGCGTCTGTGAACCACTGGAGAAGTCACTCCAGTAGTTCTGTGTGCGACTGATTTCAATAAATGCTGGTCCTCGTTTCTTTCCCTCCTTTATTTTTCCGTATCTCTCCTCCACTCCTCTCCTGTCCTCCCCCTCCTCCCCCCCCTGTGTAGATGCATTCACCAGCCGAGTGTTGCAAACTCTTCTGAGGGACGTGAAAATGGGAGAGACGGTGTCGTACAAGCGCCTGGCTGAGATGGCGGGAAACCCAAGAGCCTCACGAGCAGTGGGAGGAGCCATGAGGAGGAACCCGGTTAGTTGGCCCAACTTTGTGTGACAGGCACCTCAGGTTCTCCAGGCAAACTCACCACGAGGGCTTCAACCAGAGCTAAATGTGTTGTTGTTTCTGGTAATGAAGATCAAGGTATTAAGTAAATAACCACTACATTTACCAGGGATATACATTATTAAAGTTGCATACATACATTATTAAAGTTGCATTATAATAAAATCCTAAGAATCCCACACTGAGCCACCACAACTCTTAGGATCTCTACCGGCAACCTTAAGTTTCTGGGGCCTCTCCTATGTGGTAAAACCACAATTGTCTCTTTTAGGGAACATGGTTGCTGTCTTTTTCCCAATGATTCATTCACTCGGTACAAAATGGAGGGCTAGAGGGCAAGTTGTGTGTTTCCTTTTGATCAAACCATTTGATCAAAGCCCGTTTAGCTCTGCCCATGTAGCGCTGTGGGCACCACTGGTGTGGCGTGTCAAACAGAACACTACCTGCCTCCACTGTTCCGGAACTAGGCAGACACGCATGCACGCACACAAGCATGTGTTGTTTAGTGTAGGCACATATGCACAGTAATCACTTATGCCAAAGGTGTATTTGCCTTGGTAATTTTTCAAAGTTGTTGTGTGAACACTGGGTAACACTTAGCAAACAGTTCAAAGTGTGTATTATTTGCCTTGGTAATTTTTCATAGTTGTTGTGTGAACACTGGATAACACTTAGCAAACAGTTAACAGTGTGTATTAACGGTTATTAGGATCTGAATAAATAATGTTTTTTTTGTTTTTTTTTTGAGTTATTTCTAAAATATGTAGTAGACATACATTTGCACAAGATGATGTTTCAGTGAAAGCATGGCGCATATTTGACAGCGGGGCTCTTTTAGGGCTCATGATTCAGCTGTACTGTCCAATCAGATTGTCAGTGTCAATTACCTGTCAGTGGTGCTGATACACTTGGGCTTCAGCTGTGGAAAGCTCAGCGTGGTATTGATTCCAGCCTCACCGTGGCACTTCCTTACCAGGATTTGAGTATTGATAAGCCGAGTGTAGTGCTCTCTCCCTCGGTGAACAGGCAGATCCAAAGGCCTTGAGGGTTGCCTGCTTTCACTCCAAACCTAGGGAACCCAGTATTGATCAGAGTATTCTGGCAGTACCTTGCTGTCTGCAAGGTTAATCTAGGGGTTGAAAAGTTTTATTGCTCTTGATATGGTAGTGGGTTTAATGATGGATTTGAGCTGAAGCCACATTGGATTTCCTTCTGCTGTACAGCTCTAAAGGAAGGAGTGGTACAGCCATCACACCATGACAACCGACCTTGCAAGGAGGCAACATCTATTAAGCAATAACCGCTATATACTATATGGGGGCGTAACTAGACAGAGTTTAAACAGCATTTTGCAAATACAATATTTTTTGACTTTTTCCTGTGAAAATAAACAATGGTAATTATCTTGTCCTCGACCCCTTGCTTCTATTCTTATCCCCAAATTCACAACCAGAGGAGGGATTTCTGCCTGCTTGTTTAATCCTTCTCCAGCCATTTAGTTTACAAAGAACTCAGGACCCCCCTGGCAGCCGACTGCAACAAGCATAAACGCTCCACTGACTCCCTCTTTTTAATGATCACAGGGTTATCACATCTTAATGTTGACACCCTCTCCATTGAATATTCATCCTGCTGGTGTTTTTGCCCATTAATTTTTGATTGCTGCTTTGCTTTATACTATTAAAGAGCAAAAAACATTTATGTCCATCCAAAGACTGAGCAGCTATTCTCAATGTGGACCTATTGAGTATCAAGCTTGACAGTTATGGCTTCATGAATAAATGAAATAATATGACTGCGGTATAGTAACATGAAAATTGTCTTCCGTAGATTCATGTTTTCACACCGTGTCACGTTCGGGAGACTTTTTTCTTTGGGTGAGAGTCAGGTTGAGCGACTCTCTTTGTTATCGGAGCTGAAGACAATGGGATCGCATTTGTATTACATTTTGTACAACGTGGCACAGTGTCTCTTAAAGGCTATAGTGACCTGACAACAGGAGTAACAGGATTTGCATGTACTTCTTCTGATTACGTTGAAAATTGTTTTGTTGTTCCTCGTTGCTGGTAACTGAAGACCTTTCTGGCACTAGGTTCCTCTCCTTGTCCCCTGCCACCGGGTCATCACCAGCAGTGGCCAGAGTGGACCGTACATGCGTGGCAAGGGAAACCATCTGAAACAGTGGCTGCTTAGCCATGAGCAGCTGAGAAAGGAAGGATGAGTGAGAGCCAAACCTGTCCTTCGCTCACTGAAGCAGAGCACTCAAACCATGATACCATTCCACGAGACCAGGATGGACGGCCTGTTTGCTTCTTTTCACCTTCCACAATAACTCAAACTTGAGAGTTGTCTTTAAAAAAATACATGACCTTAATGAAAGTAATGCGTAGTTCATGTGACAAGAGAGCTGTTGTTCATTGAGTGTGTTCAGAAATAACCTTAACAGAGAACAGCAGGAATTACAAACATGATCCCATGGGTGTCTGTTCAGTTTGCCAGATATTGTTGGAATGTTTTTTGATTTTTTTCCCTAAAATATGTCTCTTGAATTGTTTTCCTTCCTATGTTGAATTACTCTTTGTACTTCTTGTTGGCTATTTCATTCCCTGCCAAGTGAATTCTTTGTTCAACATCCAGTATAGGGCTTCAGCGTTGTATTGGTTTAAAGCTTTTTTCTGTCCTCATTTACAGTGTATTAATTTGTTCAGTTTGCCCAATCGAGTGTCATTGTTTAAAAACACTTTTCAGTTTTTTTTTCACAAAGTAAATAAAGTTTTATTAATTCATGACATTTTACTCACTTTTACAATATGAGTAATCTTACTCATGTATCTATTATTTTGATCAAGAACCAACATTTATATCATTTTTGAATTTGTATTTTTCTGCCACCTACCATACATCTGTCTACTATTTGAGTCACTTCAGTGTATATTCCAGTTTCCGTCTCATTTTAAATAGTGCTTTCCAATAGAGGGCAGTACAGAACGGGGAAAAGAAGTGCTTTGAATTCTACAAAGAGCATTATACCCCTAACTTAGGTCATATATGCATTCATTTCCATCATTTGATCTCATTGAGATGGATACGATCTTCCTCAGGGTGATCAAGCCCCTACAGCAGCTCTGATGTTGAGTGCTTGACAATATCCTCAGCTGATTCAAATGACAATATCCCAAGACACTGTTTAACACTGGTCAGTGTATATTTCACGGTTATGCGCTGCACTGTAAATATAGTACAGTTTGGATAGTACACTCTACTGCTCAATTTTGATAATCCCCTCCACTCTCAGAGAGCAGTGTTGAACTGACCTAGTGAGCCCCTGGGAGACATTACCAATGTGCTGTTCAGGTAGCCTAATCCACCTTCCAAAAATATATCCACTATAACCTTCATAGAAACCAATTCAGAGGGGCTGCTGAATACATTTACACTGAAGTAGCCACATTCCGAATTTCCTCTCCTATCAGCTCACCCGCGTGTCTGACAGTGGTGCCGGACTCCCTCGCACCGCTCTGCCATCGGAGAGGGGTCCTCGTGTGGATGTCGAGGCGGCAGACAGGCAGATGAAGAATGGGTCTCAGTCTGCGGTTTCGCACAGGGCTAATGATGCCTGTGGTGACTACAAGCTACAGTCAGCCCCTTAACGAAGGGAGCTGTGACACAGCCACAAGGGGTCCCATTTAAGACAGGGCCACTCTGAAGTGCACTGTAAGCACCCTCTTCTTTTTTTTTCTCTTCATATAAATATATATCTTTCTTTTTCTCTCTCTCAGTCAATTCAGTGGAATACCACATCATTTAGGAGTGCAAGATATTGACGTCTGTAGAGTTCTATTATTTCTGAGTGTGAAAGAGAGTCCGGCCACACCACAGTCTCAGATTAGTGGAGGCAGTGTACTGTAAGTAATTGGTCATGAGAGGTGCTTGCTCAGGGATCAGAGAGCTCACAGGGATAATATATGCCCTTTCTACAAAGAATGAATGAGTAGTGTGGATGTATATTAGCGCCATGCATATGTTCACCCATTCCCTATCATTCTGGCACTGGGATTCAATGGAATTAGCTTTAAAGAGGTTAAGGCTATCTCATCATTTGCACAGTCAATCTCAGTGAAACGCCTCATTTTGACCTCATATTTGCGTCTGCGTGCACGTGCGCATGTGTGTGCATGAGCATGTCCCCGTATGTGTGCGTTTGTGTGTCAGTATATGTGTGTGGGTGAAGTAGATGATATTGAGTCTGACTTCATAAATCACCCAGACACTGATAAACTCCCCATGCACCCACACACCGCTAATGGGCAACCCTTAAGGAGTGTGAGAGTCTCGTGCGGGGTTTGATTCAACATTTATTAACCCCCTCACACACACACACACACACTCTCTCTGTCTCACACTCACACACAGACACACATTAGAACCTCACAAAGACAGAGGGTATGGTAGTTGGCTTTCACAATGTTCACTGCAGTGCAGTGATCTGGTCAGACTGTATTCATCATGGCTGATAGTCGTAAAAAAACATTTGAGCTCATACAACAACGTTCTCTACCGTTTCCATCTCATAAGTTATATCCTGTCTCCAACTCCCGGCTTCTCATCTCATATCCTGCCACCTTTTCTCATTATAGAGTAATTTTCTGCCCCCACATCAAATACACACACTTTGCTCCCAAATCTCCCACTCTAGTCCCCCCCCCCCCCAGTCCCCCTCTAATTACTTGGAGCATTATTATCTCCTGAAGAACTTATAGTCTGCTCACCTGCTACTTTCTACATGGCACAGCCCATTAGTCCTGCAAACGTACTTCACATACAGCCCCTTCCCATTGTAGCGTTCAAGCGCGCCGCTGCGTGCCAAAGAAATACGAGCAAATGCAAACTGTAAAGCACATATGCACCTCTTTAACTCACCGGCCATCCCAAACAGAGAGTAATGCCGCTTCACTGCCAGAGGAGTGTTAGCCGAGCAGATATGGCTGTGTCCTTCTGTCAGACGCGCAGACGTTGGAGCGGGGCTTGGCAGGGCTATCGGGTTTCCTCCCCCGCTGTCGGGTCGGGGATGGGATGGCCTCAAAGGCCCTGACACCACGGCACCGCGCAGCCCAGCCACAACAGCTGCCATCGCAGCGTCTAATACCGACACACACTACCACAGTCCAGCCGTTCTTTCAAAGGGAAACAGGGGTTTTCAACAACACGGCATACTTTGATGCTGCTGTAATGATGGTTGTGTTCTTAGGGAGCAGGAGTCAGATGGGGCCTTTGTCTCTTTTGAACAAAGAAACACCCCAACAAAGACGCCCAGTACACTAATGGGAAAACTTTGATTAGAAGTGAGCAAGGATGCCTCCCAGCCCCCTCAGTGTCAGTCTTTCAGATAAGTTACAAACTAGTAAACAACAAAGACATAGTTTGTCAAAGTGTTCGTATCCATGCAGGATTGGCTGCACCTGAAACAATGTTATTTATATTCGCTGGTAACATCTTATGGTTTGTTTATAATTGTGTGTGTGTGTGTGTCAGCGTAACCACAAGCGTGTGTTGTTCCAAGCCCTGGTAATTACGTTTGATGAGCAGCCATACATGACGTGTGTGTGCATGTGTGTGTATTCCTTCACGTATCAATCTATGACCACAGCCTCGTTGTCAGAATGGGAACTTGAGTGTCTCAGACTGGAGAAAGTGCAGGTCTAGCCTCGCTCATGTTGACGAAGGGGCGGCACTTCAGAGGCTCCAGGACCCCATGGCACCAGTCTCCCCAGTCCCCCAGACAGACTGCGAGCATCTGGGCTCTGTCAGCGCCTCTGGCCCCCGACAGACACCGATCTATATGACGGCCCTGAGAGGAGTGGACTGTAGCAGGACTGGGAGCGAGAGAGGGAAAATATGAGCTTGGAGCCAAGCAATGCATCCTGATGCAGCATGCTACATATTTACTTATTAGGATATATGCTGTGGGATTGATCTAGAACTGATGTTTGTAGCTGCTAGTCACCCTTTGTAGGTTTCATGTGCAATGTTGTATCATTAATTAGATAGAGACAAGATTAAACAGTTGGTCTGTATCGATCAACATCGGGAAATTATTGCCACAGAATGCCTAAGAATGAGAAAGCACATTTTAGTCACCTCCGCACATTATTATTATTTATTTTTTTGATGTATAAACGCTGCAAAGATTATGCTTAAATTGGAGACGTTGGATCATCAAATCCATGCTGGAGTTCTGTATGTCACTGGGAACCTGTGCCATCTCAGAGTTGCCAAGACCAGTTAATTAAACCATACATCAGCTGAAATAAAAACACACCTACCGTCCCAATCAAATGTGACAAGTTCTAACACCTCCCTCTCTTCCTTAAGTTCTGTAGTTATTCACCCCCGCGAAAAAAAGATAGCAATGTGTTTCACTTATTATGATTGACGATTGATGATTAAGTCCTCCTGCCGACACACACTCCACCAAAGCCAGTGAGTTGGAATTGGATGTGACACATACACAGTTCTGCGTGTTAGGTAATTTGTTGACGAGGGGCCAAATTCATTTATGGAACAGCAGTATTGGCAGGCATGGACACTCTGCAGAAACAACGATAATCACAGAGGTTTGGCACGGCGTAACAAGGACCCTTTAGGGAAAGGCTCTTACACACTACTTTGTTGGCCGTTTCTTCCATGAGATGGACGGACACTTTCTCTGTTCTGCTTTCAGGTGGGAGACTGTAAGAGAGACTGCAGGGGAGCGCTCGTGTCTGGTGTAGAAAGTTTGCAAAGGTTCCGATGTATATTTAAAGAGGTTGAACTTTTTGAATGCAAAGATTGCCCTCGTTAAATGGCAAGTGTCTTTGTACAAGGTGGGTAGGCATAGGAAATGGGACAATTTCACAAGGATTTAAGTGGATAATGTTTGGTAGAAAATATGAGGTAATAGCCATGGTTAAGGCCCCTGTGAGAATAGGCCATGAGCAGGACCCATTCTAAAGCCATTTAATCTCCACATTTGTGCTCCTCCATTTTTTCTGCTAATGAGCCTTATTGACTATCAAACAAGAGCTGTCATCCCCCAGCATGTACCAGTCTCAGACCCGCCCTGTTTGTCATGGTGTCCTCACAATCAGAGTCGAATGCAGGACCAGGCTGGCAGTTTATTGGTTCTCACAGCAGTGCTGCCCGAAAATGGCACACTTCCTGTAGCTTTGCAGCTGCCACCTCTGCTACTTCCATTACTTTCTATAGCATGCAGATGTTGTATCAACATTCCCCGCCAAGGGGACTGCAATAACTGTGAGATTCATGCCATGTTTCGGAGGCACGTCAATTTCTCAAGTGGCACAATTAAAGAGGGAAATACAGTACCAAGTTTTTCACAGGCGCTGAAATCGGAAAAGGTCTTTTTTTTCTCTTTTTTTTCCAAGGGGGCTGTTTCATAAGGGTTCAGAAATCCACCCAATTTTTACAGCTCTTTTCCTGAGTTGAGCTGTTCTGTGAGTCTTTGTGCGGCAGACCTGTCGCGACCCACAGCGGATATGGAAATGGGGCTAAGGTTTTATAGGCCAAACGGATTGGACACAGTCAAGCTCGGGGGGCATGAATATTGGATGTTATTTCTGCTCTCTTTTTTATGTAATCCATTGCCAATACATTATTAATAGATGATATCATATCCAGAACTAGTGGACAAAGCACTACAGAGGGGAGCCATGAAAGGACCTATGTGTGGTTGACTGTAGCAGAGAACAGAGCTGAAGTGATATTAGTTCATCACAGTTGCCTAACACTTTTTGACCATGGTTTTATGCACTGTGTGCACCCCTGGACAGAACAAACTTTAGACAGTAGAGGGGAAATACAGCGAAAGTCTCTGCCAGGGGTTAATCCGGCATTTGTGGGTTTGAAATGCAATACATCATTGATGAAGTATCAAATGACACCCAAATACAAGTTTAATGGATTTTGAGCGCTGGGATACTTTGCTCATCCCATCTCTTTTGCAAAGAGGGAAGAAGGAATCTTTGCATGGATCTGGAGTTTTTCCTGTCTGACTCAGAATGGGTTGTAGATATGGGACTAAGGTCTTATCTGATGGACTGGTTCACAGGGAGCCAGACACTGAGCTAATGTGCTTCAGTGAAAGAGGTCATGCTGCCTGTCATAGTGAGAATGATAAAGTATTATTTAGTAAGCGTTGACATCACATAAACCGATATAAAATGCATAAATATATACAAAATGATAAGTGAGCTTGCACAAGTAATGTGATAATACAGCAGTTTGGGTATGCAGATGCTGTGTGCATTTACATTTGAGTATATTCTGAGTACTCGTTTTTATTCATAAGTAAAGTTGTGTTTCTATGTGAAACTGTACAGGTTGTGGGGGGGGGGGGGGTATGGTCTGTCTCCACATGTAACCACTGCCCACATAAAGGAACAAAGACATTTAAACTACACCCTTCTGCAATTGAACATACTGTAGTTGGACATACTGTATAAGCGGCTGAATAAGTCTAACACAGGGAGTGGGTGTGTAAGGTAATATTCTCTTTTAAGGTCAGTTTGAATTGTTTTTCCTCTTGGGAAACTGTGGATTGATAAAACACCAAACAAAACCCCTTTTCTGAATGCTTGTCCTCCATGGCCTCAATGAAGGTTTCATTCCTTTATATCATCCAGCCCAATTCCCAGCGTGCTCAGCCATTGTGGCCCCTTTCAACGGAGGCTCTCCATTGACTGGCTCATTGTCCAGCAGGTGCTTTGTGAAGCACTATCACCAGAGCACAATCTTTCACCTGAACAGCGGATATGGCCATACATAACGCCTGACTCACACATCTACATATATGCATTTGAGGAAAAGTACTGGACAGGCACACGGGTCTAGTCTGCAGTAGCCCTCAATTCCCTACTAACAGGGCCGGTTAGAGCGCAGCAATGTGTAGCAAAGGCTGAAGATAAACGAGCTCCCTCTTACAGTATGTGTGCGTGTGTGTTATTGAGAGTGGGTTTTCTTGAAATATAACAATGCACGAGCAGATGTTAGAAGCCTGGCTCTGGGCTGCACAAGGCTAGTCCAGATCGATAACGCTTTCAATATTTCTTTCCTTTGACAGATAACCGCTATTGAGCAAAGTCTTGATAAGAGTGGCAACATATGGATGTAGCGAGCCTTGCTCTCCTTTGATTGCGTGACCCCTTGACCTCTGGCTGTTTGGAGAGAGCGGTGGCCACATGGTCTGGGGTGGGCAAGGGGGCGGGGGATGCTTGACTGGGCCCTGCTTATGAGGCGTTATTGACTCAGGATTTATAAATATTTAATGCACACATTAAGATCATGGTGGAGGGTGGCCATTAGAGTTCTCCAATAAAGAGGCTCTCACCATGATTGAGTGGCGAGGCAGGGCTGAGGCAGGGGATGAGGCTGTGGACATGGATACGGATGACAGCCAGACCCGGTCAAGAACACTGGTCTTAATCTAGCTATGCGTCTACTGCTTGGTAAAGCTGGGTATGCTAACAGGAACTGTACCGGTAGAGGTGTTCATGAAGGAACTCAAACCTCTGTTGTCGAGAAATAAATACAAAGTTGGACTGGATAACAACAGATCGGACGCAGTTAATATGAGAAATAAGATTGCTCATTAAAAAAGTACAGACTGGACACGACCAACACTGCAGGCTGCAGCCTGGCTTTGCTCTACAGTAGATAGATTAAGTCATTGAATTGAGACGAAACAGCAGTAAGCACTACCATGGATCCAGAACTGTGTCTGTGTATCTGAAACGGATAGTGCTTTGTCAGGAAGCAGGTGCGTTGACTATTGTTATCAGACACATTGGATTATCGAGGGAATGTTTGGAAGCACAAGGCGTTTGCAGTCGAAAATTGAATTGCTCGTGTGCGTATCTACCCCTCACACTATCAGCAACGCCTGCACTATCTGCCCCACCACGAGGTCCATGCAAGCTGGTGACATCATTAGCCGTGATATGCTGATTGCTACTCAACTCGCATCGCTTTAATTGTGCATTAAAAGGCGGGGTGGCCATGGACAATGTTGCTGTTGATGAGAAATTGACATTTTCTGACCTGGTCCCAGCAAGCACTCAGGAAGACAGATAAGATATTTTGTTGTTTTAAAGGAGAGGCACTATTCTTCCCCATCACTCCACTATCTCTCTGTTTGACCCACTTGATGAGTATAGATTTCACAGGGGTCCCCTTTCAGCTTTCAAACTATGAGAGGTTCAAAACGATACCAACCCTTATAGACAAAGGATAACCTTGCTCTTTCAATGTATTGATTCTTTATTAACTTGGTGGCTTAATGCAATGAAATGAGGGATTTGAATGGGCCCCATTTCGGGCACTTTGAATAAAAAGCCTGCAGTATTTATGAAAGGGCTGCAATGCATTTAACAGCACCACTGAAGTGAGATGCCAATGTAGAGATCATTAAGAATACATCTCAAAGTCAGAATATTTAGCTATAAGAGAATATGAAACAGAATACTCATTTAACTTTTTGGGGGGAAATTAAATATGACATGTTGTGACGAAACAGTATGCTTTTGTTTTCTAGTCAGACAGATCACTGAAAAAGTCCACAGTTAAGGAACTATAATTTTTTTACTGAAAACTTTAATAAAACATCACTTATTCATTTCTGTTTCCATTCCAAATGTTGACATTTTGAATTTTCTTCCCTGTAAACACATTTAAGCTATGTGGCAGAGTCATAAGTGGTGAGTAAAAATGACTTCTATACATTCTACAAAACAGAAAGAAAATACAACCACAAATGGAGTTTCTTCCCCCAAGGTTGTCCCTCATGCACATTAGTCTCTATTGGATCTTAACAACTATCATATGGGTCACAAACAATTTATTTGACAATACAACCAACAAAGTTTTCTCCAAAATGGTCTGTATAGATAATTTAAAATCAATATAAAAATAAACAATGAAGTTTGACTTCCCCTTTAAAAAAAATGGACAGAGAGTCTTGACAGAGTAACAAAAACTTGAGGATACATGTGAAATATACGAACATTGCATTTCATCAAATACAAAAGAAACAAATGAAGGCAACAATTCTTGGCTGAATTCTCTGTGCTGCATCACTATATTAAGGGCATGACGATTAATACATACATAATGAAAAGCAATATACAAAATTTCCAAGATAAATACAATATTTATAGTTGATATGTTACAAAATGTCCCCTCAGTGAGCGCAAGTGTGTATTTGAACAGAAATATGACAATGCACTATTCTCTAATTAACTTCTACATGTTCAATGGAATTTCATTTTACTTTAAATGTTTTTTGTTGGTCTAAAATAACATGGAAAAGACAGATGTATAAATATTTAGCACGAGTTTGGCAATATCACAATAGTCTACAATTTATACCACATATAAAACACATAAGGGAATTGGAGCTAGAGGGAAGAGGATGGCCCTCGTCAACAAGAAACAGACTTCACAGTAGCCTAAGAACGCATTAATATACAGTGCTAGCAAAAGGGTTGAAAAACATGGCAAAACACACTTGCTTAAAAGGAAGCTCTAGACATGGAAGTACATAGTTTTTCATCAACACAGCCAAGCGTTCTATACACGCCAGTGTTCTGGTTGAATCCAAGAGAATTGTTTTACTTTTGAAGATGATTTCTAGCTACAATAAATTACAAATTTAATTTAAAATGCAGGAATGAATCAGGATACAATCTTGCCCACTCAACCCCTCCCCATTTAATTTTTAAGTGTTGTATTTAATGATTGATTTTCGACATTATATATTTCATATATTTTCCAGTTGAAATTCAAACTTTCTTGGCCCCGGTGTATTTTCTCACACATAAAAATACAAAAAAGTCACATTATAAAGACACACAACTGTTGTGAATCTATTAAAAGATAGTTGAAACAGAAAACAATTTCTGAGGCAAACAAGTTCATAGGTAAATGTACTGTACATCAGTGTTTACATTACAACCAACTGTTCAGTCCACAGAGTTCCTTCCAGTACAGTATGTGTGGTTCAGGGAAAATAGCCGAGGCAAAAGTACAACCCAACAGGTATACAAAATAAACACTTCATCGTCCTTTGTCCTCTTCAAGGTTGATAAAATGGAAAATGAGCAACAAAAAATATTGGTCACTAAAATGGTGGTCCTCATGAAATCCTTTACAGGTCCAAAATTCGAATTTGTGAAAATGTCTTTATAAGAATGTTGTTTGTTCTCCCCCCCCCCATCTTCATTACAAACAGAATACGCTTTTGACTATAGACTACACCAGCATCTTCTTGTGTGCTAAAGGGGTGTCCTGTGTATGTGTGTGTGTGTGTGTGTGTGTGTTTTTTTGGGGGGTGGGGGGTGTAGACTGGTGCTTGAGAAGGGGAAAGTGCATTTACATCGGAGGAACAACCAGGCCGGACATAGCTGGAAAAAAAGAAATGACATTTTAGACAGGTGCTACAGAAGATATGTATTTTATATGACAGACCATACACAGTAAACATGTTGAAATCATGTGTGTAATTGTGTGTGCCTTTGTATGTGTGTGTGTCTGTTTGCATGTGTGAGTCTGCGTGCGCGTGTGTGTGTGAGTGTGTGTGTGTGCGTGCTTGTGTGTTTGTCATGTGTGTCAGTGTGTGAGTGTACGCCTTCCTAACAGGAGAGCTTCAAAACCTCCCTCTTGCTCTGACATTTCAGCCCCCAGCACGCCAGTCTTGCTATGTGTGATATTTCTCCTGGCGTTGGGGTAATGGCAAACAGTGGCCCAGACTCCCTGGAGACTGGGCCATGGCGGCGTTAAAGCAACAACATGGTCACTTCCCACAATGCCATGCTACAGTACAGCCCTCCTCCTCCCTGCTCAGTGAAAGGACTAGACTAGACACTCTAACACACTCTATACTCAGCTTCCCCCACCCCACCCCACCCCCATCCGCCTCCCACCACGACTTTATACCTCCAGTTCCTCACTTACTAAGCCCCATTTCAGAGTCATTATCTAAGACAGCATAGATTAGATCAAAAGGTAGTTTCCTCTCCTTCACCAAGACCATCTGCTAGGATATCATTAGCAACTGTACCTTGCCCGCAGTTTATATACTCTCTGTTTTCACACGTTTTAACTACTAAGCTAGTAAGGTACCGGAATTAAATATTATTATATTGCTCTCAGTATATTTGGAGTCATGGTTGAAATGCTTTTAAGTTTGCCAGCACAGATGATGGCAAGGCATTGCTCATTAATTTCTGCACAACATGTATTAATAAGTATGAACGTGCAGCAAGATGAACTTTAATTTCCCACTTCATTAAGCCCAATGTTATTAATCTTGGGGCACACACTATGGCTAAGCTTGTTTTCAAAGCAATCATGTTGGTCATGACACACGCACAAAACCTAATAAACATAATTACTAAAACAATTCTGGGAAGGTGTTTCCCTACGACCTCCGAGAAGATTCATTTGTACTCCCGCACGTGTGTGTTTGTGTGTGCGAGTGTGTATGTGCATGCGTGTGTGTGTGCGTGTGTGTAGTGATGGGTGTAGATTGTCAAAATGCATATTTGTAATGATTAGTCCCTCACCGAACCGGACTGAGGCCTGAGCAGCGGTATCTGACCAGTAGTCCGTAGGGAAGGGATGGGGGGGTGAGGGGGGCTCACCTTGCAGTCCGTTGCCGTTGGCGCTGGTGCAGGAGGGGGGTGGGGAGGCCTGGGGTCGGACCACAGGGGCAAAGGCGCTCTTTTGTTTAACTGCGGAGACGATAGGGGAGAAAAAGGAGGGGGGGGGGGGGAGAGAGTGGACACATGCTGTGAGACAGTGTACACCACTACAGCCAAAGGGCTGTCTCACTACATCAAATAGCACTGCAGTCTGGCCTTATCAATAATATCTTACACTAAAAATACCCAAACAAAAAAGGAGGTCTTTTGGAAAGGAGGACATAAGCATGTGTACATCGATTCTTGGCCTGCGTAAGCTAAAAGCGGCGGCCATAAAACGATGGCAACCCCAACGTAGACTGCCCGATATTGTAAACAGGCCATAAATGACGTCGTAACAGCAAAGAGCTACTCTGGGAACAGCAAAGCTATGCGGATGGGGGGGGGCGGGGGGGCGCGAGCTGGGCTGCTACTCACTTCCATATGGGGAGTACGCTAGCTGGGCTGCTACTCACTTCCATATGGGGAGTTGGCAGAGGATCCGTTGAGGAAGCCGGGAGAGCTGGGCACTCCCAGGTTCATGCCAGCATTTCCATAGCCGTTCATACTGTTGCTGACGGTGTTGTAGCTCGACTGCTGGGGGGTGCTGCTGGAGATGTACCCACGAGGGGACACACTGCTGGTGTTCCGGCTGTAGCCCACTGGAGAGACGGCGAGAGAGAGAGAGAAAGGAGGAGAGGGTGGTTAGAGACGGAGGGGTCTTCCCTCCGCTTCCTCTTTTGGTATTTGTTGGAAAGCAAAGTTGCTTCCACGGTCACTTATGGCAGATTCAAATGAGAGTTCACATGATGTGAAGCTAAGGTGTAAGCCACGTGTCTCCTCTACCTGCTTTATCTGAATGAGGGGGTAAAGTAGATGCAGTGGTTGTGGTCCACCAACCTTGGTCGTTCCCCTGTGACTCGGATACGTTGACGGCTAGCTGGCTGCCAAAGGAGTTAACTCCCATCATGCCATGGGAGGCGGTGTTGGCGAGTGAGGGGATCTGGTTGTGGTTGCGGGGTACGCTGTACAGGGCCTCAGCAATGTCAGCTGCCCGCTTCAGGATAATCTCCTGGGACAGCGAGGGGGGAGACACAAGGAAGTTGGGTTATTTACATTTCTCAACTGTCACACTGTGGCTGCTTCTTTGTGCGGGCCTTGTTTGATGCATCGCGCCTGTCAGTTTACCCATGCAAATAATCAATGGAGAAGTGGAGGCCCATCTCTGATATTCATCCTCCATACAATTGCGAGAAGGTTCACTGTGATTGTATTTGATGTGTTTTTTTTTTCTCCAGAGAAACATTTAGCATCAAGTTTATCTACATACCTGGTTATTATGTGGCATCCCATATAGGGCTTCAACCAGGTCAGCTGCTCTTTTCAGTAAGACCTCCTGAAATAGAACAAAAGAAAAATTAAATTTTACATGACTTAATAAAGTATTACTCTCCATATAGCTGTGCAACAAGCAGCACCACAGTACTAGAACCATTACAGCCAGTATCACTTAGGTGTGTTCAATGGTACGGTAACTAAATACAACCCTGAATTGATAGAAACCAGTACTCTGTTTGTCCACTTACTCTTTGGTCTCTAGAACCACAGGGAGCAATGAATAATGTCCCATATCTTAATTAAACCGGCGTAGTCCTTTAAAACAACACCTCACCCTTAATTTCAGAGTCTTGCGTTTACTCCCGAGTTCAATGCCGAGCCCTCTTTCTTCAGAACAATAAAGTGAATTAGCTCGGGTTAATCTAGTTTTGTCGTAATGACATTAAGGAATTTTTCAATTAACCTCTTTGACTGGCTGTTGTAAAGGACTTCACAAATGACTTCCCATCCAGAGAGAGCAGGGTGCTTGTGCCTTGGGGGACATGGATGCACAGGATGGGGTCTTATCCATGTCTGCATGCTTGCCCCTGCTTGACAATGAGGATTAGCTATGTTGCTTTGGGTTTTTGACAACTGGAAATGAGTTGGCCCCGGATCCTGTGCTCCCTTCCTCTGTTCCAGCCTCATGGCTTGGCCTGTTTGTGTTCTTTATCTGCACGTTGAATTGAACATTTACAATTAAACCCCAGGACCAGAACTGCTTTTGTTTTGAACGATGCCGCAAGCAATATGCCCAATGAGAACCGTCTCCCTCATTTAGGTGTATCTAATGTGACAAAGGGACGTTTCCGATATAGCTTGAGGTGGGTTTGTAAACGCCTGTTTGTTGTCACCTGCTGTATCACTGTGAATAAGCTGACGTTCCCTTCAGAAGCCCCCCCGGTTAAAAGCAATGCAAATCTGTCACTAGAAACACCTCAGATGGACTTTGTTTTCTTCCCACATTCCCCATGTTTTCTCTCGCGGGCCTCAGTAATTTGTCTGAAGTGTTCCATCACTTGGCAATAGCAAACTTGGATTAAAACGGCAGCTGCCATAAATGAATGTAAACACAGCCTTCACGCCTTCAAACAGCGGCCTCGAAGACTTGGCCTGCATTTCCAAGGCGTAGCTTATGGAGTGTGTATGGGCCCCCTTTCATCCTGAAGAGCATATCTCTCTCCGAGTCCTTGATTTATCAAGATGAATCACTGTGGAAGCCACTTCCAGCGTTTGCCATGCTCTCTTATAGAAACATATCGCTTAATCCACCCCAAGTTACCGGATGGGTGGCTGTTAGAATGGGCTTTTACCTCTGAAATTGGTGTGTATGCTCAACGTTGCATGCATCTAGTTTGCATACAAATAAAGAATTATGGTTGTCGTAAGGCAGGTACACTAAATGAGAGGACCAGCTGTCTTGATGTGCTCTCATCAGATGGAGCACATTTCTCCTCTCGCTCGCTGAGTGAGATAAAGTGGTTTTCTTTCATTTTTTTCTGCAGTTAATAATTACCAATAATCTATTCTATCATATTTCAAGATCTTCTGCATGCCTCTCAATTTTAAACAACAATTACAGCAATTAAGACTGTCACGTTCGCGAGCCATGTTTCATTCTCTGTGAAAGTCCTCTCCCTCGTCGTCCATATGGTACTTTGTAGCAGCAACATAAGGACAGCTGGAAAAAAGAGAGGGAGAAAACGATATTGCCTCTCATCCTTAATCTGTCGTTTACCGCGTGGTGTCTTAACTAACCAAGCTGACTCGCAAGGCTATGCTTAAGTGGGGGCCTAGTCATATCCAGGGATGATGAGAAGTGCTGTTCCCAATCAACGCAGGAGTTTGTTTGCCTACGACGAGACGCTTTCACGCGTATCAGCTCACGCTGTGAATACGATTAGCAGTGGAATAGTGTTCTGAGGGCATTTCCATGTAAATCTGTATACTACTTCAGCATAAGTGTAATTGGCTTTCTTGTCATGGAGACATATGAGAAGACATCATGTTAAATGGAAACAATTAAAGCAGTGAAATGATCTCTGGTGTTCTGTGACAAAGGCATGACGGATATTTCTCCATTTCTTGTTTTACACAGGGACCTCACGTTCAACAACTGTACAAAATGTGAGAGTAAACATAATAGCTCATCTAAATTCATGAAGACGTACCACGGCACACATGATCTGAGTTGTTACATGACAAATGATGTGGTATTACGTGTTTTACATGACAGCTCTGTGGTCTAAAAACCGCCAAATTGTGATTTCTCAAGCACAAGATTAGCCGGGATTGTGTACTTATATTATCACAGTTAATAAAAGGGGGCTAGGTTATGTAGCTTGGAGTGCTAATGCCATTATGAAACTGTAAGGCAATTACTCTGTTAGCTCTAGCCTGAGGTAATGAATACATTCAGAAGCATAGGGCCATTAGATGAAGGTACTTCAAAGAGCACAGGAAGAGAGATTCATTTAAATACATGGGTAATTGCTTGACATGAACACATTTGTAATATTTTCTCCTTGTGGATTACACAAAGAATTGGAAAAGAATAGGTTTGTGCTCAATTGGAAAAAAAAGAAAAGAATCCAAAGCAATCAAGTTAATAATAAAACAATATTGAGTTTCCGCTTTTAATTTCGTAATGAATATAATTTGTTACAGAAGAGAGAAATTGAGTGTGATATAATGTGATATCTAGTCTATTTGTCCATTACTGCCGGAAGGCACAAAATAGTATTATAAATTGTCTTTTTTATATTATGAATCGAAAATTGTTTTATAACAAGATCTTAAAAAGGATGGTGAATTCAGAAGTCTCTGTTCACTTAACGCCATGCCCGCAAACCAATCTCCTTTCTCATCACTTGACTGCTCACACTTATTGCTTTCATATTCACCCTGGACTTTGCATTGAATTTTTATCTGTGCTCCTCCCAAAGGGTCAGCCTGTCATCTGCGATGTTGTCTCAAAATTACGAGGTAAACTTCAATCAGAGACAGCTTCCCCCCATTTTTCTATGTGTAGCAACAATATTAGCGTGCATCCCCTGCAATCCATGAGCCCTCCTGTATTGGCTTTCTGTCTCCTTACAATTACCACGTGTCTTACTGGTCCAAGGGAAAAGGCTGGTGGAAATCAATAGTGCAGTAATATTATCAACTGGGGGGTGAAGTCATTGAGGAGGGAGGGGGGAGGGAGCGGTGTCGATTTGCCTTTCTGCTAATGCACACTACACGTCCTCCAGCTTTATCTCCTTTTTATAGAGTCTCCCCACCTCACCTGCACCCAGTAATGGCAGTTCTCTATATGCCTGCTTCTGTTCTCATTCCAAACCTAACATGCCAGCCAGCCAGAGGCACTTTTATTGGGAATGTGCTTTTGACCCCAAGAGCCGACCCTCAGATGGCAAGCTTAACAATGACGAATCACTTGGTGGGATCATTTACATGCCCCCTGAACCCCATATTTGGGTCCATTAGAGACCAAATCAAATATTTATGTTGTTTATTGGAAGTGCAGGGTTTCATCTCACTCTGTGATTGCTATATGCTTATGCTGGTAGACCTGGCTATATTAGGAATAAGCACCCTGAAGAGACTTATCTTGGATTCAGTGTCAAAATGTCTTTTCTAAAGGCAGTTAATTCTAAGAGGGTAAAAATAAAATGGCCTATTTTGTTAAAGTGTGTGTTGACATTATTGCCAGCTGTGTTGCATGTTTGGTGATCTATTGGCTAAATTGAAAAGGCGCTATAGAGACCCAGAGACAAGCCAGAGAGGTTGCGTATCTCTTTCAGATATTAAAGCGACTTTGACTTTTTTTTGTGCTGTTACACATTTACAGTTGAAATTAGAGTAACATTTCATGTCCAGGTGTTGTTTTCTGTCTCCATGGGGACTATCTAATTGAAGCACTTCATATAATATAGTTGCCGTACTAGAGACTGACTGTGCTGTCGTATATCTGCACATTGACATGGTCGTACCATACCACAGTCTGTTCTTTATTAAATTGTCCGTTGGACGTTAATGATATTGCTGTGTTGCATGCTGGGGTTTAATAGATAAGGTCTTAAAAGGTTTTACGCTATTATTAAAACTCTGAGGTGGTCACCACTTTAGTAGATGCCATGGGAATTTGAGCAAACTAATCAGTCATAATATTACACTTGAAGCATCTGGGATGCCAGTCAGCATATGGAAATTAGCAGGATCGAAATGTTTGAAGCAGAGTAATAAATTGCCTTCAGTTGAAATGGAATTAGTGGAATAAAAAGTATTTCTGGTGACAAACAAAAAGTGTGGCTGCTTGGTCTGGCTATTCATTCTAAAAAGCATCAACATGGCAGGCTCCTCATGTGCGCCCCGAAATCAAAAATGCTCTTAACTCTTTTACTTCCATTAAAAAAGAAAACAGTGAGAACCAGCCCATATTAAAGGCAGGTTCTTCATCTATTAGCCAAACTAAGACTAGGGGGTTTACGGCACACGGTTCTGTAAACAAAAGATTAAACCAAATCGAGCTGTAGAAAATGAAAGGAAAACAGGAGTGGGGTAATGAGGGTACAGACGTGGAGCTCTAGCCAGATTACCATCTCCTCAGACTACTGGAGAGGAAAACGCCTGATTGAGCTATTTTACCACACAGAGAGTTTACGCCTCCCCCTTACCCCCTCACAAAACCAATACCATTACTCTGATGGCGAAGGGGCACATGTGAGCATTTCAGTTTGGTAAAGCTTTATGTTTTTGTTTCTTTGTCTGCGGTTGAGCTTTGTGTACTCGCAGGTCACGGTGCTGCTTGGATTGTTATTGTTTTGTAAAAAGTCCCTTTAGTCTCTGTGTGTGTAGCAGGACCTTAGCTTGGGGATCAAACCCCGGGTTTTCCACTCCTAAAGCCAAAGCGTTTACCATTAGACCATGGGGATTATTTGTTGTGACACACGTGTCTACCTCACCATGGGAGCATATCTGCATATACCATTATCTTCACGCAAGCAGTTGTTCCAGGGTTAGTTACCTTTGGTAACCTTTCAGGGTCACCGGGGTGCCTGGGGATGACCTTCTGCAGCCTCTGGAAGCCATAGTCGATGGTCGGCTCATTCAGGGCTGGAACAGAAGAGGAAGACAATTCAGCATAACGACTCTGAGTTCTTGAATTGAGACATGAATCTGCCTCACAACGCAAAACATCACTTGAAGTCACAGACATCCATCCGAGTCAGACATCCATTCGCTTCAGATGCGAATGAATCAGTTGGAAAGTTGACCTACAGTAGCGTACTGTATCTTCTGTAGGGTACTGTGTCTAGACGCCAACAGTACCGGGTGAACATTCCCTTTGTAGTTAGAAACCCAGGAGGCTGTAAGTCAGACGCGTGTGACAAAGTGCTATCACATCAACAACTATGATAGCCCCCATCAAACTCAGACAGGTCTCTGATCACTCACTCATGCCCTCACCCCTTTTACCACAGCCCCCCCCCCCCACCCCACCCCCTCCTACACCCTTTCTATCTAATTGAGAATATTGACTGCAAACGACATGGTGGGGGTCTTTTAATCTAACAGTGCTTTAATAATCTGTGAAAAGGCTGCCCACACATTGATCCACGGTGCGCTGCTGTCAGTCCACCTTCCGCACCTCCTGTAGCAGCGAGCTGGGCCTGTGAAATACGGCAGTGGGACCCATCCGCACATTAATCTCCAGCAGCCTTCAAACTGTAATCTGGAGCGTGAGGCATATTGGGCGATGAATCAGAGGCACAAAGTAAATGAATCATAACCCCAGACTTGGTGTAAGACCGGTGCGTTTTATGTCTGACAGTCCTAATGGGTAATTGAAGGCTTCCTTACAGCCTGATTCTAAACAATCATGTGTGTACCCCCGTAGGCAGGGACCAGAGGGAGGGGAGGGAGGGAAAGTGGGAGGGAGGGAGGGGAGGAAGGGGGCGAACGGGTGGAAGGAACGACTTAATAGAGAACATCACTTCTCAATGTAGATATCATTTTCAGCAGAGTAACTCCGCCGAGCGCGGCGCTTCATAAATCAATGGCTTTCTGTGGAGACTAATAAGAGCTGCCTGCCTCTATTCATTGTTCAGCCTGTAATTTGGCCCATCACTCATTACTCAGCATGTAATTTCAGCATTAACACCGCGCTGCTCGCTGGGCCTGCTGAACACCAGTGAACATGAAGGAGCACGCCACACGCCCAGGCGGAGCCACAAACACTCTGGGCAGGGAGCCGCAGCAGGAGGAGGAGGACAGGGTAAACACCCTCTCTTTCTCTGTCTCTTTATATCTCTACCTCTCTCTCTCTCTCTCTCTCTCTCTCTCTCTCTCTCTCTCTGTCTCTCTCTCTCTCTCTCTCTACCTCTCTCTCTCTGTCTCTCTCTGTCTCTCTCTCTCTACCTCTCTCTCTCTCTCTCTCTCTCTCTCTCTCTCTCTCTCTCTCTCTCTGTCTCTCTCTCTACCTCTCTCTCTCTGTGTCTTTACCTCTCTCTCTGTCTCTCTCTCTCTACCTCTCTCTCTATGTGTCTCTCTCTACCTCTCTCTCTCTCTCTCTCTCTCTCTCTCTCTGTGTCTCTCTCTCTCTCTCGCTCTCTCACCCACATTCCGGAACCCACACACAACTCGAAAACGCAAACAGCATTTGCAAAATCTTAAATACAGTAATTGCTAGGTGGAGCATGATCAAGTGGAGCTATTAGGTGCTCCCGCATGGAGAGTGCAAGGTACTGATCAATGACAACCAGCTCCCAGATAGTGGCCATGTATTGAGGATGGATTCCCAGGCACTGCGTACCCAAATAAACCCCCACGCCAACAGACACTCGGGGAAATTACATTTGACGTGTCATCATGCATCCCAAAAAGACAAAGGTCCGCTTTTGAAACGTGAGAATGCCATTTTCTGCTAAATAAAAGATTGATCTGTGTTATTGATTGTACATGACAAGGCTCTCGCTAACATTTTGCCCTCTTTCCTTTGTTATTTCCTCCCCCCTCCTATCTATGCATAGTGGCAGTCGTGTGTGTGTGTGTATGTGTCAGAGTGTGCATCTGTTATGAGAGTGTGGCGTGGTGTGTCTGTGCGAGCACAAGTGTCTGTGTTTGTGTGTGTGTGTGTGTTTGTGCATTGTAGCCCTGCCAGACCCCTCTGCTCAGTGTGATGTAAATTGTGTATGTGTAAAAAGCACTCCATAATCAGGCCATCCATCATCAGAGGCTGTCACTGGGCTCTCTCCTGGTGATACATCACGCTCTCCTGTCCTCTGCCTCAGCTGGGGCCTACCCCAGCCGCCAGGCATGCTGGGAACACAGCACACCACACATCCAGAAAAGGAACGGACTGGGGGCTACCAAGGTGTAGGACTCGGTGTGCTGAGATCCAACGAATGCCGTGCGTACAGTAAATGTATTTTGGAAGCAGTTGGGATTTAGTTTCGTTTTTTCTCCAAAAGTCCAACGATGTTATTGGGGGAGGACATTGTGACGTACAGGAGGCGGTGTCGAGGCACGCCACAGTTAAACACACTAATGTTCGAGGTGAACGCAGGAGAGTCAATGTGACGCCTTCCTCGCGCAAACGGGGATTAGGACGCCTCTCCCGGTCCTGTGATTGGACGGCGGGCGCTGACGGAGGGGCAGAGCTCTGTCGACGCGGCGCCCGCTCATCTATCATGGAGATGATCTTTGTAACAACCCCACGTAATGAAATTGGTGACACACACCGCCATCTGCTATTGATTTCATGCAAATGCTTTTGACAGCTGATGGAGACTTGCATTAGTGCTAAACGGTGCTGTCAGTTGATGGGCTGACAGTTCTGTAGTCATACCATGTACACAGCAGACAGACACTGGCCACATCAATATCTCTACAAGGCTGATCATTACATATACTGAGTACTGGGATTCACTCTGCAGAATAAATAATAATTGTTCTACAGTATTCCGAGCAAAGATGGTTGCCTATTTGATGTCAATCATATTTTGGGGAGCTTTATTTTCTATCTTTTAAACTTGGCTGTTCAGCCTGTCTTCTGATCCGACTGTGTAAAAAATGGATGTCCCGCTTCACCCTCTTTCAAATATCTTCCTTAAACATGTCAGAAGTCCAGGAGCTCCGTGATGCCCTTGGACTCTATACACGCCAGTACTAGTTTGGTCCTCTTCATCCTCTCAACACAGCTCTGAGGAGAGAGGAGGGAGGTGGGGGGGTGGTAGGGAGTCGTCCCCCCCCCGAGCCCTCCCCCCACCCACCGTGAGGTTCTCATCCGCGGTGAGGAAACATGAAACCCTCCACACACATCCCATAAATCCTTCTCTGGGTGGGGAGTCTGGCCGAGGGGGGGAGGGAGGGCTGTGGGGGTTAAGGCGGGGCTAGTGAGCAGCAGTGGGGAGGGAGGGAGTTGCTGGCACGTTCCAGTCACGCCCGCTTCCCGGCCCGCGGCCAATCAATACCACTTTCCTGTTTTAGAGGCGGGTAATTATGAGGTGGAGAGATTGTCTGACCTCTCACCCCTGCTGCATTACTCGCCTGATATTAAGATAAATTGCCTGATTTTGGGTAAACATATGCTGCAATTCAAACTGTCAGCACTGGTTTGCTCAGGGATAATTTGTATTGATCTCCTGGCTTCTTCCCCATTTTGCTTACTGACCTCACGGATAATTAGAGAGAAAAAGACACAGGGAGGTAAGGCAGGCTTTGCATTTGAATACATCGCCAGAGATGGAAAGGGGTCGGGGGAGTAAAGAGAGAAGGAGAGGAAAGAATGATAAACACTAATAGCATTTTCACTTCTCACGTTGTGCGATTCACTGAAAGTTCAACTTCGAAAGCGAAGCATTAAGTGCAATTATCCTACCTAAATGTTCACTGCTTTCCTATTACTCACACTGCGATATAATTGTTTTTAAATTAACATACAAGGGCTAGTTGATGAATACAATCAAAAATGTTTCAATTGAAGTTGTTGACAGTTTAAGAATGTAATTGTTTTGAAAAAGCGAAATGATTCCTCGACAAAGAAAAAGGCTGCACATGGGAGTGTTCTCCTTCTTGGTGGAGGCTGGAGGAAAACTTGATAAATATTTCAGTAATTTCCTCACTCTACTGAGGGAACGGTCATGTTTCAGAATGTGGAGAAGTGGAATGCATGACTCGGTGTGTGCAGCTGTGAGCATAGCATTTCTCACAACGCATACACACCCAAACACGCGTGCACGCACGCACCGCGGCACACACACACAAACACGCACCCCACTCGATGGCATGGCTTCAGTGGAATTCCTCTGCCTGGGATGTGCACTTCCCGATCTTTTTTCTTGATCGAATGCCTTAATCTCGCCTGTCATCCCACTCTTGTTCCTCACACATCCACTCCAAGGGGCCCCCACCTCGGCCACTTTGCTTAAAATGCAGAGTGGCCGGTCGAACATGGCGCCTGAGCATGGTCTGCTGCTCCCTCGCCATGTTTTCTAGAAATAGGACATGAGTAACCGCTCTACAGGAACAACGGAACATGGCCGACGTTGGCAGATAGAAATGCTTACATGGCAATACACCAGCCATGCTGCCGTCCTCTCTGTATGGGAGTGGATTGAACTTATGTATTGACATTTACAGTATTGGGCATAAATGTAGGGAAATGTTGGAGTAGGGCAGTAAATTTCAGGGAAATTACTCCTTGTTAAGTCTATGGGCTTGAATGGAAACATGCACACAGTGCTAGCATTCCTGCCCGCCATTACAGCTTATTACGATAACTCTATCTTTCCAGGAGATAAAAACCTAGCCTTGTTGCCATTTGCCAGCTATTACTTTCGCTAATTATACTTAACTGCTTGGAGCTTATCTCCACTCCTCCTACACCATTGAGCAGTTATTTTTTTCCTTCCCTTAACACAAATTAGAGGAGGAGTGGGAGTTGGTTGGAGGGGGCGCCGATAACAGAACAAGGAGAAGTTCATTCAAATGTTATTACATTTGTAGATCATCAAAGTGTCCAAGTGAAGCCTCTGAGGCTTCTGAAATCATATGAAAAGCAGGAAAATGAATGCGTTCAAGATCACCAATGGTGTCACATCAAGAAGTGTCCTCATTAAGCGGGTACTATTTCCCGAAGGCTCAATTGGAGATTAAAAGGAAAAGCCAATTCGCAATCAGGGGTTATCGAAAGTAAACAGGTGAATTTGAGCAGGGCCCCGCAGTTTGGGTGCACTGGAAGATGCTCAGAAGTCATGCAATTCAGTGCTATAGATTTCCAGGTGCAGAGAAGAGAAGGATTGACACCCCACACAGAGGCATGCATGGCAGCCATTTTCAAACCAAACCCAGTCTACCCTGAATTCACAGCAAATCCACACAAATCAAACCCGAGGCCTATGAACACTGACCATATTTCTCTCCATCCAACTCCCCAGCAAGTTATTCATTGACTGATTCCATCTCCAGGAGTCTCAGGATGAACAGGAAATTACAATTTCAAAGATCTGCAGTTAAGATGAATCAATGGAGTACGATCAATGTTCATTGAAATTTCATGAACTTTGAGCTGATATAGATGAGACAAAAAACCTGGACAGTTTCATTTCCAGCTGATATTGCACCTGCAACAGATAAAATGTCATTAACAAGGTTAAATTGCAGGGATGTATGGTATTGCACATCCATACATCCACATCAAAACTCCTTTCGTTTATATCTGGTAGACAGGGGCGGCAGCACTTGTTCTGTCCCCTCAGACGACATCTGAAGTAAGTGGGCTTCATCGGGAAGGGTGACGTGGGACTTTCACACATTACCCACCTACAGGAATCAGATGGGGTGCCTTCACAGCTGATTGCAGGCGCAAATTAATATTGTAAAATGAAGATCAATACATGGACAGGGCGCCGATCGATGACGGCTAAATTACGGCCGCGTTCGCCCCCCTCATTCAAGATGAGTTGTGTTTTCCTCTCAAAGTCAATACCGCGCAGCCTCCCTCATTCATTTCTCAATAAACTTGCAGATGAATTTCAATCATCAAATTCGGTGGTGGAGGGGTTGCAGGGCTGGGGGGGGGGGGGGGGGGGGTGGGGGTGAAGCACGATTGGGGCTGTGGGTGGGGGTTGATGTCCTTTCAAAACCTGTTGGATGTTGAATGCACTGAAAATGGGGCGGGGGGGCCAGGGGGGTGTAGAACATCTCGTCTGTCAAAAGCCTCTCTCCCTCCACCGCCCCTCCCCATACACCACCCCCCTTTTCATTTTTTTTACCTTGCTCACTGTGCAGGACTGATGCAGTAACTTAGCGAGGGCGATCCATTTGAAGCTTGAAGCACCATTAGAAAACAGACATCTAACAACACGGCAGAGCAAAAAGAGGGGCCAATTAAAATCAAATCAATGAATACCCTCTTCCCAGAGAAACAACTCTGTCCTGGTACCATTCGTTCTCCATTAAAGCCACCAAGCCACTGTACTTAGTGCTGAATTTCACTGTGAGAGCTGTACTGTAGCCTAATAGGTAAAAGACATGCTCAACTGCAGCCACTTATTTCAATCAATTTCTCAGCGCTGGATTTCACAGGTCACTTCCTGATAACAGGCGGTGGAGTAACGCCAGCGAGCGCCGCTCAAAGCCCACCTGACAGGCCGGCTGACAGTGGGGGAGGAAGCGCGCGTGTCACGTCAGACCCCTAATTGGACGCAAGGACCTTCCTCCCTGAAACCCTGTCGCTATCCGCACACGCTCATAAAAGGGCCTCCCATCTGCGGCCGTCTGACTGGGAGACAACTGTCGTAGACACTCCCGCGGAGCGAGCTAAATACCAGGGCTCTAATGAGACAGACAGTGGGACAGGTATTAGAGAAATGAGCAGGGTGATGGGGCCTCGGTCAACACGGTCAAAGCGCTGTACTGCATCCGACCTAACAACGACCATGACATTTGTAAATGCCTATTTCAACTGTTTTTCTTCTCTTTTTTTCCCCCCCTCTTCTTCTTCTTTGTTGCCCAGTGGTCATAAAGGCTGTATACGGCATGTTCTCTCTGGCAAGCTTCAAAAGCACATTGGTCTAGGGCTCTGTACCGTCGCCTTTGTTGTGGGCATCCTCCTTTATAAGAGATATGTTTACATACCTCTGTGAACGGCTTTGATTACAGCATATCTGGAAGTGTAGGTCACACCCCGTGGCTGACCAGTAGCTCCCTGCCCTGCCCTGTGGAGGAGGAAATGGCGAGGAGGCAGGGTATCTGATCAGCGCCAGATCCACAACTTCAAAGTGCCGCCGGGGCTGAGGGGAGACCGGGGGATAGGCCCGATACACTGACTGAACAGGACAAGACCCCATCTGATCTGCTTTGATAAAGGACGCCATGTTTGTTTATTTAAATTCTTTTTTTGTTCTTTCTCTGGTGAAGTACCACAATACTGTGTTGTTGTTTTTCCCATTCTCAGAGGAGGGTGCAGGGTTTAATTTTAGAGTCGAAGTCATAGAGTCCTTTCGCTAGTTATATCTCTGGCGTGTAAGCATACTACACGGGAAGCCAGCCAGCCTGAAAATGCATGAACACAGAATCGAGTATTCACAAAACGCTGCATCCGCCAAATCAAGTGTTTACAAACTAAGGGGGGGGGGGGGAAACTGATAAAAGAAAAAACTGATCCATAGTATATTAAGATCTTCCTCCTCCACTCCATCCTAGGCTGACATGCTTGATCTCTGGCAGTATTGAGTGAAGCACACATGACCTCTTTGTCCTTACGTTGATGAATGACTGCCTCATACCCATTTTGTCAGATTTTGGTGCAGTGGAGTCGATACCGTCACCTTGACAAGAAAACTTTGTGATCCATCAGCCCTCAAGGCTGTCTGAACCCAACTAAGTCTGCCAGACAGGAGCTCCTTACTGTATAGGGGGCATCTGGCTCATTCAGAATCCTTCACCCATGTGTGCTTTGACTCTGGGAGGTCGGAACCAATGACTCTTGTTACAGTCTCTTTATGGGAGGGGAAAAAATAGAGCCCTTGACTTGTACTAATAGCTGAGAAGCCATAGTGGTCACCTAAGGTCTGAAGACGAAGCACCCTGTCAGTGCCCAGCTTGGGAAATTAGCAAATAATGTTCTCCTCCCCTGACAAATGTGTGACAGCTCGCCTTCGCCAATCATTCTCCTCTAACCTCATGATGCATGTCTCAGATCCCCACTAGAGGATACACCAAGAAGTTTACTGACCCTCAATTTACCCATGACAAATGGGTCCCTGGCAAATGTGCGTTTTCTGGGGCGAGGAAAGGGTTCATTTTAAGCAATCCTGGTTATGTGGATGTCACTGATTAGGATAAATAGTGTCTGAGTGGGTTAGGGCTGCTGGCCCACCATGCCGCTAAGTTCTGCATGTGGCTGGGGGAGGGAAGGAGGGAGGGCTCTGAGAAACCAGGCCAAACGCTCCCATGCAATTACATGGTCAAATTGGACAACATGTTTAGTCCCAATTTTTCTTGGAGGGTATACACTTTTCTACTGTAACTTTGCAAAAGGATTGAAAAAAAAAAGTGTCATGGCAATGAAGTTTGAGGTTTGAGGAAGGATCCTTAATAACAGTCTCTGCTCAAAAAAAAGCAGTGCTTAATACAGAGCGTAGTATTGACTTAGGGACAGCTACTCCTGTCTCCTTTTGATTTGTTTACAACCTCGCTGACAGTTTGCTCTCACAGCTGTCCTGACCCATGGATATCCAATACCTGGATCAGACTAAGGACAAACCAGCTCTCCCAGTGACGAGCGTACGAGGCGAGGAGACAAACACGTACATGGAACTGCCCGAAGGTTAAAAAACCATGTGTTCTTTCAAAGCAGGGTGACGTTTAAAGTAGCTTCAGAAGAACCGTGTCTATTAGCTTGTACTGGAGGAACGACATAGGGCTCCCATTCTCACAGATATCCTGTGAGTTTTGGACGTTTTCCAGAACGCCGGCCCAACACGGCGTGTTCGTCTGCTGTTAGAGCCCCGGTGCAGTCTTCTCCTTGTTGACTTTGGGTAATTTGTGATAATTTCTTAAATTGAGCGAGCTAAATCTCCACAATTAGGGCGTTGGGGCAAGAAGAGTCAACATGAAAAAGGTCTCAAAGCGCATTTCTCAAGGCATGTTGAATAGTCACGCTTGAAGCATAGGCTTTGATAAATGGACCTTTGATATGCACACGCGGTGCACTAACATGACACCATTACATTCGGTGCCCTTCAAACAGAGTAGGAACATCACTCTCGGCTCATGTCTTCATTTAACACGCCCTACCGTTGCGATTCATCCGAAGCGTGCTAACTTACCATGTTGAGGAAAAGTTATTTCACACCACAATAACAACTCTCGTGGGGTGTGTGAATCTATGCTTTTGGCCACCCTTTTAAATGCAGCGGAAAACCTCTGCTCTGTCGACGTGGAATATCATGTACCTGTTCTAGGTGACCCGACTGTCGTCAGCGGTTGTAATGTCCCATCGTTGTAGATACTGTATGAACAGAGCGTCAATCCTGCCATCAAGCGCCCTGAGTCAGCTCACGGCCCTGTCCTCTTAAACACTCATCCCCCGTACCGTCAAGGAGAGGTGAGGCAGAGTGCGGCGCGAGGAGCTGGACCTGTCCGCTAGCGACTCTCTCTTTTAATTCACTGCGCTAATCAATTGCAGAGCCATTGCCTTGCGGGGTAATTGTATCTTTCTACTAACTGGAACAGAGAAGGAACCCAGGCAAGGAGCGAGCGAGAGAGAGAGAGAGAGCTGCAGACGGAGACACGTTTCCCCACTAAAACCTGATGGTAATCATCCCAATCCGCTTAGCCTGTGTGACTAATGGGGTCTGTTCTTAAGGGACCTGGCACTTTCACCGGGGTGCTATAGAAGCCATTAATGTCTTAACTTATACACCTTCCCCAGGCTTCAGTGAGACACACACACACTCTCGCTGCACGGCACACAACACTCTTGTTTCATTATCCTGGTGCCTTGTTGGCCTATGCTCTGGCCCCTGCTAGGGAGGTTAAACGCAGGAGCGCTGGGCCAGACTGCATGGTAGGAGGGGAAGGGGTACGAATAGCTGGAGGGAGGGAGGGGTGTGTGTGTGGGGCAGGGGGGGGGGGGGCTTGATGAGAAACAGCTGCCCCAGGATGGAGGGTCTGGCTGGGGGTTTTGGGAGGGGAGGGGGGAGGGGGGGCTACCCCCTGGCCCTCCAACCCTACTCCACTTTTTTGGGGTGGTTGTGCTGTAAGCTCAAGGCCAGGGCTGTGTTTGAGGCCTGTGGTGGGGGGGGGGGGGGGGGGGGGGAAGGTGGTGGGGGGGTGCGTGTGTCTCACTCCCCCATCAGAGCCCTAACAGGGAAAGGCTTCCAGGTCAGACAGACTGTGACCCCTGCAACCTCGGCCTGCTCACCAATGATGACAGATAAGACCACCACTTCCTTCTGTTTGCCAAGATAATCAGCCTTCACTTAGAGTGTGATACACACACAGACACACACACACATGCACACACACACACTCACATTGTGCTAGACAATTCCCAATCTTTTACATCTTAAAACAATAAGAAATCCCGTAACATATCTCAGAAATCAGCAAATGAACAGATGCACTGCATATCTCACACTAGGTAAATAGAACTGGCAAAGTGAGTTCCCCTGACAGCTTGAGTTTAACAGAGCTTGGCAGCAACCCTTTATAATGGCAGTTCAGGGAGGGATCGAGTTGCACTCGTAGAAGCCCCGTCTACCAAACACCTTGAGCTAGTCAGGCAGATCTCACACATTTAACATTCCTAAGAGCAAGGGCCCTGCTTAGTTCATTAGCGATGCATGGACACTGCTCTCCATTCAGGGAGAGAGCGGGGGGGGGGAATGCCAGGGCAGTCAAGCCCACCAAGGAGAGACTGAAATGGGGCACAAAGCAGCCTGACTCACCGGTGTAGACGAATCTCCCGGGGGCACCTTTGCAGAACTGCTTGGACTTGTAGGACAGCGTGACTTCCACCACTCCAGGGATGTGCCTGGGTGGGGTCTGGACGCGGATGGCGTGGGGGGTGATCAGCTGAGACACAGAGGGGGGGTTGGGGGGCACAATTACACACACAGGGAAAAAACATCGCAACCAAACGCTAACCGCCCCGGGTGTTCACTCCCCCGAACCCCAAATTTCAAATCTCCACCAGCCATCCCTGAACATGCACAGTCCCAGAGAGCTCAGTACCTCGCTCCATACGAGCATGGTCCCGAACACCACTTGCAGGCCGTCGAAGAAGTTGTCCCCTATGATGATGACGGTGGCTCCCCCGGTGGTCCAGCCCTCGCTGGGGCTGATGGCCTTGATACACGGGGTGGCTGCTTGTCCAACACAAAACAGAAGAGCGAATTCAGCACCTTATCTCTCACACGGGGAAGCCATGTCTCTCTCACATAGACATACATGTACATATCTGTGGCGATGGTAATCACCCCTGGAAAGAAAGAGAACGTGATGGATTTCTCCTTTAAGGCTAGAGAATCAAAACCATTCATCAGCGCGTTAAGAGTGCTGTAGTTAAGCAGACCCTTCAAATGGTCCGCTTCACAAAGGCTAAACGCTAGGCTCGCCCGGGAAAATGATTTCATGAAGCAAATTATGTGTCAGGGCAAATGTAGCCATCAGAATTGATTAAGCGTAGCGCGGCGTTTACAGTAAAATATTTCAAAGTTGAACACATCTCAAATGAGTCAAGGAGGAGGCTGATAAGTGAAAATGACAAGCTAAAGCTTTGCTGCTTCATGTTGGGCCCCTCTTTGTTCTCTGCTTTCTCTGACATATTATTGCTCTGAATGCGGTTTCAGGTTTCAGATCATGAATGCACTTATGAATTATTCACACACGGTTTTTGTGCCTTTTGTGATCGATTCAATCCATTTCAGATTGTTTATTACAATGCTTTTCATCTGGCAGGAGTTTTTGCAACAGAGCAGCACCATACATTAGCGCTCTGGGCTGTTGTTATAATCTAATTTGAATGATCTTGTGCCAAATACTCACTGTCATTTGATGTATTACCTTAATATGGTGTTCACACCAAACCCTATGTTTACAACAGAAATATCTTGGCAGCTAACCATATAATACCAATATCAAATTTAATCTCTTTCCATCAATATAATTTAATATACAGCACTGTGAATTCTCCATGATGCTACACTCGTACTCAAAATGCAGAGGAATATTTTCAGCGGGTGGTTTTACATGAGCGCAGTGTTTGGCCTTCATTATGAGTGTCTAACACTCAAGGTAAGTAAATCACTGTTAGCCAGTGTTGTATGGATCACCACAGACAAGACATCTCCTTTGTTTGCCTTGCTGTTAGGTCTGCTGAGGTCATGTTTGCTGTCTCCCCCGGCCCATAAAGTGCACACACTGGTACTACAGGGAATCTGACTTCGGCAGCCGCCGCTGTTGACTTCATGCTAATCACCTCCTACAGATTTTCATTTGGGAGGCCTCGAGGAGTGACATTTGCTTTCTTTAATTGCGAAGCGGAGCGTCTGAAAGAGGACCAACCCTCTGTGGGCATGCGGGTCCCCTCTCAGGAGCTGACCTTCATCAGTACGGACGATTACGGCAAATAATTCACCCTTCAAAATTACTGTAAACAAATTGACTTTTTGGGGGGAAGAGGGAGGGAGGGAGGGAGGGAGGGAGGGAGGGAGGGAGGGAGGGAGGGAGGGAGGGAGGGAGGGAGGGAGGGAGGGAGGGAGGGAGGGAGGGAGGGAGGGAGGGAGGGAGGGAGAGAGAGAGAGAGAGAGAGAGAGAGAGAGAGAGAGAGAGAGAGAGAGAGAGGGTGGAGGAAGAGGAGGAGGAGGAGGAAGAAAGATGACGGTGGATGTTGGGGGGCAGCTGCAGCTTGCAAGCACACACACATGTACAAACACACACACACACACACACTCACACACTCAAACACCTCCGAAATCCCAAAGCCCACCCTCCCACACACACACACACACACACACACAGAAAGGATCCGGCAGCGGCGGCAACTGAGTCCCTAAGCCATCCACCCTTCTGCCTGATCATTTGCATATGTCTCAATGCACAGACAGAGAGGGGAGCATGTGTTGAATGGGGACCGTGGCAAAGTGGATTACACAGGCAGCGCAGGCGATCTGATGATAGACACGCACAATGCCCCCCTCAGCAGATGATAGGCATCACAGGGAGGGGATGGAGACCCCAGGACCGTACAGGGCTGCCAGTGTCTCGGCAGAGCCCAGTCACCACGTACCAACTTTAAAAGTCAGAACAGGGGGGAAAATGGCATCCTGCTTTACACCTATTTGAGAAGTGTTGTGTTCCGCTGCAGCGTGTCGATGCTTGATGGGGACAGGTGACTGCTTGAGTCGAGACCAGTATGGGCAGATCGGGGATCGGCAGGTTTTGTCGTCCTCCCTGGTTTAGGCTGTTGCCAGAGTAACGTCCAACTGATCCCGGATCTGAGCTGAGGGTCAAAGCTCTAGTATTGAGACGCTCAAACAGGTCTGCTGTGGCCCTGGCGAGCCTGTCCTTTGTTCTGCCTGCTGAAATGTGTTGTAATTGTGCTGTGGGATGTCCAGATGGTCGGCTGATAGTGCAGCTGATGGGATTATACCTTTTACCTCTCCCTAGACCATCTGTTCCCTTTGACTCTCCCTCTCTCGGCCATTCTCTCGCTCTCTCTCTCGCCCTCTCTCTCTCTCTCTCTTTCTCGCTCTCTCTTTTAGGCCCAGCAGTCTGGATTCACTTGTCTTTATTGCATAAACCCTAACAACATTAGAGCCACTTGGCATGTAAATGAGCCAAGGCCTGCAGGCTCTATGCTGAGTCTACTATATTGTGTGGTGCTCTGTAGTGGGAGACAGAGCTGTGGAACGTGTGTGTGTGCGCGCCCGTGTGTGTGCGCTCCTGTGAGTAAGAGGGAGCAAGAGCTCGAAAGAGAATCTGTAGACATATTTGTGTCTGATTGTATACATGCGTGAGTGACAGCCGGCCAATGGCACATTTGTTTCTGAATACATATGCTTGTGTGATAGTTTACACAAAGGGCCACAGATTCAGAACGTGGACGGTTCTGGTGGTGTTGACAGACATTCCCCCTCAGCGCCAATAGGGGGCAGCACCTGGTGATCAATGAGAGACAGTCGCACAGGCATTGAGAGGAAGCCTCCCTGAGTCACTCAGTCACATATCAGAGGCTTCTCACCCAGTGAACTCCCAGGGAAGAATGTGTTGCTAATTTAAAGCACGCTGCCTTGTCTGCCTGCCTGGTGTCAGTGAGCTATGGAGGACATGGATAGGATTACGTTTTATGACCGAGTATCCTGTTCTCACGTGTCACGTCAAGGGAGCGTCTGAAACAGGGTCTCCAAACATGACGAGGTTGTTGCTTATGCTAACATTGTTGCCGCATGTGAGTTGCCGATAGATGAAAAGCTTCTCTCTGCACTTGCCACGTTCAATTGCGCAACTGACAACAACAGCTCGCTTTCTTTTTGGCTGTTTGAGGAGTCTTGTGCTTTGAAGGGTGTGGTGAGGAGGAATAGAAAAGGATGGGGTTTCAGTAACCTGTGTAGAACACACACACACACACCACACACACAGGGTCCCGTGGGATAAGGTAAACATGGAGGAGAGGGCTCAACCTCTTTAATTGCTCTCCTCATTAAGAAACTGGTTGCTAGGCAATCCACACCTATCGTGTCATAAACGTGAGACACACAAACAAAACGTCAGCGAACATAATGACTTTGGTGCTTGGGGCAGGACTTTAATTATTTGATTTTGTTCTCCAGTAGAGGAGTCATTAATAAAGACAAAAACAAATAGATTAGCTTTTTCCCCCACTAGGGCTGGAGTGCATGGAGATATATTAATTGTCTAGTAGTCTTTTTTTTCTTTTTTCGTTGTTCTATTAAGCATTACATTTGCTGTTGGTGATAGAACCATTAATGCCTATTAAAGCTCAGGCTGAAGGTAGGTTTAGTCATGGGTGTATATAAACTGTTTGGCCACCCATAATTGGCTCTTGAAATCTGAAGATAAGCAATTTGCACAATTGGTTTGCTCATTTTTTTTCCATGATCTTTCGGCTGTGTGCGCTCTCATCTGTGAGAGGGGACCAGGCGGGGGGGGGGGGAGGGTCAAAAGGTTATGTTTAGCGCATTTTACTTTTGGGATTTCCCATGGATTGGTGGTCCTGTTTCTCTCTCTCGTTTGGCCGAGCGGGCGATCAGTCTATCATATGGAATCAGTTGGAAGAAAAACAGTAAGTTCTGGTTTTCTCATCGACCCCCCCCTCCTCCTCCCCCTCCTCTTTGCCCTCCTCCCCGTTTCGGGTCTCTCACAGTTGAAACTGCAGCACCCCGAACGACAGGAAATTGACCTCACAGTGAAATTCTTAAGCAATTTGATCATGTTTCACCAAGGCTCGAAAGTAAACGTAGGCGCAATTAACATCTTCACAAGGTTTGGAAACGGCACACGGTTCTACAGCAGGAATCGCCGGTAGCATTGGAATCACAATGATCATTTCTAAAATAATTTCACACTGTAGAACGTGTACCATGTCCAATTCCAATAAAAGGGTGAGTGTTAGGGAGGCAAGAAGCAACACCAGAGAACAGACTGACACAGATGGAGCTGGAAAGGATGCCAAAAGACTGAGAGCACTACGGAAATGGAAGAAGCAAAAAAAATCTAAAAGATTTATTCAAGAAAAAGAAGAGAGCGTAGCAAATAATAAGATGTAAAATGTGCCTACCATTCTCCAGATAAGGAGGCGTACCTTCTGAAGGGTCGAGTCTGCGAGCCCTTCGCCCGTGCTTAGAGTTGTTGTGGACGAACATGTTGTCTGAAACAGCCAAGACATGGCCGTCCACATTGACGGTTGTTGATACGACAACCTGCAACAAGAGTGAAGGTAGAACGTGTCATTTAGTAATCCGTAACACAAAGACAGAACAGGAAGCAAAGCAGCTGAGATCTTCGGGTCCAGTCTGGTTGTCTGCTTATCATTTCTGGCTGCACATCTGGGTAGCTGCGATGGAGCACTGTGTTTGTGGACAGTGACTTTGGATTATTCAGGCACTCAGGTGTCTAAAATACAACGTGTGTTGCCCTCATTTATGACCGTCTTAACACACATGCAGAAGCATTGATAAGATTTGTTCTCAATTTCAATGCGGTGGTGGATAAACGTACAGATTAACAACTTGAATGGTCACAGTTCTCCTTGCTAAACAAACAGTTTTCCCAGGATCAGATTCCTAAAAAGGCAGACTCCACATTTGAGAAAGCTTGTTTTTTTGTTTGTTATTCTTTTCTTTTAACCACCAGATTTCTAAACAGTGGTGCGCGTATGAATGGCCAAAGTGTTTCCGTGCCGGAAACAGAGAGCCCCTCTAAGGTTCACTTCGCCGGTAACTGACCTCAGTGGAGCGGTGGAATTTTCGGGGGGGTGAAGGGTGGCGGGGGGGGGCTGGAGAGGGACGGGGTGGATTGAGGTGGTGGTGGGGGGCTTTTTTGGTTGGTTTGTGGAAGAAGGGAGGAGGTGGGGAGCAGAGGGAAGGCGAGGAGAAGGGGGAGGGGGGAGGAGGTGAAAGAGCTCCATTCTTGTGAGCAGGTTCAGAGCTAGGCCAAGCCTGGAATGATGGATTGGGCCCTCTCTGGCCTCCAGCTGGTTTTGGGGGGTAATAAGTGGAGTGGAAGGCATGCAGAATACACAACCTTGGCCGGAGAAACACCTACACAGGAGCATCTGGGAAATCTATTTAGGAAAAAAAAGGCATTCTGGCCATTGGACAGGAGACCGGAGATGATCGCCAAAAATATTGGGAAGCATTACAATACTCCCCAATGCCAAAACCTAACAATAATGATAAATCACATTCATAGAATATATGTTGGCTATTGTGTTTTCTTTTTACGGAATAAATCTTCATTTGTTGAGATGAAGCAGATGTGAATGGGGGGGGGATAAAAAAGAGGTTCACGAATAACCCTAAAGCATCCACTTATGCTTGCCTGAGACACAAAAGTGTCTGTCAAGTATGACCGCCTGGTCTCCTATGAACTTCAGCATGTCCAACTTACTCCTGGGGGCTCGTGTCATGGACCTTCGGCTGTTGTGACAGACCCTCCCCCATCCACCCCCCCCCCCCCCCCCCCCTCCGCCTGGTCTCTCTGGGTTGGGAGCTGGAGGATTCTAGTCCTGGAGCAGAGAGTCCTAAAGGGCTCCAGACGTACTGCTCCCTGGCTGTGATCTGATAGCAAGCCAGGCTGCAGTGTGTTGGGAAACACCTTGCAGCTGGTTTTCATTGGCTGCACAGGGTTTTGTGTGGGTGTCTGTGTGTGCGCGTGTGTCTCTGTGTGTGTGTGTGTGTGTGTGTGTGCGAGTTAACACTGTTGTTACACGTGGTGGGATACTCCTTCATTCTGTGCTGTGGCTCAGAAAGCTGTCAGAGTCACAATTGATAGCACCTCCTAAATCCTACATCCTTATTTGTGTCAGATGCTATTCCCCAATAAATATGCTTTACATGTGTTCAACAGAGCACTGACTCTCACAAACACTCAATTCCTCTCCATACTTCCCAGATCCATGTGTGTGTGCGGATGTGTGTGTGTATGTATGTGTGTGTGTGTGAAACGTGAAGAAAACACGTTTCTTAATGACTTTGTGCAATTTAAAGTTACCTGGAATCTGCGCATGTCTCGGGGATTCCCTGCATTCTTCAGACAGTTCTGATTGCACTTGAGGAAAAACTTGAGGAAGAATCTGCAAGAGAGAGCACAAAAAACAAACACATTGTTTTAATTTGCCACATACTGGAACTAGAGTCAACCAAACCCAGACCACAGATCTCCAATAGCAAGACAAAAGGCCAATAGGAATGGCATCTCTCTATCGACAATGCGGCACGTTACATAGGTCTGACTAATACATGGCACTTTACCATTCCACAATCCAACCATAGCGACTGTTCCTTCAAAGAGAACACCCTGCTTCTAGCATCAAGTCATTGTCATCCCATCTCTTCTCCTGAGTTCACAGCCTTCTCCAACTCCCATCTGCTGCGAACATACAGGAAGTCACTTGATATTCCGCCCACCTATTTAATCCCAGAACACCCCCTGTGCAATTAAAGTTCTCCTGTTCAATAGGGAGGCAAATGAGGCCCACCTGTGACCAGGTCTTGTTTGAAGAGCATCAGGGATAAAGGACCTAACAAGGTGAGAGCGCGCCACAAAACTTATAGGCCTGTCAGGCAATTAGGCGGACACTCTTGGGACCACCGAATGCCCCCCCACACACACACACACATTACACACACCCACACACCCAGAACCACACATACATACAACCGCAGAGACGTACAACAACACACAAACACACACACTGGTGGGTGGGTTAGGCAATTATGCCACAAATTACAACCTGGCTAATCGTCTCCGAACAAATGTCACGTCTGAGAGGGATCTGGGCTCGGTTAGTCTGGGAGCCCGCGCTTCAGCTGCCTAACGTTAGCCTGTGGACGTCAGTTCTGTGGGATTTTATTGAAAAAGCCTCCTAGAGAGATCTCCAATAGCCTTTGAGCGAAAATGATAAGGGAGACTAGGAGAGTTAGCTATGCTGAGGCTTGTTTTACTGTGTCCTACCCTATACATGCCTTCCCTTAACTAATCCTGAACATCTAGGATCAATGGAAATGTGTAACACGCCTGCAAATGCATAATGCATAATGACTCGCTTGTCACGTGTAAAAAATATTAGACAGAACCACAAGTGTTCATGCTTTGTGGTTCTCTAAAATGGGATGTAGTCCTAAACACTTACAGTAACAGATGCTGATTTTTCACCTCTTTCTATGTACTCGCTTTATGTGCGGTACAATGTTGCTGCTGGAAAAAAAAACGAAATTGGCTCACAGCATTGCAGCCACTTACCGGTATTAGCTGCCATATATTGCGCCACATATTGCATGAGCATTTTATTTAGCTAAACACTGAGGCCTGTGGCCTGCAAGGACGCTTTCTCAACACTTAAGCCTTCTGCGTTTCTCAGCGGGCTCCCTTCCAGGGCAGTAAATCAACCTCTGAAATGACCCGCCCAACCCAGGCCACATTAACACACGCACTAGCCATTTAGAAGCGCCCTCCAATAGACTCCAGTAGCACCGCAGAGAGCCCTGGAGAGGACGAGAGGTGAGAACATATTTGCGCCTCACATCCAAGGAGCTTTGGCCTGCGACATCAATAACGGACGTTTTGAGCCGCGCCAAAATTCTGATTGCCCGTTGGTGTGTGGCTTAGGCCATAAAAAGACCGGGCTTGTCATTAGTGCATTTCGCTTAATTGTGTTTCGCTCTGTGTTGAGGTTGCATCTGTTGGCCGATCATCAGAATGACCATTACGTACTCTAATTCCCTGACCCTGTTTTTATTTCCCAATAGAGTCGTAATGTGGAGCGGCAGACATCTGCGGAAAGCAGACCTGAAATACGACTTTTATTTGTCTGTCGCCTCTCGTACAGATTGGGTTTGACGAGTGTGTGCGTTCAGCTGTGTATATCTGCATGCCGTATGCCACTCTATGCAAGATGCAGTTTATATCAAGTAAACAGTTTAAATGTTTTTACTTGACAGTGAACATATTTTATAGAAGCAACATATTCCTAGAAGCATCTTCTTTCTTTTATGATCCTGCGTGACTTCTTTCAAGGCTGCTCTTAGCACTTAAGAGTCAAAAGTGAAGCAACAATAAATTGAAGAAACAAGAGAATAACATGTACTCACACTAGCAGGTACTAGAGCTCATTTAAGTTGACTGTTATGAAGGCGATTAACAACTGTTTTCCCCCGCAAAAAAAAAGCTTAATTTCAGTAGCAGTCCAAAGCAGTAGCTGCAGAGAAACATCTATTACATTACAGTTGGTTAAGATTCTACATGAGCATTGTGTAAATTGGTCCTTGGTGAAATGGCAAGCAATTAAGACAGGGCCCCTCTCTCGCTCTCTTTCTCTCACTTCTTAAATATCTACAGAACTTTGGGCTGGTGTTTTGGCACGCAGGGAGACAAAAGGAGGTTGTTTAATTGTTTTTTAATGGGATATCAAGTCGTCGCTGCCATTAGATGTTGGCAACGGAGGGCAAGGGGGGATAGGGAGAAAGAATGAACTGCAATTAGGTTTGATTAAAGCTATCCTTCTCAATAATCAGCTGTTCTGACAGGACAGGGAGGCCCCGGTGGCCGCCGAGATGGAGGAAGGTGTTGAGTGATATTAAGGCCAATGAAGGGGATATTAACATGGCTAATTAAGGCTCCGGCAAAGACAGGAGAGGAGATGAGAGGAGCCTCTCCGTGGACCAAGCTGGATGGAATAATCGTCCCAGGCAGCTATCAGTTGGTGGAGAGGAAAAGGCAGTGAGAGATAGAGAGAGAGAGAGAGAGAGAGAGAGAGAGAGAGAGAGAGAGAGAGAGAGAGAGAGAGAGGGGGGGGCTGGAGTTCATCAGATGGACAAGAGAGGGAGGGAAGAGTAAAAGAAAGACGGGGTGGGGAAAGGAAAGTGAGAGGAGAGACAAAGAGATAAGGGAGACGGCGTTATATAGAGAGATAAGACTTGGGAGATGGAGGGGAGAGCTCATTTTGACACACAGCTCTCTCCCGCCTTGTCTGATGTCTGCCAGTCTTAACGAAGACCCTGCCGTCAGCTTTCATCTGCCGACTGGCAGTCTTACAGGTCCACAAATCAACGCTAAAACAATCCCGCTCAGGCGAGGACTAAGGCAATTAATACCATCCTCCTGTAGCACCTCCATGCGCACCCACTGCTAGAGCTACTAATCATGCCATAATGATTTCTCTCCCTCCGGTCAAAGGGGAAATAGATTGTCTCTTTAGTAATGCAACGGGCTAGGCTGTTTCCACTCGCCGGCTTCACAGGCCCGGTAATTGAGGAGAAAAAGGCCGACTTTGGCACTTTGACTGATTTGAGGGCTGCTAGACCCTCTTATCTTTACTCTGATCATTTTAGGCTGACACTCAAAGGGAGACCCATCGGCCTAATTCTAGCTCGCCCCTCTCTCCCGCCATCAAACGGAGGAGAGAGCGGGGGGGGGGAACAAATAAATGAAGTGAGGACAGTCTTCCCTAATTCGGGAAGCTGACCTAATTGGGGGGGATAGATGTCACCCTCACTTCTCCCTGTCAACCCGCTAAGCACCGGAGAAAGGGACAAATAAGGATCATGTTAAAGGTGCTCCTACTTTCACTGAGAGACTGCGTACGAAATTTACTATTCAGCAGAGGTTAAGAAATCTTTGTAACGGGATTGGACACATTTGACCGTGTTTTCGAACGTCACCAAATACAAATTGTAAGGGGCATTTGTGAAGAACTGACACACGATACTCTGACAGATGGCTGTGATATTGGAGAGAGCCAGGTATCGACAGGCCTAAGCTCCTGATTGGTGCCCCAGCACTAATGACTAACATGCAACGTCCACAGTAGGCAGCCATGACAGTGAGGTCATCCGTCGCAGGGCGGCGTGTATCGATCAGCGCCCAGCTACAGCCCATCAGAACCCAGATGCTTCTGTTCCAGCGGGCTCTGTAACAACCGTTTCCCAACACCAGACTACAATCTGCTGACACCAGATCTCTACGCTGAGATAGTAGTACATGGGTCAATAGCCTATCGGATTTCCAAAACGCCGGGGTCTTAATGTCAAGCCTCCTGCGTTTCCCACCATGCCAGTTATTAGGCCCTTCACTGTACTGTATTCACATCCCTGTTGTGACAGGCCCGAGTACTTATTGGAGTGAGCGACTAAGAGCAAGAAAAGATGTGTAGATCTCAATGTATAGATCCTAATCTCAATCTACAAGTGTGGGAATAGTACTGACTTTGTATTTCAACCTCTCAGATCTCCGAAAACGGCGGGGCCTCGGTTTGCGCCGCACTCCGGTCGCTGTTGTCTTCTCTCGTCAAGCAGAGCAGTTTTCCTGGGCTCTAGCTGCTGTAAACCACAGCGCATTAACGGTATTTGCTCTACCCCCCCCCCCCCCCCGAACAAGCGTCCAGGGACCAGAGCCACACAGATCCTATCACTTCTTTAGCAGGGAACAAGTGCCTTACTATCCAACCTTATTGGGTTTGCCAAATTAACCCTTCACACTCCAGGGAGCCATCGCTCTCCGCTGTGGAACCCAATAGTCAATGTCACAGTCACTGTTATTGTTCAACGGTGACCATCCCACAGTTCTAGATGATTCTAGTGAGGGCTGAATCATGGTAGTGCTGCTGATGTATGTCTACTGTCTTTGCTGCCACTCTGTTCGGTTTTGTTTGTACTTGGTTTTTGCCAATGGTAAAAAATATTCCCTCTGCACTCACTCTCTGATGTAAACCCCCTCCTCCACTCGTCCTTCTACACTCCTTCTCCTCCACCACTATCTTCCCATCCCCTAATGGGCAGAGTGGCATTGACATCATTTCGCTAGAGGATCCCCCACTCTGTCAATCTCTCTTCATCTAGTCCATGGCTACTGGACTCATAACAGCATCCTCTCCCTCTCTCTTCCTTTTTCTCTCTCTGTCTTTTTTTCTTCTTTCTATTTCCCTTAGCTTCTTGCTTAACAGAAAGAGAAATGCTTGTCTCGCACAAATGGATCACGTCAAACACTCCTACACACGTCTAGCCCGGACTCCCTCCAGGCCTCAGCACAGGTTTACTGAAACAGATTAGATGAAGACTCAGTGCTCCTGAGAACTATCCATCACAGTGTAACTGTGCTGGGGACGAGGTCTGGGGTGTGTGCAGCGCTTCATAGTTCTCGACCGGATTGTAGACCATCTCTCTCTCTCTCTCTCTCTCTCTCTCTCTCTCTCTCTCTCTCTCTCTCTCTCTCTCTCTCTCTCTCTCTCTCTCTCTCTCTCTCTCTCTCTCCGATCTCGAACAGCTAACTACAGCTCCTGTGTACTGTCCCTGCGTCTGTCCTTTGTTTTACTTACTGAATATGGTTTCTCTGTTTTGTGGCTTTGAAGATGTAAGAAAAAAAAAACAAGACACACAAGACACACACCATAAATAATTCTGCTATTTCTCTCTGCTGTGGTCCTACTGTAAAAAACAACAACCATTGATAGTCCACATTCTCACCAAAATGTATAATTATCCTAAAACCAACACCAGACACGATACTAATAATTGTCCTCTCAAAAGGTAAATAGAGCGCTTTATTTAATTACAGTAATCACCAATGTCAACAATGCAGCTCAAATTTCTCCAAAAATGTTTCCACTGAAAGCCAGCTGGACGCGGAGAAGGTATCTCTGGGTTCTTTTCGTACAGGGGGGCAATATGGCGCTCTGATTGCTGCTTGGCGTTGGGGCCTGGGGCCCCGAAGGAAATACCAGTCAGCACCTCGCTGCACTAGTGAGATGGAAGATAAGCACATGTTGGACTAACCGACTGGGGTGAATAGTAGTATTTAGGGTGTTGGACGTGGGGTGCCTGGAAGGCCCCAGAGTTTGCCTACAATGAGGGCCATAGAGCGGAGCATGTGGGAGCCGGCCCCTGGCCCCACGGGCAGCACCTTGGAAGGATCAGGCCGCCGAGGCATACGCAACACAACGCAGCTGTACAGGAAAGAGCAGCGGGAGGGCTTTGACCATTCACTGACAGGCATGCCGTATCCTGGAGAGGACGGTGGGGACGGTGGGGACGGTGGGGCGGGAGGTGGGGGGGGGGTTATGTGTGCCTGTGTGTGTGTGCCTGTGTGTGTGTGTGTGCCTGTGTGTGTGTGTGTGTGTGCAGGCACTGGTGTTGCGTGCACCGGTGTGTTTGTTAGGTGTGCACAGATATATGAATGCACGAGTGTGTTTGCTCCCTACATCATATTATTACTAATGTATAATACATGCATCTAAAGTGGATGTCAAGGCTGGTCAGTCATCATAAAACATGAGGCAGCCACTCTGCTATTGCTGCCACATTAACTCTGCCTCAAAAACACCCACCACAGTGGACTGTCATGTAGGAGAGAGAGAGAGAGACAGAGAGAGAGAGAGAGACAGAGAGACAGAGAGACAGAGAGAGAGAGAGAGAGAGAGAGAGAGAGAGAGAGAGAGAGACAGAGAGAGAGAGAGAGAGAGAGAGTGTGTGAGAGAGAGAGAGAGAGAGAGAGAGAGAGAGAGAGAGAGAGAGAGAGAGAGAGAGAGTGAACAGGTCAGTGCTTAAAGCTAACAGGTAACCTTCTGTGCACCTAGGACAAAGGCAGGGGGAAAAGAAAATGTCAAATTAAGAGAGGCCAGGCAGAGAAACGTGGCTGCCATATTTGTGTGAAAGCCCAGTGCTGTTGGCAGCAGAGATGGCTGCTTTCTGATTCATCTGGGGCCGTATGGCAAAGCTTTGTCAGTCTGTGCGAGGTATAAATAATTCAGGGTGAGAGATGGCAATTACAGGGCCCTGCACAACCAAAATGAATATTTTATAAGGACTAAAACTGCCCTGGAATGAATCACACACATGGAGTCACACACACACGCACGCACACACACACTACACAAAGGTAGCACATATGAACCCTTAGCACAGCTGTTGTACTGTTGACAATATTACTATCACTGTACAGTATATAAACCCAGACCACTGTAATAGGGACATGTTTACTTATACACATGCATGTGTGATTTATCTCATTCTTTATATAAGGGTCCGTATGCTGGAAAAATGAATGTTGCTGTCATTAGGTTATAAAAAGGCAATATATATAATTTCACAGATATACTTCTTATGGTTTGATACTCTGTTTCAGAATCCAAGTGGTCAATAGACCTACTGGTAACTTACAGGATATAAAATGGCTAACAAAGGTTCATAGTAGTCCATAGTATCTGCCTGGAGAAAAAGCACCCTCCAGAGACCCAAAGCCTTTGCTTTTGACCCCGTAAATATGGCCTTTGTGTGAAAAGAAAAAGAAGTAAAATGCTAATGGGAAAAGATTAAACCAAAAAGCCGCCTGAAGCATTTACCTCGAAAAGGTTTTGTCTGTCAGGTTTCCTGCAAAACTCTGTCTTTATAATTCTGAGACAAAAAATAACATTGTTCTGTGTTCCTGAGGAGCGCAGTAGCTTGGTTGAATGGCCATTGTGTGTACCAAGCTAATGATACCTTAGCCTTTGTAAGAGGGAGGCCAGGTAGCTCTGTGACATCAGCACCACACAAGCCCTTCTCTGTCCGCATGTTTAGGAAAGGCTTGTGGGAAAATGGTATAGAGAATAAACAGACATTGTGTGGTGCATCCCCTTTCGCTCTTAGCACTTGGTGCAAAAGGTTATCATAAAGATAACCTATCCTAATCACTCTCTGGCTAATAGAACTCTTAACCTTCAGCCTTGTTGTAAACACTACTTAAAAAATTGGAATTTTATCATGTAAAATATATTATTTGTAACATGTTTTGTTCTATTTTAAGAAGAATTTATGAGGAGTTAAACAATATTGGGTACTCAAGGTTGTAAGTCATGCGATGATTGGTCAGTCCATCGTGGAGATGACAACCCTATGAGGGAGACTCCCGGAATGAAGACACAGATCGACTGTGCCGGAGAAAGTGACAGCGGGGCAAATGCTGGGAGAAGGCTGCATCCTCCAGAAGCGCACACTGTTAGCGATATAGCTAGCTGTTGTGAAGGCTGCTGACAAACCGGCAGCGCGGCATGTCTCGCTCCGTTTGGGAGAATTTCAAAGAGTGTGATTTGCAAATAACATGAGTCTCTGGGCATAGACTGGGCATGTAAGTATGGGGAATAAAGCCCCCTGACTCCATGGAGGGAAACCCTCCCTTGTCAGCTCAGTTCTTTGTCAGGGAACCTGACAGATAAACAGACAGTGTTTTGCCTCTCTCTCCTCCTCCTTTATGTAGACAGGGGAGGGTGTCTGGTTCTTCCACATACAGGTTGAGTTGCTTAAGGGGAGAAATGTGTTGAAAGACGCCCCACTGGCTCTCGAGGCAATGACTGAAAATATTTCGGGCCACTTCAGACATCCTCAAACAACAAACAATGGGGGTTGATGTGTAACCAGATAAAGCAGAGATGTGGTGATTGCATGGGCCAGGGCCTTCACTACTACAGGGCTTATTCTTCATGCAAATTACTTCTAATGAGCTTCCTGAAATATGACTAATTATATCAAGCTGATTTCTTTAATTAGTTTGTAATAATTCCTTGCATAAACATCATAGTAAACAGATTAAGTCATTTTAAAATATCAATTTGTCCTACTTTAAAAGATGCTCAGAGGTTTCAAGCTAATCTTGCTCAGCCCAAAACGCAAGAGCAAACATTGATGAAACTATTAAATATGTACTCAGAGGATGTGTGATGACACTCAGGCAAATGTACTGCACATTTCTCTTTGAGGTTATGTTTAATGTGGAGAGCATACCGCTCTATGACAAACACAGTTGGAGTGCTCCAAGAGGGGGTAGTGTTAACCCCTGTGCTTGTCTGTGTATAATTGGCAAGAGGCATGTTTACCATATCGTGGGTTACAATAGCACAGCTATCTTCCACTCCCTCTCTTTCGATACAGACAGTCGAGTCTGACAGAAGTCAGGCATTACAGCATAGTCGAGTGAAAGACTCGAAATGTGTCAAGTTCAAATACCTATTTGAGAAATAACAGATGCCTTCATAAAAGATAAGAAATTACATTTATCTGCCACTTTGCACTTCTAGCTAAGCCAACACATTCCTCAAGCCCCCAAAGAGCACAAATATCTAATGTACCACCAGTCACCAGAGAACTCATAAGACTACCAGTCTTTTTGATATCCTCAATCTGCACTGAGATGGATTAAACATTCAATTTGTTACTCGCTAGACCACCACCTAGGCTCACCACTTACCATACAAATGGAAAACACGCCAGTAATCTATTAGCCTGCTTGGCCTGACACTATATTATGTTGTATTTGTATTATATTTACTTCAGGGAAATTACGATTCAAGTCATATTTATCTTCATGTGGAAATGTGTGTCTAAATGGAAATCACCTTTAGAGCGTGGGTGGATGTGGAGCAATACTAATGTGCTCCATGAACCGTGCGATTTAGTCACCCTGTATGGATGCACCGCGGGCTGGTTCTACACATCAAACATGCTCTCCCTGTGTTCAGGTCCACACCCAGAGCTCCCGATGCTGTTTGATAATTATTACGCTTACATTACAATACACGTCCTCGCCTGTGAATCTGGAGCACACACACACACTGCCTCTGCGTGTACACACACACCCACACAAACACACAAACACACTTCTGTCTTCATACAGTAAACTGCTTCCCGGTAAGACGTTTTCGCTTCAATGCCTGTTCTGCTCTAGGAAATGAAAACAAGGTGCAAATTGGAAGGCTGTGTGTTTCAACAAGTAAATATGTTTGTTTTACTGCTAGCATCCATTAGCGGGCTGTCCTTTGAACATTTGAATGTACATACAATGTCCAAATAAAGAAATATGAAACAAATATTTATGTTTTTTCCATCAAGGTTGTGAGGTCATATCCCCTTGTTCTCATGTTTCATGTATCAGTTTCATGTGTGATAATAATAATCCTTTCTGAAGTCAAGGTACGGCAGCTTTTGTGCGGTGCACTTGAATTATGTTATTGGTGTAATTGATAGTGATTCAGTAGTTGAAGGTACTAATCCCATGATTCAGCTCATGTCTCTCAGTGCCATTTACCTCCAGATGTTTAGAGTTTGGGGTAATCAATAAAGAGGGAATAAAGATTGGCATTCACAATACTCTCCTTGACAAGCTCCAGCCGAATGTTTGTCAAGCAAATTAAACACACTTAGACTTTTCACCTGCTCCTACAACGACACCACATATGGCCATGAAGTTAAAAATAAGAAACTGTGCATACATTACCATGCATAATGCACAACTCCCTCCATTTAATATGCAAATTTTGTAAAATATTACTGAATACCTTCTGTTCGGAATGAATAAATTTGAATTGCAATTAGAATAATCTTGTATAATTAATGAAAACTGTCAATTTTGGTTCCGAAGTAATTTGATTAGCATGTTGATAGGACACTTATCAAGTTCAGTAAACTGTTAGATTACAAAGATGAAAAAAAAGAAAGAAAAAAAGATTCTAAGGATATTTTTTCCTCAACAGCTCTGACATTTTCCCTTGGCATTATAAACAAAGACACTTGCTGGCAAACTTCCTAAATAGAGTGAGTGAGAAAGGGAGTGAGGGAGGGAGGGAGGGGAGACGGAGAGAGAGAGAGAGAGAGAGAGAGAGAGAGAGAGAGAGAGAGAGAGAGAGAGAGAGAGAGAGAGAGAGAGGGAGAGGAGGACACAGATAGAGAGCCACTTGAGAAGATCTGTGAATCTCAGTGTACAGATGAAAGGGGTCCATCGTCAGGGCCCTTGAGTGAGCCTCTCATCTCTGCTAGGCTCTGCTCTTCAGCTGAGCCTGACTGTAAGGGCTCCGTTTCTCTCAAACGCTTGTAGCTTTAAGATCACATGATCACAACGATGTAAAAACCACCTGCGTGAACCTCCGGAATACAATGCTCCACCGAGACTAACAGAGAGCTCATATGGTTCTTGGGAACCCAACAGAGAATATCTATCTATTAACCATCATCAAATTGATGGGATTCGTCGTTGCATTGTCGGAATAAGGTACCATCTGCACTGTCTACACATGAACAGAGCATGTGACCTCCTTTCCCCCCCTCTTTCTCTGCTCATTAGCTACCCCAAACCTTTTTTTTCCCCCATCTCAGTTTTCAAACCCCCAAACGAGACCTAAATCGCTTGCAATACAGGTTAGGTTGAGGGGGGGGGGGGGGTGAGTGGCGGGGGTGGGGTGCAAAACATCTGTCGCGCTAGGTACCCACTCTGAGCTCCGGGTATCTCCTGCGAGGAACTTTGGGGATGTTTAATTCATAAACGCTGTCATCCATGTAAACCTCCTGATTTCATAATGACTAACTCTTGGTGGTTTAATTAATTTAATAATGCCTTTCAGAAGCCATAAATGAAAGGGTCTCTGAAGTGGTGCATTAATTAGCCGGCGCCAACGCCACCCCCTGTCAGACTGGTGGCTGTCAAATGGAGGGCAAAGCAGAGGATGGGCACAGCTGACAAGGAGGGGAGGGTCAAAGGTCATGCCAATCACGCTCATCACCACACTTAATGAGTCATAATTTGTCCCTAGTATACACATGTACCATGATCACCTTTCGGTTAATAGCTGTTATTCTCTTGTACAGTATGCGTTGAATCATGGGAAGCTTCTGGGAGGTACATCATTTGCGGTCACTTATAACACACAGTTAGTACTTGTTTACATTTGAGCCAACTAGTTAAATACTTGTTTTGGCCATTCCTCCAGTAAAGAAAATACAGAATACTCTACTAACAGTGCCAGGTTTAGCAAAAAAAAAAAAAAAAGGATTATTTCACTGTATTTTTCACATTTCTATTATACAAAGTGCTAAGTGCTACTGCAAACACATTTAAAAAAAAACTTGTATTCACGTCAGATAGCAGCATAGCTTCACATTAACGGTGGGGCAACCCCATGCATGAGTACACAAAATCATTCAAGCAGTCGGATTATATTCCAAACTCAACTCATCTCATAAGGAGGTTGTTTTTCTTGTTTAACTAATAAATAAGAACCAGGGATGCTTGTGTCTGTCCATTTATTACCATAAAAATCAGCTGACTGATCTAGCTCCGTATCTGTGGAGGCAATTAACTGTTTTGAGAGAATGCGTAATACGGGACTTTGTAATGGTATCATTTGGAGTCAAGGCACAGATGCGCCGTGCGAAGCCATACTGTAATTAGAGAGAAACGCTGTACAGGTTTTCCACTAATTAGCAAATTATGCTGAAAATAGCATCAAGCTAATTAACAGTTATTATGGCATTTTTGAAAGTATGACTTTAATTAGCAAAGTCCTGACGCAGGCAATTTCAAACTCGTCTCCAAGAAGATGAGGAAGAAAAGAAGGAGAGAGAGAGAGAACAAAAAAAAACACAGGGCATGATCAAGAAGATACCCAGATTATTATGATGCCTTGAAAACGAAAAGAAGGGAAGAGAGGGAGAAAATAAAAAAAAATAAAAAATACAGGGAGAGGGGGAGAGTGAAAGTGAGACAGGGACAGAGGGAAGAGGGGGAGTGAAGCTTTTGTGTGTTGTGTCTGAATCTCCATCCAAATGAGGGGACATGTGTGCTGTGCCATGCTGCCAAGAGCAGCCCTGTGCCGTGTGCCCAGTGTCAGGTGGCAGCGGCTCACCCCTCAGCAACCAGGCGAAGACGAGAGCGAGCTCAGCTGGTGCCCACAGCCACTCACTTATTCTACTCCGCTGCACATTAAAGGAGCCCCCGAGTGGAGCCAGGCAAGCAATGCCAGCCAGTCAGTCAGTCAGTCAGTCAGTTTTTCAGTCAGTTAGTCAGTGCATCTTTCTCCAACAGTTCTATTCACCCTCCCACACTGCGAAGTCTGGGCTCACTGTTACTGTATTGTGACAGGAGACTAAACAAGGAAGCTTTAAATACACTTATTATTAATGCAGCGAAGAATGTTGTATTTTTTTGTGTGCAAATTAGCAAATTAAACACACACTGATCCCTGCGTTTGGGTTGTGTGTTCAAACGAAAAGTGTGAACTTGTGACTGGCACCACATTTTTGGGATCCATCCCCCATGCTCTGAGGGAGAGAGCAGAGGAGAGAGGAGAGGAGGACAGAGGAGGAGAGGAGGACAGTGGAGGAGAGGAGAGGGGTGGACCCGGGGGTCTTTGAAGGCCCGGTGTGGGAGGGAGAACAGAAGTGTGCCTAGCCCTAGGCAGCGCACGGCTCAGGCCCATTAGCTCCACTGACCTTGCCCGTGCCTTTGTCTTTGTGCTCTCCTCCCGCTGCTTCCCCTTCTCAAGCATTCCCTTTTTGTTGTCTCCGAGAGAGATTGGGAAGGGGGCCATGGCTTTCGGCTCTCTCCGCCTCCCGCCTCCCTCTCCCCTTCTCTTCCCCTCCCCCTCCTTTCCCCTCCCACCCTCCTGCCCTCCCCTCGTCTTACCTCCACCCCGCAGCTCCCGTCCCAGAGGGCTCGTCCAGTGACACCCCCCCCTCCCCCCTCCCACCGCCCAGCCAGTGGCCACCTCTCAGCCCTATGGAACTTGGCTGTAGGGGGGCCAGGCCATTAGGCCTCCAGAGAAAACGGGGCCCGAATCTCCGCACTGCAGGCCCCACATACGTAAGCCCTCGCTGGGCAGCCTGCCTCTTTATTGCCAGCCTCTCATTTGAGAGGATGGAGCCTGGCTGCCAAGTTTTGACACCGCCACATATGGCCTCCTCCATCAATCGGACTAATCAAGCATCAAGGGGAGGCAGGACCAGCTTAATTGCCAGCCAGATATAGCTGCTCTCACTTGACACACAACCTGAAATAGATACAGGTCTGAGGAGAGCTGACAGCAGATAAATGACTGCAGCCATTGTTGTAAGAGTGATATCAAAATACACTACCCTTAAGATACGGCTTCAAAACCTCTCTCACAAATCCTACCACTGCTATTATTATAGTAATATTATCGGGATTACAATTAGTACTTCCCTTCTTATAATAATAATAATGACAACTTTGTTATTGTTGTACAAACACGCTGTGATGCATTTATTTTGTTGCCATAGTGATAATATTGTCAACAAAACACACTCTGCTCTTTATCTGCTCACTTACTTAAGACAATGCTCACTTGTGAAATGAGGTAAGGGGGGGTCGTCCAGTCAGATGTGCTTATCTACTACAGTAGCTTCCATTCCCATATTGCTCCTACAGAGACCTCCAGGCGTTCTGTCTGCTGCTGCCTGTTCCTCCACTTCCTGACTCCCTGCACCCCCCGCTGGCCTACCAGCTACGGAATAACTTAGCACAGGCAACGAGGAGGGAGAGCAACACCCGCACATCCATTCATCTAGGGTTTCCCTGTCACTGTCTCTTTCCGTTTGTAAACACTTCAGGGGCCGGTGGTCAAAAAACTGGCTTTTGTCCGTTCTGTTTTTCCCCAGCCCACTCACATTCAGCTCAGAGGCAACAAGTGACAGATGGCTTTCATCGTCTCAGCGTCTTTAAATACTGAGGCGATGCGATAACATCTGGGTTGAATGTCAATCGGTGAATACACTCTGAGATTGCGCTCAGTTATGCTATGTTAGTTGTTCTGCATGCCGAGCTCTCTACACGGCCTGCTTTGCATTTCTTGATGTGGGTCATGTAAACCTCCAGAATAACACATGAGAATGAGTGAGGAACATTTCAATATCATCACTGGATACAAAGGGAGAGATATGAATAATAAATACAGCACGGTGATGCTGTGTTTATGAGACCATGCTCTCTCTCTCTCTCTTTCTCAGGACACCTCTGAGAGCACCATGGGAGTGACAGGATCCTAGCTTTCTCCTGACTCTCTGGGCATGAAACCAGGCCGAGTGGGGGGGTCAGTCGTTTCTGACTGATGTTGAGAAATGTCCAACTTCTACAACATCACATTGACAATGTCATCAGACTCATTCTAGTCCTTTCATTAGATTTTTTTAGGGGTTATACACACCTGTGATCGTTGGGATTGGCTGACAGCAAAAACACCCCAGATCCCAAGGGATCTGTCAGGAAAGGCAACTGGATCCTTTGAGAGAGTACATTCAATACATATACCATCTATTTTGTGTGGTTCCATTTGATGCGATATTAGCATACTTATTTGTCGAGAATATAGATTGATAGATTTCGGAAATTCAGAAAGATATAGGTGTTGTGAGTGTGTGTGTAATCCTTGCCCGTCGTGATGTTTATTTAACTCTGCTCCTCTCAGTCTGCCTGCTTGCTGTATTTACATGTTTAATTGAGAAGTACGCTGACGCTTTCTCTGCCCATCTGGTGAGTCCCTTCCTCTTATCACGCTCATTCCTCAAACTGACAGCTTTCCTTCTCTCCCTCCCTCCCTCTCTCTCTCCTTCCCACTCCCTCTGTTCTCTCCCTCTCTCCTTGCACCCATCTTTTTTCTCTCCCTCCCTCTCTCTCTCTCTTTCTCACCCTCCCCTCTCACGATACCCGCCTCTTCTGTGAAGTAACTCTATTTACCTTCTCTGACTACTTAAACCCAGACGACGAATGACAAACGTGTTTTCGTGACAATTAAATGTTCTCAAATTCAATCTTTCAACGCCAGTTGCCGTGGTAACCCGAGACTTGCACGGCGGTAAGAAGTTGGGATAGGCTTTGGTTAAATGAAGACACCAGGCACAGGTTTACCAGACACATGATGGAGCTAAAGGGGGGGAAGAGACGGAGGGTGTGTCCCCCCCCCCCGGTCTCGGTTGTTTTTTCCCCCACGTCTAAATCACTGTCTGTCAGAAGCAACATGTGTGTCATTGTACCCCCATCAGCGTGTCCCATTGTACCCGGTGCCACTTCTGAAGAGCTCCCTCTTATCAGCCGAGTGTCAGAGAGTCCCTCCCCCCCACTCCCCCCCTCCTCTCCCCCGTTTAAAGGCTTTTCTATTAAGAGCAACGTTGTGTCCCTCCGATAGCGGCGGAGCCCTTCACTTCATCATTCATGAATCCCAAAGGGCATCAATGGACTTCAGCCTCTCCTCCTCACCCGCGCCGGCTTTGTCATCCACTGCCCGTGAGAGCAGGCTAAATGAGAGGGGAGAATCTGAAGAGGCATTGGCTCTATGGAACCAGGAAGAGGAAGTGGCCTATCAAGCCAAAGCACGCCTCTCATCAGTGGTCCGCTGGAACGCATCGTCAGTGGTGCCTGAATGTGCGTCAGAGGGGCTGAAGGATTGGGTTGCAGTGGCTTTTGGCCATCTCTTCCGCTTGTTTCGTATCGCCTCTTGGACGCCCCGCTGTTTCGATGCAGCCAGCGTCAACTGCGGCGTCTTCACAAGAGGACAAGAAGAAAGTTCTTGCCGTGCTCGGGCTCGGGAACACACAGAGAAAAAAGGATTGCAGGACTCTGCGCGGCGATAACTGTGTGGGCTGGCTGTCACAACCTCCAAGAAACTCGAGGAGTGGGGTTCACTTTCTCCTCTTCTCCTCTACCCTCCTCCCTCACTCCCTCCCTCCCTCCCTCTCTCCCTCTCTCCCTCCCTCCCTCCCTCCCTCCATCCTCGGCAGTGTGAAGCCCCGCTGTGGGCCTCGACGTGATCAGCAGCATCCCCACCATGTCTCCTCATTATTGAGTAAATAGGTTTGGGCATGTCCTCAGTAAACAAAGCCAAGACTGACAGTTAAGGGAGAGCAGGGAGAGGGAGGCAGCCTCGTCCCCAATTAGAGTCGCCTCAGGCGAAACTTTAAAGAGGAGATCAATCCTACAGATCGCTAAACTGATCCTGTCACAGGGGCCGGGCATATTCAAAACGGCGCGCGGTGAGCAGTTCTCAGTACAGTTTGACTGTGCCTGCTAATGACTTGGGGGTAGGCTCGCGCACCAGGACACACCCCCCACTGCGAGGCTGCTTTGATTGACGGGTGAGATCGGACCTCAGCTGCAGCTCCCTGCACAGTGGGGGCCAGATGGGGAAATAGCGATTTGCGTTTTTTAGTATGCAGCACCTTCGCTGACGGAAATTCCCTAATTGTCTCTCTTACTTACCTGCGAGGTGGTTTTCTTATCAGGAAAGCAGTCCACACTTCAGAAATTCATCTAAGTGTTTTTTTTCTTCAGTTTTTTCCTTTTCTTTCATACCTCACTCCTTTGATGCAGATTGATTAAAACACACTGGGCGGTCTCTTAGCTGTCCCGTTCCGGTGTCAAAGTAAGCTTTCACTGATATTGTAGCAAAACGTTAATGTTAAGAAGTACATGTACATATACCCAATATACCCTCATGAGGTTCTGCAACAAAAGCTTTGATTACAAGTGAATATATAACAAACTAGATATCCCAGACACGCATGGGTGATGGGAGCTCCCAATCACTGAGCAAGAACAGAGGAGATGAATATTTAAATGAGCGTATGATGATCTATCTGAGAAATTCCTTTTTTCATCTAATCACCCGTAGAAAGGCGAAAGCTGTTCAAACCTGTCAGACCTATTGTTAAATTGCAGATGCATTTTCCATGCCACTAAAGATAAAGCAAATCTTTAAAGGGGTTGGTTTTGGTTGTTTGCTTGCCTTATTGAGAGTCCTTCACTTGCAACTTTATTTTTCCGGATTATTGTAAATCCCCGGTACAAATCATATCATGAAATCATGTAGCTGGGACATTGGATGTGTTCTGCTAATGCTCAAGGAAGATCCCCTGAGGGAGTCATTGAGTGGGGAAGGGAGGGAGATAGGGAAGGAGTAAGAGAGAGAGGGGAAGAGAGAGGAGGAGAGAGAGAGATATGGGGGAGAGCAAACCACAAAAGGGAGGGACAGGGTGAGAGCGAAACAGGAGGAAGGGGGAGAGAGAGAGAGAGAGAGAGAGAGAGAGAGAGAGAGAGAGAGAGAGAGAGAGAGAGAGAGAGAGAGAGAGAGAGAGAGACAGAGTGAGGGAGTGAGGGAGGTTGGCGGCAGTCAAGCTGCTCTTTATCCTGACAGATCTCCTTTACACACTAATTTCCTTGTTAAAGAAGAGAAAATGGCACTCAATCCGGCAAAATCCTTTTCTCCTGCCGTCGCTCTGTCAGCCAGGGGATGAGTGGATACAACCAAGCTTTCCTCAGCTCCCGCCCCCCGCCCCCTGTCTTCATGGCTCAAAGTTGTTACATAGCACAACCATGCAGCCAGCCAACAGTAGAGCCACAATGAGCAAACCGTAGGCCCACAATCAAATGTATGTGTGATACACCGTGCTGCATATCTGTGTTTCACAGCATTCATTTCAACGCGAGCTGCATTTTTTCTTCCTCATAGAATCGACATTGAATTGGATCGTAGACATTGCAAACAAACATGGATAAACAAATCGAATTCAAATCTTCCCATGCGCCGTAGCCGTTGTCTGTGTAGCATGCACCATAGCAATGACAGAAGAATAACCTTTCGATCTGCCTTGGAGTGAGGGAGGATTGCCGCATTACAGTTTCACCAATAGCACTGACACCAATGAGCAACCAATGAAGCGACACATTCATCAATGCAATGCGCGACCCTAGGAAGTGTCTTAACTGAGATTTAACATGGGGAGAAGAAGCCCCTTGTTTCATCTGAAGAATCAAGTGTCCAGTCTGCATGTTCGCCTCTCCCGAGATGACCATTTGCACGTTGCTTGTCAAGACTACTTTTCAGAAATCTCGGTAACAATTCAGATGCAATCGATAAGGAGTGACAGTTTATTTTAAGGCTTAGCTCAAGCCAAGAAAGAAACGACTCAAGCATCAAGTTGAGAGGAATGAATTTGTTTTGTATTTGATTTTTCCATTAAATTTATCACCACTCTAACCCTCCCCTCAGCCCCCCCCCCCCCCTCCCCGCCTTCTCCACCCACCCTTCTCCCTCTCTCCCTCTCCTCATGTCTTTCCCGCTCTCTCTCTCTCTCTTTCTGTCACTCGCATCACAACAAGGCTGTAAACGAGCCGTCGATATTTCCTCTCTGCTTTCCATGTCATCACTTTCATCCATTTTTGATTGTTTCACACCCTATACCCACTATGCTTTTAGAGCTCATCCATGACCTCATGAGACGATAGGCCAAAGACTTTGAGAGGCAAAGTACCCGTGCCCTTTGTAACACTTCATCATATCTGGGGGGAAAGAGTAGTGGTTGAGAAACATCATTGCTTAATGCTGGCTTGGTACAAAATGATGTGGTAAATCTGTAACAATTTTTGTCAGGGAAAACTCACAGGAGGCTTATGGCAGTAGAGTAAAAAAAAAAAAAAAAACGCTCCTGTCCTATCTCTGCTATTAAAGCCACATCCTCCCTCTCTCCTGATTCAGGGGTCATGGAGCAAGCCAATCAGTGGGACAGGCCAGTCAGAAAGCCAGTGGCGTGAGGAAGACAGGAACCAGCAGATGAAATTCATCCATACTTCTCACTTATGATGACATGATTGATTTTCCCTCAAGAGTGCTCAAATGTAGGATTGTCTCCTACAAGACCCCCCCCCCCCCCCCCATCTCCTCCATTCCTCCTCAATCTGCCCGTCTGCCCGCCCAGCAAACGGCTAATGGATAAAGCCTCTGTCTGTCTCGGGCCCATGGCGGACGCCTGACGAGTGGAAGACCCACTGCAACGAATGAAGGGTGAAATCTGAGAGTGCAATTTTCCGTCTGTCAATCTCCCTTCAAGAGAACAAGTTGACCACCAATCAGTGGAGTCGATTCAGGTCTAAGGGGTTGATGGGAGCTTTCTGAGTGACAGCGGCGTGTCATTGCATTAACAGAGCAATGAGTGACATGAAAAGAATTTCATGAAGGAGCTGGGGGTTTTTTTTCGGTTTTGGGGGTTTGTTTGGGGTGGGGGTAGGGGACGGGGGACGGGGGGGGGGGGTAGTATTTTAAGGGTATTGGGATGTTTCATCTGCCTTGCTGAATGCATAAACTGACACATTTATGCATAGCATATCATTATGTATCATTCCAGTCCTATATCATACACATGCTGCTTCGAAATACAACCAATTAAACTAACCTTAATTATTAAAGGTAGAAAGTGAGGGAGAAACATGCCTTAAAAACTCTCGGTTCCAGTCAATTACGATAAAACTTTAATGAGGCTGGATAGAGAGCCATAAAAACTGATAGCCCCTCTGTCATGAATTATATATCCATATCGATTTTGTTTCTTTGTCATAAGATTCGCAGGTAATCGTATGTTACCACATGTAAAGTGCACTTCCCTAGCGAGGATAAATATTAACCATCAAATATATATGAGGTGTGTGTGCATTTATGGCCAGACTCATGTGGAGAGTGAAGAGGGGGGGTGGGGGTGGGGATGGGGGGGTGGGGGTGTCGAGGTGGGGGCGGTGGGGACAGGATGGAGGGTCCCATATCTGACAGGAGGAGAGGCCCTTAGCAAGGGCCCGAGTGATATGTTACCTAGTTAGCGTCACATAGAGAGGAATAAATAGTTCTTTATTATTGGTCGTCCGCCATCGGGTCTCTCCTAATAGACAGGCTGGGCTGAGTTTAAACTGCATTATCCTCCGCGAGACCGTGGCTATTACTCATGAGAGGAGGGTCTGACGTCTGAATGTGTGGGTCGCCCCCTCTCTTAATGAGCACAAACAATGTGAGAAGGAGAAGGAAGAAGGTGGGGGGGGGAGACATAATGTCAGGGGTGGAGGTGAAGGGAAGGGGGAGGGGGGGTGCTCTTCATTGAGACACTACCAAGTTGTTTGTGATGATGTATGCTCACTCTGTGGATGTTCAACAAGCCCATTGTCAGTTTGTGGATATCCGTCCATGATCCTATTACCTAATCAATCCACAGACCTTCCTCTGCTCTTCATGTTTTCACTGGATTACAACAAGGAACCGATCCTGTTTAGTAGACTTCCCAGGGCAAGTCTCTGTCTGTGTGTCTAGCTGTCACGGCCCCTGTCTCATTGGTCACTCCCAGGGGTGAAAGGTCATGCACCGGATCCCTGCGATGCCCGGTAAGGCAGCTTCCGCCACACTTCAAACGGCTCGGGGCTGGGTTAATTGATAAAGTGGCGCTCCAGTTCATTAGGCGGACAGAGCTGGCTTAACGAAGAACACAGAGGCCCTGTCACTCGGAATATGCTAATCATGACTGGGCAATACAGGTCTCTCCAGTCCTCCCTCTCTCTCTCTGTCTATCTCTTGCGCACACGCCCGCAGGAAGAGACACTCTGATACCGACACTTGTATCAACGAGAGCTATTTATCAATGTTGTCGAAAAAGAAAAGAGAGACCGCCAGAGAGAGAGAGAGAGAGAGAGAGAGAGAGCCAGAGAGCGGCCCTTGGGTGTTATTGAATATAAATATATAATGACGGATGTAAAAAATGCATCATTTGGCCTTTTCACGAAAGGCGAGTTGTAATATGGCGCCAGGTGAGCGCTGTACTTGACGTACACACTGGAGGTGAGGGTGTCAGGGGAGAGCTCGCCAGAGCGAGAGGAGTTTTTTTCCTCCTCTTTTTTTTATTTTTTATTGTTGCCCAGCCCTTCCGCTTAAGTGCACATGGCTGGGAGGAAGGCGAGACCTCCAGCGCTGACCTCTGCGCATGTATATTTAATAGGCCATCAGTTGGCCGGGGCTGCGCTCTGATCAGGATTCAGAGAGAGGCTTTGAACACCCCTGTGTATTCCTGAGCATGCAGCCTCAAGCTGCTCTCCCCAGCTGTGTCAATCCCGACACCACTGTTACAGACACACAGACAAGGCGCCGGGCGCTACACTACTACGGCCCTAATGACTACAGAGAAACACGCGCGCGCGCACCCCGCCACAAAGCAATAACAGTCGGCGTAAGGTGCTCTGCTCCAGTCTAATGAGAGTAAAAAGGGAGGGAGGAATAATGGGAGCCCGTGGAAGTGCTGTTCGGTATCGGACAGGGAGATATCGTTCCCTATGTGTTCCCTTTAATAATGACACCGAAGGCAATCTCGGGGCCGCTGCTCGATGCACATCGGTAACGACTGGGGGAAACAAGATGGCAAACAGGGAAGTGCCACTCGTGTGTCTTTCCTTTAACAAGGTATCACTGCGCTTTCGGAGTCAACGCTCCCGTGTGTGTGCGTGCGTGCGTGTGTGTAGGGGTGGGCGTGTGTGTGTGTGTGGGGGGGGGGGGGGGCTGTGCACGTGTGTGTGTGTGTGGGCAGCTTAACGAGGGCGGTTCATTTGACAGGCAATTAGTTTGCGGAGCTGCTATTGACAGGCCCTGTGCTTGTGTTTGTTCAACAGCTCTGGGTGAGTTCCACGCTCCCTGGGCTACGTGACAAAGCAGTGCCGACAGGGAGCTCCTGATCTCCGTGGAGCCTGCTAGGCTCACTCTGTGAGGCTGAGGGGGAGGGGAAGGGCGGCGGGGTAGGGTAGGGTGGGGGCTAGAGGGCTGGGGGGTGGGGAGTGTAATGTGACAGCCTGGTGGAGAGGGGAGAGCAGGGGGAAAGAGATACAACAAAAAGCCCGGAAGGGTCTGTGAGGTTGGGCTTACGAGTTAATTTTGCCTTACCACCCTTCGCTTGCTAAGGTCTCTGTTTGAAGAAGACGGGGAAGCTGCGGCGTGATTTGGTTGTTTGATGGTGAGTGTGAAGACGAAGCTGTGCGCCCGCCACGCACACACGCACACACACACACAGGACACAAAGACTGCACACGATAACAGATATGGAATGACACGCAGCCACACCAACACACACAGCCACACACACACACCATCCATCCAAAGAGCAACTCCCATGTGCAGAGCACATCCTCTAAATCCCCATATTGTAATGAAGAGCCATCCTTCTGCCGAGGCAACCACTGCGCTTGTAGAGGCGGCCTGATCAATATCATTATTTTCACAGAGGATCGAAGAGCCTTCACAGAGTTAATGGGGGATTGAGGTGGTAAACGTTTACCCTCTCACAGTCAGCAGTGAGAGCACTACCTCTCCCTGACACCCAGATGACAGAACCACCAAGCCCGCTGTTGACACACTCTCTCCAGGCTTTTACTACGGCCCGAGTCTTGACAGTGCACTTAAGCACATCACTCACTCTAAGCGGTGTCCAAAAAGCCCTCGGCCGGAGGAGGAAGCCGAGATCGCCAAACGAAACACGAACGACAGTCCCTCCCCGTCGACGCCTTTTTTCAAACTCTCGGATCAGGTGTTGCATTTGTACTGAGAAAATGAGGCCTAATCTGCAGCTGGCCACCCCGAAACCACATTCTCCTGTACGGCGGCGTATGCTAAACAGCTATTCGGGGGCCCACAGATGCATTGCTGTAAAATAGCTCCCCTGTCTGGCTATCTGCATCTCCCAGATGGGCCCCAAGCTGTGCCAAACCGCTCCTCGTCAACGGGCTATGAACTATGGCGTCACGTGACCGCGGCAGATACGGGGCTCCGCTTCTGTCTCGCCTTGGCACGTCGCTCCCGCCCGATGCATCATGTCGGGGCAGCGAAGCCACGCGTCTGTCAGGACCGAGGGAGCTGACGGAAAGACGAGTGAACCTTATCCGGCCCGGGCGCGGAAAGTTTGAGTCAGTGGCCGGAGAACAGGACAAGAGGTTTTTTCTGATTGGGTTGTAAAAAAACACTACACAAAAGAAGTTCTCACAATGACGCCAGCGAGAGAGGGTGAGAGAGTCGTGTTGATTCGGCCTCGCAGGAGGGGTGTGACAGAGCCGGGGCGAGATTTCACGGGACATTTCGCCATGATTCATTGAGTTATTGGTTTCCGCCCTGTTTTAATCGCTCCACGTCGGAGCCAAAACATCTCGGAGGATCCTCCAAGAGAGCTCTTTCCCTCCACCATTCAGCAGAATGGAATTTGTGTTGCGAGTGCCTCACGTCATTGGAGGCGTCCTCCACAGCTTCGGGGGCCCTAATCTAAACCACATGGAGGCCAGGCAGCGTCCGGTTACGGCCCCTCTACAGACTGGGATGCGATCCCATTGGCTGCCGAGAGGATGGGAAATGGTGTGTCTCGGTGGAGAAAGACAACAAACAGATTCTAAGTAGGAGCCACAACATAGCTAAAGCACACACACATTCACATGCAGATAAATATACAGACACAAATGTACACACATGGAGACATGTCCAAATACACATGCACACATAAGCATATAACCGCACACACACACACACACGCACATGCACACACACACACACACAGACAGAGTTCCTAATACAGTCCTGTGTGCCTGCAGAGGCTGTTTGCTTGACATGATGGAAGAATGAGCAGCGGCCTCTGTAATATTGCTCCTATTCTTCATTGACAAGCATATATATTTTTGCTGTTCCCTACTGACTTCACAGCGCTGAACTCCATTTATGAATTATCTGACACATTTCTCGCTATTTTTCTGACAGGAGTACTCAGAGGAAATTTCAAGGCACCTTTCTCCTGACAAGTAGAAATATCAATATTTGAATAAATTGCAGATTTGGATCTCTTCACATGGATGCACTGCCACGCTGTGTGCGTGCGTGCGGGTGTGTGCGCGTGTGTGTGTGTGCGAGAGAGAGAGAAAGAGAGAGACAGGGAGAGAGAGAGAAAAAGAGAAAAAGAGAGAGAAAGAGAGAGAGAGAGAGAGAGAGAGAGAGAGAGAGAGAGAGAGAGAGAAAAAGAGGTGTGTGTACGGGTACAGGAAAGGGGAAGGGGTTTGTTTCATTCTGTTACCACGGTCTTATCCCCCAGAGCCCGCAGGCAGGAATCTGTATGCAGCATTTCATTAGGCGGGAGCTCCACTGAGTGACATATAAAGCACACCTCGCCGTCGACCTGATGAAGTTTACTTCCCTCACACGACAAAAAGCCACTTTGTAAAACTCCCCTTTCTCCCACGGAGGATGACAGAGGGTGATGGCTGAGCAACAATCAAAGAATCATGAATGTTGTTTCAGAAAGTGACAGGCCTATCTGTACACAAATGTGGCTCTTGGAAGGGAAAAATGCAACTTCAGAGTATTTTTCCCCCCGTTCACTCTGAGCGGATTAAGCGGGGCTTGTTGGAACTGACAGTGTGCAAAACATGATCCCCCAATTTGAAACATGGAAGACAACGGCTTGCGTGAAAAATGGCATAAAACATGAAAACGGACAAAAACTAGACTCACACATCCCTTACATCCCGGTCTTACAAGGAGCTGAAGACGCAGACTGTAACACTTAACTCTCCTAACACAACTGCCGCGGTGAAAAAAGAGAGAAAGAGACAGTCAAAACCTCTATAAAACCTCCATCTTCCACCCCGCACAATTCAATAATTCACAAGTGGATAAAGCTGGCATGGTGGCAGCATGCTGATAAATACACCTGGATTGGATGAGAGGTCAGTGTCAAACATCCATTACACTGAGCCTTGTCTCCTGACCTCTGTTGGCTGATACGTATGAGAGGGTCCTGCCTATCTGTCTCACTCTGTTTAGCTGCAGAAGCTGCCATGCTGTCTGCATGTCTGCTGCTGTTGTTGATAGATCATTCCACACCGATTCGACCCACCCCCAATCCCCCGACCCACCCAAGCACCACCCACCCAGCCAGCCAGATTTGTTGGAGCCTGAGAAATGACTCTGCCGTGTGAGGTCAACTCAGGTACCGGGGGAGGTTGTGACCTTGTGACCCCCTGAAGGAGACCCCCCCCCCCCGGCCTCAACTCAGCGTTGTACTTTCTCCATTTCGGACGGAAAGCAAAACACGAATCTCACTGTGCGCCTCCTGGCTGATCCAAGTAAAGAGGCATTTACCCACGCTCCCGCGCTCAGGCGACAATCATCTGACCTGCCATTTCTCCGCCAGCGTCGAGCTGACACTTACAACAGAGAGGTGACGCCATGTGGGGTTGTCCATCCTGCGCCGCGTGGCCCTTATCTCCTCTCCTCTCCATCTTCCTCCTCCTCGCTCCTCCTTGTGTGCACAACTTAATAAGCAAGCAGGGGTAGCTTCCCATTATGGAAACCCCTGGAACGAGGCCCGGACGTCTCCCTGTTATCTGGGTTCTCCATCTGGAGCACTCTCTCTCTCACACACACACACACACACTCGCTTTCGCTCTCTCTCTCTCTCGTTCTCGCGCTCTCTCACCGTCTCTCTCGGCCCCCTCTCGTCCAATCTCACTGTGTGTTCTTCTGAGCCAGGACCGTCGAGATGGCTTTCACTCTCCACTGGGTACAATGAGATTGGCCCACCAGGTAGACTCTATCCGAATCGGCAGGCGTTATTTCCATAACGTAACAAAACAGAACAGAGCTGTGACATTGAATAAAACATCGCTGGTGGTCTGACACAACACACAGTTTGCGTGCAGCTGTTGAACTCGTCAACGCAAGGCTTTCCCAGTATGGATGAATACCGACACGAGTGCATTTCTACATGTGTTCATCCGTAAAACAAATTGAAAGACTTCACAGCTAATGCGTTAGATCTTGGAGTGTTTAAATGTTTGCGAGTGATTTGCTCCTAGGTTAACCTCTGTTGCCCCTGGATGCAGGTCTGTCTCGATCGCTCTCTCTCTCTCTCCCCTATCAGATCCCGCCTGACTGCCTCATAACCAGAGGATATGGTTAACAGACTAATAAAGATTACACTGAGGTCAGCGAGTCACTAATCCCCGGCATTATTAGTACAAACAAAGCCGACAGATTTACGCCATATACCTCATCACATCTGAGTGCCATGCACGTGCACAGGGTCCAAACTTAATATGGTGTGACTTAAACCATACAATGAGAGGAGAAAAATAAATAGTCTAAGAGCAACGTCGCTGGCGTGGCCGGGCCTCTGTGAGCCTATGTCATCACTCCCCTCCGCCTGAGCTGGGCTCCCCCACCCCAGGGAAGGGCCAGTGATTACAGGGGCTCAGCTTCCCTCTAAGAAAGCAAACCGGAGCTGCAGTCCAAACACGGCCGAGCCAGCGGTGAGGGAGCACAGCTAACGCCAGGCGGCTCGGGTTTAGCGTCGCCTCCGACCCCGGCAGGCCCAAGGACCCGCGTTAGCCCCCCCGAGCCTCTGTCCACCCCCCCCACCCCCCGCCACCTCTCCCAACCCTCACCCACCGCCACTCCCCCCCCTCCCACACACACACACACACCCACACCAACCCCTAACCCTGGCCCCCCACCACACCACCCCCACCACCCAGCCTCCCCACAACAAAAACAAACTAACAGCACATACGCCGGCTGGACTGGGAGGAACGGCTGCCACCCTCACTGAAGGGGGAGGCGACGAGATCTGATTTGGATTTGCGCTATCACACCATGTAATGACTACCAGACCGCTGTCCTGTCCTGTAGGGGTTCGGTCCGATCCACCAGCTACAACCCCCGACCCACCCCACCCGCCACCCCCACCACCCCCATCCCCGCCAACCAAGCCCCAGAAACAGATGGGGAGGCATCCCAGAAATGTTCTCTCCCTTCGGGGACATGCGGTTTTCCCCATCATTATATAACTGTAAACTCCTGGATGTCAGAGATTGGGGATAATAACTTTCAGATGTGGCCAGCCCGGGCCGGGGCTGGGAGTGGGATCTGCTGGATGGGAACAGTTATTCGGCGGGGAGGAGGAAGTCCCGGAGATTAGGACTAAGACGTGACGCGGAGTAGAGCAGGATCTGGATCTGAGTGGCCTCCCTGCTCGGGCTAACACACGAGGCACTAATAGTGGCCGTGTGGGAAGGAGAGTTCCCGGCTGTCTGTCTGTGGGAGGGCGGGATCACCAGAGGGTCCAATTAATACCCCAAACTGCAGGAAGTCGTGTCATCGTGTTAACATGCAGAAATCAAGCCAAAGTGCTCAGGCATGATCCGACGCTTTTAACAGTCGGTATGAATTTTTCCGATGAATTTGACACGACTGCACCCCCCCACCCACCCACCCACACCCCCACACCACCCCCCCCCCCAGACACACACACCCACACCCACCCCACCCGCTGGCCAGCCTCCCCCTAAATCAGAGAGGCACAAGCCCTCGTCCATGAATGACTCTGATTTATCTATCTAAATCATCTTTATTGGTTTATTTCACCTGGCTAGTGAGAGCAGCCAGACCTGCTGTGGGCAGAGCTAGGTGTTCAACAGACCGCGTGGTTTAAAACATCCCCTCTTCCTCGGGAGGGAACAACCGCCCCACATGTATATATCGGCGGATAAAGCACGGCAAAGACACCTTCCTGTTCTTTTTTTTTCTTCTTCTTCCCTGTTTTCTTAGAGAGTATACAGAGCCCTGCTGAACAAGCAGACGAGTGTTTTTTATTGTAAATCAATATACTGATCGATCGGCAGCCTGGCTGTTGAATATGGATCAATATCACGCCGGCCGGTGCAGGAGATCTGATTTAAATTGGTGAGAGGAGCCCACAGCAGGTTTCCATCATGCGGTAATTCAAGACATGGGAACATAAGTCAGATGGATTGATATAGACTAGCCAGGACCTTTCTTGCCACTGAACCAGCACAAGGAAATTTCTGTCATATATCATTAACACTGTTGAGGCAGGCTGTAAAAGAGGGGAAGGTTTGGGGGGATGGGGGGGGGCAAGGATGTGTGTGTGTTTGGGGGAGAGGGGGGAGGTGGTGGTATCCCACCTAGTCACAATGCAAAATGGGGTCAAACATTTTTACAACACACGGTTGTTAGGATGAATTCGACTCTCGTGTTTGTCTACGCAGATGTGGTGCCAACACAAAATAAAGAGTGCCGGGCTAATGCAGTAAGATAGTGAGAGTCCTTTCCTTGCTCTCCTCCCACACACCGCAGTGTGGTTACGTTGTGTGTAACCTCTGGGGTTGATTACAGAGGGGTTAGTCGGAGATACATACTGCAAGCTGTTATTCATTTACAATACAAATGTCTTTGAGCAAACTGGGGAGATGCTGTTGTTCTGTTTCATCAGGGCTGTGAAATGAATTATCTCTATTTTGGCGTGGTAGTTGTTTGAATTCATAACAATAACAGCAGCGCCATAAACTGCACGTCCCCCTGTGAGTGGTGGATGTGTATATGTTTAAAACGAAAAGTGTATATGTGTTTTTTTTTTTAAACAAACAAAAAAAGAGGGTCACCCCTGACATTCATCACTTGTACGTGATTCCTGGACAGAGAGTCACTGTTCCAAATGACAGCATTGTAAAACAATAAAAACAGGGCTATACTTAGAAATAACTTGTCACTTTTAATAAATGACACTGGTTCAGGCCTCTTTCTCTGGGGCTTCTCCTGCGACGCATCCCAGGACCCCTGGGCCCAGCGGAGCGGGCAGCAGACCAACTCGTTTCCCCGAGGTAACTGATGACCCTATCCCAGAATCCCCCTGTCTTTGTCCTGTGACCTCACGCCAGTGGGAACGGGACCATGTCCGATAGAACCCTCCGACAGCTTCCCATCCTAATCTCCGCCATGTCACACTACAAATTGCTACATTCAGAAAATGGAAATAGATTGAGGTGGAAAAGGTGGGGAGGGAGGGAGGGAGGGAGGGAGGGAGGGAGGGAGGGAGGGAGGGAGGGAGGGAGGGAGGGAGGGAGGGAGGGAGGGAGGGAGGGAGGGAGGGAGGGAGGGAGGGAGGGAGGGAGGGAGGGAGGGAGGGAGGGAGGGAGGGAGGGAGGGAGGGAGGGAGGGAGGGATGTGCATCGACAACCAGTCCTCTAAGAAAAATACTGGAGGAAAGAAGGACTGGGGAGATCCCAGAGAGGAATCACATCTCAGTGAGCATATTGATCTGATTTACAAAACCTCCAGTCTAATGCGAAACAAATGGCGTGGGCGTGAACTGGTACTTAACCATAAAACCCCAGCATTACTCCGTCTCCGATGAAATACCACATATATCCCTCACCAGGGCCTAATGTGCTGTTTTACGGCCAGATACGACTGAGGTTGACCCAACAGTTTGTTTGACAATTAGGGGGAACCTAATAAGGATTGAATAGGAGTGAGAACATGCCAAGAGAAAGAAAGGAGACCCTTTTTCAAAAGAAAAAAAAAAACCTGAAACAACACTCGGCTGTGTGACCTAAATGCGATTCATAGAATCCAGGGCTGTTTGAGAAGGCTCTTGCGTCATTAATGCTTTAAGAAACCAAACAACATCTTAAAACAGCTACAGAGTTTAATTATAAAAGGGAGCTGTTAAATATTTGAGCTGGAGCAACATGTTTTATTTAGTTCCAATTTAATTTTCAATAACTTATGATTTTGATCATGTACGACTGTGCACAATTCCTTTCATATGAATTATTCTTGATATTTTTTGTTCTTTTGTCAACACCAAAGAATCCTCAACACTGTGTTCCGCTTGAATGGCAGTGCTACATTCAACAGAGTCCATAATAAAATAAAAAATTTGGCAAACCAGATAAACACTACAATAACAAGTATATGACCAGTATTGTGATCAGCCTTTTCTTCTGAATGTGTGTGTGAGTGTGTGTATGTGTGTGTATGTGTGGGTGTACGTGTGTGTGTGGGTTTGTGTGTGTGTGTGTTTGAGGGCCAGTGTTGCTTTTGGCCCAGCCTTCATCCCATCACCCCAGCTCTGGCCTTGTTCCTGTCAGCACAGGGAACCAGGGGAGTGGAGAGTGGGGGAGAGAGAGGCAGAGGAGGAGAGAGAGAGAGGGGGGGGTAGGGGCGGTTAGGAGGAGGGGTTGTCTCCACGGACAGATGGACTGCTCTTTCTCAACACATGTGGAACCATGTTTCGTCTTTCACTGCCGTCAAGCTGGAGCCGAATCCGTCGCTCTGTTGGCCCGCACTGCTCTCCCTTACCACACACCTCACTCTTTAGCACACCACACACACACTCACACACACACACACACACAAACATCTCCTTCTCTCTCCGTGCACACATGTTAAAGTCATCACCCCTGCTCAGCACTAGTAAAACACAACACCCCCGGCTTCTCTGCTGTTGTCAAGTCTTGCCATTAGCTGATGCCACTGGGGAATCCTACCCCAGTGAGGTGGGAGTCCCCAGGGAGGCAAAGGCACCGCGTTACGTTCAGCCGCCACTCATGTGAACCCAAACATGAGAGCATAATTTGGAAAATATCATTTATACTGTGCGTCTTTGTACGTGTCTTGACATTTACAAACTGCGATAAAACTGACACGAGGGAGGAGGGAATAGAGAGCAGGGCCGAATAATTTGAGGTAATGTTTTGCTTCGTGAACAGTATTACCCAATCCTGGATGTTGGAGCGCTGGGAAGGAGGTTCTGGCTCCGGGGGCTGCACAGAGGGTCTGGGTTTCATTTTTCGGCAAGTGCAAGCCAACTCAGGGCTGCCAAGTACAGCTTTCGCTCTCAACACTTCCTGCTCGTCCTACTCTGGCTCAAGAGGAGACAGGCTTCACTCAAACGTCACGTCGGCCCGAGTGAGGGGTGGCCAGTCTGCTTTCTCGTTCCTCAACGGGTGTCAAAAACTCACATCTGTCACATGAATTGCATCGAGACAGACGTAAATACAACGCCAAGATGGAAAGATGGTTGAGCCACGAACATAGGCGTACGTGCATGCGTGCGTGCGTGTGCACCGTGTACACGCGTGTGTAACCCGTGCTCAGGCACTTTCATCAACTTGACTACAACACTTCAAGCCCACATTCAGAGTCTGATTGATGTGCTGTTTGATGCAAAACATCCAGGAGAAACACCTGCAGCATTCAACATCCATAACAACACAGAGTGCCTGTGACTTAGGCATTGCATCATTCTCACTCGCACTACAGACAGCGGTAGAAGATCGGAAATACTTCCTTGGTGTGCAGTATTAATTACCATCACAGATGCTGTGAAAATGTGTCATTTAGGTACTTAATAAACAGACTTCTCTGTGCGGGTTATCAAAACACTGCCTCAATGAAAACACACCCTCTTTTCCATAGCTGAAGTGTAATTAAAATGGTTTCAGAAATCCTCTATGACAGTCCGGGGCTTAGCCAAAAATGTAAATGACATTAAAGGAGACAATGAATTTAATTTTGTTTAATGTCCCCTTTCGCTGTTTCTCATTTACATCACATTTCCACAGAAAGAGCTGACCTTATAAATACTGGCATTTGTTCAGCTTTTGGAGGTAATCATGCTTTTGCAAAAACCAGATGGGAACCCACACATTTTCCTATTTGTTGTAAGAAAGGAAGAGAAACCACAGTTGAGCCGGTCAAACATTGAGTCTTTTGTTACCAGTAAACAACCTCTACAACGAGCTAGTGCACTCTGGGATATGACCTCGTAGGTGTTCCAATAAATGAAAGATTACGCAATGTCATTTGGAAAATACAGCTCGCTAATGAGGGACATAACAGAGAGCTAAGCAAAATTTACATTAGGCCAAAAATGAAATTGTATTATACCACAAACAGGTGCACAGAGGCCTCTTCAAATGAGCTTAACGAATAAAAGCCTTCCACAGCACAGACATGTGTGCTGACCAAAATAACAGAAGAAAAAAAAAGTCAATGTCATGAATTATTCAGTGGCTGGGCAGTACTCCAAAGGTCAGTACCCTTTGACCTTTGTGACAGGAAGTGAAAGGGAGTGCCGTTGACGCTGTAATAAATGGACCTGACATGTTTTGGTCTTCTTCACAGTCAGACTTTGAAAAAGAGATTAAACTGACACAGGATGTTAAGCCGTATGAACATACATTAGATTCCAGATTCATGTAGGTGCAGCATTTGCTCTGAGAAGTACACGGCTTGCATGCTATTCACAAGTAATCTGCTGCATCTCTTCAGCGCAAGGAGCACTGTGTGACCTATGAACTTTGACATTGAGAATGAGTCATTTTCTCTTCTCTTTCAACAGCATGTGCCTTCTTATTACAAAATCCATGTGTAAGCCTGAACAATGTATCTAATCTTTCACATGAGAGAAGACAAAGTCAATATGTGAGAGAGTGAAGACAGATACCAGGCTTGGAGAGTCATCGCAAATTGAGTTATGTTTGGCTTGCTCTGCTCTACACATATAGTAAATGAGGAAACCGCCTAATCAGATATTGGGCACCTCATCACTATAACTCTCCAGACTCAAATTACTGCTTGAGTAAACCTATGCTTGCACTTACTTCAAGGCACCATTAGCTTATAGATGTGACATCCGTTTCACCACTGACTTCATAACTGGGAAGATATTATAGTAACCAATTACAAATACTGTAGTCATAGCTATATGGATACAATTAGTAACGAAATGTAATTTGTGTCTTACGGAGACAACATAGTTTCCAACATTTCTATTTCCTCATTTGAAGAGGAAACTATGTTTACTTACAGTGTTGGGAAGATATGTAATATTTTTCTTTGCAGGAGACACAAGATATATGGAAATTCCTAAACACACACATACATACATAAATACAAACTGTCCTTCTCCAAAAATGAATATGAATAATGTAACAGCATCGAGAGTAAGTTGTGAAATATTCAAAACCCAACCAGTGCTGAAACTTTGTGACAGCTGTTAGGATTATATCTAATAAACTTTAAAAAAAAGAAACCTTCCTCTTTAAAAAATATAAGCAAAAATCTTTATCTAACTCTGGGAGAAAATAGGGTAAACAGATGTCTGGCTTGACCACAGGAAAATAGGACACATTTGGAATGATAAGTTTCCCAAACTCAGTCGGATATGCCAGATCCATGGGAACGCCAGTTAATGTCTTGCTAGATGCCAGCTAGCTGTGTGCGCTTTCCCCTCGTACCATCTGGGAAAATGTTACAGAGAACGCCATCAATGATTCACTCCAAATCTGTTACTTAAGGATTGCAATGCTACTGTTTTCTCTAGGAAATATGGAAGGCAGCTAGATCTATACTTTAATTACAGGCCGATGATACAGGCCTGATTCCACAATAAGGCTTGAATCACCCATCTCTGCTCACATGTAATGGAAATAATCAGTCTTAGCCAGCAGCCACCCCAGCACAGGTGCCTCCGATGATTTGCATGAGAAAATGACAGATGTAACAAAAGTGACTGTAAAACACACAGGCTTAACTGAACGCTTATCCATATGTTCGGTAAAAATGGTCCCAAAGATTGGGGCAGAAATGTCCCTGTGTAGGTCAATGTGTTGTACATGTGTACCTCAGTCAGAGTGTCAAGCCCCAGCCACCTCACACAACTGCCGCTCTGCTCTTCAAGCCTGCTCTTCCACAGCCAGTAAGATGCACCGTGGGTCTGTGGGGGTGAGCTGATGGGCTCATAGTTACGACATGGAGACAATGGGAGGGTCTAATGAGGAACATATGCTTTTGTGATTCAACAGAGACGCTCATTGTGTGAGGAAAGGGATACTCTGCTGCTATTCAGGCTCGTCACAATGAAAATCGGAGCCTTCTCTGCTAGCTGAGCTTACACTATCCCAGCCGCCACTCTTTTCCTTGTTTTTGTTCTCTCTTGCTTGACTTTAATTCCATGTGCGTTCATTTTTTTTTGCTATTGTACTTGTGTTACATGTTTTGTCCCGCAGATTGAAGAACAATGTGAGTGTGAAACCCGATGCCGGCAAGGCGGCAGGAGACACAAAGACAACATGAAAGCAGCAGAAGTTAGATAAACACAGTACATGTCTCACGTTATCCTCCTAACCTCACACATTCAGTTCATTACCGGACAAAGACACTACTTTTGGAGATTTTGGAACAGACCTCCTTAACCAAAACGCCGCCATACCGAATCGGTTTGTGTCACACCATGTGAAGTATGCCGTCTGCATTCTTACAACACTACAAAGCGATGGTCAACAGCAGCAGGGCGCATGTGTGTGTCACCAGCGAGTCGTCAGACAGCAGTAGCTGTGGTAATCCATCTAGACTCCCAGGGCAGCTCCTACTTCCTGATGCATGAGACACTGTTGGAGTGGCGGCAACAACTGCTCAGCCCTATTTGATTACTAATAAGAGAGTTGTCCCCTCTGTCAGATACCAGGCATTCTCTGCTAAGCAAACAGTGATTCCGGCAAGTCAAACATTAGCATTGCTGTCTCTCCCCCCACTCCATGGCGAGAGTTACATTGAAATCCAATGCTGAAAATACCACCCCACCCCGCACCCCCACCAGACCCCCCGCCCACACACACACACACACACACATACTGTTGTCTGGGTAAGAAAGATGAAGGAGTCTACACTGAATGCTCTGAATGAAATAACAACCTGTGGAGAGCTCTTTTAGTAAAGTGGGCACCAAAAATCTAACATTGCATCCCTAAATGTTCTCTGCTCACCGAACTGTTCCGACAGGATGATACTCTACAAAACCATGTACTTTATCATAACCTCCACATTATAGATCACAATAACAGGTTACGATGAACACCCGCTAACTATGTAAGCAAGGACAGAACAGACTTTAACAAAGGAAGAGGCTCCGTGCCAAAATCCATGTTCTCCTCAGCTAATTAGGAGAATTCCCAGTGAGATGCATCAATGATTGGAACACCTGTGCTTCAACGAACCCTATACAGGTGGCGACCGACCCTCAGAGAGCATCGAACCTGGGAAAGACGCCCCTCAACCACTCACACGGAAAAACACCCACGGTTCCCACAGAGTGGACCATAAGGTCGAAGTTAGGAAACAAACCTGGGCGCTCAGACACCCACAGGGGGAGGTCTCATACACAAATTCTTACTGCATGCACTCACTCACTCACACTTGCTTGCTCACTTGGTCGCTCATTCACTCAGACACTTGCTCACTCGCTCACTCTCTCATTCATTCATGCAGTCCCTCCCCAGCGGGACACAGGACTGATTCTGACAGACAGGTCACACAAACGCTGAAAGTGAAGGGATGGAGGGGAAAGTGGCCTACCTGTCGATGATCACAGGGTCTGAAGGAGTCTCGTTCCTGTTCCCGCAGCTCTTCTTGTCACAACACCGGCTGGAGACAAACAGAGAGCATGCGTTTCAGATCAAAACAATGTGGCTGATTCTACAAAACACTGCACAGATAACGAGATCCAAGAAAAATGGTCTTCCCTTTGGACTAAGAAGGACTGATATGATATTTCCTGTACACGTAATTTACTATTTCACTGATCCTGAGGGGTGATATAAAATGTAAATCCAACATGTTGTCGTGCTTGCCTCGGTGCTGAAGGGGGGGGGGGGGGGGGCGGGAGGGGGGGGGGTGGAGGCAGGAGACAGGGGAGTCACTTTTCACAGCTTCAGCTTTTGTTTACCTCTAATTGCCAAGCTGCTATTTCTGGTGGAGATGCAAGATGCCACCCTCAACCAATATTTCAGCAGGGCATTTATCAATTATGGCCTCAAAAGCACTAATCTATCCCCAGCACATGTTTCCATCATCTCCCTAAACATATATCTTCAGTTGTTCAAACAGGGTTTTTAATTGAAACATAATGTAAAACATTAATAGACCACTGTTGCTTTCATAAAAAAATGTTTACATATAGCTAGCTACATGCATAGCTTCATATATAAATGCTATTGATTGATGCAGTCTGGTGAGGAGATGAAAACAAATCCTTTAGGCAAACCTACTATGATTTTCAGAGCTCATTCCTCATTAAGATACAGTATAAAATACTTTTGATACTATGTTGAGAAACACTTACAGGTATCACTTTTGGACATTTAAGTAAATAATTTGCTTGATGGCAGTTGTCTCTGAAGAAATGCATTGGAATACCAACATAAAGCTACACTCCTTGCCTTATTTGCTGTTGATGGGCAACATTGTTGAAATAGACTAAATGCACTTCAGTGACAACAACAACAAAACAACAACAAATTCTGATGCACAAGCATGTTATACTGTAAGCGTCACAAATAAGTGGTTGATGCATTAAGACACAGAACGTGAGGGATGAGTTATTTCATTGCATAAGGCAATTCATGTTTATTTCTTATGCTGTGCATGCTCTTGATTCAACCAATAACTTCAACAATGCTCTGGTGTAACAAAGAAAAGGTTAACCGACAGTATCCAAATTCAATTCTCACAAAGCTCACGCTGAGCTGAACAATAACAACAAAAGACGTTTTTCCTTTTAGTATCAATGACACCGCTGAATAGCAGCGCAACATGAGAGGTTGAGATGTACGTGGTTAAAGACGCTAATAGGGTAGCTGATCATTGGTGACAGGTGGGATTAACCGAGACCGGATTCTAAAAGAGTAACAGGCATCAAACTTCAACAGACTTCATAGACCCAGCCCTGACCGTAAAACCTTTCCAAGGTTCTTGTGAGTGTACATTGAGATTAAGTAGCAATGTGTAAAATCGTCTCCGCCTTGCATACTGCTAAACTTTTTCCAATTGTTAAATTCATATAGCTCGAGTCACATTCATACCATTGCAAAAGCCAATGTGCGCATAGTTGGAAATTAAGGTATTCGAGATCCTTAAGAGATTTCGAGGCCTGTGGTCGATCGAATTTGGATTGAACGTGACCCCAATGCAAGAGATGAGAAAATTAGGAGGAAATATCCTTCTCAGCAGAATTAGGGTTAACCATATGAGTGTTATTGCAAAAATCGCTTACCTGCACATGATTTCATGCGTGAGAAGAACTCTGCACATTTCGGGATTCTTGTCTTGACCCTCATAAATAATGGCCTGAGAGAATGATACAGAAATACGTGGCGGTTACGGTCAAATACAACAAATGAAGACAGGGACTGTTAGCACCCAACTATTAAATACCATTGCATTTGCATCCATATTTCTAACGTAGGCTAATTATTATTAATATTATTTAGCTAATTCAAACTAATTTAAAACATATTTGTAAATTCGTCAGGTAAGCTACATTAGTATTTTCCGGCGATGAATGGGCCTAATAACGTCCCACAAAATAAAAGTCTCATACTAACAACTGTCAACATTGTAGAAGCTTAATAACATAGTTTCTTTAAAACGTAGCATAATATAAAATATATTTTAAGAGATAAAATGTTAATATGTAGCTACAAACATTTTGGGGATTTTGTAGAGGCCTGAAGGCTAGAGATTTCAATAAAGAGTGATCCAATAAGAAGTGTCATCAATATGCTTATAATCTGTGGATATTTGGGGGAAAGTGTTAATGGGCAATCTGTTGTTTATTTTGAGCTGCTAACAATGATCTTTCTGTGGATAAAAAGCGGTGTCTGGCGGTACGGTTGAGTAATTTTTGAGCATTGGCTGAAACAGATGGTGTGGAGCTATCAGTTCTGCCGCTCTCCCTCCCTCGATCCCTCCTCCTTCTCTCTATTCTAAGGAGCAAGAGAGACACTTTGCTCCCTTTTAGTGAGCATACAACGCAATAACAGACGTAGCCTACACAGGCATTGTAAATTAGAAGCACTTCTCTATCAAAGTATAGATGTAACAAAACTTCGCTGCTTTTATAAAGTGCTATCTTAGCTTTAGGGGGACTTTAACTGATCACTCACATCTAAATATGTCATTGTAAAATAAAAGAAATAGCATTAAATGAACCTGTTGCCTACATTACGTTGTTTTTGTTTGTTAAGCACCGGACTATTATCTGTATTGGTTTGATTTATGTCACTGTTTGCAGCTGCAGAAACAGAAATCCATAAACTGCTTGTTCTGCGTCATTGACTCACATCATTCGCAGAGGAATTTTCCTTGTGAGTAGTGGAGGCTTTTACGGCTCTATTCAAATGTATCAGCTATAGTAAATTATAGATGATGACACACGTTTTTAAATAAAATAATAATGTATACATATATAAATATATATACATATTCAAAGAAAGTCTATTGTAATTAACTTAGTGAATAGTCTCTGCATACCTTGGGGATTATGTCAAATGCTAATTTAATAAATTACAAATATAGCCTATATTAAACCTGTATGCTTCTATTTTAAGATAGGTATGCTAGGCTATGAAGCCACTGAAAAATCTCTGTATGTGAACTCTCAAATCAAACAAATTATATCAGTTCATTAAAAAGCCTATAACCTACATGCAAACTAAAAACAAGTGTCGATAAAACATTAATTAGCCTTCATCTCCCTAAAATAAATACAATTTGAAAAATATATATATATATACAAACTATAAACTATATATATAGTTTGTATATTTGAAATGTGTGAGTATACGCTAACTTTAGCATACATAAAATGAATTTGACGAGATTCAAACGTCAAAAGTGGCTATACTGTCTATTCTTGTTAAACAGGTAATGTGATTTTATTTGATACATTGTAAACACATCTCAAAAGCACATTCAATACCCTAAAGGTCATGGTTTGCATGGGTTGTGAAGAGTGCAGGTAGAAGAACCACTGTCTCCAGTGGGTAAGAGGTACTTTATGAATACAAGAGTAACCTTACCTGCTTCGTCATGGAATCGATTAACCGTATGTAAAGATCCTGTTCTGTTCTGACGCCTAAGGTGCAAAAATAAGCATTTTTAGGACTGGAACATAAGCTTTAATTCTATAATCACACTCCTTAAAATATTAGTACCATAAGTTATATAAATCGTAATTTATATAAAATACCATACATGGGCTATCACACATCATGAAAATTACAATTAGTATTATTTTGAGTCTACAATTTCAAAACCATTTAATCGTCAAGCATTTCACTTACCATTGCTGTACAATAATTGTAGTTTATAATGTATCCCATTGTTAGTTTTTTCACTGTTAGGTTCCTGAAAATTGTCAGCAAATGAAAATGTTTTAGTTATTATCTATCTTTCAATCTTTCTATCTTTCTATCTTTCTATCTTTCTATCTTTCTATCTTTCTATCTTTCTATCTTTCCATCTTTCTATCTTTCATTGGCCGTTATTCACAAAGTGTATAGGCTATATGAAAAGGGGATAATAAGATATTGAGATCAAATGTGATTATCCGCGTTGACACCTAACAGACTGACAGCCATTTTAAGTTGAATGAACTACTTTATTTTATATTCCAGCTAAATTTTAAAATATCATAAAATTACTCAAGAGATGTTCTAAAACATGTAGCTTACTTTATCTTTCTCCACAAAGTCCACAAAGGCTGTCCGTTCGATCTCCACTGGTTGACCCTGTCTGTCATACAGCGCCAAGACGAAATGGAAAAAATTTGATTTTCTGAGGTTGGAAGGCGGCTGCTTTTCATAATGTGCCCGTGCCAAGCCAACACCGCTGCGGGGAAAAGACAAGAAACCATCTCGGTTAAGTATCAGGCACGGGGGAAAGATGATGAGAGCTGATGAAAACACTGGAGATGCAGTAGCACGTTTGAGTACGGGAGATTTCTTGATTTGTCACAATAAGGGTAATCTGATGTAATGAAAGAGGGGAAAGCCAAAGGGGGGCATTGGGAGACCGTAATTGATACAGAGTATTGAGGGGATTGAGGGTCGATATGAAGAATGCGTGAGAAAATCAGATGATTTGGCATGCGTACCTTTGGGCGGCTGTGTTCGCATCCACCACCCCAGCTGTGTGCATCCATGAGCGGACTGGATTCAGTCCACCCAGCGGTTCCTCCTTCATCGTTGTCCCACCCCGCGGTATAGTTTCCTGAATCCCAAACATTTAGAACAATTTACGTGTAAAAAGCCTCCTGCGAAATTTGCCGAATAAGCGTCCAAACGTGTTATCCTTCAGGGTTTACAGGATAAGTATTAAGAGCCGTATCAGACTTGCGAGGGAAAACCCGGTCCACAGGTATTGCCTCCCTCTTCAGTCCGTCCTGGGTTGAAACGATGTGAACAATTCTCAAAGTGCTGTACTTAGTAAGAGTGGTATCCACAGACTGGAAAAGTGAATTGTTCAATCGACAAGTTTTTTTTTTTTTTTTGTAGCTATTGTTCCTTTTTGGTTTTCCTATTCACAGAAAAATCGATGGTTGTTGTTTGTGTTTGGGTGATGCTCTCAAAGTGGCAACATCCCCGAAGCACCGCATCCAAAACCTTTAGGACACAGTTGAATAAACCACTCCTGAAAAGGTGCTGCTTCTCCACAAGACAAACACAGGCAAAGGCTGATCACCGTAGAGGTGTTCCTAGTACACAGGAGAGGTGGATAAGGGGCCTTTCGCGTCGTGCAGGATGGATGGGAACATGCAAAACTAAGCCCTCTTTCCCCGAGGACTGAAATCTTTCCCGAGAGCCAAAACTCTAAACCCACGGGAGAGGCTCTGTCAGAATATGACGCTCATGGGGCGTAGCTTTTACCATATATGGTGGGCTGACGGTTCCTGTCAAGCAGCGGCACTCGACTATACGAGAACAGCCCCATAGAAGCAATCTGAGAACATTCGCTCCACTTTCCTCATGCAATGTGGTGAGTTGATTTTTTTTATGTTATGAAAATTCAACGAGGTGTAACCATCATTCAAAATCCGATCACAATTAAACAGAATTCAATCATTGTCATATTTAACATTTTATATGAATATTGTGAACGCAGTTTTCAGTGTTCCAATAACCTTTAATTATTGAAAAGAATCAGGCCTTGAGAAATGTAAGGTATTAAAATGTGAGCGTTGATAAAGAATTGTTCTTTCACAAGACTTTGTAACGAAAACAGTTATAATGGGTCTGTAACTGCATATTGTCTAAATCTTATTTATTTTTCAAAAACAGTTGACAAGCAGCCTATGGCACACAATAATTAGGCTATATACATACTTGTATAGTTTTAGCCTGTTGAAATCGAAAAACAACAATCCGAACAGTATGTTAAGTAAAATAAGTAGCCTATAGCTTTGTACAGTCCTCGGTGTTCTGAAATTAAAGTCAATGCAGCTATAGATTCGTTGGGCCAAACAAGTACAGTCGCCTGTTATATCATTCACTAAAACCAGTATTTCTTGTTACAATTGGCCACAACAGTATTTAGGGATTTAATTACGATAGGCTACATTCTGCATGATAATGCAGTGGACTATCAATCATTCACTGGTTCAATTCCTTTACATTTGTCTGAGCATATTTCCTGACCCTGGTAGTTATTGGATTTGAACAGGTATAATAACACTAACAAACTAATTTGCATTGTGTACTCTGTGTTTCACAATAAAGAAGTCGCTCGGTTTTAATTTTCTAGGCTAACTAAAGCACTGTCGGCCGTGTTTGACCATGTCATTCCGAGAGAATCCATGCGCCTCATTGGGGGGGATAGCGGGATAATGTGTATGTGTTTCTATGTGAGTGGAGGGGGGGCAGAGAGAGAGAGAGAGAGAGAGAGAGAGAGAGAGAGAGAGAGAGAGAGAGAGAGAGAGAGAGACAGAGAGAGAGAGACACAGAGAGAGAGAGACACAGAGAGAGAGAGACAGAGAGAGAGAGACACAGAGAGAGAGAGACACAGAGAGAGAGAGACACACAGAGAGAGAGAGAGAGAGAGAGAGAGAGAGAGAGAGAGAGAGAGAGAGAGAGAGAGAGAGAGAGAGAGAGAGAGAGAAAGCAATATGGTGTGAGGGTTAATAGCTACTGCCAAAGATAAGTGAATTATAATCTGTTGCTTTCACCTTTTGATAAAATCTATTTCCACGTCACATGGTGATAATGAGTGCATGGTGTTTGATATTTTTTGAGACAACTTCAATTTCAATAGGATGTCAATCCAAACATAAGAATGTTCTTTAAGGTGTAACACATTAAATAAATCAAAAACCAAAATTGTGAAAATGTGGCTGTGACATTGGCATCGCCAACCCATCTTTCAATGAATTTATACCGTGGTTTTTGCACATGGCTCCAAGTCGTTTATTATAACTTAACCCCTGATTACACGCACCAAGGCGATTTAAATCTGATTATCAAATTAGGAGACTTTGAGACAAATCCTCTTAGTTCTGATACTGTTGACTGGAGAGGGAAAATGGATCTCCACACCCGTCACGTAGGTAACGATGCTATCCTGAAAGGGAGTTTAAACCGTATTTGACAACAAATGCAGCTGTCCCGCTATTTCAGAAGATATTAGAGGAAAATGAATGCAAATCTGTGTGCAGGAGCCATCTGGACGTGGAGAGAGGGAGTCAGCTGCTCCTCACAGAGGCGCGGAGCCTGAATCCGTTTCGGCTCATTCTGCGGGATCATCTGCGTGGTGGGCTTTACACCGTGGAAAATGCGCTCTCATCATTAGGTGAACGTAAGCATCACACGTTCAAAATAAAATAAATATTTAAATCACTTAGCGTACTTTCTGTAGCCAAGCATAGCCTAAATATATGTTTATAACATGGTGCATAACAAGATGCTTCTATATTTCATTTTTTCACTTTATCTTTATACAGCTTTAAAGAAAAATAATTTTGAGGAACATTTTAAGAGACGTTATAGGCTACTCAAGGTAAGTGGCAACAAGATTCCTGATAGGCCTAAAAGAGCACTATTTTTTTATCACCACGCAGACAAAATATTTGGCCAGTTTAATGACTAGTTAAACGCGTATTGTTTTGTCTTAATCAGTGGCGCTCACAGTGAATGAACTTGGGGAAGCCCTACACCCAAACTTTTTTGAATTATTGACGGTGATCAATAAAAATGTGCACCATGACTTCCAAGACCTCCCGTCTTGAAGGAACCAACCTCCTCCGTATTGAGAGTGACGTCTTCTTTTTGTGTGAATTCACGGGGCGAAGCCCTCATGATCTCTATAAATTTGCATGTAAATGGCGACATCAGCCTATGCGCGTGCCACGGGCCAGCAGGCCTCCCAGATGTCAAGGCAAAGTCAATCAGAGGGCCGCTGCCCAGCTGCCCATATGTAGGCTTACTTTAGGATTTTCTTTATTTGAACCTGTTTCAATTGATTATCAAAATTAAACCACCTTCATCATGTGTTCTAAGAAGTGAAAATAAGACGCTGAATGATAAAAAGGGTGACGTATTTGCTGCATAAAAGTCAAATATTTGGGCAATATTCTCACTAATTAGTACTAGGTTAATCAATTTGATTGGGTTACCTTGTTTATCAAGTGCTTTTAGGTCAGACTTCATATTTATTCAAGCCTTTACCGAGGCCTAATGGTTCTAAAATAGGAGCCAAGTGGAACGATTGTGACAGAAATTGGCGTTGCATATTATAAAAAAGAAGAATGGGCTAGAAATAGGCTTCAAGTTTATAAATAGTCAACAACCTATAACCAGACAAACAAAACAAATAACACCTTAAACAACCTTTGAAAACTCGACAAGCCAAACCTTGATACACTTAGACTTTCACACAAATAAGTCTATTTCCCCTAAAATAATGCAAAGAATGTTAAAATAGCCAAAAATAATTATATTGAAGAAATGTACACTGGGCCTACCAGTGTACATTTGAGTTTACGGTGCTGCCCTCAATTTTAACGTCCGAATTGGTTGATAGACAGCGCCCCTCTTTGGTTACTGTGATCATCATGTTGATTTGGGCCAGCTGGTCTTCAATCAAATTTTCTTTTTTTAAACAGCACAGACTTGTAACATTTATTCTAAATACCACAATACCTTTGTTCTGAATTCAATGTGCAAAACAATCTTCTGTTTCGAAGAATGCGCAATTTTATGGGGATGTTTGCTTTAGTCTCTTTGAAAGTATTGCTTAAATATGTCAAAAGAAACATGGCAAGTCTGATCTATTGCACTCTGCCATAGCACCATACAATTTTCATAAAATAGTTAAATTTCGTTTTAAGTAAAAAGTTGCAAACAAATTAAAAATAAACATGTTTACGTTATTATTATCATCATAATAGTGATGATGGAAAAAAATTATTAGGCCTATAAATAATTATTACAATGATAAAATATATATAGTAAACTACTTCTGTAGACTAATATTGGGACATATCCCTGCATTACTGTGACATCACATTTTCGTGAACTTCAGTCAGAGAGTGGTCTCATTAATTGTGTGCAGTGGTGAGTTCTGTCAAGGGCATTGCCCGCTCGCACAATTTACATTTCCATTCTGCTGAGGAAATGATGAGAGAGTTTCTGCGCGGTTTAGAGCCTCGCGGCGCAGTCTGCGGGCGAATTACATTTAAAGAAGGCGAGAGAAATTAAATAAGAAACCGAGACCACTTCAGGGCTATTAACATCTAAAACATCCCCTGGAAATTTAGTCCAAAATACATACGACCATATACCTCTAGGTATCGTCGTTTCATATAGCATGTCTTCTTAATGTCCATCACAGTTTGAAGGCCAAAGTAAGTAGGCCTGTCATGTTGATGGCTAGTTTTGCTGTTTAAATAGTCTTTTTTCTCAATTTAAACACACCAGCAACCAGTTTATATAAACGTTGACATCTTCAGAACAAAACACATGTTGAATTAAAACGTATGCGCTCGTGCTTTGATTCAGATGGTGTTTTCAATGTAGAAATTATGTAGAAAACGTTCCCTGTCTCATTGAAGCCCTTGAATAAGCTGGAACTGACCCATGGTGGTATTGCCCCACCTACAGGAGTCAAAGAAATGTTCACGTATTTTCCCAATCTATCTTAATAGTTTGTCCGTATTTGATTGTCTAAATCATTAATAGAACCAATCAAAGTTTGATCTATTCATACCTGTCACTTGTTTCCATTGTTTTCACGTTTAATTGACTTGAATTTACCTGTTCAATAGTATGATGTAACCTGTTGTTAAAGTCACAGTCTGTACTTGAGGTAGCTGGGAATTCTTTTGGGATATGTTTACTGATGTTTGCTTTTGTGCATGGGTTTATTTCTCCGTTGTCTCATGCAAATAATTTATGTCAGGTATGCCAAAATAAAGCTTGACAAATAAACTATAGGTTGCAGTTGACTCTATCACACATTTTACTGTCCCAAAATAGTAGGAAGGTAGGACAAAGTACGACTGCGTAACATTTGACATCCACAACAATTGAACCAATAATATTCCACAGCCAGAAGCTATCAAAAGTGAATGTGGGTTTGAATCAAGGTTGATGGTTATGTCAGCTGAAACAGGACATCAATAGTTAAAATTAATCAGAGTATTGCTTAGCAGTTGAATGCTACCAGCAAGGGACCCTTCTGCCCAAACAAAGACGTGGAAAAGAGGAAGTAAATTCATAAAAAAATGAGATTCTGCATTATCTTTTCATCTACACTTAAGAGCCCTGTCCTGATTTTCCAACCTCTCGATTTCCCCCTCTTTGCCATTGGACATGGTGCAAATGGCATAATGCAAGTCTTTGTTCTACAGAGTGAAGCCACATGAATAGCTGTTCTGAGCACACACAAAAACACACCGACAAACTGATCATCTTAAAAAAGCAACGCCCTGGCACTCTCTTGGCCTACTTTCCACGGCAGCGCTGGGACGTGGGAAGAGAAATAGAATTCAGGAGAGGATGCTCCACCCGCTCACTGGGAAACATTCACAGTACTGAGTGAGTGTGATGTACATAAACGCAGTCGATGCATTGTCAACCTTAAACCATATTTGCCCCAGATAAGTAGTCCCTGTGCTAGGCAATTCTCAATGACTTTGCTGTGAAAATCCTGTGAAGATTATGCCATGAAGCGATGAGGGGAGAACTCCAATATGGGATTCCATCTTCAATTCCTTTTGGATTTGATAGTATTATGACATATATCTCACCATCTGCTGGGCACTTTGATTCTATCTTAATGTCTGGCCAGAAATATCTATGACTAAAAACCAAGACAAGGTTAAAAGTGTCCTAATTAATAAACAGTGCTTAATTTTAAGTTTGAACTTAACATCCTATAATTTTTAAATAATCACAAAGATCTATATCACACCACAATATGTATTGTTTACGTGCAATAAAGTAACCACTCGTATAACTGTGCCTAAACAGACTCTTCCAAGCTCTGCTGCTAATCTAGGGCTTCTATGAACACCGCCTAACCAAATGTCGACATCTGTGAGGGTCTGCATAAGGAAAAGCCCCTCAGAGAAACAGGGGATCATAATCTTAGTTCCTCTCACCTACAGATGGCCCATGGGGGCATAAAAGGAAGATGAAGAAATCCTATGTAAACATGCCAAACCACATTTTCTGGAGAACTGCAACATGAAGGCAAAAGGGCACCCACGTGCATCTCAAATGTCAACCCTGAACTTTGTCAGAGACCCAAGATGTAAACATTTAAGGTATTAATGCATGGGACACTCCTTTTACATGAGATGCTACTGTGTGTGTATGACTTATTCAACAGAAACAGAGTTTTACTTACAGCATGAAAGTGCAGTTTCAAGCACCATATAGGCCCACGTCCGTATACCGTTTCAAGAAAAATGTAGAGAAACACTGGAGAAACACATATGGTCTGAACATTTGTTTCATGGTGTAGTTTTTGTAAGTAATATTAAACTGATTAACTTGGTCATGAACGTTTCACTCATAGAACATTTCAAATGGCGGTTGTTGAATCAGATAGTGTTAATCTCCTCTTATACCTTCTCTCCAATTACTTTTGCAACTGTTCTTGACAGTTGTGTACATGGTGTAGTTTTCATTTCTACCTTTTAAAGGGGAAGGGCAATGCCTCCCACATGAATAAAAAAGGTAAACCTTGAGAATTGTCCTGACATCAACCTTCATTTAATCTAGTGGAATGAATATGAACAGTGATGGTAAAGGTAAAACATGGATACAATGACTATTTATTTTATTATTTTATAACTGAGGAAATATTCAGTCCGGAATCCATTTATACAAATTGCACTTCTCTCCCATCACTTTATTTCATCAGACAAACTGATTTTATAGAATATTTTAAACATCAGCGACTTGTCGTCATACAATTGCCATGCCTATACAACTTATCAGAGAGGGAGGCAAATGTATTCATACATATATATGAATTTCTTGGTTTAGAGTAGAAAGAAAAATTAAGTAGATCTAGGTAACAACAAGCAAGAAAAGGAAACAGTATCATCACAGAGATCATAAAATGGTGTCGTGAGTAGTCCTTTGTCCCATGCCATAGGAGAGTTCTGTTGCTAAAGGGAAGGACAAAAGCACAAGGCGCCACGGGTATAAGGTTCCCCTGAGCAACAATGCTGGAAGTTTCAACTTGCAGCACATGGGTGTAACTTTAACTGGAATACTGTGGATCAAAGACTCACAAACAAAGTGGGTGGAAATGCTGGAGGAGTGTCCATGTTCAGGTACAGCATCACCAGAGAGAGAGAGAGAGAGAGAGAGAGAGAGAGAGAGAGAGAGAGAGAGAGAGAGAGAGAGAGAGAGAGAGAGAGAGAGAGAGAGAGAGAGACAGAGAGAGACAGAGAGAGAGAGAGACCATTTGTGGAATAAAGATAAAGCAATTGTAGATAATTGCTGAGAGGCCTTTAATCATCTTTGATAGGCTTGCTACAACTAACCACGAAAACGCAGCCCATTTATTATTTTGAAGCTATATGTATTGATGAAAAAGTGGACAAGGAAAATGAACACACTATTTCAAGTGCAACAGTAAGCAACCACCAGTTAGACAACATGCAAATCTAGGAGGAAAAGCTAAAAGCACAATGAAACACACTTTTCATCGGTCATGTTGTCTCATGAAGTGATTTAAAATGAGGTTTTAAAGTCATTACTGTTTTAGTTCATAACAACCTCACACAAATGAAACACACAGCCTTGACAGGGCTCAAAGCAACTCATCCGATCAGAGCAGTTCAATGCGGACGTGTAACCTTTACTCTGCAGGTGAACCTGCATACTCCATACAAGAGTTACGAAAGGTCCCTATGGTACACTGCTCCTCTGACATGGATTTGAAGACTTGCTACTTTATTAGCTGCTAAGCCCTTTATACTTGTCCTATATTGTGGCAGCTTACAGTGTGTTACGAGCCGATGCTTCATTGCCGAGGAGTGTTATTAGAGAAACAGTCTTGGTGAACTCCACTGTTCCCCCTGAGGAAAGCCAGACTGTTTGAAGACAAGATACAAGTGCAATTTAACCCACCTTATCATTACAGCAAGGTTTGTGCCATATTTTTTGTCCAATATATTTCTTGAGGGGTACAATTGATGACACAGGTGTGTCATGAAGTGTTATAAATGTATAATATCATCATGTTTCTTAAAATGTTATTTTACGGTTGAACACCAAGCACTTGCTATGACATAAGCAAAGTGTGTAAGGATGCTACTACCCTGGCCAGTTGGAGAACAAAGAAGATTATACGCATTGGCTCATTTGTATGTGACATATTAATTTTTGTAAAGGTAAAGACAATGAAAGCAGTGCATGCCATTTCATTTCCTTCACACAAATATGAACAACTGTAAATAATAAGTGCCATAGTGCCATCTAGTGTTAAAAATATATATTATTGATAATTTGCAAATTGAAGAATGACATCCTCTGCGATTAGTAAATCATAGACAAAAGTTCACCCTCATTGAGATTTGTAGATTTTGTACTTAACTGAGGATAAGCAGCCATAGACATTCCATCTCGCTTGCTTCTGAAATGTAAATGATGACCATAGTCTGGGCACAGGCGAGTGTCATGTATGCAAAGATCATGCAAACAAACAAAACATGTTTTTAGGTCTCACAGAGCTCCTGAGACCCGGGAGGTTCTTCCTTGAGGATAGTGAGTATGCAGTGAGAGGGGTATGCATGTAGATTTTCTCCACTATCAGTGTTAATTTACCAAGCAGGGCATGGCCCTAATCCTCAGGCCTTGTATTCCTCTCCCTCTGAGAGAAGAGAGTCTAGCAGCAACAATCGAGAAATAATAAGATAGCACAGAAGCCAAACAAGAGTGGGTCCTGAATAATTGATAGTGTTTGTCTTTGCTGTTGTGTGTGCAAAGACTGAGGGACTGGACAGGGCTCATGCCCCAGAGCAGCGCAGAAAGGTCCAGTGTGCAGACTGACCGGGGGAGAGGGAGATGGGGGTGGGGGGGGAGTGTGTGTCGAGGGGGTATGGGTGTGTGTGATGGAGATGGATTCTAAAGTGGAGCGTGAAAGGTTTGATTAACTGGTTTTTATGGTACTTTGGGTAACCCTCCCTTGATGCATCACATTTCTGTAAAATGCAACCTTCTGAATGTAGTCAACATGGTATTTATGTCTGTCGGATATTTGTTATCTGGGTTTTGGGACCATAACAAGTCAATCAAAGCATACAGTGTATGCTATACTCATTATCTCAATCAAAAGTTCATTGACAGTGCATCTGTGCATGCAGTCGTGATATAAAAAGAAACCAAAAAGTGTTGATGATGAGTGGGGTTTGTTATTTAGGCACTGAAGACTGTAAATACTGTAGGAAGATGTATTCACAAAAAAAGCTAACTTATGTCAATACGCCTTCATTTTAAGGGTCCCGGTAATGAGGTGCATTTTCTTTGGGAAAATGGCTGCTTCTCCGGAGGCGCCATGTCTACTGACTGTGGCTCTGATCCTGGATAAAACACAGGGTTCACCAATCAATCTCTCCAGGTAGCCCACAGCCAGAGAAAGCAGCTGCACCACATGTTTGCCTTGCGTGATAGCGACAAGTTAACATACAGGCAGCACAGTAACCTTCCACAAGCAGCCCCTAGCTGTCTTATAATGAATTCCCAGTAGAGAGGGGAACTATCAGAGTCAGTGGTGTTACTGGAGGCTTGGAATAAAGGCAACACCTCATCTTACCTGGTGTAGCAACAGTACACACAGTTACAACAACCAAGATGTGGGCCACAAAGGCTCGACGTATACAACACTTGGATTTCCAAATGTTCATATTTGCAACAAATTATTTCCCATAAAATGTAATTGTAAATTGTGTAAATCACAATCAGATATTTTAATTCAGAGTTTTAATCAAGTGTGTGAATGTAAGTGTTTAAGGTTTGATTAAGGTTATACAGTATGCCACATACAGAAAAGGACTTGTTTTGATTGATTTCTCCAATTCATTTTCTGAGTTTCAGAACTAATGTTGTCACACCATATAAAATCATTCAAAATGATAGCATAGCTAATACTGAACATTGGAATGTTATTTTGTTTATCAATTGTATTTATGTATCTTATTTTTTGAAAGTTGTGTAGTTGGTTCTGTGGATTTCAACACTTGCTCTTAACCTGACCTGTATCTAGAATGTTTAACAGGTCTTAGGTTAATAGTGTGCTGTATGTTGTGCCCATGTATGTAATGATTCAACCTGGTAATAAGATAATGGGTGATTTCATGACCTTGGTTATGTAATTTTCTCTTCTTTCTCTCCCTAGTCATTTCAGTCAGTAAATGATAGGTCTCCAAATGTCCACTAGATGTCATTCCCACCTTGTCTAAAAACCTTATATCTATATAAATACCTTATCTAGATATGTATCTCAATATAACATGTATCTGGGTGGTATACAGGTATACTATCAATAAATCAGATCCATTGGGATAGCGTACGGATAGAGTTTCTGAACAGCATATCAGATTAAGTGGATATTTAAACAAACTAAGGCAGGGGTTTATTTACTCTTGAAAGAAGTGGTGATCTGATATTGTGACCTGTCAAGCTGATAGCAGAGGGGTTGGGTCGAATAATGAGATAAAGGGGTAGATGGATGGGTCGATAGATGGATAGATGGATACTTAATGCCTGTCAATTTAAATGAACATTATAACAACCGCTCACTCGCAATGAAATAAGGAGAGTGATGCTGGGTGACTCGGGCTCAACTCAGAACATGTGTAAATGACGTCATACGGTCACGCACTGTGCGCCATCTTGGAGGAAAAAATCACAGATAATTTCCGTGGTTTTGAGAATCTGAGGCCGACTGCTCATCTGGATTGTGGATGTTACAAGCAATTTGGCCAACGCCAGCTAGTTGCATTGCAAGTGCACGCTGTGTACAGCAATAACCGCTAAATGAAGCAATGGCCGGTAAGGTAGTCAGTTTAGTCTGGGCTTAAGCAGGGCATCACTACATAAGTTAGCTCGCGAGCTAGATAAGTGAGCTAGCTAACCAACGTTAGCCAGTAGCTGTATCTGTCAGAGAGCTAGCATTGTGGCCTGTCTGATATCAAGTAAATCTTCAATAAATCAATTTGAAAAGAAATGGATAGTATCTGGCTTGTAAACTACACAATATTGACGCCTCACTCATATGTTGCAGGGGTGGCAGGAGGAAATGATTTTCAGTGGTGTTTTTCTCAAGTGAAAGGGGCAATAGATGAAGATGTTGCAGAAGGTAAGTGGTCGCAACAGAACATTTTCGATTCTAGGCCCCAATGAGAACTCTATAGCAGGGGTAATTGTGTTGGAACTGTAGAGCATGATTATAAAACATTGTAGTCCTTACATGTGCTAAGCTAGCAAGCTAATATGTGCTGTTCGCTGCTGTCAGATCAGATGTCTCAAATCACTAGCGAAGGTAGCAAGCATCTCTGATGTTTGATAACGGGAAAATATGTCAAGTGCATGCATTTTTGTCTAAACATTTGGAATAATGTATGACCTTAGCTAGCCTGTTGTTAAATTAAATATTTTTTGCAAACACCCTGATCAATAGCTCGTTAGCAGTGACGTCATCGCTCTGCGTCTGAATGTATGACAAGTGACGTCTCTTGTTCTCTATTCTTGTCTCTATCAATGACTAGTCTATGAAGTACAGTCAGATTTGGGTTTTATTTTCACCATCATATGCTTCTCTGTGTGTATAGGCTCCGGGTTATTTGTGTTATATGTTGTCTCAATGTATTTTACACATTTCAATGCAAATGAGGAACATTACTGAAATCATTTTATTTCTTTCAGCTGATATTATCTCAACAGTTGAGTTTAATTATTCTGGGGAGCTGCTTGCAACTGGTGATAAGGGAGGCAGAGTGGTCATATTTCAACATGAAGAAGAGGTGAGCATTTAATTACAGGCTACATGTATGCAACATGTGGCAAGAAGCCCACTACTCCACATAGGAACATGTAGGTCTAGCCAGCTCTTTATATGGGTCATCATCCAGGCCAGCACATTTTCCTTCCATTCCATTCTCTGACCAGTGCTGTAACATGGTATATGTAGCCTTCGATGTTGAGAATGAGAAATATCAGCAAATGTCTTTTGTGTTTTTTTGTTGTTTTTTTTTTTAGTCGAAGAATCGACCACACCTGAGAGGGGAATATAATGTCTACAGCACTTTTCAGAGTCATGAACCTGAGTTTGACTATTTGAAAAGTTTAGAAATTGAGGAGAAAATTAACAAAATAAGATGGTTACCCCAACAAAACGCTGCTCACTTTCTACTCTCAACAAATGGTAAGAGCTTTTTTAGCTTTTGCTATGATCTAGTCTGTTACTTATAACTTTTGTTTTAACTGTCAAAAGGGAATCATGTTTACCAAAAGGCATTCCAATGTTTGTGCAGATAAAACAATCAAATTGTGGAAAATTAGTGAAAGAGACAAAAGAGCTGAAGGCTACAACCTAAAAGATGAAGATGGACGACTCAGAGATCCCTTTAGAATTACTTCACTGCGGGTATGCTACTGTGGATGCCTTTTTATGTCTCACCACATATTCTAGATATTGTAAATGCAATAAAACTTCACACTGAAACCTGTGCTTTTTAAAAGGAATTTGTTTCATACCCACAGGTACCCGTGATAATGCCAATGGACCTTATGGTAGAAGCAAGCCCAAGGAGGATCTTTGCAAATGCGCACACCTATCACATTAATTCAATTTCTGTAAATAGCGATCATGAAACGTACCTCTCTGCAGACGACCTAAGAATAAACCTGTGGCACATGGAGATCACAGACCGTAGTTTTAGTATCCTTTGTCAGAAAGTGACTGGTTCAATTCCTATTGCTGGTGTTTTAGCTGATGTCTGTATTAATACAATAGTATCCATTCAAGCAATGCTTGAGATGTATGATAGTGACTACATGGATAGTTCATGGCTTGCCCTTAACAGGGTGTTCCCAGATATTGTAGATATCAAGCCGGCCAACATGGAGGAGCTGACAGAAGTGATCACAGCTGCTGAGTGCCACCCTCACCAATGTAATGTATTTGTGTACAGCAGTAGCAAAGGCACCATCCGTCTCTGTGACATGCGAGCTGCAGCACTCTGTGACAGGCACACTAAGTGTGAGTATGGCTCTTAAGAGACTAAGGCCGAATCCCAATACTCTTGTCTTACCCCTAGCCCTTAGTTTTCCGCGGTCACGTGAGAGTAAGTGGTGTCCCAATACTCTTTTTGATCGAGGGGTCTTGTTTTGTGCTCTACACAGTTCTGTACGCATGTATTTGCAACCATGTTCTTAATTGGAACGTTTTTCAAAATCGCTAGTTGCTAAGCTTACGTTACATTGCTGATTTGCACAACAGTCCCGCATTTTTCTGATTAGCCTTGAATGGACTCCATGCATGTCTACAGTTTTAACTAAACTCCATTAGCAGCAAATTTTGTTTGATATTGGTGCATAACACTACTTGCTTTGGAGACATCGATATACGGAACCGTAACCAAGTGGTGTCTCATTTCATAGGTTTATGTATCCCTTACCCCTTAGTTTTGAGACACAAGGGCTAGGGGTAAGGTAAGGGGTAGGGGTGAGACAGAATATTGGGATTCGGCCTAAAGAGAAAATGCTATGCTAAAGTTTGATTCTAGTTTCTACATGGAATTTATCAAATATATATTGATGGCTATTTTCTCTTTTTCCCAGTCTTTGAGGAGCCTGAGGACCCAAGCAGCCGGTCATTTTTCTCAGAAATCATTTCCTCCATCTCAGATGTGAAGTTTAGTCACAGCGGACGCTATATGATGACACGGGACTACCTCTCAGTCAAAGTATGGGACCTCAACATGGAGAATAGGCCAGTGGAAACCTATCAGGTACGCTAGTTGTATATTTTAGTCCATGTAAAGTCAACATACAGTATCATAGCCTTGGGTAAGGTTAAATATGCTTTGAAAAATGCATTGCTTTCTGTCAATCAGTCATCAAATTCCCCAGGAATAGATTTAAGGTCAACAATGTCATTTAAGTAGTATGATTAACTGAAGAAGTAAATAATTAAGTCATAAGTAAATCTCTACTTTCTTCTGTTCCAGGTCCATGAATACCTTCGCAGCAAACTGTGCTCATTGTATGAAAATGACTGCATATTTGACAAATTTGAGTGCTGCTGGAATGGCAGCGACAGGTATGCCCCAGTAGTTTTCTCACCGTTTGTCTTTCAGCAGAACTGCCTTGTTGTACTTGTCCTTTAAGCATTTTGATTATCCTGCCAAAATAAGTGGATGATACAAACATCCACAGCCTTAAATGTCGAAACAAATGCCATCTCTCAAATGCCATGCCTCTCTCTCTCTCAGTGCCATCATGACCGGCTCCTATAACAATTTCTTCCGGATGTTCGACCGCAACACCAGGAGGGACATCACCCTGGAGGCGTCCCGTGAGAGCAGCAAACCCAGGGCCACCCTCAAATCACGCAAGGTGTCAACTGGTGGCAAGAGAAAGAAGGATGAGATCAGCGTGGACAGTTTAGACTTCAACAAGAAGATCCTCCACACAGCCTGGCACCCCAAAGATAATGTGATCGCCGTGGCGGCCACCAACAACCTGTACATTTTCCAGGACAAAATCAACTAACAAGGAGTTGAGCGCGTGTTTCAATGACCAGGCTTTTCCGTTCTTGCGTTGTTAAGCCTACCTGTCTGTCTGTTAAAGAAGAAACAGCCTTGTTGTCCTGGTGAAGAATTTGAAAGCATTTGTCTCCTTTTGTTGCTGCAAGAGGTTGATCAGTAGGCTTGTTTTATTTTGGGTCTGATGCCTGTTTTTTTTGTCCTTGGTAACAAGCCAATGCAGACCCTCAGACCCAGAAAACAGACTTTGGTCAAAACAATGGAATGGCCATCACAAGAGGTCAAACTCTTGAACGTTGGTGTTTGTCAACATTTTTGAGCCTCCGTTTCATTATTTAATGACTGAACTCTAAAGAGCCCTGGGAATGACGTCTTGTCAACATCATACCACCTTAAGACGACACTTTTTGACCGTTATGATACATGGATTGGTGTGCTGTAGGCCTACCTGTTAACATTCCCCAATGACCATGTATTCAGGTTGTCATCAATTTGGAAAACGGACTTTTCTCAACACCTTGCTATCCCTCATCCCTAATTGACACCATTCGACTTAGTAACATTATTTCACTAACTGTATCTACCCAAGAACACTTAATGGTGTCATCCACCTAATAAAAGTAACACAAACTCCAGATGTGTTTTCAAATTTAGAACTATGTAACACATCATGATGCTCTTTATTGCTTTGCATGTGTTTATGTTGTAGAAAGATGGAAAAAATTATGTCCAGTCACGCCACTGTCTTTAAGCAGTTCTGAAGCAATCTTGGAAAAGAAACTACTTAGGCTCAGAACCACTGTTGGGGAACGATCATGTGTCAAAACATTAACATCTATTGGTTGATTATTAAAGATGCAGGCTGAAAACTTGTCTGGAGATGGGCCACACAGGATAAAGGGAATCTGCAGCCTTAATACTATCAATGACAGCTACAAGTTATGACCCCTAAAGTTTTACAGACCTTATGTGCATTATTTTTAAATCCTGTTGTATAGATTTACAGTATGTCCTCATATTACTGCTGCTATTTGTGGCTGTCTTTTAAAATACCAGATATACTAGTTAAAAGGAGGATTATTGCACACCATACAGTTAAAATGATACCGAGTGCCTCCAAAACATGCAGAGTTTATGGTTCTTTATGTGAAGAGTAGGACATTAAGACAAGCCTCTTATATGTGCCGATATTTGGAATGCCACTCCAATCAGAATTGCGTTGTGCAAATATTGATCTCTTTCCAGGTCAATGGAAAAATGACGGTTAACTATACAAGGAACATGTACTGATTATGTTATAAAAATGGAAACACAATGCTGTCTGTCCATTGATCCTCAACTTAGTGGCAATGTATTCACTTGTTTAATTATTTTGACCAAAGTTGAATAAAATCTAATTGTGTTCATTTGTGCTTGTCTGTGGCATTCATTCAATGATTGAGAAAACAATCGTTAGCCAGTTGTGTGTATATTTGTTAAGGAAACATTTAATGTATCTCTGTCACTCCTTGAAGGTGCTTGCTCTAGTAAATAAAAACCAACTACAATTTTATTTTTTAATTCAGTATTTTAAGGTTTTTGACCAAAAAAAAATCCAACAATGATTTTCCAATTACTTTCAATTGTTTGAACCGTCACATTGCATTCCCTTTAAATATTTTCACTAATAAAATGTAAGCAAAACATTACAAACATATGAATCTACATGATACTGTGTGAAAATTAGTGGAGGAAGATATTTAAAAAGGAAATTCAACTAAACTAGCATCAAAATAAACAAACTACTTAATGTCATTATGATTTAATTGTAACAGATATGAAAAATAATCAAGTGAAAGTGATAGCCAGTGAAAGTGACAGGCTGTGAAATGGCAGCACATTATTTTTTGAAAGGCATGTTTTGGAGGGGGAAGGGAGGGGAAAGCAGCAAGCCAATGCCTTGCTGATGATGACATTAAGCCATCAAAGCTAAAATAGCATGTCACGTGACCATATTGCCCTGATCTCGGACCTGTTTTCAGGCATGCTCAGCTGTATGAGTTACATCACAACACTTCATCCTCAGTATGCGCTGTGTGTGGTGAGACGCCTCCCAATGTAAATTCTAAGAAAAAGGAGAAACACAATAATGACATACTGAAATAAGACTATAGCTACATCCTAATAATGAACATGACATGCTGCCCTGCAGTAAGTTCAGCACATGCCTTGAACAAACATCCCCATAGTTTGCTTGTAAATTCCATTAAACATCCCTGTATCTTACCCCAGGCCAACTGCCATTATGTGAGAGATGATCAAGGAGGGCAGGATAAGCTTCAGGAAGTCAGGTGACAGAACGCCACCCTTCTTCATGACACTAGTGTTCCTGATGCTGAGGTTTCCTGAGCGTCTACGGTGTTTCAGTTGGAACTGCCTGCAAAAGACACATACACACAATATAGGGTCAATAAGTGGTTTCCTCAGAACTTATCCAACTGGCCTAAAACTACAGGGGAGATTCCTAGCTTCATACTTTGGTGGGTTGTTCTCAGGTCGACTTGACCAGTCCCAGATCCAATCAGCATTCTTCTTCATCGGGCTCTCTACTTCCTGTCTTCTCTCTTGGTAGTCTTCTTCAGACTAAAAAAATGACATCAGTCATTTTTTTGACATTAGTCATTAGTCTAAAACAATGACATTAGTGTAAAGTCTACGGTTGCCAATAGGTTAGCTAAGTCTGTTACATGTAAGCTGTAAGTACCTGGGAACTGTTTCCCTCAGACCCTCTACACAGATGAAGCGGAGTCTGTGATCTCGGGGGACTGTAGAAAGAGAGAGAATGTTCACGAGGGCATGGAGGGTCTATGCGTCATTGATTCTACACAAGCCCTTGGATGGTTGCAATGACACCGATTACACATTCAACTAAAGCAGTATGCTACACAAATTGGTAGTCAGACCTGTTACACTGGGAGCTTCCTTTGGAGCTGCTTCTGCCCGACTCGTGCTGTGCGTCCAGCAGCAATCTCTCCAGGTCTACCTGCATACTGGAGATCTGCTCCCCAGTCCCCTGTGGACCCTGAGAGCTCGTGCCATAGTTTAGCTCTATCCAGGAACCTACAACCGCATTCAAAGTAGAAATGTCGTGTATCTGTTTTACATTTAGACATGCCATACCATGTGGACAAATCGATACAGTTTTGTGGCTTACGTTTAACCACATGTCACAACACGTTATGTGGCCTGGTTTGCTAGCTAGCTTTTAGGAGATGTTCTTAACTAGCACTAGCTTGCTCTACAACATCTCTAAACTCACCCTGTAAGCTCCCCTCAGTTGAACTATCCCTTTTAATCGACATTTAATCTTGTGTTAACACAGAACAGAAAACTAATCCCACACAAAACAATTTCAAACTAATTTCAATAGACGACAAGGACCGACAAGTACAGTTGTGAACTTCAGTTATCTGTCTTTTATGCTAGCTGGGCTCATCCTGAGCACAACAACACCGATGACGCAATTGTGTGTTTACGCTAAAATCTGATTGGCTTGTAGGCAGGGAGCTGTCGGATCAGGTGCACACCACGTAGCCTCTGGGGCCGATCATATTGAACGCATGTCTATAAACGCGGCTGCCTCAAAAACGCCTCCAAAATATCTGATTCTACTAGGACAATCTAAACTTTGGTTAACTTGTCGGGAACGTTAGAAAAATAGTTTCTGAAAAGCAGGTTTTGTTTTCGCCGACAGATGGCAACCATTCATCATGTTATTTTCCATTGACTTGCGCATGATTTTCTCTAACATGGCCCATGAGTGAAAGTGACCAATCTTTTTGTAGCCTACAGATAAGACCCAATTAAAAACCCTGAATAAAAATGGTTTGCAAATATTACATTGTAATGCTCAACTATGCTAAGTAGTCATTGATGCTAAGTAGGCTAAATGTAACAAATTAAACAGAGATGACTGGAGGACCGTTGTTCCGTCAGCAGATGGTGCTCCATTCATACCAAAAGTGTTTTCTTTCTCCCTTCCTCCCTCACACTTCATTTGTTTTTCATTTCCCATTTACTTTTCTTGTCAGCATCATTTTGAACTTTTTTTCAACGATCCCCTCAAAAATAGACAAGCCCTTTGAACAGAAAGGTCTGCCAAAACCTATAGGAATTAAATATTAGTAGCATGTCCAGTAGCTATGATATACAGAAACAAGAGGTTCTTACACATAGCAAAGATAGCGTGTTTACCTATGCACCCAAAGGTTGTATATTACAATATACTGTAGGATAAACTAATATAGAGTTATTTAAAATAATTTAACCACCCATAGTTCTGTATCATAGCAATCTTAGGTTATCTTTTTTTCAAATTGTGGAGCTGTACGATGTAAGCCTAACTGTGAACGACCGCTCAGAAACAGATTTTATTTAAATGAAATTAGATTACATAGGCCTATTTGCCTAAACATGGGACTAATCCCGATTCTGAAATGTTTCTGTTGTCCTTTCAGTTTCGGAACATTGTTGTTTACTATGGAATTTACTGCATGCAGTGCAGTTTGAGTCAAATGAATGGCTTTGATATTCAGAAACTGTATGCTTGGATTAGCCCAATTTGTCAATTCAGCTTTTTTCCCTTCAACTGCAAATGAGCCTGAAACAAACACTGACACCACAGACAGACTAATTAAGGGATCCTACAGTCTTTAGGAAATTGTATTCCATTTTCTATCAGGAATAAGTTACACAAGGTCAATTATAATGCCAATGTAACACACATGTGGATGATAATTTGATGAAGTTGATAGTGTTGATATGTCACAGTCTTCCTTCTATCAGAGTATGGCTTTGCTGCTTTAAGTTCCTGCCATCATTCTCTGACCCTTTTTTCAACTCTCTGATACAACACAAACCTTTTTTAGGGCAGAACGCACATATTAATACACCCACAACCATACTACATAGAACCATTTGGAAATGTCTCCACACAGCAAATAGAGGGTACAGAAAGAAAAGCTTTTGTCGCACTGCACCACATCAACGGTTATGGGGGAATTCTCGAGCAAACCTGACAAAAATGGATCACAGATTGACCAGGGTCCCTCGTGAGAACATGATGTAAGTAAAAAAATGAGCATATAAACTAAACAAGTATGGCCTCGCCAGTAGGTGACTTTTATTAAAGGTTACAGGGTATTAAAGGATTTGTTTAAGAAAGGCATGATGTTAAAATGATTAAATCTCTGGTTATATTTAGGATACTTACGTTATGATGCTTTACAGGCACCCCCCAGGGTGCTCAGCCCTCTCCTGTTCTCCTTGTTCACACATGACTGTGTGCAGCAACACACAGTTTCAACCTCCTTGTTAAGTTTTATGATGACACAACCATTGTGGGCCTCATCTCTGACAGTGAAGAGTCAGCCCACAGAGTGGAGGTTGATACATTGACATCATGATGTAAGGACAATAGCCTCTCTCTCAATGTCAGCAGGACTAGGGAGATGATTGTGGATTAAAGGAGGCGGCAGGAGGAGGAGCATGCACCACTACACATCAAGGGATCCGAGGTGGAAAAGGTCAGCTGCTACAGGTTCCTTGGGGTGAACATCATCAATGATCTCACCTGGTCTGCTCACACGGACACAGTGGACAAAGTGGCCCGGAAACGCCTCTTCTTCCTGAGGAGACGGAAGAAGTTTGGCATGGACTCATTCATCATCACTAACTTCTACAAATGCACAATAGAGAGTATACTAACTGGTTGCATCACAGTGTGGTATTGGAGCTGCACAGACAGGGGCTGTAAGGTCTTACGCAATGTAGCCTGAACAACTCCTTTCCACCTGTGAGGCCTCCCCCTTCCCCTCCTCTACAGTGACGACCCTCTCCATTCAGGAGAGAGAAGTGAACAAATTGTTCAAGAGACAGAACCCCCGCAAAGTAGCTGGGCCGGACTCCTTATCTCCAGCCACCCTCAAGAACTGCGCTGACCAGCTGTCTCCGGTGTTTACCTACATCTTTAACACTTCCCTGGAGACATGCCATGTGCCAGCCTGTCTCAAGTCCTCCACCATCATCCCTGTGCCCAAAACGCCAAGGCCAACTGGACATAATGACTACAGACCCATCGCCCTGACTTCTGTGGTAATTAAGTCTTTTGAGCGCCTGGTGCTGGCACACCTTCAATCCATCACAGACCCTCTACTGGACCCCCAGCAGTTTGCCTACAGAGCCAACAGGTCTGTGGACGATGCCGTTAATATGGCCCTCCACTTCACCCTACAGCACCTGGACTCCCCAGCATCCTACGCCAGGATCCTGTTAGTGGACTTCAGCTCTGCTTTTAATACCATCATCCCCGCCCTGCTTCAGGACAAGCTCTCCCAGCTGAACGTGCCTGATTCCACCTGCAGGTGGATCACAGACTTCCTGTCTGACAGGAAGCAGTGCGTTAAGCTGGGAACACAAGTCTCTGATTCCCAGTCCATCAGCACCGGATCTCCCCCGGGCTGCGTCCTTTCTCCTCTGCTCCTCTCCCTGTACACCAACAGCTGCACCTCCTGTCATCCTTCCGTCAAACTCCTGAAGTTTGCGGACGACACCACCCTCATTGGGCTCATCTCTGGTGGAGACGAGTCTGATTATAGGTGGGAAGCGGACAACCTGGTGACCTGTTGCAGCCAGGACAACCTAGAGCTTAATGTTCTCAAGACAGTGGAGATGGTTGTGGACTTCAGGAAGAACACAGCCCCACTCACCCCCATCACCCTGTGTGATGTCCGCTTCCTGGGCACTATCCTCTCCCAGGACCTCAAGTGGGAACTGAACATCAGCTCCCTCACCAAGAAAGCACAACAGAGGATGTACTTCCTACGGCAGGTGAAGAAATTCAACCTGCCAAAGACAATGATGATGCACTTCTACACAGCCATCATTGAGTCCATCCTCACCTCCTCCATCACCATCTGGTACGCTGCTGCCTCTGCCAAGGACAAGAGCAGACTACAGCGTAGCATCCGCACTGCGGAGAAGGTGATTGGCTGCAATCTGCCTTCCCTCGAGGACCTGCACACCACGAGGACCCTGAGTCCTGACTTATATTTTATTTTACTGTACATTTTATTTTAATTGTATTATACTTAGTATTGCTAGTTTATGTATCCTTAGTATAATTAGACCACATATTTAAGATTCCTATATGTTTATTGTATGCACCTTCCTGCCAAAGCAAATTCCTTGTCTGTGCAAACTTTCATGGCCAATAAATCCCTTTCTGATTCTGATTCTGATACCGAAGCATTCGGTTTTGCACATGCAGACTGGAGAATAGTTTCTGTCTAAAGGCCATCAGGCTTCTGAATGGACATTGATACACTCTTGACACTTCTCAATAGCCATTTTACACACTGTCACTTTCAGCTACTGGTTGTAATATCAGCAATATTGCACTAATTGTTAGCCCACTTGTCTGTAAGTTAGTATAGGTCTTGTATTGTAGTGTATATTATTTTGTATATTTAGGAGGTTTTTAATATTTTTTCTTATCATAGGTCTAATTTATGTTCTGTAATTTATGTTCTGAGTACTTATATGTTATGTTATGCCAGATGGCTTTGTGTTGTCTTCTCCTAGAATTTAAATGCCCAGTATGACTTTGTGTTGTTCTGTGCATCTGACAATAAAAAACTTGAACTTGAACTGTAATAGTACATATACTATAATGGGAAGTAAACTATTTTATCTGGAAATTGGAAGAGCTAGGTTGGTGTCGCACGAGTTACACGCACAGCCATTTCTTTATGATATGGTTGTCTCAAAGATTAATTATTCAGATGGGTTGATGAATTATTGTTTACACACAGGTGCTGAGGCATCAGCAGTTGTGGCTGCCAACCATCAAAACATGACAACCTGCGACCTCATGATGTCATATCCTGCTCATAAACTAGCTGGACAGAAAAACAGGACTGAGATGATGATGATGATGATGATGATGATGATGATTATGATGAATTCTTTCCATGGAAACAAATGTTCACCAAAGAGTTGAAAGGTAAATGTGCTGTGAAACAGCAATGTAGTTGTAATAAACTTCCAATCTTGTGTTTTACAACTACATCTCAGAAAACCAAATTCAGGGCTTGAGATCATTGGGGCCTTGCAGTAGATTTACAGTATGTCCTCAAACCTCAGACAGAAACGACAACTCATCTCCAACTGTGCCTACTGTGTCTGTGTTTGCCTGTGTGCGTGCATGGTGCTGTATCTATGTTCCCTTCCTGTTTGTTGAAAAACTTCTCTTTTCTTTTTCATGAAACATTTCTGTGGTTGGATTGATACAACTGAGGTTTCACGGTTTGTCGAGGCATCTCTATTCATCCATTTCCAACACTGGTACAGATTATAGAAACAGATGGAATCGTTCATGTTTATTGCTGTATAGGCCTTCAAGTGACCGGTGTAAGTGCATATGAGAAACAAGCCTTTAAAATACATAAAAGCATAAATAAAACTCAGATAGGTTATCAGTCATCTCAATCCTTCATAATGCATGCACACGAAACGCTGATCCACCTAAATTTGCATGCATGTGTTCCCCTAGGCCTAGAACGATCTTAGTTCTAATGGCTTGGGAGTTGGGTTAAAGAGTTTTACCATGAATATGGAAAATATGTTAATGGTACAATTAGCCTCCATTTGAGACAGGGTGTCTTTTGTTTAGGTGACAGGTCATGGAGAACTGTCTCGCTCTCACCCATCACAGAACATTAAATATTTAAGATGATGATAGGTGAACACATTGACATTCATGAAAGAAATTCACAGAGGCTTCTTCATCTGCACAACATTTTCAAACGACATTGCACATTAACTGTTTCCATTACTGTACTACTCCAACATTTAGTTAAGTTAAAGTAACTGTCAATGTTTTTTACCAAAGATATAAAAAGCAGACTCCTTTTGAGATTCCACTCTTTCTAATCACCAGTGGAACAAAGAAGAATCATTTGTTTAACATTACACCTCTGGAGCTAAATGCAGCTGTGAAAGAGTGAAGTATAAAGAGGGGAGGTCAACAGAGCAACAAAGGTGGGGAGCGTCAGAAACAGAGAAACCATAGAGGGGTTGTTTACAGGAGATAGCTTGGTAATATACAGCACAAGGAGTGGTCATTGACAGCATACTGAGAGATAGATTGTGGTCTAGCACAGCTGACTACTGAGGACAGTGATAAAGGGCAGCAATGATTGTGAGTGTGATCTGAGTTACAGTGTGTGTGCGTGTGGATCTGTGAAGGCTGATAATAATGGGAACTGGCTTCAGGAAGGGTGGATCGAGGCTAGATGGAAGAGAAGCAGAGCGGAGTAGAGCAGGGCTGAAGAAAAGGCCAGTCTGGAAATTGAAGGCAATCAATAGTTTAGACAGGGCAAGCAGGGTAAGGAGAATTATAGTGACTGGGGGTGGGAGATTAGCCAGAGATGGGCTTGGTGTCAAAGTGGGATTTGCTACAGAGAAGGAAAGAATCGAGAGCTGTGACTGGATGCTACTTGAAAGGAAATGTCAGGCAGTGGAAAGCATCTCGTATTGATGCAATGAGCACAGAGAATGTCTTCCATTTTATTCCAAGAGCTTCTTCAAACGCTCCTTTCTCCAATTCTCTCTTCCATCTTGCTCTCGCTCTCTCTCCTGCCGGCAACCTTTGCGGTCAGTAGTTCGAACAATCCATTAGAGCATGTTTATATGTTTCATTCCAAATGTACTTGAATGTACTAAAAATATAAACTGAAATGGAAATTAGACATCATGAGTCTCTTGATCTATGTGTATGTTCTTCTTAACCTCTAGTTTGGACAAGAAAATCCACTTCTCGAATTTTTTAAGATAAAAAAAGAAAAATTTAATTATATTATGCATGCCATAGATGGATTGTAGACTACTCGTCTTTTAAACGCTTTGATTGCCCTCCCCCCTAACCCTCACCCCCCATAAAAACAACAACATTGATTTTCTTTTTATCCTTTATTAAATACATATTCTATGTGCTTCCCCGATATCCCTGAGGACTGACGAGAACATGTTATGCGTTGTTCTGATGAGCCCAGCTCAACAACCCAGAGGAATGTAATCATCCAAAACTAAGCTCACCCTCGTTATCTTTACGCAGGCTCGAACAAAGTCATGTAGAGACGTCCCTGTAGGACCAATTTCAATGACAAAATAAATGAACAAGCCATAGAGACAGCATTTGGCAACATTTAGGCCTATTTGTTACAAACACTAATTGTTCTAGACAATTCAGAAAAGAGGTTTTAGAGAGAGCAGGACAGGCGTGATTTTAATGTTTGACCACCGTGAAATGGAATCAAGGGCTTGTGTTCCCGTTAAGTCTCATGAATTAGTTCTGAAGGAAGCAATTTAGTAGCAATAGCATCAATTTTTTTTATAATGTTGCTTACATGATGCATACTAACTTCAGGAATGTTGCTTCTGGTAAAACTATACTTTAAAACATGTCTGCTCTCCTTCTCTTTTTTTCGCATCAACAGGGCCTCTGTGGGCTGTGTGGGCTTTGAGTGCAGGCTCTGCCCCTGCTGTCTGGAGGCTGAGTCTTTCAAATAAATGACTGTCATTGACTGAATTAACAGTGACTGTTACACAGTACACCAGAGAGTTCTCCAGACACTTGCATGGTGGTAGACTTATGAAAGTGGCACTGGGTGACACGGTGAAAGCCGTGGGAACTACAACAAGAGGCAGCTTATAAAGCATAGTTTTACAAGCCTATATGTCACAACCATAAATTGCTACAGGGACCTTTGGAGCTGCAAATAAATCACTGAAAAAGGTCCTGGCAGACAAAAAATGGATGCGTGTGCTGAGGACAGTGACAGTACTTTCTTTGTAGCAATCACTAACTAGAATGGACAAAAGGACTGAGATTCATCACTGATTGATGACAAAAGTGGGGAGTCAGGTGGCTGAGCAGTGAGGGAATTGGGCTAGTAATCTGAAGCGCCACTTTCACAGAGTTTGATTCCCGGCCGTGTCAAACGACGTTGTGTTCTTGGGCAAGACACTTCACCCTACTTGCCTCGGGGCAATGTCCCTGTACTTACTGTAAGTCGCTCTGGATAAAAGCGTCTGCTAAATCACTAAATGTAATGTAATGTAAAAGTGATTTTATGTAAACAAATTGTGTATGGAAATTAGCTCTTCAATTGTAAAACAAAGCATAAGTCAAAGTTTGCCCAAACCACTATTGTGAGATCACAGAAGATTGCAATGCGCTCAGCTCTCAAGTCGTGGATGACTCACTCTGGAGTCAGAGTTATATAAAATATCACACTTTAATATGTATTGTACGTCCTCTTCCTCTAATTAAGATGAATCTTTTTGCATTTTGCATAGCCTCTTAGAAATAACTTTTAGATATATTTTGTATGAGTAGCTGCATGCATAGCTGGTCATGCATGGTATTATTTTATCATAATGATATCCATGTGTGTATTTGGATAAAAGAACACATCCAGCAGCTAAATATGATGCATACTAACAATGATTTCCATATACTCTGTGGAATAGGGTGTAGTGTTACTGCAAATTAGATCTTTGGAAGTGCTCAGCTGCACGGAATCCAACCAGGCAAAAGCAAAACTTTCAGGGGGCTGGCAGGAAGGTCAACTGCTGGGGCTAAGAATTTACATGGACTCTCTCCAGCTGGATGTGCATCTTTGAGCTACTAACCCCCCCCCCCCCCTCCCAGACGCCCACACCCACTTTCTCTCACTTGCTCTCTTACTCTCTTTCTCTCTTTCTGTTAGACACACAAAAACACAACAGTACTTACATAATTCTGCTCATAAACAAACCAATGATTTTGAGATTAAGTTTGATCGAAAATATACATTAAAAGATAAAATGTTGAATGAATATATCAAAAACACCCTCCGAATAGGTTTACATGTTTGGAAGTTTAAATTTGCTTTAGGATGGAACTGAAGATAAAAAATATATATATATACATACTGGAAAATACAGTAACAGCAAAAATGGCTTTCACGGATTTAGTATTGCAATATTGGAGTTTAATATTGCAACACGATTACATGTGCCTAATAATTGTAGTACTGGGCCAATCATATTTGGCTCTAGGTATGTTTCTGGTGTGACTTTAGGGAGGGATTTAATGACATCCTCAACCAAAGCATTATCATAGCAGCTGAATTGTATTTCATATTGTTGTACCAGCCACAACCTTGTGGGCACAATTTCCTTTCATTTGATTTTCATGTTCTCATTGGTATTTGAGAGCGATGGGGCTTTTGAAGGCAATGCAATTTGTTTTGATCAGGAATTGCATCACCCACTTGTGTATAGAGACAATTAGAACCACTGGGTATTATCTTTCACATTGCATTTGCCTGATAACAGTTTGATGTAGCCTAAAGTGCTATGTGTATGGTATGTCATATGTTCTAGTTCTGTCGATAACAATAACGTAATCAGTTTAATCAAGGCATTTAAAACATGTTAAAAAAAGTGGTGTAGGTAATGGATAAACGACCCCGAAATGAGTTGTTTATTCAGTTGGATACAATATCGTATTCATTTCTGGAATGTCTGTGACAAATTAACAGGTGTTACTTGCATCACTGCTCATTTAATGCATTTGGAAAACATGCATCAAATTGAATTGTTGTTTACTTTACTGGAACGGTTATATGATTAAATTGCAAGATACACATTTTGTATGTTTACTGTGATATTATTCTGATGTGCTTCTATTTTGTGAATTATCATTTGTCACATTTAGGTAGGCCAAGGGGCTCATAAGGAAGAGGATATGCAAAGTGGATTGTGTGAAAAATGTCTGCAATAAGAATGAGGACACCATTTACAGTCATATTTTCTATTATATATGGATTTATTTATTTATGTCACATTCATATTTCCCTGATACCAGCTCAGCTGATGCACAATACAGACACAAGATCACTTGAAATAATATATATTTCATTACTTTTTTGTCACACTGAACTCATAAACAACTTGGATTTCTTTGTTCTAATTTATTGTCATTGATTTCATGCTAAACTTAAGATATCAGCATAAACACATTGGTATTCAGTTTAGATGAGAATGCATCCTGAATGTGATACAAAAATTAAAATGCTAACATTTACAAATCAAACTGTAGAATTACATGTTAAATTGTACCATTACTGTTTTAATTTAAATACGTTTTTACAATATATGACAAATCTCAACAAATAGACACCTACACAGGACACTGCACAAGATTGACTATTCTATTACTTTGATTAGAACAATTATTTGTCCACAAAGGTTGCACTCATAATCCTCTTTTGTCCCTCTTGCAAAGGATCTTTTTGAAAGACCTTCGAAAGTCATTGTTGAATACAGTGTATATTACTGGATTCAGTGAGCTATTACAATATCCAAACCAGAAGAAGCAATTGAACAAAGTCTGTGGAACACAGCAGGAATCACACAAGGCTGTAAGTGTATAGGTGAAGAAAAAGGGGAACCAGCAAATAACAAACACGCCCATGACCACGGCTAGAACAAACGTGAAGCGCTTCTCTCTGTTCTGCCTCCCTTTCCACCTGCTCACTTTGACACAGGGCTGCGTGTCCGCCCGCGGTGAGGGCTCTCCCGGTTTGACTTGGCTCACTTTGGTCTTTCCCTTCTTCCTCTTCTTCTTGATGGAGCAGGTGTGGTTTTCGTTGGCATCTGAAGAAGAACACTCCTCGTCCACGTCGACCCCATTGACCTCTTTGCCTTCAGCTGCTCCCTTCTCCACCTTCTCCGCCTCTCCTCCCTGCCTCTCGGGGGGCTCTTGCTGCACTAACCCGTACTGTCTTTCATCATGTTTGTCGTAGTTCCTCCTCTTCTCACCTGGGGGGGCTCTGCTTCTCTTCTTGGCTACCTGGTAAATTCGAACGTAAACAAGGATCATGATCACGCAGGGGGCAAAGAAAGATGCCGCGCTGGAGAAGATGATGTACCACTTCTCCTCATTGATCTTACATGTGGGACCTTCCTCCTTGGCCCCCTCCTTCTCCATGGATATCAGAGGTGGGAAGGAGATTATGGCTGCCAGCACCCAGACAATAAACACTATGCATTTTATTCTGCGTGGTGTCCTCTTCAGATTGTACACAATGGCTTGCGTGACAGACCAGTATCGATCCAGGCTAATGGCACACAGGTGTACGATGGAGGAAGTGCAGAAGAGAACATCCAGAGCCAGGTAAATCTCACACCAGACTTTACCAAAGTACCAGTATCCCATTAGTTCATTGGCCAGAGAGAAGGGCATTACCAGAGTGGCCACCAGAATGTCTGCACATGCCAAAGACACTAGAAACAAGTTCTGAGGTGCTCTCAGGGCCCGGCATGTGAACACCGCAATGACTACCAGCACATTGCCAAACACAGTCAGGAGAATCAGAAAACCCACCAGTATTGTGAGAGGCACTGAGGTCTGCACAGAGTAAGGAAGCTTGCCAAGCAAGGTCCCATTACTGTTGGTTGAGTTATCACAGCCCATTAGCATTGATCTGATGGTGTCCTTGTAAGGGGGAGGGTTCCTTTTTAGAGTCTCCAAGTCCTTATTTACCAGTTAGTCCACCAATCTGATAGATTCATGGATCACTTCTGAATAAAAAAGCCTTTTTCTGTCAACTGGGACACATTGTCATCAAGAAAATAAACAAGCCTCATCCTGTTATTCTGTAAGATATAACATTTTGCAGATATCCATGCAAATATATATATCAAAAATATATCTATCTATAATAAATAGCCTGAACAAAAACCCTAAACTACCAACCTTTGAACTGAAAAACTTTCCAAAACATCCTACAGAGGCTTTTACTGCGTCGGGTAGCATTATTATCACTGGAATCGTTGACAGAGGTGGATTCAACGTCTGATGAGGCTAAAGTGAGGAGAGCTGCTTTTATATGGTCTTGATCTTGCTCTATCGTTCGATACGCTAGTAATACATCAGTGAGCGATAATGGGCGGGGTTCGAACTCATCAGGGTTCTTTTTATTTTTTTATCGTTTATGTAAAATTCATAAGTTTAATAGGTTATCCTAATTGATACTATGTACTTTCGGCTACGGACCAGTCTAACTGGACACTAACCCAGGTTAGTAGGCTACAACACATGGATGTATTTGCAAATAGTGTGCATACTTATATCATTTGCTGCATGGATATATTTGTCATGGTGCAAACAAACAAGCTATCATTTATTTACTTTTGCGTGTAAAACGTTGTGTTCTTAATCCCAGTCCGGCAACAAGATATCCTAAACAGCAGATTACCAAATTGATATATTCCGTTGTAGGCCTATATCTAAACCTACAATATGCTTGAATATGTACCTTCACTATGCCGTTGTACTAGTTATAACTTAGAGACTGAGGTCCAGCATTGTTGCGGGGTTTTCATTAAGCACCATGGACAGAGGTAGACAGGTTTAACAGCCCCATCTACTGGCAATGCATGTACTAGCAATGTCATTTGGTCTGCTAAATTACCGCGAGAATAGCCCTTTCATAACGGTAGTTGGTTAAGCACTTCCGGTTAATTTTGTTGGTGAGGAAAAGAGACGAAGCGAACGATTCTGTTGTGTTTATCATTTTGGCAGAAACAACAGAAGTGAATCCCAAATATTTCATATATTTGTAAAACCAAATACAATATACAAAGGTAAGAAAAAAGCGCTGCAATTGTCTTAAAATCATGGGTACATTTAACTCCAAATAACCATGGAAAACTGCCTGTTGGTGAGGTGGTGATGTTGGTTATTGTGTGGCCTGCTAGCATGAAGCTAGTAGTGCTAGCGGCTGTAACGTTAGACTCCCACTACTAGGTAGCGGTTACATTTTAACGAGACTCAATTTGTTTGGCAAACAACGTTCCAGCAAGTTTGCAAGCAATATGCGTTTACTATACGTCGTATGTCTATCACCCAATTGTTAACGAATGCTAGGTTTATACTATTGCTACATGAATTAGCTCTATGTAGTAGTAACGCGTAGTCTGTTTGTTTTTGATCGTATTCAGATGTCGGACGACTTGATGAAACAGTTAAGCAGCTACAAAGCCCAGTTACAACAAGTGGAAGCTGCCTTATCCACCGACCAAGATAATGAAGATTTGATGAAATTGCAGAAAGACTTGCAGGTAAAGCTTGACACGGACCAAGACGCAATTTGTTTACATCTATAGGCCCCAACCTCACCCTGACTAATTAAACAGAATCATCCCAAAACTGAACTACGCCGTCTGTCCCCTTTAACAGGAAGTCATTGAGTTGACTAAAGACCTGCTGACGGCTCAACCGGCTGAGGGAGCCTCCAGTGCCAGCTCAGATGCTGCACCCTTGAAACACAACTGGAAAGTGGGGGATAGGTGTATGGCCGTATGGAGCCAGGATGGACAGTGAGTATCACCAACCTAATTTTTGTGACATTTTGAGTTAAATTACACCTGACCTGTGCTGCCAAGGTGATTGAATGTGTCACAAGTTAAATTCATTGTTTGTTCACTGGTGCTTTAGGGGGTTCATGCAGTATGTTGAGCTTGTAAAGTGTCCATAAGAATACATGAGCTATATCTTATCTAATCTATCCTATCTATCTTATCTTTCTGTCATTGAATAGGTTGAATTAACTTTGTTAGTTGAGTAGGGCTCGAGTCTGTGGCTTGTACTCACCTGCTTACAGCCGTGATTCTTTGACAGGGTGTATGAGGCTGAGATTGAAGAGATAGACGGGGAGAACAGCACGGCGGCTGTCACCTTCGCCGGCTACGGGAACGCCGAAGTGATCCCACTGCAGAACCTCAAACCATCTGAGGAGGGAAGGCATAGCGACGACGAAGGGATGGGGAAACCCAAGTCCAGGTATGAAAACACTGGACACTTAAGTATCTCCATTGTCCAGTGATCAGAGACGACTCCAAATGCCATCCTCTGCTCACCGTGTGGTTTTCTTTCCTGTATGTCCCGCGGCAGGAAGGAGCAGATTGCGGAGCAGAGGGAGTACAAGAAGAAGAAGGCTCAGAAGAAGGTACTGAGAATGAAAGAGCTTGAGCAGGAGAGGGAGGATCAGAAGTCAAAATGGCAGCAGTTTAACAACAAAGCTTACTCCAAGAACAAGAAAGGACAGGTAAGAAATCACTATGGTTCAGTGTGTTGATGATTAAGGCCGAATCCCAATACTCCCCCTTACCCCATCCCCTTAGTTGTGCGCGTTTCCTGGAGAGCTAGTGGTGTCCAAATACTCTTTTTGAGCTAGGGGTAGGGCTAAGAATAAGGGGTATACACCCCTTAAAACCAAGTAAGATTGGGAGCTTACTTGAAACCTAGGGCTATGTGAATACTGCACGACCGGCAACCAGCGGTTGGCGGCCAGATCATCCAGAGAGTCCGATGAATGTACTATTTTCAGCTTAATGAATTGATAAATTTTTTTATGACAGTCTTGTTTTGTTATACACAGTCCTGAACATATATATTTGCAACCTTTTCCCTAATTAAAACATTTTCTAAAAATCGCTAGTTTGGTACGCTAATGTTACAGTGCTGAATTGCACAACAGTCCTGCATTTCTCCGACTAGCATGTCTACAGTTTTAAGTCAACTCCATTAGCAGCGAATTTTGTTTAATATCAGTGCATAGCACTACTTGCTTTGGAGATATCGATACGTGCTAGATGACGTACCTGTAACCAAGTGGCATCCCATTTCTTAGGGATATGTAGCCCTTACCCCTCAGTTTCGAGGGCCAAAGGCTAGGGGTAAACTAAGGGCTAGGGGGAAGGGGGAGTATTGGGATTCGGCCTAACTCCCCAGAGCCCGGAAATGTGTTCACCTGTAATTTCATCTAATGCTGGTTATTGTCTAACGGGACCTTTCTGTTGCAGGTCAAAAGGAGTATATTTGCATCTCCAGAAAGTGTGAACGGAAAAGTGGGAGTTGGAACGTGTGGAATTGCTGATAAACCTATGACACAGTACCACGACACATCCAAATACAACGTCAGGCATCTCATGCCACAATGATGTGTTTGTCTTACGTTATTTGTCCCACTGTACATGATCTCAATCAGTGATTACCGTTGTGTTTATATGGTTTAGGTTACTAAGTAAATTAACAAAAAACTGCTTGCACACCATTTTTGACTGAATGGTGCAGCATTCTAGTGTCACAATTTCAAAAGAAGAACTCTTAATGAAGGCATATTGGCCCTGTATTGGATGAATGACAGAATGGAAAGCAGAGTCTGATGGTCAAATAGTTTAGTTTGTTGGATTCATGTATCTTTACTGATATCAGAGAAGCCAAACAACTGAATAATTTGCATGATTTAATCAGCTTTAGTTGATGTTACAAGTCGACTTGTTTTCAGGATAATCTGGATTGTACGATCATATATCATAGTGTTTTACTCATGTCTGGGTATTGATAACGAAATAGCTTTTTAAAGCAAAAAAAAAGGTATATTTCACATCAGAGAATTGCTCATTTGCCAGCCAAGTTTTTTATTTAAACATATATACGCATATTTCTCCTCCCCAATTTTGGCCCAAAAGTTTAAAAAAAATACTGTTTTCATATTGGAACTGATTTTCAGTTCCCTACAGGTGGCAGTAATGTTCTTTATTGCCCTATATGCGCTGTATTTTGTGATGTTGTATATTTTACCTTATGTCACTGCTGTTGATATAAGCTTCTTTTTTCTAATAAATTCAGGGATGACTGATTTGTTGACTGCATTCTGAGTAATTTAGAGACCAGAGCTGGTCAGGTGTATATAAATGCAACATTTACATAACTTTAGTTGACCTTGTAACACAGACCTTGACAGGTAAATTACGACCATCTGTTTTAGGTACCTACATGTTTGTATTGTGTCTTCTATCAGAAGGGTCTCGTTAATCTTGTCAATATAGCTCAAACGAGTTTGTGAGTAATTCCTAAAGAGTATTGCTTCTTAATCCACTTCTAGATTTCTGTTGTTATGCAAAACTTAGTGGTTTATAGTTCAATAAAATTACTTTTCAGAAAGGGCTCTACATTACATACATGGGGGATTAGAACCTGTGACGTCTTGATCTGCATTCAAGCACTCATTATAGAGCTAATGCCCATCCCTACTGTTACAGTAAAGGAGTAAATTAAATTGGTAAATCCTTCAGTATCAGCTATTGTATATTGTGTTGAAATAATCCTCTCTTCACTACTTGGTAATGAGGTAAGCTCAGCTCTAACACATTGAATGAAGCAGCAGAGCCTGGAAGAGATGTTCAGAGGTTTATTGATCAAGTTTCCAGGAACCATAACACAACATAAGCGGGAGACCAGACACATGTTTTGCAAAAGTCACCTTTGATGTCTGATTTTGGACAAAAGAAAACATTCTGATATTGCTCAGAATTACTTCCTTGATACAAGTCTTTTTCATAGTGCATTTTACAGTTTTCCAAACGTTGGATAAAGACTTGAAACTAAGAAATGTGTGCAAGAGTCAACTTAGTCATGTTAAGACACATTGGTGGTAATGATCTATTTAGGACTTGTACCAGGAAAATATGGGCATGGATGTACACTGAAATGTCTCATTTGGTTTCTTGGAATAGAGTGGGCTAGCAGTGCAATATCTGTGTATAATTTGTGAACAATTCGATTTCAAATATTTAACATACTTGCTTCAAATAAATTACAGACTAAGGGTTTTAACTTTGGAATGCCCCTCTGCTATAATTTGAAACAAAAGTACTACTACACACAGGCATAGTTAAAACCATGTAAATAAACTGCAATTCTGTTTGGAGTGTTTTGCTGTTCGTGCCACAAACAAATTTGCGGACTCTGGCTTTTTAAACAGGTCAACCCAAAGCACATGACAACAGAACTGAAGGTTACATTCAAAACACATGCACATCAGTAAATCTGTTCCAATCAATACAATCATATTTTAACAACTGAGATTTTCATCAATAAAGCCATTGTACTGACATACAAAACTAGAAAATTTAATTTGGTGCTGGACGGACAAAACGGTGTGCCAAAGAGTCAACAAAATTGGTAATTTGAGTTATTGCTTAAAACGTGTGCTTGGTCAAGTGTAGGATAGCTTATATATTATCGTCTGAACGTTAATCTGTTTCAAAATGAGAAGAAGGCGTATACCAGTGATACATTGAGCATGTCCTGTTGCCAAGCTTCAGTGGGGATATCTTAGTAACACTCAGTGAGGCTTTATAATTAAAACAATTGAAACACAACTAAGAACTCATTAAACATCCAACTAATTTCTTTTTTCAATAAAATTCATTCAAGTGGGCCAAGACATACAGCACAATAAAATATAGCAAAAATAAATATTAAATATTTAAATTAATTACAACCATAGGTGGTCTGAGCTGTTGGGGTAAGACAGTATTCCAGTCGATAAAAGGTTTCTGCTTGGCTGGGAAGTTCTAGGCTTGGTGTGGATCCTAAAGGGAGTTCCTATCAAGAAAAAAAAACATCTAGAATGCTGACATATAAGCCGTAGACGGTGGCTTGGCGATTGACAAGAGATGTCTCTTTCCTATGTCTCAGTGAGAATAGTTTGTTTGGGACATCCAAAGGAAGGGACACTTTTATGCACCTTTAATTTCAATGTTGCTTTTGTCACTGGTGAGCTTGGCTGGTTTTCTATTAGTCTTTGCGCTGGTTTTACAAGAATAAGGATAGAGTGTAAGGTGTGTAGCCCCCATTAGGGTTGTGGGACCTTTAGTGGCTGTTGATCCTATAGTGGAGGGTTAGCAAAGGATCAGTTTGGACTGCCAGTACAACTGTATCAGGCTGGTAATCATATGGAAAATGCTAGTCTTGGACTGCAGGCAAAGTTGAACTTGAACTGGATCTTAGAATAGGAAGGCCAGTTTTAAACTGCAGGTGACATTGAAACGTTGAGGAAAAATGGGTCTGCACATCCGCTTCTTTGCAGGGGACCAGTTGAACTTAAGGCTGGATGAAGGGTAGTTCATATTTTACTCTGCAGGAGGAGATATGGGAGAGGCTGGTTCTTCAGAGTCGACCAGGCTCTGCAGCAAGAGTGCACCGTAGAGTTATAGGCTGGGTCTTGGGAGGAGAAAGCCATGTTGGATTGTAGTTGAAGTGGGGGTTCAGGCTGGTAATTTAGGTGGAGAAGGCCAGTTTTAGACTGCAGGTGGAGTATCCCTCATCGCTGGCCAGGCTCTGCCTGCTGCTGTGGTCATCCAAGTCACTGCAGCCGCTGGTGCTAACACTATCCATCTCTCCATGGGAGAACTCAGTACTTTCCACGTCCACTTCAATCTCTTCTGCTCAACAAAAAAAAGCCCATATAACACATGTTAATATGCTTGTTGTTTGGCTGGTTTTTATAAATAAAGGTTTCCCTCATGTTTGAGTGGTATTGTCGCCACTGGCTGAGAAGCTATGGGGGCTCACCTCTGTCTGAGTCAGAGTGATCGGAGCGCAGAGGTGAGCCCACGCTGTCCATGCGGACCCTCTCCCTATCTCCAGGGCTCTGCAGGTGAGCGAGCTGCCTCTGCAGGTGCCTCTGCTCTCGCTCCAGGGTCTCAAGCTGGTGCTGACTCCTACGATCCATCTCCTCTAGCTTCTGCAGAGGGGAGAGATGGGCGGGGGAGAGAGAGAGGACACGGAGAGAAGGACAAGTCATCAAAAGGGATTCCTCCGAGTGCTTTGACGTGGTGCTAGTTTTGCGTGAACCTAATGAACTGTACCTAATGTCCATGCATTGCACTACATTCCACACATCCAAGACTGCTGGACAAACACTGTTGGACAAACACTGAAGTGGGCTTTAAGCTTCAATAATCATATGTGAATCCCTCTGCATCAGTCCAGGCTATAAATACCAACAGACCCAAACAGCAGTAGTGGCTAAGTAATTCCTAACATTTTTGTACACCAGCCAATTGTAGAGCAGGATTACAGTTGGTAGGAAAACCAGGGCAACAGCTGTGTAGGGATGGCCAAGCTCACAGGCTTCATCTCCTTTTTCTCACTGGCATATTTTCATTTGAAACTCACTATTATACAAATAATATACATACATATTGATTAAGAGTATATCAGATTTGACATGGGGTTGAACAAACAAAATAGATGAATTGACTATTGAAATAATGCAAACAAATCATTGGCACTGGCATCCAACAAATAGTATGTTCCCTTTGACAGTAATGCTAATTGAGTTCTCTGCTTAACAAATCTACAGGAGGGGAGGAGGAGGGGTGGAGTGACGGCTCTGCAGGGTTGAGTGGATCACATTGTGTTTGTGTGCTAGCTCAGGCAGGTCACGGGAGTTTCGAGTTGTTCCTATCCATGGGGGCTTCCATTAAACCATTCACTAGATCTCATGACAGCCTTGTTCCCATGACACCGTGCACGGTTGGTGTTGACTACTCTACCTTGATGTGTGCTTTGGCCTTGTTCAGCAGCCCCAGGGTTGTGTGCCGGCTGCAGTCGGGCCCCAGGGGGATAAGGGACTTCAATCTCTCCAGGCACAGACGGAGGTGAGCTCGTCTGCAATGCAGAAGGCAGAAGAGAGGACGTACAGTTGATGAGTTAAAACAATCTAACAAAAGCTTCCACTGGATATGGTGCTACAGATCTAACGAGCAAACATTTATGATAAACAACATGCTCAATTTAGCTTTGAAATGCAGCACCCAAATGAGGAAAATCCCTGGATAGGTCTAACTACCTGGCTTTTGGATTTATTAATTAGTTTGTAAGTTGGCTTTGCATAATTTTTGATTCAGAGATGATGAATGAGTTTCATTTTAGTTTTACAGTGTGCCTAGTTATTAACAGTGTGTCTAATTTGTTTTGAATACTGCTTGATTGCATGATTTGCATGCCGAGCAAGACCACAAGTACAACCTCCACTACTCCCTTAGGGATTCATTTTGGTCCAGTCTCAGAGCTGCATCGGTCAGCCAGGCATTGATTCAGATGCCAGAGCTTTTAGTATGTGGTTGGGCAAAATGCCTCATAAGAAGCCCTTTGCTTTCAAATAATATGTAGGTCATGTTGTGATGTCATCTCCCTCTTTATGACCACCATTTTGTAAAACAAAGATGGTCCCGTTCAGATAAGCTTTCACTCACCATGGGCTTAAGCTGTGAAGGTGTGTGTAGTATGCAGAGTGCGAATTATACAATGACAATCGGGGGGGTTACAGGTAAGAACGATATGTATCGACCCCCCCGACCTGTTGTTTTTACCTCTTTTTGGGGGGTCCAAGTCTAAATAAGGGGGACAAACCCCCCCCAATCCCCCCCGTAATTAAAGACAAATGGTCATCGGTGAGAGGCTTTTTTTTGTGCTAGGGAAAATTCTCCTGGAAAGAGTTGTGCTGTCTGGAGAAAGCAAGTTCTAGTTTGCAGACTAGGAACGCCCTGTCCTGGACTTCAATACCTCGGATTTGACTTGCAAAGTGGTTCTATTCAGTGGAGCCATGACAAGCATCATAGTGAAGACTTGCATATGGGTGATAACCTCTGTACAAACAGACTTTGACTCAAAAGGTGTTTTGTTTCAAGGTGTAGCTATGATGACATGACATATGAGGCCATATCACATTATAGTGGCTGAGCTGATACTTATTAAGGTACCAAGGATATGCAAAAAGCATGCAACCTGGAGAGTATAGAGGATATTGACTATAAACTCTCTTTCAAAAAATAGCTAGCTCTTGAGAGTGTCCCTGTCTATCCCGTCTACTAAGTTTCTTTGCCAACACCAGCAATTCACAACTTCTTTCATGTATTATTTGCATTGTCAACTGCATGCATTAAACTACACAAACAACCAGAAAACTCGATCTCTTTACTTACCTATTCTTTTCCAACTCATTGTGTGCTGACCTGAAAACAAGAAGAAGAAGGACATTTTAGACCAGACAGCTGAATAGAGCATTCAGCCATTACATTTCAAATTGACCCTGTGTATGGATTTACAGTTTAGTATCACACATAACCGTGTAGTTTTTGTACTTTTGCAGCAGAACATTCGAGACATATTGAAAAAAGGATCATCATAGGCCTACCTGTTGTGAAGATTGTCCATTTTTTTATTCTTTAATTTGCGTTGTCTCTGGTGGTGTGTGGTCTCAGTTGTGGGGAATGTTGACGCATATCCATGTTCACATTCTGAAAATGAAATAGAGTTATCCATTATTATTTCAATTACTTTACCACACATTACACTTACATTACCAGATAGGCAAACACTTTTTAGTTTTATTCACATCTGTGTATTTCAGTTTGGCCTGTAACATTTGGCCAGTGACATGACGATAATAATGACAATAATACACAACTATTCATGACCCCTTTCCTGCTCATAATAGTTTACAATCATTAATAATGGTAGTCCTGAATAATCATGTATGCCATGCCCATGAATTGTATATCCTTCTTCTTCGACTAGCACATTTCCAAAACTACAAGTCCCAGGTATCATCTGAGTCCGACCCAGTAACATGCGACGTCGATGTTGAACTTGTTTGCGGTTGGCCAACTACAAGGACTCTAGACCACAGCATGACTCTAGTCCAATCAAAACGGTCAGATTTGCTCCATGTGGAAACCATGTGAGCCCCAAGACCAAGGAAGCGCAAGTGCAACTAAAATGAGCTGTTAGAAAGTATGAATGAGAAATGTTACTTAAATCTATTCGATCAGCTACTCACATTGAATCTGTATGCAAGATTCCTAATTGTAAGCATTGTCTTCGCCTACACTCACTCTAAAGGCTAATTATATATTTTCCTATGCAAGACACCAACATTCTCAGTCATACATTGAAGGGGAAAACAAATATATTCACTATGGACTCATCGTCACGAAATATGGTTTAAACATATTGCGATAAAATGCAAGGCATGTTGACCATTAACATTCTAATAAATACAAAATTAGGTCAAGGGAAATGTCTTTCATTGCCGGATGGAGGTTCAGCCTTCCTCAACATAATTAGACCATAGAATACAAGGTTGAATTGTTATGTTCCTCAAACATTTGTAAAAAAAAAAAAAAAATGTTTCTCATACAAAGGGCCCATGTTTATGACAAATTCCGTGCATAATTATTTAGGGGGCTGTTTTTGTCATGCGTATTTTGCTGTAGGGGCCATGCACAATCATAAAAACAAGTAGCTATGCGGTATGCTACTTTCATGCATTTTGTATTCATATGCAGTGGACAAGATTATGTTTTAATCGCTTTGGCAGAAGGGGTTGGAATAGTTCCATCCGACATTGTAGTCAGTTATTGTTTTACTGTCAGACATTTCCTTTGCGCGTCTTTTGTCGCCTTCGCAGCTATTGTTGTCTGCTTGCCGAGTCTATGTCTGAACACAGGCATTATATACTTACTTCCATTGTTCTTTTCGTTATTCTCAATGTAGTTTGCTGCATCCAAAAGCACTTGCACGTTTTTCATAAAAGTGTCGATTTGGTCCATTGCGGAACATTTGGATAGGACGTCGTTGAAAGAATATCCCGACATCTCGCCAAAATCCTGTTGGTCCATAGATGTATCAGACTCCAACAGGACCTCTTCGGTTTTCAACTCGTTTTGCTGTCTCATGAATTTGACCATTTTCCTTTTGGGTCTTTGGCAATTCAGTTTGACTGAATTTGTTCCCTTGTCTGTGCACGGGGCAAGTGAGCGCTGATGACTGAAATGAACTGAGCTGAGGTGGATGGAATTGCAGTCCTTGGCCTGAGCCACTTGCCCTACTTGGTCGCTAATCCCTCCCACTAACGCATGCACATTGTACTTATTGTCAACGGTCTATGCTATAATAAAGCCTCATTACCATTATTCTGCACGAAGCAAAACATTTATCTCACAACCACCTCATCTCGTCACATTTAGGTCGGTGTTAGCTTATCATATATTTTACTTCTTGCACTAACGGAATAAGTATATGATCATGAGGTGAAATCATAGTTAATGAATAGTTCACGCAATTGGTCATTCTTGATTCTGCATTTTATAAACAAAACTTATAATAAGCATGAAATATCAAGGTCTACATTGCAGGTCTATATCCTACACATGAATAATAAACATAATGTTTGACAGTACTTGACAGTATTTCTCTTGCAGATCAAGAGTTGGATCTGCTCACCAAGGGCAGGACAACTATATTTTTCAGAAAGGACCACTTTCTAACTTTTACACAAAGGCGTGACAAAGTGCAAGGTCAGGCCTCAATCACTTTAATGTATCAGGATGTAAAACAGTGCAGTCTTAGAATGATTGTTCCTGCAGGGATTTCCCCATAGGATTTCCTTATAGAAAACACATCAGACACCGTGTCCTAATGCAAAGCATCCACGACTGAACTGAAAAGCAACCTGAGATTATTTGCCTATATAAAGACCTATTGTTTTCTCCACAATGCCATCTTGGAGATCCAGTTACTTTAGCACCCCCTGTTGCTACTTTTGGTTTGTTTTAGAACAAATGGCATAAACATATTTTTTGTTGAAAAACCCTGAAAACTGATTTTTTTTGACATCATGAGAATTTACTGGTAAATATACATCAATGGACTGTTTCAACCTTTAACATAAAATATAACTTCAAACACTTAGACAACATGTATTACCCCTGAGTAAAAGTCATCGTTAAATTGTCATATTTCACCATTTAAATCTATAGCAGTGAAGCTCTGGAGACGCTAACCTTGAAATTGAAATCATTTCTAGTTGGACGGTCCATTACTATTGTGCTTTTGACTGATTAAGAAGTCATTTTTCCCCTGGCAGAAAAGGAGGGAGGAGGACAGAGGGTAGAGGGACTGCCTTTAGGGGAGCAGCCATGCGTGCGAGGCTGTGTTGTCCCTCTGAGACAATGGGTGCAGATGGCTGCCCTGCTGCAGATGTGGCCAGGGCTGTAACGGACGCCTGTGAGAGAGAACAGCCTTCCATGGAGTCTATTTCAGCTGCTTGGCAAGGGGCTGACACGCACGCACACTCCAACACACACTCCAACACACAAACTCACATATATAGAAACAGAGGCATAAAAAGAGACAAAGTCACGTCACATAGGGATAAAACAGACACATACAATGAGAAAATCAGACAGGAGATTGACGGACACTTGCGAAAACATAGATGGGCAACGTGAAACACACAGTGTCACACCATCTAGGCTCATGGACAGACAGTTAGCTGTTTGCCTGGATACTGACAGCATGGAGAGCTGACCCACTGGAGGATGGTGTAGAATGTGACCCCAACTGGAGTAATCTGAAAAGCCTGCGGATTACACAAATGGCTCGGCTGTCACCGGGGAAGCAAAGTCACACGGTTGTGAGTATTTGTGTGTGAAACCATGTGGCAACAGCCCCCACTGGTCACACTCAGCAGGGAGTGCATGGCATGATGTGTGCCTAACAGCACATTTGTGTCTTTTAGAGCGAGGCAAACTACGAACAATGGATATGGATGGAGGCATTTTTCCAAAATAGCTTCCATTTTGAATCGACATTCAAAGTCTGCCTGAATGAAAAACTAAATAAAATCAGCTGTTCTGCTGCAAATAGCCTGTGAGCAAATCTGTTTCATGTGCCACAACACATTGTTTACTGCTGTTTGACTTGTATTTGTTATTGTCTAATACCTCCATGACTGTCTCCAAAAAGTCTTAAACACAGGATTGTACAGTGTGGTTAATATCATCTTGATATGATACTCTCACAATTTAATATACTATTATTCATAACTATGTAATATGGTGTTATATAAGAGGCAATCTAGCTCTCTGTGCGGAATAATTGTGCTTGTGCTTCCCATTGTGTGCACACAATGACTGAACTTTGCCCTGGGGTCAGAGCAGACGGACCCTCCAGTTAGGCAGTGTGTCACCTGCTCCTTAAGCAACCCCCCCAGCCCCTCCACTAGTAACACTGTCATTAACATTGACAAGTGATGGAAGAGCTCAGCGCTAAGCTCAAACATGCACACACAGTTCGGGATGTTCCGGAAACCACTTGGTTTGTTACCTCACACAGTTCAACTGGGAAACGAAAGCATAAAGTTCATAAAGGCCTGAGTTTTGAGCTGTGCAGCCTTTACAACCACTGATGAGACCAAGAGGCCGAAGGGTGGGCTCGTGTCTGTCTCCGTTTCCGTGCTCGTCCTGGTCTGAGTTGGGGGATGGAGGTATGGCTCCTATCACTGCCCTGACACGAACACCTGTTGGACACCAAATCCCCTCTTTGTCTCAGACCCTCTCTGTGGGTTACCATGACAACGCCTATTCACAGCATAGCCCGAGACTGATTACAGGGCATCCCGGAAACAATTATCAGGAAGGTACATTGTTTTGTTTTTTGTGGGGCCTCTATTTTTTAATTGATCGGCATGTAAACTGATGTTTCAAAGAAGGCATTGACATGCAAGTCTCCGTTGCCCCCAGACCATTAGGATACCCTGGGTAGTTTTGACACCTAAAGAATAAGTCAGGCAGCTGCATATACAAAGCATTTCAAACCCCTCAATATATTAATTCAATATTTCACTCCTCCAAAGGTGATATAAAATCCATTATCACCAGAAATGTATAATTGTCTGTGTGAATCCAGCATGCTGAAATAAGAGACAATAACACAATCAGGTTAACACACATTTTCATTGTTACATTTGATGTAATGTACTGCAGCTTCATGGAGAATTTAGTCAACGTAATGGAGCATCTATGCAAAACACAATCCTATATTACAAAAGCTCAAAGTTAATATATAAGCATTTCAATACAAATAATGAGTCAACAAAATTATATTAGTAAAAGAAATTGTGGCAGTAAACATGACATGTTATATGTATTGTTGGCATGATTGAATTTGAACTGAAAAGCAGAACTAAATCCTAATGCATTATTGATTAAAGTCAAGTCTATTACAGTACACAAATGCATTCTATTCCAACCGATAGTTCAGCATTGTGTTAAAAAAAACACACAACCTTCTATTTACACAAGCACACGTTTCACCCTTTGGGTCAAAGCAACCATTCACATATTGATTGGGATGTGGGCATTTGATCCTTGGTTTATAGCCTGCATTCTCTAGTTTTAAACACATTGTCATTACACACAAAATCAGGGAATGGCTTTTCATATCCTAAGGCAATCAATGAATTGGACACCTGACCTACGTTCCGACTTGACTCTCAGTAGACCTCTGACATTCACAGTTCATTTGTAGCACTTTCCATAGCCCTAATTAATATCAATCATCTTTCATTTTGCTTTCTGTCGTGTCACCACTCGAATCAGTAAAACACATGAAATGGCTCATTGGTTTACAAAACGTCTTTGTGTCTGCTCACAATCACAACAAAGCGTAAGCATCTACCACAAAGACAGCATCACTTATTGCGAGACATGCTTAACAACTGCCTTATTTGAGCATTGGTATGAGTTATATGGTCAATATAACAGTCCCAAGGAACACATGTTCTGTATATGTTTCATATCAAACAACACTACTGTGAACTATATCTTAGCCATTAAAAAACAGTAATATATTGTTATACAAACCATACTGATTAAGGCTTGACTTCATATATTTTCACCAGCTCCAGACACCAGACTATAAAACTCATAAGTTCCCAAATGGCACTTGCATGTCTGTTACAGGTCCTATCAACATACATTCAATACTGAGCTCACAATAAAATGTCTAAAATCTAAAATGATAGTTTGAATGAACTACTCTTGGAACTAAGTATAATTGTTTTTATTTCTTGATTGGTAACTATTACTCACAGCTCAGTTACGACCTGTTGCCTAACTGACATCCGGTATGTTCTTCTTATGTCATGAGCAAAGCCCTCAAAAGAAAGTATTGACAAGAAAAGGCTACTAGTTAGTGAACTTTGCAAATTCATGTCAATTCATAAGCTGCACCACTCGATAACCCAATCATCTCATGCCAAAGAAATGCATTTCATCTAAGCAAATCGTCACTGTCTTCAATTAGGCCTCTGCTTTCTCTTTCTTCTTCTCCTTCTTGCTCATTTTCAGGAAGGAGGGAGTACGGAACTTCTTCTTCTTCTTGGGGGACTTGCTCTGGCTCTCAGGGGTCTGTGGATCCTTCTCTATGGTTGTTATGGAGATCTCCACAGTATCTGTGGTGCTAACGCTCAGCTTGGATACATTCATGCTTAGGTTCTCCATCTCATCCAGGTGGTCTTTCCCATTGGAAATGATATCTGTACACAGGAAGAAACCAAGTGAGTTCAGGAGGGTCAGGAGGTCGGGAGGCGGTTTACAAAAAAATACTTGTCTTTGTTCAGTTTCCAGAGAACTATAACATTGCTCTAGCCGCTACCTTGTTTGACAGGAGTCATAAGTGGAGAGAGGGACAGGGATATGGTGGAGCCGTCAAACGTGGTCATCTCATCCCCATCTGTCACATCTTCACCATCTGCAGGGAAGAATCCAGAAAAGATATCTCATTATAAGTACAGCAACAAACATCACCTCACACAGACACTACATTGTGCAAGTGCAACCAAAACATCGATATCAAATAAAGTCGGAACCAAAGTGAACCTCTGGTTGACATGGACATGACATGAACCCACTACATTTTTAGCAACGACTGTGAGAGAAAGTATCATTCTGACAGGCTGTTGTTCGGATGGCGGGTGGGAGAATCCTACCATCCTGGCCTTGTTGCCTGCTCTCCACAGTGTGCTTATACTCCTCAAGCTCCTTCTGAGTCAGCCCGCTGAAGGGGTTGGGAGGCAGGGAGCGTGTCTGCTCCTCGTCCTCGATGATGAAAGCCTGAAGGGGAGTGAGGACATTGTGAAATCTTCAGCCTGCTATATGGGTCCACAGACCAGAAGAATGCATGCAGTACAGACTCTCTGCGTGTCTGTTGATCCTGTGCACACATGTGTGTCACACTTACTGGTCCGGGTTTGGTGTCCACAACAATGCCTGCTAGAAGCTGGGACTTAGGACCTGCTGTCATCTGGTCACACCTGTTTTGTTCCCTGATCTAAATATAAAACACATTTGATTTACAAATCATTTACAGATCATTTATCATTTTTATGGCTGCTAGTCCCTAGACAATTGCATCTCTGTGGTCGTACTAGAGGAAGTTCAATCGAGTCACAATATATTGAGTGACTGTCGAAACCTCCTCTTTGTCAATGCAGTGTCTTTATAATGGATTGATCCTTTGTGCTGTCCAGCTGTCATTCCAGAAAGACCCTTGTTGATACTATTATTAGATCAATATCAATTTGCCTGGGAACAGAGTTTAATAGTGCCTCCCATACACAGTAGAGAGCAAATCTTGCTTTAAATCAATAAAAGGTCCAAAGTAAATATAGGTAACAAGTCAAGTAAAGAGTCAAACTAACCCGGTTCCTCTTCTCGAGGACGTCTGTGGGATTTGTGTTGAGTGGAACAAACTGGTTTGGGTCCTCGATTCGTATTGGGGTGCCACTGCTATTGCCTGATTCTTCGGATATCATCCACTAATAAGAGAGAGTGCAACACACACAGAGCAGAAAGCATAAATACAGTTCTGAAACTTGCCATTAGCGATCCTGCAAATTTAAAGCTTCCACAAGAGGGCAGGCTAACCCACAAGATCAAGCGGCGTGCAGCGCTTGTGCTGTGTGCATAGATTTGGACTAGTCTGGCCCTAGCCTGTAAACAAAGCCAAATTCAAGGAAAAGCATAACAGAGGTGATGCTTGAAAGCGGACGTTTTTCCGTAAGCATTTCTTTCTTTATGGAACATTTGCTTGCTCAACACATCCTCAAGAGAAAAGTGTTTCACCGTCGTTTTGGTCCTGGGGCTGCATTCTCCGTTGGGTGAACGTTCGGCCACGTTGACCTTCAGGTAGCTGTTCGGAGAGTTGAGCCAGCGGGTCCTCTCCCTCTGCTGCTTCTGGGCCAGGAACTTGAAGGGGCTTCGCAGGCCTGTGTCCCCCTCTTCCACGGGCACTGCTGACACCGTGGCAGGGATCTCCACGTCGTTCTTTGTCCGAGGCTTCTCCCTCACTATGGGATTGCGGTAGGCATAGCCAGTCCGGTAGCCCTATCGTATCCAAAGACAACACAAACGCTTGAGCCAACCTCCCTGAACATCCTTAAAATAATATTCTATCAGTTGTAAAATACTAGTTATTAGACGGACAAATACTTTGAGCTTGTGTGCTTTAGCTGATGTCTCGGCCACCCACAGTTCTGACTGCAGCAAAGACAGACATTCTTTAAAGTTCTGGAAAACTTCACTATACACAAACATTACTTTTGTGATGAGGAGGTGCCTGCTTTCAAAGAGAATAGATAACATGGGCCAACACATGACAGTTGGCAGGGCAACTGATGTTAGGAATACATCAAAGAAAGAGGATAGAACAACCACTTTGACTTTGTTAAAAAGGGGGCAAACAATGTGTGCTGAGTTTTCCAGTCAATCGACTACAAATGATTGTGTGGTCTATGCTCTTAACTCCCCGCCATCTGGAAGCTATGACTGAGCAGGCGTGCAAGAATCATGGAGAGTGGGAGGAAACAGAGAGAGTGGGTGGAGAGGGAGAAAGAGAGAGAGGGGGGGGGCAAGACTGCAAAGCAAAACAACACAGTCGCAGCCTCCGGCATTTGGGCGATGGCAGTTATTAGGTGAGTGAAAAGACAGATCACACATGTGGTACCACCCTCTGTGAGCAGAATATGATGTCTGACCCTAGCCATTAGCACGGTCAGATACCGTGTTTCAGGGGTAAGGGACTCTTCACATCACACAGTAATCTCTAGAGAGGCTAAACAGACCCAGAAAGACACCCAACGGTCCCATTATCCCCACGCTAAGATTAGAGCCTCCCAAACAAAGTCCATGACTCAGTAAACAAGGGAATTTTGCGACAACTGAAATTTTGTTTTGAGTCCAGTTACTTTTGCATCAGTTCAAACAAGTACATGTATAGTAAGACGGAAAAACCCAGAAGACTAACAAAAGTTTTTTCTGGAACTGGATACAGATACTTCCCCAGGAAGTGCCTGGGACAGGAAACGCAGGGCATCATGGGTGAGGTCAGCAGCTGGAGAGTTCACTCACCAGGTTGTCCAGCATCCTCATGAGGGATTCAAACTCCGCCTCCCCCACTTTCCACTTGACCTCACTGTCCACAACCACTCCGACTGCAGCCACACCCTGGGTCAGGGACTTGAACTTGTCCCGGTCCAGAAGCAACAGGTTGTCCGCTCCTCCGGAACATCTCAGAGCGCTGACCTACGGATTTCGACACCATGCCTCGTTACCCTGGAGCTTTATAACGTTGACTGTGCAAGAAACAACACATCTACATCACCCCCAATAACTGCATGCATCATGGGGGATTGCTATCGTGGATGTCTGAGTAAGCTCAGAGCATTCCAGATGGAGCACATCATAAATCGAATGAAAAAACCAACACAGGACCAACCAGACACCAGGGATGATAAGCGAACACAGAGCGATGTGGGAGTGCCTCAAGAAAAGAGACATGAACAGTCGAACGCCACCTGGCTCTTTTAGTGACCAGTGGTCTCAATCACACATCCACTGTTTGATTCAGCTGTGTTTAAACAGATGTTAATGTTTCACTCGCTTTTTCCCGGTGCAGGCAACGCAGGAACATTATTAAACTGGAAAGTGTCCAAAACCAAGTTTTAAAATATTCCAACACCAGGGAACAATTTTTTACTGTTGTGAAGAGGCTCAACAGGCATACCCTGAATGATTTATCCATGTAATTAATTTATAAAGTGTGCTTGGACCACACAAGCAAAGTGCAGCAAAATAAACACCCACAAATCTTGTACTGCAGCCCAACTTTGTCCACCTATTGTGTTGAACGTAAGAAACGAACAGAAAGGCATTAGCAGTGAGCTATAGCTCCAATAACTGAAGGAAACAATGCCAGTCATTAATCAAAGGCTCACCTGGATCTCACATGCCTGCTGGGCATGGTAAATGTAGTGGAACGCCTCCTCTATGGTCTCCCCAAGAGCCACCAGCCCATGGTTTCTAAGGACCAGGACCTGAAAAAGAATGAAATGGTAAATACTTTAATTACACAGTATGATTCATTGTTAGTGTCAGGAAAGCACTGTAAAAACTTGCTGAAAATGAATTGTGTATATGACGCAAGACTTGCTGTTCTATTGCGGCACAACAGTGAGACTGTTGTTTTTATTTGGGAAGGCCCTTCATTTGACGTTACCTTGGCAGTGGGGCCCAGAGCTTTCTGGAACTCCACCTTCTCCTCTTGATCATCAAGGCAGCCATGGTAACTGAAGTAGGCAATGTCGCCCAGAAGCAGAGCCTCTTGGGAAATGGGCAGGATGCCACATTTCATGGAAGACACCTGTTAACCCAAGGAACACGCAACAGTGACTACTACACGTCTACAGCTAACGACAGGCACATTTTGTGCCATGTGTGCCTCTATAAAATGCCCCGTTCGCTTTAACGAGGAAACATCAAAGTAAACTGTAAAGCGCAACAAACAATGTGTATCTACATTCAACGTGATAGGGAGATGTCTTTCTTTTTTACCACCACAATGTGTGCAAATATCACATTCTTCATATTTTCCACACAACAGCTCGCCATTCCGGTCCTATCGTGAACTCACAGCAGCGGAGGCGGGGGTGTGAATGTGGATGATGCACCTGACATCAGGCCTCATGGAGTAGATGGCAGCGTGGGGACTGAACCCCAGCGGGTCTATGCCCAGGAAGGAGGAGCCCTGGTCCATCACATCACCAATCATATTCACTTTCACCTGGAACGATATGAACCGAGGGTTACTATGGCAACACAGGAAACGTGGGTGTAAATCACTCGTCCAAACTCACTAGGCCCATCACTATATTGTGTTGGTGATTATATAAATACAGAGGTATTTGGAACACATTTTAAATGTAAAAGATTACAGTGGAACACGTGTAATTATCATCTGAATATCTGCATAGTAATTACATATTAGGAACAAGATAACAATTATGCAGACTACACAATACTGTGATACTTACCTTACATATGACCTACAATACAATGTTTGCGGCTCATCTCTTAACATAGCCTTGAGCTGTCTATATGGCCATTTATTGATTGTGTTGTTCAAATCAATAGACTAACCATAACGTCCTCCACATTTTGCACGTCTGACTGGAGATAGAAATGCACTCTATGCGTTATCAAAGCCATTGGGCAAGGGAACAAAGCTTTTTCTTTTCCATGTCTGGCATCTCACAACACAAACCCAGTCATGTGCTTACCAGATTGCCAGCTGTGACTTCAGTAAAAGATAGTCCTTGTGGGCTGATAAGAACATGGCCTTGTTCTTTACTTACACGAACCTGTAAGAATAAGACAAACTTACACAGCTGCACAGGAAAAAATAACAGATCAGGGCTATATGAATCTATAAATATAGAAATACATTGCTAGCAGCAGCATTATGCCAGCTGCAACAATTTATACTTGTTCTACCATCAGCTTTTCTGTACGTCGTACAGAACGTATCTGTGGCCTCCTACTTAGTCGTTTTTTGTGGCTATGAAACAGAGGGCTCTGGTACATGTGGATGTCATTGTTGTATCATGCCTGATAAAACACAGACTTTTTCTTGACAACCGAAACACCTTTAAGAACTATGCACTTCCACTCCTTGTTTTTCCGCCGCACTTTCTACATGCACCACTTGGAAATCTAAATGGAAATCTAAATGTGTTCCTTTAGCAGAAGCTTCCATCCGAAGCAAAATACAGATGGGGATTTGAACCTGCGCCCACTGAACTATACCCATCACCATATTTGTATGGTGCTTTGAATCAAAGTGTCTGTGAAAGTGTCATTTACAGACACTTTTATATTAAAGTGTTAATGTAACCTCAGCTGGGCTGATACTCACAGTAATGTAGGAGCTGGTGAAATGGGCCCAGCTGAAGAGGTCTATCAGCCTGTAGAGACTAGCCAGCTTACAGCGATTCTGCTTTTCCCCTTTGGCAAAGGATGGAGTCTCGACCCCGTGTAAGTCATTAACTGGGGTGACCATCCCAAGGCCTGTGAAGAAAAACAGGATCCCTGAGCATCATGTGTGAAAACTGCACCCACTAAAAGACAACATTACTGACCGTGTAAATGCAATATATAGATTTACTTCATATTACTTCAGCCTGCACCAGCAACACGGAGATTGTGATTACTTGGTGGAATTCCACATCTCTTTAAATCGGTTCTCTCTACAGCTTTCTTCAAATCTTCTCGAACTACCACAAGCTGAAATGTTGGCCGTAAAGAAACTGCTGCATATCAAATCAGTCCATCCCAGGACCCAGCATCCAGTTGGGTCGTAAATGTGGTTGTTTCGAGAACTTCTAACGAGGGCCTGCAGCGTATTTTTAGACCGTATACTGTATAAGGCCATTTCAACTGAACCCCAGTCTTTTTACAGCCACTTTTACTGTTTTTTCCCCCCCTGCTAAAAGCCAGCTCTGCCTCCATCACTTCAAAAAACGATGAGGCCACGGGCATGTTTACATTACATTACCAAACAGTAACAGTCTGAACCTTCCTAAAAATGGAGCCTTGTAGCCCCGGGCTGTTCAGTGACCTCTACAGAGACAGGCAGGGCAACATAATTGACGCACTGGGCATCTGTAATTCATTATGTGGACCAGTCTGTCGATCACTTGTTCGAAACATTCAGAAAGAGGAATGCTGTCAACAACTTACTGCATTTCAAGCCATTTCAGGATATTCAATGTGGCATGTGTTCACGAATATAACGTTCGACAAGTCTGACAATGAGGATCTTCAGGATGCATTATGAAGACAACGTAATACATAGACGGATGGACGGATGGACGCACACTTAACCCCAGACAAAGACGCACATTCACAAGGCAAGAGGCGCAGACTAGGGGCACAGACAGACACACATACTTACTTTGGGGGGAGGTGAAGGAGGCAGTTCCTCCCATGGTGCTGGCCATGATGAGATCAGCTATCTGCCTCAAAGCCAGAAGCCCTGTAGGGGTGTTGCCTTTTGTCATCTGATCCTGGATCAGGCCTTCTAGTTCGTCCTTGAACACCTGGGAACAAATCAGTAAGGGGTTAATATTCTCCTCTGAAATCTGTTATAGGACTGTTTTAATCCTGTGGAATCCCAGATGGAGGTGGAAGGAGTGGGATTCTGAGGGTTTCTAATACATGGTCCACACCGCTCCACTGTGGACAGGGCCGCAGCCAGCTGAGAGGGAAGGGTGAGGCTGTAAAAAATAGCCAATGTAGGTCAAAACCTAACCTTGACCCAGTTCCAGTTCCTTCTTTTTCCACTTTTTCACCTTTTCACATTCTGACATGTGCACAGTGTGCTGCCGGTCCTAACTGAGTTCCTCGCTGATACAAGTTTACACAAATCACACAAGGGACTTCTTAAGAGCTCTTTGTGTGGATGTGAATTGGCAGTGACCAGGGGAGTCGCCTTCCCATTAAGCCAGCCTATTAATTTATGCCCATCAAGTGGCCATGAATCACTGGCATCCTTTGCCTCCAAAAACCCCTGCTATTCTCCTATGTGCAGCTCTGGTGGAGCTGCCAGCATTCTGCTCCATCTCAGCACCGTTCCCATGGTGATGTGTTAAGTTCTACTTGTTAGTGTCTCTTACGCAATCTCAGACGAGAGCGTGGGCTCATCTTATTTTCAACAGCTCCACAGGCATGCGTTGCGATTCAATATATACTGCCTAAACTGTCTCAATATCTATGCTTCTTGTTGTTAGAAGTATGTGTGATGTACTGGTCTTGGTAATATGCAGTATTGGACTAATAGTTTGGATACACAACGTAGACAATTTGAAGTACAATAAGCTGTCCACTGTTGAAGTTTTTTTTTGGTCTACTAAATGAATACAAATGCAATGTAGGATATAAAATGACAATGCACAATATGTATCCGACAACACCAATCCTCTTTGAATAATTATTTCCGTGCTGCAGTGATAACTATAAGAGAAAATGTGTGATGTGAACAAGAAAAAGTTTAAATCAATGTATACTTAATGTTTAAAAACACAGTGTTTGTTGACAATAGCAAAGTCATTTTAAGTTAACAGTGAAATAAGGTGTGCAGACTGCAAGCTGGTTTGTATAATAAGTTCCATAGAATGCAAAACATACTTTAAAATACCTACAATTGTCAACAGTGTTTTTCAACAACCGATCGGTTACGGCAATATTGAACGGTTGGTTCTCAATCTGTGACAGCGTGGTCATGACTGTGTTTGTTGCAGTTCAGACGGGACTACATACAGGGCTCTGGAGAATCTGGGTCACCCTCTTCTTCTGCTCCATCATGTTGAAGTCCTGCCTCAGGTCAGGTGACATGTTACGGCTGCGCTGGTACTCTGGGTCGTTCTCATCCACGCGGTCAAAGTAGCGCTCCTTGGAGTCGATGCTGGACAGGGACAGAGTCATGGACCCTGCTGTCTGTCTGATATCCACCAGACTCATCCTGCCTACGGGTCTCTTCACCACGCCCTCTCTCTATAGGTCTCTCTCTGGTCCTCACCTACCACGCACAGCAAAGGAACCTGGCCTAGCAATCTGCGGGGAAGGGAGGAGAGTATTTGACTAAAAGTTACTTCAACATGTGTCCACAGGGTTCAACAGGATACACAAGTCATGGTTTTATTTTGTGTTACTCACACACATTTGTTTTACAGTCTAGGAGGTTTTCCTTTGTGCTATGCCATCTTAACCACAATCTCTAAAGAGAAACAAATAAGACTGTGTTCTGATGAGACCTGGTGGTTGGGGGAGGGGAGGTCATTTACCTATGTGTACTGGCATGCTAACTCCTTTAGAGTGTATCAACAGAACACCACAGTGGGCCTTTCTTTTGCAGCAGCATGTAAATCAAGCTGTTTGAGAGGGCAGTTTGCACCTCTGGTGTTAAAGTGGCACCTATGGGGGGTGGTGGGGCATCATGCAGAGGTCTAACCAGTGCCGTTCTTCACGTCTTCTCTGGACTAAATTAACAATCATTTTGCTGCAAAGGTATTCAGAATGTAATTCAGGGGGTTGTAAATCAGGGGCTAAAAGTAACCCAAGTAAATGAACAACAGTTTCATGGCTGAATGTAAGTCTGTTATTTTGTGGGCTAGGCTTTGGTAACATCAAGGCACTCAACCCAGTTACATAACCACTTTACACGATCGGCAATAGGATGTGCAGACATTCAAATCAAAAGTGTGCACCGTATTTTTCAAAAGATTGTCTACTTAACATAATTTATTTGTTTACTATTTTTGGACCGTTTGAGTTAATGAATGAACCGGATTCTGGACACAAATAGGCAGATAATGTTTCCTGCCATGTTTCATTGTCTACCGATAGAATAATCACGTGAGTTAAATGTGTCCTGCACGACATCGGCAAAAACTCAATAGTTTTGATGGCCTAACCTGTGCGATGCAGTTCAGAAACTAAAATCGCTTTAAAGTCTAAAAACATTCTTGCTTGAGTTCCTAGATTTACGGAAACATCAAAGACAAACGTTTTTTCAGACTTTTTTCCTTACCTACGAATACGAGCCCTCGAGTCCTTGTTGAAGTCCACCAAATTCCCGACGAAATTAATTTTGATAACACAAGTTCCCATATATTCTGTAATCCTGTAGAAAACAGGATTCGTGTTTGCATCTGAGCATACACTAGTAGCGAGAGTGTGTAGGTTATGTCCATGCACTACGAAAGTGCAACCGCGTGTTGTGTGTGGGTGTGTTTGTGTGGGAAAAAGGAAAAAAGAGACCATGCTTGTATCCACCCACCGCCTTCGCGGGTCAGAAATGTGAAAGCACTCCCCCCACCATGTCTTACTGACCGAAGCTTGTCTCGACTTCTACACCACTTTTTTGTGTTTTCCATAGGCACTTTACTGTACGTTTACCGATGCTCTGAGTTGGCATTAACTCCAGACAGTACGACAATTATGCGTGACTGCGGTGAGCTTTGCGATATCTAGAACCCATGCTCTCCAAACATCTAGAAGACGTTAACATCAAACTTTGAGCATCAAAATTGTTTAACACTCCACCCAGTAAGTAGGCTATGGCCTAAAAGTGAATCCCGACAGCTTTCCAATAACATAGGATGTTTTCTAAGAGGGAGCAATGCAACGCAGATGTCCTTCCACCAATGGCACAAAAGGAACTCCAGGTGTGCATCTTGAAACATGGGCTCTTTTCTGGCCACTCTTCCCAAAACTGGTCTGAAGACACTAGATAAGTGGAGCAATATGAGAATTGTTGTCAAGGCAGTCAGAGAGAGGAAACTGCCATAATATGTACCATTGACTATTGCTACTCCACTTCCATTCACAATAATGCACACATTAGTTTCTCTGATTCTCAGTTTCCTAACCGCTGAAAATATTGAATCTTGAGAACTTGTTGGGGGACTCCCACCCTCTTTAACAACTTGTAAACATTTATCCTCTAAATAATTAAATTTCTCAGCTGTAAACAGGAGATACAATTTAAGACCACACAAAGGTTGGACCATTAAAATAAACCCTCCCAACATTATTGTAACGTCTGCTCCCAACTTTAGGGGCAGTTCTCAACATTTATGTGTCATGTGACGTGAACACACACAGTGCATGTCTCACCCCAACACAAACACACACACACACACATACACACACTTGGAAAGAAATGGATTGGGTCACTGACTGACACAACAATTCCAGGAAACAGAGTGGAGTCTTTGAGTCGAAGCAGATATGGGGGCACATGGGTTGATGTAATGAAAGGCAGAACCTTTTCATTCCAGAACGGTCTGACCCTCCAGCTCCCCACGTCCACCCTGCAACCTGGCCTGCAACCTTGCCTGTCATGGCAGAGTTCCCATAGAAACCACAGACAAACACACGTGAGCACAGGATAAGGCAAAGCCATACTATGTGCTTCAGCACACACATAGCATCCACGAGTGTACCCCCACACTCAAACAGACTATTTAGACTTTCTAAGGGGGCAGCCCATCCTGGAAACATTGACCAGATGTCTCTTGTTATTATTAAGGATATGTGCTAGGGCTGTTACTATGCTTCAGAAAGAGCTCTTTTAGAAATTATATTGTGTCAAATCTGATTCATGAGCACATCCTTTGATTCATTTGAGTCATTTTATTTTTTATTATTGCTAACTTGATCATAATATTACAGACATTATACACATCAGGCTTTGAATGAAGTAGATGCGTACCAGCATGATAGCACATACGTAGATAAGAGCACAGAAAGAGAACTGACTCTCTCTACTCAGACCTGAACTCCTTGGCTGAAGGAATCACGTACAAATATTTATAGTAGAAAAGGAGTTTAGGAAGGAGGAACAAGGCCCACTACTCTGCCAAAAGATTGGCTCGCCCTTGTAAGATGCCCTCTACAAAAGTTGACATACACACTCATCAATGATGTTAGACATTTTCATGTAAACAGCATTTGAATAGCTTGTTCACTTCAGAGAATACAATTTGTTGAATGAGTCTTGTCCCCCAGGTTTTTGGCTTGCCTTTTTTGAATGTCCTAATGCGAGAATGTAATCTTGTGTATTTACAGCTCAAGAAGCAATACTGAAACAGCTTGGCATGAACTCAATTAGATTGGGACTTTATAGCCTTGGGATGAAAGGAAGTCAAAGCCTACATTTGAAAGCAACCATTACAACAAGTGTGAAGATCCAGACAAAAATGTATTAATATGTCATGAGCTCTGAAGTAACTTGCAAATCCATCCTCAAAACTTATAGTTGACATTTTGTATGTAAGGGTCACTAATACTAATTACCACCCAAATCTTTAATGGGACACACCACTTGTGATTATTGCATTTTTTGCATTCATGGTTATTAAAGAGGATTTTAAAAACATCTCTGATTGTGTCTGTGCAAACATCCCAGATTGTGTGTGTGCTTATGGGGAAACTAGCGTGGTCCATACATCCTCTTATCAGAGGAAGTCAAGAGGAAGTCATGTCCTGAATGATTTTCTCTGCCATCAGGTCACAAGGTCCCCCTCATCAGCCAATCAGAGTCTAAATTAATATCTGATGATGTTGATACCTTGTGTTTGTTCCATGACTATTTGTAGTTTGGAAAGACCCCTGGAAGACCCCTCTGTCCTTTGAGAGTACATTACAATTTTTTTTAAAGCTATTTCTTCCTCCCATGTCTCCATTTCTGGTTATAATTCTTTAGCCTTTGAGATGTGAAACACAATGACCCTTAACTCCAACTGGTTAATTGATACCAAGTGTTGAGAACCCACACCACAGTCCTCTGGGAAAGCTCAACCCATGTGTTGTTAATTTGTTCTTTCAATACAGTAAAATATCCCACCACATCCGTTAAGAGTTTGGGGCAGCGGATACCTTATTAAATTTCACAGAGTCAGTTCTGTGGAAGTAAAACATCCCTCTAAAAAGGATCTTTTGAGAACACCATCTTATCCAACAACAACTTAAATTCTCCACAATTCTATGAAAATAATACACCTAACCTTTGACATCATTGAGACGGCTAATACTGCTTCCATGCAGCTTCTTACCATTGAAGGAGTTACCTGAAACCAATACTTCTAGCTGTTTTGTACATAATTAAATGGGATTAAACCTCCATAATCCTGATTAGATTGATGCCTCACTGTAAATGGTAGTCTAAGTGTTCTCATATCTTGGACGTTTAGATAATTTCCCCAGAGAGCCTTATGCAATAACCAGGGCAGAGTCAAAGGCCTGAGAATGGTCCATTTCAGAAACCCTATTTAAGGATATTGAACACAGCATGGTTTAATGGTTTAATTCAATTATTATACTATGGAGGTGGCTATTGTTCCACTTGCAGAACTTCAAATTATAAAATAAATACAAGAGGAACAAACTAAACTTTAATTATTTCGTTCCAAATGGTGCACTGGTACCCTTCATCAACCACTACTGTAGGCAACAACTTAATTGGGGACAATAAATTAAACAAATTCTCTAATACTTACATCCACAGTGCACCAATTATTTTGTAAAAAAAACCAAAACAGCATTTTTGTACAAATAACCTCCCAAAAAACGATCATACTTCTCTGCCCACAACCCAACGACTATGAAGCTATAAAAATGCTATGAAGCTACAACCAACCGATCTGAAGCAATTTACAGTTCTTTCACCCAAGAACATGGCTGTTATTGAGACTGACATCGGTGGACCTAACAGTCAGCACACTCCCCACACACTAGCAGGGCTCTGGACAGGAGAACTGGCTAGCCTTTGTTGATCTAAATGGAGGAAGTGACTGTGGCTGACGCTCCCCTGCTTGTCTTTGGATGGCCTCCATGTTGAGATGGGTGGGGCTGAGTTGAACTCGGTCTAAGGTTCAGAAAGGGGTCTGGCAGAGTTAGGACTCCTGGTGGGTTATCAAACTGTATGAACACAGATCATGATGAGACACCAGCGCAATGGAGACAAGGCACTCTGACAGACTACGGTGCATGGACGAACAGCCGACTTGTGTATCAAACTTGAGATGCCCTTGGAAAATAAAGCCGTCTTTACTTGGTTTAAAGGGTAACAACTTTTTCTACTTAAAAAAGGCTAGGGAAATACATTGGGTTTATACAAACGTTACCAATATGCCAGTCTGCACCATCCAATGTGTAATTTCAGATAGAGTAACATATTCTATTCCCAGTCCCACCTTTGAAATGAATTGGCAATACACAATTACAAGCGTAAAATACTGTGGGTTATGACCTACTTTCAATTTGATGGTTGCCTTAAACACACTTAGTGGGACACTCGTCTTGTGAAATCTCATAGTGTTCCAATCCCACATCTAAAGTCAACACATGCTAGCCCAGTGTTGTAATGTTACTGGAGGAAGAGACATTAATTGAAAGCAGCTGTTGGTAGACCAGCAGCTGGAACTAATGTGAATCTGTGACGTCAGAGAGTGGCCAGCCAGACTACAAAAATACATTTTAACACTGATACAAAGCTGCCAGGGCAACTAAGACAATCTGCACAATCTGGATATACAGTGGTATTAGGAACATGGCCAACGTTACAGTGGTCACATTAGACATACACCTAAAAATTATTTATAGAAATATATAAATCATATATAAGCCATGCACCTATAATAGCTCTCAAAAATTGCTGGGTGAAATCAATAACATATTTGAAAAGTAACATGTAGGAAATGTCTGAAAAAGTATTCCACTCGCATTTGCTCATAACCTCTTTCAACGACTTAAATACTTGGATAAAGACACAGTAAACGTAGTTATCTTGTTTTATCTTGCTTACCGTTCTAACAAGTAGGAACACCCGGGCATTTGTGGATCAGAACCTGAAAAAACTCAAAGCTGGTCCACCTCTTTGGGAGGGAATTCTTCACCTCAGAGGTCAAACTCCCACGGTTCTGCCAGTTGTCAGTCAGATCCCTGTTTACATGATCACACTGGGAAGGGTCGTCTCGCTCCAGCCAGGATGGGGGAATCTCATTTCGGACTCCATCAGTTCCTCCAGTGATATGTGCTGCCTTTTCTCACAGTCTGCCTGACATAATCGAGACAATTTGTCAGGGGAGGTTGGGGAGAACAGTCGGGTGCCTGAAACTATATTATTCTAATTTGGGAGGAGCAAAAGTGGCATCAATCTTCCACTGCATATCCCTTCTAGTATGGATGACAGATAAAAACTGTTGAACTTTTGTAGTCCCCCCCCCCCCCCCCCCAGTTGTTCTTTGAGTTTGTGTTTGGTTCTAAGAGAAATGGCACTCACTATTCAGGCAGTGCTTCAGGGAATACTGGCAGCTGTGTCAATATGCCTCCGTCTGTTATCAGTTTAAGCTGCAACCCACATCCATCCCCTCCCACCATTTCTATAGGATACCTATTCTCTTTCCGAGTCTCTGAGAGCAGGTCCACGTTCGAAATTCTGCCGCTCGGAGGACATTATACAAGGAGAGCATGCTTGCTATCACCTCCTCCCACGCGCTCTGAGAGGATGAGTAAGAGCACCCTGCTCTCCCTCTTCAGCACTCTGCATGAATACATCAGTCATCTGCTGGAGAGCCATCGCCACAGGGAGGAGGACACAGCCTCCAACATGGAGCCCCTTTATTATGCAGCGCACCGTGGTCCAAACTAGCGTCACCAGATGCCTTGCATAGTATAGGAAAGCAACAGAGAGACTAACTAAACAGAAATAGAGAGTGAGAGAGAGAGAGAGAGAGAGGGGGAGAGAGAGAGAGAGAGAGAGAGAGAGAGAGAGAGAGAGAGAGAGAGAGAGAGAGAGAGAGAGAGAGAGAGAGAGAGAGAGAGAGAGAGAGAGAGAGAGAGAGAGAGAGAATGGAGGAAAGTGGTTCCAAGGGTGGTCAAGTGTGGGAGGAAAGTACAGTATGAGATGTGTATTGTATGCTTGTCACGGATAGATCCAGGCACTTCAAATGTGTTTGATTGTCATGGGTAGGACCAGTCACTTTCAAGGTGTTAGCCTTGTTGTCATTGCTGTGTGAGAAAATATATTCCTATGAGTGGGTTGTTATACTCTGTGGGGTCTATGAATATGTGCAACATGAATACAGTATTAGATTTGGAAAATATTGTTTGTACACGAGTCATAGATTGTTATGGGAACATCTGTGTCTACATTTTCTTTAAGAATAGATTTTATTTAGATTGGCAGCAGCTAAGGAGATAAATTTAGTAATTTTTCACTGCCCAACATGTTGTTGTTTTATGTAAGCTGATAAGATGTCATTTCCTGAGCATCATCAGTGACACATGCACGCAGCAGGATATCAAACCAGCCAAAGAACACACCCGTGGAGGTCGAAGGCCAGAGTTGACCTCGGCCATGTTAATGTGAGGAAACACATTCTGGATTCAGACCTGTTTATGTTTCAGGCTCAGTTAAATACATTTAACTTAGGTTTCGGGGTATGTTTCATTTGGGACGGTCCACCATCAGAGATGATTCTACTTCAATATGAAGACATAGATACAAGTAAAATTACAGAGCCCACTAGACTGTGAATCAATTCTGATTACAAACAGACTTTATTTAGGGTAATTCAGTAACAATAATGCAAGCAGAGGTGACTTCTTACTGTGTAAACAGTGCCATCTAGTGAAGACAGGAGGTACTTGAGTTCTCGTATGCATGTGAAGTCAAGGCCATGAAAGATGGATTTTTTTAAAGAAATGCCATTAACTCACAATAGGAATGTACACGTTACTTACCATGGCTTTCAATCATGAAAGTAGCTGATCTTTGCTTTTTGAGAGATGCATGGTTCAGAGTCCTGGGTACCGGTGAAGCATTATAAGAATGGTTTGTCAGCTTGTTGCCGGATTAAGATACTTAAACTGTTTCTGAATAGGCCTGAGCCAAGCTGTGATAGGGATGGTTTGGTTCAAAGAGAATTTGTACTACATCTACATTCCTAAAATGTGATTGTCTGAAGTCCAAATTATAAAGGTTACAGGTAAGATTCTTGTAAAGGTGATGATGTGGCTTGGTATTCTCTCTCTCTCTCTCTCTCTCTCTCTCTCTCTCTCTCTCTCTCTCTCTCTCTCTCTCTCTCTCTCTCTCTCAAAATATACATTTAGATAGAGTGGGGTCTTCCATTAAAAAATCTGATTGATTTCACAATTGAATGTAGCCCATCTGATGATCTGAACCAAGAGTAAAGTTTACTCTGAAAGAGGCGTGATTGTAATTAGCGGAATCAACATCTGTGTTTTCATTATTTCTGTGCTACTAAGAGGGGAATAATTATCCTTTACTATTTTACTCCGTGTTGTCAGTGCAATTTCATTAAACGGAAACTAAATTCTAAAATGGGCCTGGCAATGTACACATCTGTAGATGTATTGCTGTTTTTGCTGCTCGCATAGGCAGAGATAGCCTGACATTTCCGGACAATTACAAGCATTTCATTACAAACAATATAAATATGGATGGGCATGCTCACTCCAGAGGACACGGGGAACTTTCACCAACTCCAGCACTCACTCCTAGCCTGTCTTTGAACTCGGTAAAATCTTGTCATTTCATCACTCAACCCACCTCCAGAGCTCTCCTCAGAACACCTCTAGTCAACAGCAGAGAATTTCCCCCCCACCCCCCTTCTGTTCCACAGATTGCCAAAGCCAGCTAGTTCAGAAGAGCCCATTCCTCCTGAGGTGACTCGAGACCTTAATTACCCCTTGAACGAAGCTGTGGATGGATATCAGAAGCAAAGTCTCACCGCACACTCTGTCTGATCCTCTCAGGCAATTACAACTTCTGCCAAGGCTCTGGCGGAGGAAGTGAAAGGAGAGAAACAACTTAATTTGAAGAGGACATTCAAGCTCTGATCATTCAGCCTTCCTGTGGTGTCCTAAACTAAAAGTCTTTAAAATACTTTAAGAACAGGATATCTGATGCAAGTCCCAAATTCAGAGATAAATGATCCTGGTACTGAAGACCTACTGGTCATTTCTCTTTCTTTTGTATGTTTCGGTAGAGGGCCCATTCTAAATAGGTGTTGGGAAAAACTGAAACAAATTAACAATAGATCCAAAAGGAACCTTGTATTTTACAGTCTCCTGATGTGAAATGTATAATTATATTACTGGAAATGAGGGCCCTGTCTAGAAACCTGTCATAGTGAACTCTTGATCTCTGGAGGGGGGGGGCATAGAGTAGCAGTTCCAGAGACACGCCAACCTCTTGCACGTTCAATGCACAGTAAAGAATCCCAGCATGTAAAAATCTCATACCCTTCTGCTCAAATGTTTCCCCTCTCTATCACTATAGGTGTCAGGACACCTGCAAACCAGAAGCATCATCACTCCACAACCTGTTTTCCACCTGCACCATCAGCACATCGCAGGTTCACTGCTGAGCCTGGTCTCAAGCCTTGATGACATTGTCATGGTGGAGTTTATGAGGCCATTCACAGCTCAGCGCAAAGACATATACAGTTCCTGTGTCTGCATCATTCAGGCCCGGGCAGTGGTTAGTGAGGGGGTCACGGACATAAGAGGTTGGTGTAACCTCTATTTGATGTTATCTGTTTCTTGTTATCTGTTGGGTGTCATTGTTCATCAAACTGACACTTGCTCAGAAACCTACTGGCCTATTAGGCAGCATACACACACACATGCTCCTGTGTGTCAAAGCAAAGTGACATGTGGTAAAACATGTTGAAAAGAGCTCTTGAACTGGAGACCCTCCATAGTAATTGCTTGTCAACTGTATTGAACAAATGGAACCTTCTGGACTCAGCAAACCTTGGTAGCACTATTACTTACGTACTCAACATTGGAAAAAAACAACCAATTGAGAGGTGACTTTTGAATTTAGGGATTGAGCATCAGCTGAGCAACAATTCCCCTTTTTTCTACCTGCTGTTCAGCTTCACCTTCTCCACAGAGAACATGCTAAAGGCCTGATGACTCACCACCAACCTGTTTTTGTGACCCTCTCAGAATAGTCCTGTCAAATTGGTGCACAGCAAATTCAGGTGAGTCACATGGTGTAATTGTTAGATGATGGCACCCCCACCAGTGGTCACAGATGTGGTGACCCACACACAGTGCTCAGACTATAGATTTGAAATTGGTTGAATGGAGCCAGAGTGCCAGAACTTGTTGTATTTCACAATGAGTCACACTGACCTTTTCGATGGAACTTTAAAAACAAAGACAGGCCAGAGGAACCAGAGACAGAGAGGGAGAGAGAGAGCGAGAGAGAGAGAGAGAGAGAGAGAGAGAGAGAGAGAGAGAGAGAGAGAGAGAGAGAGAGAGAGCGAGAGAGAGAGAGAGAGAGAGAGAGAGAGAGAGAGAGAGAGAGAGACAGTGATGTTTCCTCAGCTTGACAACGAAAACCTCGAGTGGATAAATGCCTCATTCCAAGTTTGAAATACACAACTCCTTGGCCATGCCAGGTGATTTGAACATAAAGACGAGATGTCTCTAACAATATAGTTATCCCACATTCCAAAGTGGGTACATAGAATAGATTTAATGACTTTAGGACCTGAAAGGATTGTCCATTCAAGTGTGAAGCTAAAGTGAAGATTCTGAAAGTATTCATTATTTAAAATACATTTGATGTTCCAGTTATACTATTCTTGACATTTTTTTGCAACAAATTAACATGTCCCGAGTCACAATTTAAAAATGATTTTGTATTCAATGCTGACTTTAATTTTGAATAGTCTTTTCGAGCACGCAGCTAGTAAAGTGGCTTGTCAAAGAATATTGCTGCCTCTCTAACAAGCTCTTTTCCTTCCCATCTAAAGAATCCCTCCTTCTGTGGGTTTAATCCTTTGTGTACTTGTCTGTTGGCAGACTTTCAGGTAAGCTGAGGGTTTAGCTTTGCCAAACCTGTGTCCTGAATCATCCGAGATCCGGAGGGAGTGTTACAAAATATAAACCCTTTAAGTTTGAATATAGAAGTTTAGTTTGGATACTCATGCTGGAGTTGCCTCTCTGTCTTGGCTTCTCAGCCTATTGTGCCATGACCAATTGAATCATTATATTGTAGCTCTATGTCACAAAATGGCTTCCTTCAATCATCCTAATGTGTGCATCATATTGGAGCTGGGTGAGACATGTCTGAGCTCAGATGACAGACACCACAGAAATGTAATCCATCACATTAATTATAGATTTTTTACACCCATCTTGCCTTGCATTAGTTAAAATGAACAGAACTTTTCTATCTGTTATATACCTTCAAGATGTATGAATAGTCGTGTGTGAAACCAAGCAGATAGATTATGCAGGGTCCAGCAAAAGACAAGTATAGTAAACACACACAAAAATCCAACTCTCCAGAGAGCTTACGTTTTCAACTTCAAACTCAGCACAAATGTTATGTTCTTCAAAAGGCATGTTTAATTGACATCCCATTAGCAGTCTTTGGGTATCCATTCTGCTATTGGCACGCTGACCATTGGCCATAAATGTGAGGTTTCATGAAATTGAATTAATGACATGCCAGAGGGAAAGAATCCCTTTATTAATTACACACCAGGCCCATCCAGCAAATAAAGAAATCAATTTGGACTGCATTACGCCTCAATTGAGTCATTACCTATTTAATTCACAAGAATAATGAAGACCAAACACAGAGAAACTTCACTTTTGACAGATTCCTTCATGTCAAAGTGAGTTTTTTTATAGCACGGTGACCATTCCTTATTTCACTGAACCTCATCATTGGATAGTACAATGACAATAATACAATGTCTACGTATTTTTTCACCTTGGCTCCATTTGAAGTGATGGCAGACAATCCCGCCAGCGTTTCTTTTCTGTTGTTTAAGCATACCCATGTGAGTGTCCATATTTTATTCATAAGTCTGAAAAGTGTGCCACAGAAAAGGCTCGGGCCTCCGATGCCGAGCTTCAAAAAACGTTTTTGGATAGCACTCATGAAAGATTTAACCGTTCTCTCCGAATGGAGAGTTCAGATGTGTCGTCTTTTAATTATTTCATTTTGCAAGGAAAGTTCGAAAACATTCACTTTGAATCCTAAAATGATCTATGTTTTTACGGTGCTGTCTAAGAGTATCCCCAACTGGACCCTCGACAACTTGGAGGTGGTCGACCTCTACATCTATGATGTGTTTTCTCAGAAAAGCTGTCCGTGTCTGGATTTGTTTCCAGTCATTCAGGGGGTATGAGCAGCTGAAGTTGAGTAGAAGTTGGTTTCAAACTTTCCGGTCTGATGACTTTTATTAAGTGGCATACCTAATCATATGAAATGTGCCTCGATATATTGGAAGATCAGCGCTGTGGTGTGATTGACATAAACCTTTGAAACTGTTGAACCGCTTGAAACCTTGGCTGACAAACACTATGCCATTTAAGTATATCACAAGTGCACATTTCTACACGTTTCTTTTCTTTGTTAGATCTCAAGTTGGTCTCAAGACATTTGTCTTCACGTGTATATTATCTTAGCATTTGCAATTACCTTCACAGTGGAATTCTTTCCACAGCCTAGGTTTGGATCAGTACAAGTGTTGCCTCTAAAAAGTGATACCTTTGATGAAGGCAATCTTTCCAATACTTTCAGATAGAAAATGTACAGCCAAGCTCAAAAATCGCCATCCTCATGCATTCCATTTTAGCTTGACATCACAGGAAAGAGCAGCAGGCCTGTACATTGTGTACAGTTTCATATTCCTGGAGTACGTGTTGACTTACACAACATGAAATGGTCATGATTGTAGCCCGTCTGTATTTGATTGGCACAGTAAAGGTATGGGGATTATGAACTCAATCTTGATAACCAAAAGCCAATGGAGAATATGAATGTATACACAGATAAATACAGACACAGACAATATACATTTTCAAGACGAAAGATGAAAAGTAACATTGTGAAATTTACATTCAAGCTTGAGGAATATATTATTGTAGCCTTGACAACTTGTTTCAGAGCCAAAAACCTCTTCAGAGGAGTCAGTGAGCTTTTATGTGCGCTCTTCAGATTAATTCTCTGAGGATCCGTAACTCATGACTGTATGACAGTTGAGGCTAAGGCATATTTTTCTCTCTTCCTACTTCACTTTCTCTCTCTTTCTCTCCCTCTTCCTCTCTCTCTCTCTCTCTCTCTCTTTTTCTCTGCATCTTCCCCTCTCTCTCTCTCTCTCTCTTTTTCTTTGCATCTTCCTCTTTCTCTCTCTCTCTCTCTCTCTCTCTCTTTATCTTTCTTCTTCCTCTTTTCAGAACAAGCAAAGACTCCAATTAGCAGGTTTTTGGGAAAGGTGTTATGACAGCGGCGGAATACAATTTACAGTTCTGAAGGCCTAGCTTGAACCTTCTGCCTACTGTCGTTATCAGTGAGCTCAATTATAATCCACGGAACTTTGAGTCAGACGACTGCCATGATTGAATTGACTCCTACGGGTCAAGGTTGACCTAATCCACGCACACATCTGTCCAACTGCTGAAATCCTTCCTAAAACTGTTGCTCGGTGCCAAAAATGGGGACCAGCCACAAAACACACGTGGTCATCCAAGTCTGTCCCAAAACCTTCCGCGGCTTAGAGGAGAGCTGGACTGAGGTATGGATAGTGTGGGGATTGGCTCTATCCAACCCTATGTAGAGCCAATGCAGGCATTTGCAAACATCTGACAGTACAGAAAAAAACATTCTACAAGGTATATTTCTGAAACTATTGTTTCTGATAAACAACCCAGAAGGAAGACTCAGGATTAAACATAATGTGACTGATTTGATGTGTTGTGTTCAGATCTTTTACACAGGCTACTATGTATTATTGTGCTATTTTTTTATGTTGTTTTATCATATCTTGGAGACCAGGATAACATGCAACAAGAGATCTGATTGAACATTGTAATAAATGAAAATGAATTCATTGTACCTCAAGGCCCTGCTTAGAGGCTGCCAGAAACATATCTTACCAGTGGCATCGGAAGAAAACACTCCCAAGTATTGATTTCTCATAGTGGCTTTAATGTGAAATGACTGCCTTGCATGAGAGCCATTATGTAGAAGCTGCTTCAACAGAATGCATTGATTAATTTTGTCTTTTCAAATGGCAGCTCAAGCTATTCTGGGAATATTTCATTTATACTGAAACTTTGTCAATATGATAGCCTCTGCTCCACAGTTCAAGGTTTTATTCTTCAGAGTTTTTTACACCCGGAACTGTATCCTAGTTTCTGTGTGCGTCACACAGGGCTACAAGGACATACTTTTTGTAAACTGAATGCAAAATGACATGTTCTCAATAGAGTCATGGCCCATCTTCCGGTATAGAAATAACTGAAAAGCTCAAAGTTTATTTTTTCAAATGCAGTTTATGACGTAATTTTGCTTTCTTGAGGCTTGCAGGATGTGAGAGGTTCAGTGCTAACCAAAACACCAGCCTCTATAGCTGCTTCGTAGCCTAACACAATGTATCACCAATCTTGCATGAATAGCTAGAGATGGTAACCCTGGTGTACACATCTCTGTTGTACATTTAGGGGCTGAGCGGTTAGATGGCTGAGCGGTTAGGTAGTTGGGATATTAATCAGAAGGTTGTTGGTACGATTCCCAGTCGTGCAAAATGATGTTGCCTTGGGCAAGGCACTTCACCCTACTTGCCTCGGGGAGAATGTCCCTGTACTTACTGTAAGTCGCTCTGGATCAGAGCGTCTGCTAAATGTACATTTCAGACTATCAATTCATGATGTGTTAGCCTTCATGGCTCAAGATTGACAGGCTTGCTGCGGCTAGTGTGTGTGGTGGTGTGGGTGTGGGACAGGGGTCTGTTTTGTGGCAGCCTTAATGCCCACTGCTGTGAATGTGTCCCTGAGCTATCGTGCAGGGTCGTAGCTGGAGACGACCACCTGAGCTGGGTGTAAAATGGGCTGTAAATCACAGAGGATATGGGTGAGTGTATGAGAATGTGAATGCGTGTGTGTGTGTATGTGTAAGTGCCTGCTTGAGTGCAATTTCCTGTGCATGTGTAGTGTCTCTGTGTGTGCCTATGCTGTAGATATGTTTGTGTCATTTGGTGTAGGCCTGTGTGCATACATTTGCATATGTTAGCGACATGGGTGTGTCTATGGGTGTGTGCGTGCTGATGTGCATGTGCATGTGTCCGTCTGTGGATGTGTGTGTGTGGATGCACTATCTGTCTTTGTGTAGACAGGCAGGCAAGCGTGTGTGTGTGTGTGTATGTGCAGGTCACCCTGGCTCTGCCAGACCAGATGTGCATAAGTCTGTATTTCGTGGAGTGATGAGTGGCTCCCTAGCTGACTCTGCAGACTTGGAACAATACACACAGGTCTCTCCTCCTAATGAGCTCCTACACAGCACACGCTAGGAGAGCAGCCACTCTGCCTTGAGTTTCAATCAGGACCTCGATCACATCCGGGAGCCAGGGCTTTATTATCGGTTTGTTGGCATCACACCAAAGATCCTGGCACCAAGAAAATAAAATAAATAAGATCAAAAACAGAGTACAGCACCTGAAGTGCCTCTTGTGAGTTGATGTCACAGAGCACAAAGTGACAGGTGCTTCTGGCTCAGGGTTGAAAAGGTTTAGCGATGCAGGAGGACAAACAAATGGGTGTTGTTTTATTCATAGCTTGATAACCTCACACACAAAGGTTTAAACAGTTATCAGGCATTCAAAACATTTAAATATACTCTATTTACCAGATGGCATCCTTCAGTATTATGGTATAATTGCAAGCTATGCTCATCAGAACCTTCTTGCAAGAATTTATGTTTGGTTAGTTGGGCTGATTTGTATTAGGCTTTATGTAGGAGAGCATGAAATAGCAAATGTGATATAATTGTTTTAATAGCCTAGATTCCCATGTATGCATTAGTAGTCCATATAAACACAACATATGTACAAACATACAGGCTGAATACAGGCAATGTTCCACTGCCCTGTGACTCAGCTGTCCAGATTCCTTTCTGAGGACTAGTAACTCTACATTATTCATTTCACCATGTCTTTTAAGTCTCGGGGGCATTCTATTAGCAACAGGAGATCATCTCGAGAGCCCTGGAAGGCTATATAAACTAAGAAAAACAAGCAAAGTTTTACAGAAAAATCAATACATGATTTCAATCTACTGATATAAAGACATATTTATATTCACCTCCAGGCAAATACTTGACAATGTACTTATTCATGCTTCATCTCAACGATTTATGAGATTTTCTTTATAGGATCTCCTGTTGTCTCTAGACATTCTGCCAGACTCTGTTAATACCTGATTCAAGGTCTAGTCTTGCAGAGACTAAAATGGCTCAGATGAGTCATAGAATAGCTAGTGATTAATTGAGTGTAAATATTTTTACCTGCCTTGTGGTTTTTTACCTCGGGGGAAACAGTCACAAACTGTAGCCCACACCCTCCAAGAGTGTTAGCATTAGTACTCTTATCCAAGGTTGATAATGATGAAATTTCTGCTCAGGAGGCAGTTTAGAATGCAAATCTACTCATGCTTCCAATCGTTCCCTGCTAGCAACGTCATAAAATATTCATTTTCACAGGAACCCTATTCTGTGTGGTGGTGCAAAATCTTCTGCCTCTCATGGAGAGGTACAAAGATAGATTCCGATACCCTACAGTACTTCTCTGCCACATCGTGTACCTGTCAGGGAAATTACAAAGGCTCTACGCTCGTGTCAGATTTCAAACGTCCAACCTTTCCGTCTTAGATTTGTGTTGCTCTGACAGTGCTAAATATGAAAGATGCCCCCCAGTATTTTACAAGTATGCTGTTTTGATCTCTAGGGTTGTGATATATGCTTTGGTTAATAATTGATATCTGGAAGGATGTTTCTCTCATACCCCTTCACAGGACTCAAAAACGACATTCCTGAAATGAGAGGGGTCTCCTGGAAGATTTTACTTTGTGAATGACTGATGCACTGTGTGGGAGTTTTCTCTCTGTTAATTGTGCAACGCTCGGTCGTTTTAGCCTGCTATGGCCTTTAGACTAGTCAGAAGAGACTCAGTTGACCTCATTAGAAGCTAGCATATGCAGTTAGTTAGCGACCGGTGGACCAACTGGAGTTTCTATCTGCATGCTAAACAACAAAAGTGACCTTTTCCTTCTTTGTTGAATATGTCTCTTCATGACTAATTAGGCCGTGGACAAAGACTAGTGCCTATAACCTCGCCAAGAGGGCCATGACTCCATGCCGTAACTACACACCACACACAGTCAGACCTCTCAAGGCAAGGTTAGGATAATTTCAAATCCACATGTAAACTTCACACAAAAATAGATGGATAAGGGACAGAATCAAGCCATGCCCTAGGGCTGTTGTTTTAAGAACGAAGCATTGGGAGGGGGCACTGGGGCTGGCAACAGCAGAATACCAGAACACTGAACTCTCACAGCTGTGACCGCTGGGGCACAGAGAGACGGCAACAAGTCCTCCATCCAGAGACAAAAAGATTGAGGAAGGTTTTCCTCCCTGTCTGCAATATGTGAAGAGTCAGGTGGCTGAGCGGGTAGAGCATCGGGCTAGTAATCTGAAGGTTGCCAGTTCAATTCCTGGCTGGTGCACATGACATTGTGTCCTTGGGCAAGACACTTCACCCTACTTGCCTCAGGGGAATGTTTCTGTACTTACTGTAAGTCGCTCTGGATAAGAGCATCTGCTAAATGACTAAATGTAAAGACACCTGACCTGACAGAATTGGATGCCAAAGGATGAGGAAAAATACACTAAAATCGGTTGGAAATTCATGTTTACATCTGTAATATCACTATTCAATCTTTTAATGTATAACTCAACTCCCTATAATAGTGACATGTGGTAAATACGGCAAATAGAAAATAATAATAATATATATATATATATATATATATATATATATATATATATATATATAATATATGTGAGATAACAATGGTTGTGCCCTTGCCGAAGGCAAAGCACACCCAACTAAACTGCAGTGAATGAGGAAGGGATTTGCATCTTAAAACTAACATATATTCATTCATTCAGTCATTTAGCAGACGCTTTTATCCAGAGCAACTTACAGTAAGTACAGGGACATTTCCCTGCGGCAAGTAGGGTGAAGTGCCTTACCCAAGGACACAGCGTCGTTTTGGCACAGCCAGGAATCGACCCAGCAACCTCCCATTTCTCTAACCGCTCAGCCACCTGACTCCCTATAACATGTCCAGGATCCTTGTATAGGGTGGAAACCTGTACGGCACTACACCTTATCTCTCAATACTGTCATTGAAATCATTATTCGTGAAGGCAATCACCTCTCCTGCTGCCCCAGAGGTGTGTTCCGTGCTAATTGAAGTGGAAGTCTCAAGTGTTCATCACTAAAATGAGGAATGCTTACAGAAAACTCCACCAGCTCCACATGTAGGTTTTTCAGTGCCATGCCTGAGTAGAACGAATCAATCATCCTTTATCTAGTCCTCTCATATTCAATCTTTCTTCAAAAACAACAGGATTACATGTCAGTTTGCAATCATGGCATAGCGAAGAGAAGAATTATCCTGGGAAGCGTATGGGCTCAGAGGTAGATCTGTAGATGTTGTTATGGTTGACTCTAGAGCCAGAGGTTCTCTAGTAGCTGGGGCAGATGTTAGCTGAATCAAAGAGGAAGAGAAAGCTCTATGCAGGAGTAAGATCCACATCCTGCTGACCTCTTGTGGTGATGTTTTGGTCCCTTTCTTCTTCAGAAACACCATTGTTTCTGGGAAGAAATTACAAGGCAGCTGGTACTAGTTGCTACATGAATCTTAAACACTAGAGCAAGATGTTCTGGTAATGGGGTATCATTCCTTTGTTCTTCTCCACCGTTAAGCCTACTCCATGTTTGTTAAAGAAACTAGGTAAGCCATTGGCTCTGTTTAATTCTGTTTCTTTGTGTCTTTGACGTGGTTTTCTCTTAACTCTACACAATAGCAGCTTATGCTCAGGGAACAGAAATGCAGTTTGTATTCAGTCTGTGCAACAGCAGCATAGCTGCAATTTTGTGTCCTGAAAGACAATGATGCCTAAAGGCCCCCTGGTGTGTAGCTTTAATATGTATCTGGCTCTGAAATCTGCCACCTAACATGCCTTAAATGGTAAGGAAATGCATGTTCTTTCATTGCATTGCATTAAAATTGCCCTCAGAGCATGACATTTACCTAGACCTTGGTTAATCTATGACTATAACCTATTTGTACAGGCATTATTAACTACGTTGTCCAATTCACATTATAGCATTATTAATAACAAAAAAAGCTTTAAATGAACAGCTATGATACAAACAAATTCTATAGAACTGTTTATCCTCAAATAATTACAAGTTTGCTTTTTATTGCCAACTGAGCCAAAGGTGTTTTTGTGAAGTGGAAATTCAGCCATCAATCTGCATTATAGGCCGGTTTCCTCTTGTCTTGGGGGGGCTAACTGAAACAGATTGAGACAGCTACTGCACAGTGCATTGCTAATGGCTGCCAATGAAAGACATCTCTGTGTGACTGACCGCTTTGTGGAACAGGAACACAGTCTGAGTAAACCAGTGTGATGGGGAGTACTCAATATAAGGAATCTTTTTTTCTTAGTCTTTCTTTCTTATTCGGCATCAGTCAACAACAACACATGGTTAAATGTTCCTTGGAATAACACTCCATTGAAAGGTGTGGATGACTTCTACCCTAAAGGGAGTTGTGATATGTTGCCCATGTCAGAAAAAACCCAGTGAGGCTTTATACAGTATATACATGCTGTGATATCATTGTGCATAAACTATGTGTTAATACTAATAGTACTTATAATGTTGGTGTTTGTTTAGGGGGATTAATACTTTCCTGTCTGGTCTGTAAGTAAACATTTGTGCGGGGTACCAGCACCTTGTGGTTTCCTGGATGGTTAGAGTACTGTCATGGTTAAAAAACCAGTAACAGCATAAGGGATCATCTGAGGGAGATTGAATTGGTTGAAACTGTTACACCCCCCCCCCCCCCCTTCCCCAAAAATAAATACATAAAATGTTTACGCTGCATAATTGTTCTACTATTTATAGACACATTTGTTAATTCAAAAAATATTTAAAACATTGTTATACCACGTCCTATACCAGAAGAAAAACTATTCAAAAACAATTTGCATCTGAAACGCAATCATGTACTGTGGTCATGTGAAGGCGTTAAAGGAATAGGAATAGCCCTTTTCTATCATCACAGAATCGCACCCCCAGCTCCTCCTACGGTGCATCACTTGCATCAGTACTTCAGAGCGCACCGCAGCAACCTACGGGGCCGAGTTCACTTTACAACAGCAGAAATCAAGGACATCTCATTAAGAGGAAAATAAGCACGAGCACCTCTTTGGTAGGATATATTTCAAATCAAGTAAGACCAAACAAGGATGGAGACCAACGTTAGCTGCTGCCTTTTTTTGCACATTTCTTTGTGGATGTGGCTCTTCTCCCCAACTTCAACCATGGGCATGACCAGAGCAGAGACAAGGTGCATTCCATCTTGCAAACAACCCGACAACAATTCGGCACAGTCGAAACATTGGGTTGGGATGGGTCTGTTTGAAGAGACTGCAAAGGAGGGTCTAATGAACGAGAGTGACCACAGCGACAATATTGCGGAATATATCGACAGCGAATATGAAATAAATACGAGATCAATGACGGAATTTCCATCCGATCAGCGAAATACTTCAAATAAAACCGATGAAATAAATAAGGACCATAAGGAGAAACTTTCTAGTTCCGAAGTACTCAATCAATCTGAACATTCATCACGCCTTAAAATGACGCATTTGAATACCAGTAAAGTTAGTGATCAGTACAGCAGTTATTCAACAAATAATAGTTTAGGAGGAGCTAAGATAATTAAATATTCTGTGTTACCCCAAAGCAAGGTTGCAACGAGTTTCAGAAGTCGTAGGAGGCGAAGAAAACGCAGCACACAGACACCAGAGAGCAGAGCAACTTGGTCCGGATTTCGTTGGAACGCCGAGGATGATGCTTTATCATCGGGACAACACGAGTTGAAACTAACAAGTTCGACATTCGCACTTACTGGGGATTCAGCTCACAACCAAGCCATGGTGCACTGGTCAGGTCAAAATAGCAGCGTAAGTGAAACTCATAATGAAGTTGTGTTGTACGTGGGATGTCAATGATCTCCTGAGTGACATTTGATTTAGCAACTGTTAAAATATGTCATTCTGAGTGGATTCATCTTCCAATTTCTTGCTCGTACAAAGACATTGTACACCTCCTGATTTTGCTCAATATTGTCTGACATAAGGAAAGGGCTTGGGCAAGACTGCCATGGCGCAGGTTGGTGCCAGTGCACCAGACAAGTATACTGAAAAGCTGGAGCAATGACGAGTCTCTCTCTCTCTCTCTCTCTCTCTCTCTCTCTCTCTCTCTCTCTCTCTCTCTCTCTCTCTCTCTCTCTCTCATTCTCACACACACACACACGCACACACACAACACACTTGCGTTAGTGTTGGGAGTACAGATGTCATGTAGTTATCACATCATATAATTGACTAGTAGCCTATCTTCAATTGACTAGGTCTTAACAACACTTAACAATAATACAGCACTACTTATATATAATAATTATAATAATACAGTAATTTAATAATAAAGTGTTTTGCAAATTGATTCATCACTTGTCTTGAGGTGAACAGGGCTTTGGACCCAAGCTCCAACAACGAGCAGGAAAAGGAGATTCCAACTTCAGAAAGGGAAGAGCATTGTGTTGTTTCCATGAACAGCTGCACCAGCCTCATTATTAAGGTGATGCTGCAGATGCAGTGCTGTGGACCTTTGGGTCTTATATAACTCACTGTCTACAGGGTAACTTCTTCTTGACTATTTTTACACACAATATCGTATTTATGGATCCACTAAATAACATTTGTTTGGAAAGGGTGTTAATTGTACTGAAACATATTGAATTTGGGTCTTTTCACAGGTTTGAGGTCTTTACGTTCTGTTTGTGGGACAACAAAACAGTGCACTAAAGAATACTGTTTTAATATCAGATTAGAAGTCAAGGGCACACCATCTACATTGTCAGTGTCGCTACAAAACTGCATTAGGACAGTTGTCATTCTGTCCATGTTATGGATGGGAATCTGCAGTGTTGGTACCACTATTCACCAGCTCAGTAAACTCCCATAGCAGCCGTATTCAACTAGGCATTCAATCCGTAAATCTCAAACTGTCACATCTGCTTGCTTTACATTCACAGAACATTGTATACTTAAACTCTAGGTGTGGGTTCTGGTTGGTTGGTGAACATGTTGTAACATAAAAAAATTATCAAAATAGTAAATATTCAATGTTTCTCTTAACTGTAACATATGGCTAGAATGATATATTTGCAGCTTTTAAGCATGGTCTTCGGTGACTAGTTTTGTAACTGACCTGTTGCCTCAGTCAATAATGTATTGGTGCCATTTAGCTCATTCTGACTTGTGTGGATTTGGGATACATTTTATTGACTTCAGTCTCCCTCCCTCAAAGTGCTGTTAAGGACTGCCCAGGCTATAAAGCCCAACAGTTTATTTTTGTTGGTCAACCAATACACAGAATAACCCTCCACAGACACATCAGAGATGCATTGCTGCGCCAATGTTTATTTCAATCTTTTAGAAAGCTCTAATTCATTGTTATACTTTCACGTCAGACGAGACTAAACAACATTGTTTAGTGCCCTTGTTAGTCACCACAGTATGGCTCCTCCATCCACTTTTCAAAGTATTGAGAAGTTCCATGCAGCATCCTTAACTACGCCGGAGATACTTGTTGACAAGGACCAAAATAATTGGATACTGTCAATAACTAATCTTGGCAGAATTGATCATGCCACCTCATGGCGGATGAAGCTCGGAGGCACGGCCGGCTTCCATTCTGTGACCCACATCTGATCCCAATCTGAGGCACACACACACACATCCAGAGAATAAGTTGTGCTTGGTGACATCTTAAGCCTGGAAAGGATAACAAAGAAATGGCATCCGAGCCTCACAAAGTTTGAGTTGTTCCTTAGGTTTGCGTCATGGTATTATTGTCCTTTTGTACTTGGTAGCTATGAGGACTACAAAGGAGTATTGCCGCCCATTTGAAATGTTGTTGACAAGAACTAGGATATGCGTATCTTTGTAATACGCTATTGTGAAGTCGCTTCATAATTCATGACTGCATTGACCTGTTCTCCATGTGAGAGCACATACCTCTGACTTCAAACAATCTAGCCTCAGCCCAACATCTGCTCTACCAGAAAACATTGTCTTTGTGAATAAAGGGATATGAATTGATGTGGCAGACTAAAGCACATCAGTAATACACCTATGGTTGAGATAACACTGCCTCTGTCAGGAACAACTCAGTTATATCCCTGAATCTCAAATATTCCATAGAGGATACTGAAATGGACACACTGTTTTGTATAAGGTGATTTTAATGTTTTTTACGAGTTAAAGGTTTAACTCTGTGAGGCCTCAGACTCGAAAAAGTTGTATTTTTTTCCAAAGGATGTCCAAAAACAATATTATTTTCTATTTGGGTTGTAGGGTGTTCACTAGTTACTCAATATTAAATTTTTTATACTTAAGTTGTCAACGTTTAAAATGTAGACTACATTTACATTTAGTCATTTTTAGTCATCGCAGATCATTCTAATGATCTGTCCTCATTTTCAACAGGTGCTGTTTCACCAATGAATGTATTTCCATTCTGAGACTCTGGACTAGCTCATTTAAACCTGACATTAACAGGGAGAAGTTGTCAGATGGGTGCTCCTAAATAAAGTCTAATGATCATTTCCTGGTGACCTTAACTGAGCAAAATAAATGTTTAAAAGTTATGTCAGTAAGCTTTTAATTGCAAAAGTAAGGTCAAATTGCGAGAAAATAGAATTGTAACTTATATTGTTGATATTCCGATCATTTCCTTCAGTAACAATAGCTTTTATGGAATCATCCATCTATTTAATTGCACAGGCCAAATATGTCTATGGTGTTATTGATGAGCTAACTTAATTCCAACAGCTGATAACGTTTGGATCAGGGAGGTGTTGAGGCTGGGAGTGAATTGTAATGTGTAGACTGTCTCGCTCTTAATTTGTCTCTTTCAGGTGCTCTTCATCCTTCCGTAATATAAAGCACCTCCACCACCTCACCCCCCAATTCCTTTAATACAATGCCCTCATGGCAGATGGGTAATCTCTTCAAACTAAGCCGTTTAAGACCTCAATAAAACCTCTTTTATTCCTCAATAATGATCAGATTCATCCAAGTGCATTCTCCCTTCAAGGTTTGAGATTTGTACAGGATTTAGGGCTTGAAAATCAATTTGCTTATTCTCGTATGTCAAATAATCTTTTTTGGAGACATTTGTCACACACATGGTACAAATCGTGTTCTAAATGTTAACATGTCCTCTAACATCTCACCTCAAGCAAATAGGAGCTTGTCCTTTGACTACACAATCCCCTTTTTATCTAGAACGCGAACTGGAAGGGAATGATTTCTCCAAAACAGTCATCCAAACATAAATGGTTGTTATTTTTTTGACCTAGAAATGTTTTAGACATAAGGTTCTTATATTCGGTGTACTGAAACCTTAGCATAAACCAACCCTCTTACAGTGAAATATCAACTAAATTAATACTTCATCACTATATCGATGCCTGGTCTCATTAACTATTTACATCAGCAAGGGAGTCTTACCTTAATTTTTAAACATCTGTCTCAATCCATAAACTGTCAGTCTAACTCTAAAACTTTTCCTGCTGGCACTTCAGAAAATGCAAATTATTATAGTCTAACCCTGGACCTTCTCCAAGTAAATGCACAAGTTAATTGCCCAACTGGAGACAGAAAGCAATTTGTCCTAGTTTCCAAACTGCTGTGGGTTGTTCTATTGTCTGTTGCCATGTCCAGCAAGCTGTGACTTTTAAAAGCAATAAAGGCCATGTTATTAGTAGACTATAAATCACATACTTGTGTTTATTTTGTAAATTCATTTTAGCACAATTTATGTACAGCTAATAAAAAGCTGTATTTTTTAAGTTGATTAGATATACAACCGCAGCAAAAATGTCTAACAGGGAATACATTTTATAAATATTGCATTATAAAGATGAATTTTAACTACTGGAAGAGTTACCCGGCCTTCTCCAACATTGTCTTCAAGTATTAAGAACTGGGGGATAAGGACTTTGTAGTGAACTACATGTAAACATGAAACCCTGTATTATTAATGAAGAAAAGCAGAAGCTTTGATTTATGCTAAAACAAACGGGAAGGAAAAGACAGGACGTTCGTCTTTCATATTAAATGAAGGAAAATAGACCTGTCCTTGGAGACCCATTAATAAAAAACATCTGGAACAATTTACAAGACAACTTAACAATTTATAGATCCTCATTCCTATTATGTAAAGGCTTGTATTACTGTAACACGGTGCAAGTACTTTTTTTTTTATGATCCTCAAAAAAAAGAAGAGACGTCCACAATATTTACGTGACAAGGCCTTGCCTGGGATGAACGATAGATGCATTGTTGACTTATTTATTCATTTATTTATAGAGCACTGGTGGTAAGCCTAATGTTCACCATTGTAGAAGCCCACTGGGTCCTTAAAAAAGAAACCAAAGCACATGTTCTCAGCATTTTGCTGAAAGAAACTGCACCAAACTCAAGCACTCAGAGAGACGCCCTGACAAGTCCTTATAAGTTTGTTTTGGTTTTGCTTATGTTTTTTGGAGCTTGACAGAAATAAGCATTGCTGTTTTTTATTGGGTTGTTGAACCCTCCTCTTGCCCTGGGGTCATATTGACCTGAAGCAATACTGATAGGATATGTTTGGATTATATGAATATTGAAGTCGATGATTTCACATGATTTCCACTGGGCAGTAGAGATGTGTTCATGGTTATATTACACAACTTGCATGACTTAGTTTAAATACATCTGTAGATAGTCTCTTTGGCATTCATAAGCCTATGGCTTTCCCTTTTTGAGACTAGAGCAGATGTTGTTTATGGCTATTTGGCTGTATTCTACAAGTATGGCTGTAACATTGTGCCAAATTTAACATTTGGGTACAAAAATTTAGTTGAGGTATGTGAAAAAATTGGAACCTGGGTCATTGTGACCCATCGTGAGATGTTGGTGTTTCTACAGGAGGCAAGACAAATAGGAGGGGTTAACAAACATCCATTTTAAGATGAGACTAACGTGCTGTAATCTAGCTGCTGATGTGTACATGGCCTAAGGCCACCCCAGCGTGTCTTCATGAAAGGAAATTGCTTTTCGGATTGAGCATATCATGTTATTATCAATCAGTACATACAGTTGATTATAATGAATCAACTGTATGTGCTCTCCTTTCTTATTTCCGTTTTATGACCTTATTATTACATTACTTGTTATGATTGATGACGGGTTTTGACCTTCATCCAACATGTTTTAATGAGGATGCATGTGTTTAGTATGCAGGTTATCTTCTCTGTACTGAGGCTTGAGATCATAACTGTGTTGTGTTTTTTCCAGGTGATCCTTATGCTGACAAAGTACTTTGACTTCAGCACTGGCAGTGTAACAGAGAGTTCTCTATGGAGGTAAGCATCATTTCAATCTTTCTCAGTGGAGGTTAGTCTTTCTCCTGTGGCACTCACATGATGCTACTTACTGTGTTTGCCATTAGGAAATGTACATGGGAGTTAAGATAAAAAGATACATTTTGCTGTACTCAAATAAAGGATTGCAGTTCTGTAGGCTTCCCAATCGCACTGTCACAGACAATCAGAAAGAGGCAGATGGCCGTGTCAAATATATACTGAATATCATTCTGGAGACAAAGTTCCCTGTTGTGCAAAAGGAGCTTGTCCAGATAGGATCAATATTGGATTCTAACTGATATCAACCGGTTATTATGAAGTGTGTTTTTTTACTGTATGCTATTGGATAACAGGGTTTAAACTGACAATGTTTGGTGTCAACTTTTTATATCTTGAATATGTCTTACATGCTGTGTAGATGTTTACGGTATTCTTTTTGACTATGTCATACAATATATCCATGTCTTTGGTAATTGAACAATTCTCCACTCATCTAGGAAATTGCTTTAAGATTTTCAGTTGCAATTTTATGCTTGCCTGAGTTGCCTAATTATTCTATCAGTAAAGTAAGCAATAGGTGTTGCTACACGCCACCCACCAAACACACCCCTAACTTCTCAGCATTACTTCATACTGTAATTGAATTCTAGGTCAACAGACTATGGAACAACATATGAGAAACTTAATGAAAAGGTTGGACCGAAAACAATCCTAAGCTACCTGTATGTGAGTCCCAATAACAAAAGGAAGGTGAGTTCCTATATCGTTCCCTAATTGGAAACCATTCTTTATGCGATCAGAAACAAATATAAGCCTACCTCAGAAAACAAGATACTGCAAAATACGTGCAAAGCCCACAGAGCACATCTGGCCTCCATGAGGCTTACGCACGTCATTGCACCGATCCGGCCGCTGTCAAGGCAGGAACGTAATTCCCGCGTCTCCTGTCTTGTCTCATCCCAGATCATGTTACTGACCGACCCAGAGGTAGAGAGCAGCTTGCTCATTAGCCTGGATGAAGGGGCATCCTATCAGAAGCACCACTTAGCCTTCGACATTCTCAGCCTCCTCTTCCACCCTGAGCAGGAGGACTGGATCCTGGCTTACAGCCACGACCGAAAGGTAACTACAAAAGGCAGCTGCCACTCAGAGCGGAGAAGGGGATCGGCAAGCACCGAACGGTCCGTGAAAATGTCATCAGAGCGTATGGACTTTATTAACGTTGTTGACATCAACAAGATGCTCGGCTAGTGATTGTGTGCCTTTTTATTATGCCCCTTTGAAGGCTAGTAAAGGGGAAACTTCTCATTTACCGTGTCGAGCAAAGCACCTGTACGTCCCACTTGTGAAGGTCACATGAAGGATGTAGTTTGGAGTAAACATCTTTCTACGCAGAACATTACCTCAGGTGTAACGTGAATACTGTGTGAATTTTGTTGTTGTCATTAATTTTTATTGTTGTGGGTGTCCACCGAGCCTGTTCTTGCCATTACACCGCTGTCCGCCAGATGGATGTGCTTTTGATGGTGGGCGTGTTGCTTTTCCCTCCTCGACACATCTGTCACCCCAGCTATGGCTGCCATTGCCAAGGGCCAGACAGCTCATCACCTGTTTCGACTAACCAAGCAACTGGGCCTGGCTCTAGATACAAACAAATAGGGGCTAGTTAATGTCCCAGGCAGGACAGGAGGTAGTCAACAGGGAAGACACAAACACACACCCTTTGTATCCTTCTCAATGAGAAACCAGCTGTCTGCTTTACTCAACGCAGCAGGTATCAAACCCTTCCTCTCCATTGGCTATTGGGAGATAGAATTCTGTGAGAGAAACCAGTCAACTCCAAAGAAGTGAGATAAATGGTGTGAAAGCAGAGATGAGAGACTGTTGAGAACCATCGATAGGGTGTTAAATTAAGATGCCCCGGAGAACATTGCCTGAAGGCTACTGGACAACTTTTTGTTAAATGAAGTCTCCCTGTTAATTCCCTTTAAAGTATTTTGATTTAATCGAAGTAAGTTGTTTTTTACACTCTAATATTCCAGCATGACATTGCATCTTTTAAAAGTGCAGTAGATACAAACCCATTTAGGCTGGCTTTTGATGTCATAGATACTGCAAGTATATCTCTGTAGTCTGTTTGACATCTACTAACTGATGGAGTCGGGAATTCCTAAGGGATATAATGTCACAAAAACTTTTCTGAAGTTTAAACAGTCAACTTTTAGAGCATACCCAGTAGCAATTCTATATGACCTGTCATGATCACAACTTCAGTTGACAATCAGCTTGAGCATAGGTTGAAAACGACTCAGAATGTCAAAACATTTGATGGAGGAAGAATTCAGGCTAGTGCACATGTGCCAAATGCTTGTTTTAAACTCTGTTTTATCTGTTATTTTATCCCCTTCCCTAGCTTTATGTCTCAGTGGAGTTTGGGAGAAGATGGCAGCTGGTGCATGAGAATGTGGTTCCCAACAGATTCTATTGGTGAGAACAGGAGTCAATTATTTTCATACACGTGTGCCCTACTCTCTGTTCTCTCTGTGGGCTGACTATAAGTCATTTATTTAGGGAAGAAGTAATACCAAAATGTTTTCTTTAAGTTATCTTAGTCATTCAATCTTAAAAGCAAAATACTATTTCTTAAAACATTTTCTATTTTTCCCATAAATGAGGCTCAGTTAGGCAGACGTAACAATGTGTTACATCACTACAGCCACAACATGTGACTAGATTTATAACACTTTCACATATTTTGATAACTTTGACAGCCTGAAACAAATGATGACAAAGTGTTTTTGAGGCCAAAACCAGAGTTGGGAAAGGTGCAGCAGAGGCAGTTCACTGTCCCAATAAAAACATTATTGGCTTCTTGTTCATGGCAGTTGATGTTTTTGCCCTGTGGCAGAAGTCGACACAAAACACTCCTATGGGAAAAGTGATAGCAAGAAAAACCTGCCTTGGGTATAAGTTAACACTTAAGTTTTCCCAAAACCATGAAACACAGCAATACAGAGTAGCTTGTATTAGCTTGTGTCAACAAAATACCTTGCCTCAAGATATGCGACAGCGAGGCCAAAGTCTTGTCTGACTAGCCCAAAATCTTGTCTTGTTAAGAAGCTACAGCACCAAACAAAATGCAGATTTTGTATTTTTTTCTGGTGACGAGGAGAACTATACAGGATAACATATAAGGAGCCTGTTTAAGGACACTGCCTGCTGTTCACCAATAGAACGGGATGAAGTATTTGACAGAAAGTCCATTAAAAAAGATGGAGCTCCAAGGCAATTACAGCGTGCTGAGGGAAGCACGATTGAACCTTTTTTTTATTATGGCCCAGACCCTGCCATGGTATGGAAAATGAGGAGAAACCCATCTTCTGCCACAATAGCTGCTATTAATACAACAAGTGGTCACTCTTGTCGCTCTACACTTAAACCATGGCCACGAAGAAACTCCATTGAAGGAGGATGAAATGCAGCTTCACTACAAATGACAACGTGCCACAGGTCGAATGATTGACAGGCGGAGCTTTATGGGCAGCGTTGTTGTCTTGCCATATTTCAAATGAGAGAATGCAAGCAGCTGCATATTTCCCTCGTAATTTCACACAATCAAAATGGAAATCATGACTATTGTCGTTCTTCAGGTGTCTCACTGCCTGAGACGTTATATTGCTGTCTTCTGAAAGATGACATTTTAAGAGAGGAAATAGCATGTTTGGACTGAGCATTTGGAAATGAACTCTTTTAGTCTAGAATAATGTCTTGGTGGAAAGGAAAACATAAACGCTGCTATTCATTTCTTTTTCTCCTGTGACAGGTCCAAATTCGGTTTAGACAAAGAACCAGGCATGATCCACCTGGAGACCACTGTGTCTGATGGACGTGAGTATTTTACCAAGTCCTGTAATTTGTGATTATACCTTTATCTAAAGACTTAGTGTTAGCATATCGGAATCAGACACATTTTCCTTGTTATAGCCGAATCAACTTAACTTCCATTGATTCTCAGTGCTTAAACCAGGAGATGATGTAAACAGCTTTGCTTTTCAACCAGACAGTGACGGCGCTTAACAGCATTAAACACAATTCTCCCCTGCTGTTCTTTAGGAAATAATAGAACAAAGCTCACAACATGAAATCCCTCTCATTTACACAGTTTCTCCTAACATACTACACCTGTAGTTCTACTTACATCCCACAATGTATAAAGAATGGTAAAAAGGACAAAGTATTTTTTGGATTTGTGCCAAAAAGTTGTGTAATTTTTCAGTTTTCCTGAGAGGAAACATTTCACTTAGACTGTAACACCCCCATCTGAATTGGCTGCATAGAAAATCCCACTTACGATGAAGTTAGTTCATTTTTTAAGGGTTGGTAGCTCCAGTATGACTTGGCTCTTGGGGCTGTTTCATTAGGCTGCCAGTGTTAATGCCTTGTCTCTGGGGAGACTAGCTCATTTGGCTGATACTAACACACCAGGACAGTCATTTCAGCTTTTCTATTACTGAGAATAGAAACGGGTCTCCCAGGTCTTCTGTTCTCTGGCTATTACCAATGCAATTACAGTTAAAAGTCTGACTGAACACAAGTGACGTTTGTTGTTTCATTCCTGATGTATGTTTGCCAAGCATTAACTTTGGGTTGCAGGCTCACAGTATATCATGTGTAAGCTGCAGAACTGCTCCGAGGCAAACAAAAGCAAGCCTTTCCCTGGATTTATCATCCCAGACTCCCTGGTGGTTCAGGATGAGTATGTTTTCATCCAGGTGGGTCATCATGCAAGGTCATTAAAAAGATACATTAAAGGCTTCCACTGTTTTGTGTGTGAATGACGTCACAATCTCATTACCGACATCTACAAGGTGGATACGTGAGGGAATTCAGTTGCATAACCTCCTATCGTTAGCAGTTTTACTTTTCCATTTTTTATGCTAGAATATCCTAAATAAGCCTTTATGCTGGTTTTGAAGTTGTCATATGTGTTAGCATGTTGGCTTATTGTTGGTAACCTCTGAAAATTAGCATCAACATTTTTTACTAGACTTGCTTAATGGCTACTGTAGGCACATGCATACTACAATAAAATCTCTTTGCTTTCTAGGTGCCTATCCGTGGCCAATCAGTCCATTACGTGTCATACAAAAGAAATGCTTTCTATCCTGTGAAACTCCCCAAGTACACTTTACCAAAGGTGAGTTCACAACTCAAATTAATTTTGTAGTTTGATTTGAAAGGCATTTTGTTCTTTGTACTGCTCCATGGAGTACAATTGTTTTGCAAGTGTTGCTTACTCATACATACATTTCTAATTGCTTAGCCCCTTCCAAACACTCAAGGTTGTTTTTGAAGAAGAAAAGGTGAACTGGAAGGGATAAATGAAAAGGAAAATTTCAATCAATATACAATAATTAGAGGATTTATGAAGCCTTTTATATGGAAATCAACACATCTAACAAACATTAACAAAGGCATACATATTGCAGTGTTTTAAGCCGGGGTTAGTAAACCAGGTTAACGTAATGTTTTCCTCTCAGGACTTGCAGATCATCAGCACAGATGACAACCAGGTTGTGGCAGCAGTGCAGGACTGGCACCAGAATGACTCATACAATTTGTACATGTCAGACGCCAAGGGCCTTTTCTTCACTCTGGCCTTGGAGGACGTGGTGAGCAGTGGAGGACCAGAGGACAATGTCATGATCGATCTCTATGAGGTACTGAAGTGGACATACAGTCACATAGACCTAATGAGGATAATAATAATGACGACAACTTTCATTTAAATTGCGATTTTAAAGGGACCCAATAATGCTTTACAAGTATCAAGAACAAAGCCACCCAACAATGTTGAACAGCATCATGGGTTGGGTTGAACTATATCATCGTTGATAAGGTTGTAAAGTGTGTTCTGAAATTAAGACATGTCTATTATTAATGTCTATTATTATGTCTATCGTTTTGAACATCACAATTGTACATGGGTAATTGGATGTTCTTAGCCAGCATTACAAATACAAATGGTAAAGCAAGGCCTTGTCAACCACTACTGTCGGGTTATAGTGATTCTGTTGTTGTTTTTGCTCCAAGGTCAACACACTTACATTCACGGTTGACCAGTGATAAACTTACCAAGCAGCTGCACCCAAATCATATCTCTCCTGACAAAAAGCCATGAGGCAAAACTCAAAGAAAACCCCGGAAACCAATGGCTCCAAATTGTCCAATCACATCTAATTAGCCTCATCTAGAGATAGCAGGTAAAGACACATGAAATAACTCTCAGAGACATGTAACCCAGATGGCTATCCGTTGTTATTACTCCGGTTGCTCATTGACCTCTATGAAAAGAGACCATTCTGAAGTGGAGGCCGGGGCCAAAAACACGGATGTAAACATTTCATGCGAGGTTGCTCGAGATTTGCTGCGGAGGAGTATGTTGTGCTGTGCAAATGGTTAAGCGAACCCAGCAATGCCATGAAAAGGTCAGCGTCATTTTGATGAAGATTGGTGAACTTTGGAGATTGAAGAGTGCAGCAGCAGAAGAAGCAGCAGTGAACAGCGTTATGGTGTTGTGTGAGCACATGCACACTCACTTGTAAATACAAAGGAGAAGATGTCTCACGGCTTCACCATATGTTGTTTTCACGCTGCAGTCCTACAGATGGTCCAGAATAGTGCTCCCTGTCAGAATTGCTATCGTATAAAGGCTTCACTTCTTCTCCAAACTACGGCTGCAACTTTACTTAGTTTGAATAATTTACAGCTGAATCTTTGACTCCTCTACAATTTTTTTCTGTCGTCTAACTCACTTTCTCATGTTCATAGGTAGCGGGGATTAAAGGGATATTCCTGTCAAACAAAGTGTTTGAAAACCAAGTGAGAACGTACATCACCTACAACAAGGGACGAGACTGGCACCTTCTACAGGCTCCCACCACTGATCTCCGTGGTAACCCAGTGGATTGTGTACAGGTGAGTGGGCTTCCGGATGTGGACACAATCCCATCTCACCGGGTGTCATCGATGAGGAAAAATATCGATTTTCTTTGTGTGTGTACGTGTGTGTATGTGTTGTTTTTCCAGCCTTACTGTTCCTTGCACCTGCATCTCCACGTCTCGGAAAACCCCTACACGTCTGGAAACATAGTGAGCAAGGAGTCAGCGCCAGGAATTATTGTAGCATCAGGTGGGGATTTTTTGATCCTGTGTTTCCTTGACTTTGTTCACCTCATTAGCCAATACCGTGAGGGCTACCGGGCATCCGGCACTTTCCTTTCTCGCGGTTGTTACCCAACTCTCACACTTCTCGCTCTATATTCTCAGTGTCTGCACCAAATCTATAGTTCTCTTCCTTTGCTCTAAAGCCAAAGATCTTCTCTCTCAAGTGTGATCGGTCTGCTACGCGGAATGGATTACAGTTTGCCTGAACATCTGACGTTTAAATGTTGTGGGTTGTCTTCACTTTCTGGCTGGTTGAATGTCCGGTTTCGACAAGAGATTGACAAGAGATTTCTCTTGCAAAACTGCCCAAACGATCTTGATGTACGTCTGGCTATTGGTTGAGAAGCAAATACTGAATGAGTCCATTTCATGCACACAAACGCATCCATACACAGCAAGATGACTAAGTGCTTCCGTCCTTGCACGCAGGTACAATTGGACCCGAGCTGACGTCCAATAATGTCAGCATCTACATCACATCAGATGCTGGGAACACATGGAGAGAGGTACGCATGCACTCGGAGCACAGGGGCGCTTGTGGGTCCCAAAGTGGGAGCCACTATCAAAGGCTTCTCACTGAGCTTTGCATTGACTCAAGAGTCAATATTTCTGAAGCAGACCTGAATAGACGAGCTAAATGAATGTTCACGCTTTGAATGTGAAGTGCACACTTTAGGATCCTCGCTGATTGACGGCTAAGCACTGCATTTACAGTCTGTGCTTTAATGCCCTTTATTCCCCTCGTCTTATCCATCGGTTGCCATTGAAGTCATCGTTTTTTACGCCAAGGCCGCATAACTGCTGGATTTTGCAATGATGCTGTACTGTACAGTACATGATACCAAGTATTGTTAGGAATGGAAATGAAAAAGTCTGTGCCATACTGTATATTGCTATACCAGTGGATACAATGTTTATGATCTGTCTCTCGATTTCGCCGCAGGTGTTTGAGGAGGAGTACAGTGTTCTCTTTCTCAACCAGGGAGGGGCACTCGTGGCCATTCGACACACACCTCTCCCTGTCAGGCACATCTGGTGAGCCTTCCACAACCACGCGCTCTGAAGTATCCGTCTTATTCAGGGCCTCCTGTCTTCCTCCATGTTTCTCGATGGTCTATGGGCTTCATTTTTTCCGAACACAAAAGCGTTGACTTCTGTCCGTTTTTGTGGTGTTGAAATGCTCTTCAGTCATGGTGGGTGTCCATTGTAGTTCATTGTGCCGGCCAACATTGATTTCTTCCCCAGGCTGAGTTTTGATGAGGGGAGGGAATGGAACAGATACAGCTTCACCTCCTCGCCCCTGTACGTGGATGGTGTGTTGGGAGAGCCAGGAGAGGACTCCCTTATTATGACGTAAGATCAGAGCCAAAACACCCAGACAGGTCATCTTCAAGATTATTATATGTTATTTCATCAACATGCGTCCTTCTTCCAAATGTCTTTGTGCTAAGCAGAATCATGACTTCATCTGGGGAAAAAGCACATTCAGGGTGTTTCCTGAGACCAAGCGTTCCCTGGATATTTTGTCATCTGTCTTATCTTTGGTCTTTCCAGAATATTTGGCCATTTCAGCCATCGTTCTGAGTGGCAGCTGGTCAAAATTGACTTCAGGTCCATCTTTATTAGAAGATGTACCAGTGAGGACTACAAGACATGGCAGTTACATAACGAGGTAAAGAGAACATAAGCACAAAAACTGCCTACATTTTGTCAAACATGAAGCTTACATTATTTAAGTGAAAGAAACTCCTTTCTGCTCCAATGAAGCATAATCCATATACCTGTTTAATGCATATTTCCATATATTTAAACAACACCTAAAGTGAAGTCTAACCAACAAAGTCTGCCAGCTCATTTCTTTGATGGCATATGAAAAAAGAGACATTTCGGAGACATCGTTCATTATTCACAACCTGCCTTTTTTCCTCAAAGGGTGAAGTGTGCATAATGGGGGAGAAGAGAATCTTCCAGAGTCTGAAGGCCAATGCCAGATGTGTCAAAACCAGAGATCAGTACATCTCCCACATGTCAGACTCCTGCCCGTGCACCGAGGCTGACTTTGAGTGGTGAGGACACCTGCCCTTACTCCCGGGACACTACAATACATTTAACTCTTAAAACTTTATTGATCTCCTTTGTGGTAAGCAAGAAAGTACCGCTGAAATAGAAGTTCTTACTTCATGCATAATTCATAGATTAGCATTTACATTTAACAGATATTAAACACTTTATTTACAAGGAGACTTCTAAGAAGAGGTATTTTGCTGAGGCAGAGCTAAACTCCAACAAGCATTAGCAGCAAAAAGCAACGTACATAAACACAAAATCACAATTTTGTGAAAGATGGGCACTAGATAAACACAGACAACTCCTTTTCAATAAATACAAAAAAAGGATTTGTTCATTGCTTCATCAACACACATTCCTCCAAGGTTGAATGGGGAACCCTGTAAACACACATAACATGGGAAAGATCACAGTTAATTACATTAAATACTTGTCCTATGGGCGAGTGGTTACCATGGCATTAAACAAATGTCAAACCCTTGTAAAGAACACAAAAAAACACAAAGACATTATGGATATGTCTGACTTTTCTCATTGCGTTGTGCCATAAATTTTGCGCTGTGCTTGTGTTTATCTCTAATATGCAGCCTTTTTTATTGCATTGCAAAATGCAGAGATCCATTGTCTGGTCAGGTCCTGGTCAGCTTTATTTAGACAAGCTTTTACTCCCAGCTAATGCACCCTGGTGTGTTTTTCTGGAACAGAGACAGATGTCAATCAGAATGTCATTACCATTTATGTAACATTGTGTCACTGAGTGCTTCACATTAAAAAGTCCTGCCCTCATAGTCTGTAAATAAGATTAAACATGTTGGAGAGTAGATACATTATTACAGATATACATGAAAAACCAAACAGAATCCTCAATCAGACTAATGAATTATTTTGTTGCTGTGGATTCTTTGGTCAGTAACATCTGGTCTATTCCGCTATGTATACTGCTGGCTAACACAGACTCCTTTATTCAAGTGTATTTCTTTTCCTTTCAATCTCAGCCTTTTAAGACGGTTTCTCATTGATCTTCCCTGTGCCTGTCCAGTGACTACGGGTTTGAACGGCAGACTGATGGTGGGTGTAGACCAGCCTTCTGGTTCGTTCCGTCCTCCGTGTCTAGAGACTGTATCAATGGAGACAGTTTCCTCAATACCACTGGGTAGGTTGAATGTTTAATCCCTGCTTAAAATCTTCAAATCATCTTAAAATGTTCCCCATGGAATCCGTGCAGGGTTAGGATGCATGCAGAAAACAATGACTTCCTAGTAAATAGGATGTTTAGTTTATGATCGTCTTGAAAAAAAGATGATCATAAACTGAAGATGATCCCCCCCCAAAATGGATGTATTGTTGTATATTTTATTTTATGTATGTGAGTGTGTGTGTCTCTGTGTGTGTGTGGCTGTTTGTGTGTCTGTGTGTGTGTGTTCCAGATACCGTAGGGCTGTTTCAAATAACTGCACAGAGGGCAGTCTGGGTCAGTACAGTCCACGGAGGCAGAGATGTCCCAGCCAGGCCCCCAGAGGTCTCCAGCTGGTCACCAGCGATGGGACCTTCACTGCCATCATGGGCACCAACCTCACCTTCCTTGTTCTCCTGGAACAGGTGGGACTCTTACCTTTCGGACTACTTTAGCAGGCGTGTGTGTGATCTGTGCATGAATGTAATCCGAGATTTTAACAATGTGTCGAAAGTAAACTGATTGAAACTAAATTAACCAGACTCTTACAACGTTATTGCATGCATTTGGGACGATTGAATTATTTTGTTCATTTATTCAGTGACGTAGATTTGACATATAATCAAAAATATTGTGTATGGAATTTTGGTGAATATTTAAGTCTTGAGGACTAAAAAAAGATCAGGTCTGACACATTGTGCGCTCGTACACTTAGTGAACATAAAGTAAATGTTTCTCTAACTCTAGGGAGATGGCTCCGCCACCAGTATAACTTTGGACTTTGGAGATGGTACTGCCATTTCCTACACTAACATCAGCTCCATAGAGGACGGGATCAAACACATCTACAGTAAAGTAGGAATATACCTAGTGTCAGCTGCAGCCCTCAACTCTCTTGGCTCAGACAGAGTACTGCTCTACCTGCATGTCACATGTGAGTACCTGGTTGAGTGCGGAGTGCTGACTCCAGAGATTATAGTAAATTTTCGTCGTGAATCTATTTTGAGGTGATTATTGTATTGTATTGTACGTAGTTATTTCAGTACATTACTGTTACTGTAATGCGTTTAAGGACAATCGTGGTGTAGCAAGATACATAGATGTGGTATGGTATTTGTCTACTGCTCTGAAAAGCAGCACGTTTGATTATTTGGTGACTGAAGGTCGTCTCGAACAAGTGCGTCTGTCGGCTCCCTCTGTGGTGATCAAGAACAAGGCAGTGAACCTCACCACAGTCCTGATGCCCAGCCAGGTCGGAACTGTCATCTACTACTGGTGGTTCGATAACAACACTGAGGTCTGTCACACCTGAAATCTATCGAGTCAATAAATGTCATGAATTTGTCTACCTTGTTCAAACTCAAGTACCTCTCCCTATTGTTCTCGTTCTGTTCATCGCTCTCCTCCCGTTCTCTTGCATCCCCCCTCCACCTCTGCTGCCCTGGCCCTCTCTCTCCATATGCCCCCTTCTTCCGCTCTCACTTTCTTTCACTCACTCTTCCTCTCTTTCTCCCTCTCTTCATCCGTCCCACCTTCTCCCTCTTTCTGTCTATCAATATCTCTCCATCGGCTCCCTTCCTCTCTCTCTCCCTGCCTCTTTCACTTTCTCTCTCTCCCCCTTTCTCTCCTCCTCTCTGTACCTCTCTCTCTCTTTATCTGTACCTACCACTCAATCTCCCCCTCTCTCTCTTTCTTTCTCTCTGTCCATCTTACCCCTTCCTCTCTCAATCTGTCTCCCTCTTTTTCTCCCTCTATTTCTCTCTCCCTCTTTCTCTCCCTCTCTCGCTATCCTTCTCTCTCTCTCTGTCTCGCGTCCTCTGTTAGCCGGTAACAACACTAGTAGGAGGGGTGTCCTTCACCTTCACCCAGGAGGGAACTCATACCATCACAGTGCAGGTCTCTGTTGGCAGCACTCTCCTCCAGGACAGAAGAACTGTAGCTGTTTATGGTGAGACCTGGCTGGAGCAGGGCATTCATGTCCACACGACTCGCTCATTATACAAGAATAACAACAAAATGTCCTTAGACAATGTTTTTCATCGAGTTACTGTTTAAAGATTATTAAATTTCCTTGGGCCCAGCGGTTCATTCATGTCCACTTGTAATAGTGGTAGTAACTTTGCCACATACTGCCCTTTTGTGTCGACAAATATGTAATTCATGTGTGTGACGTTTAGGTATTCGTGAACAGCATGTCCTGCGTTTTCTTTCAGAACATTTCCAGTCTCATGTCCTAGCCTTCTCCTCTAACGTGGATGAGCTCAACCCAGGCGTGGCAGAGTGGAGACAGGACATCAGCCGAGTGGTCAAGAACACCATGGTCCAAGTGAGTTCTCCAATACACTGGTACCAATCCTGTACTGGTAGGATCGACTTCTACAAAACAAATTCAGACCATTTGTTTTTTGGTCTAGATCCATTCTTTGTCCAGTAAACTCTGGTAAGAAGATGTCGTTCCAAAAAAGCACATCACTAACGCTGACAATTACTTTCTAAGAAGCCACTAGACTCATCATGAGGTACTTACTAAATTACAAGGTCAGTTCTTAGGTCTGGCACTTCTATAATTTATAGATGTCAAAGAGAGATTTCTACTAAATTGCCCCACATGTCCTCAAAGTAAGGCTGTGACCCTCAGGAAAGAAAAGGTACAGTGAACTGTGAGGTAAAGTGCTTCTAGCTCCCTCGCCCCTGGCCTCTCTGAGGATGTCAGAAAGCAGTTATATAAAAGGCCTGGCTTCTAAGCTATATTTATAACCCACCATGGCTCTCAGTATGAAACATTCACTGTGACCTTCTGTCTTGTCAGATATTACCACTGTCTGGACAAGAAAACTGACAGCGGACCTCTGGTTATGGCATGAATGCACTTAAAAGGCCTGCCCTTAACCAAAGACTGTCAAATTGAACTTGCATGTTTCGCCTGATTTGTGCATTATACCCTGACAGCGACTGGTACTTAGTCAAATGACATCTGAAGCAGAAAACCAACCCTATTTAGCCTTATTTCACAGGCACATGCCAAACTGCACAATTAGACCAAACCTCATGTAAACGAAGCCTGGATGGGGATGCTACTGTGGCTAAACCGAGTCTTCATTTGTTCCTTAAGGTCACAGGTATTCGAGAGGAGCAACTCCTGGTGTCTGTTTTCCCAGGTTTGCCTACGACAGCAGAGTTTTTCATCATCCCCGAAAAGAGGTCAATGGCAGGCACACAGGAAGGGAAAGGGACACACTTAGACCAGGTACTCTATTTACACTCTCAAATGTTAGAGACTCCATGCTTTCTCTTTAGTACGTTGTTTGGAAGGTATATTCAATTGACAGAGAACGATGAAATCCCAAAACATTTCTGTTTCTCATCGTTTGTTTTCAAGTATGTTTTTGAAAGGAAATGAGAAAGTGTCCCTTTTAAATGATTGGACATTGGATCAGGTTTTGGATCAAGAATACAAAATAAACACCCATCATTCTTTGTTGTCACATCGTCACATTGTCTTTATTCCCATTAGTGTCATGGTTTTCCTAGTATATTTCTGCCCATATAATTCCGTTTGTAGGCTTCATCACTATAATCAGAGCCAGAGTTATCTCATTGTCAATTTAAAAGTTTAAATAACAGCTTCACTAAACAGCATGATGGGAAAACACATTTCCTCTTGATTATGTTCTTCATATCACAGCGGGTTCATGATTTGCTCATAATGAGTTTTTCTCTCTTCATTGCTTTAATTACACATGCATAGGGTTTTAATGTTCCTTTATTAGCTACGGGGAGCTTGCAGGCAAGCCTCTTAATATTTACCACAAGAGTAATGCTCATTTCCACCACTAGAGGGCAATGCAATCTCATCTAAAACGATCTTCTTAAATTTTAAGTAACCACGATCCATCACAGCCCAGTTCTGTATCATACTGTGGAATATCCCTACATCTTGATTTAAATGCCCTCTAGCATTGCTCTCTCTGTTGTTATATTGCATATACTATGACTTATTATTTCTCAATGTTATTAGGGCAAATATTTGTAATGGAGGTATTAGAAATATATTGCATGTTATATGTTGTTATATATTTCTTAGATAGCACCTGCTATTCAGGTAAGCTATTGAGGTCTCATTTTCTTCTGATCCTAAAAACTTTTAAACATAAACTAGGATTTGTTACAATCCTAAAATGGCTTATTTATGAAACACAGAACCAGCATGTGGCAACAAGCAAGCGTGTCCCCGGCTCACATTTAGTCTTGAATTGACTTAATAGGTATTTAATTACATTGATGCATCCTGTAATTGGACCCATCTAGAGAGGAGACTTATGGGCCAAGCTGAATTGGGAATTAAAGGGATGTATTTATCTAAAGGCTGTCTGATTACCTGGCAGAATCTCACAGACAATAGAGTAATAAATCTTAGTTCACAGTGGCTTGTCTCCACTCCTTGTGTGGGTGTGTGCACACGTTTGTGTGCGTGTGTGTGTGTACGTGTGTGTGTGTACGTGAGCATGGGTGTGTGTCCGTGTGTGTGTGTGCGTGCGTGCATGTGTGTGTATGTGTGGAGCAGCTTATTAAAATGTGTAATAGATTTACTGACCCTGATATGCCACTAGAATAAAAAGTAATTATTCATACTGTGTAGAGCAGTCTAATTTTAACCAGTGGAAAGATTTTAGAAAGAGCGAGATGGAATTAGTGAAGCATGGCTAAGGACTCAAATGGGCTAGGAGAAGGCATCCTGGTCTCTTGTTAAATGACTGCTTCATCTAGGTGTGAAAACCAAGTAAACTAGGGAACTTTAAGATACATATATCAAAAACTGCTCAATCGTGATGTAGCTACAAACTTGATTTGTTTCCCTATAGCTTTAAGTTCATGTGGTTTACAAACTAGCTTTTTTGAGGAAAATTCAAGAATCATCGAAGGGGTTGGCAAGGAAATATTAAAGGATAAATTAATTTCTCAAATGTCACTACCCATGCTTCATAGGTTGAATGCCCTTTTACCTGATAGGATTTCCATTGCTATGATTGGCCCGTCAGGCGTTCCCCTGTAACTGAATTACAGTTGGCGTTTCCATATCATATCAACACTTGGCCCCTCTTTAAAATGAAGCAGAAATTATGATTCATAATTCAAGCTTGTGGACGAAATGAGTTGGGTTGAAATATTGATGACTGTGAAATGGTGCTGCTAACCACGGACCTTTTCCTCACAAGCTCTCTGAAGTCCTGCTAAGTGCTCTGAACCAGGACCTCATCCGTTTCACTCTGAGACCAGGGGTTCAGGTCAACGTGTACGCCACTCGCCTATCTCCAGGTACTGACCAGGGTTCAACCTCGCAGCCCTCCTCTCTATGTCTCTCTCTCGCTCTCGCTCTCGCTCTCGCTCCCGCTCTCGCTCTCGCTCTCGCTCTCTCTCTCTCTGTCTCTGTCTCTCTATCTATGTCACCTACCCATCAGTCTCTCTGTTTGTATCTATGTCTCTTTATCTCTGTCTCTCGGTCGACCCCTTTTTTTTTGTCGCTATCCATCTCTATCTCCATCACCCTCTCATTGTCTCTATCTCTATCGGTCTTTATCACTCTCGATCTATCCGTCTGTCTCTCCCTCTCTTTGTTTCTCTGGCCCCCTCCCTCTTTGTCTTCCTCTATTTCTCTCTCCTTCCCTTGCACATAGGCACTTTTAAAACACATAATACACACGCTCACATGAAGGCACGCACGCACACACAGTCATTTCTGGTCAAGCTGTCCACCCTTATGCCAGGCAACAAAAGACATCGTCCCATTCCTGGCCCATCGTTTACGAGAGTAATGGGAGTAATTATACTTTACCATATGTTAACTTGAATACACAAGTGAAATTATACAATGGCTGACACATGTAATGGAAAGGCAAAGCTATTCCTCTTTTGTCGAATCTTCAACTTGCATTCATTTTTCTCTCTAATGTCTCTCACGTCTTTTCTCAGCCCCTCTCGTGGACACGAGTGACAGCAGCCACAACGGAGCTGCAGTCATCATGCTGGTGTCTGTCGCATTACTGGGCTTGGCGGTCTTCGGAATATATAAGTTCAAAAGGTGTGACCTCTGTGGAAGTCCTGGTGAAAGCCTCGCAACTGGACTGAGGAATCACTCGTCTCCATCTCATTTCGCACAATATTACTGAGAACGACAGTGTAATCAATTCTCACAGTCCTGAATGGGACTCGATGTCCTGCAGTTATCAATATTAATCTTTCTGACAATGTGAAAGCTGACCTTTCGGAAAATGCTAAACACAGCCATTCCGGGGTGAGACGTTCAACCGAATGGCAGGAAAGGTTGAGGAGATAAGCCCTGAGACAACATACATTATACAGTGCCATAGCATAGGAAATGAAGACAGCCTGAGCTCCCAGTGTACACACCCTCCTTTGCGATTAATCAAAAGGCAACCGTTTCCAAGAAGGATTCTGAAATTCCATATAGTGCAAAAACTCGTTTTTGCACTATAGTGTTTTTGTTTTTTTACCATTTAAAACAACAGCGTTGCACTTTATAAAACAGCAGATATCGTTCACAACATAATTGACTGTATAACAATTAAGTATTTTTGAAGTCATTCATAAAAGTCTACCTACATTGACAACCTACTAAATAGTCCCGTCGTTCATGTTTCACCTCTACCTCTGACTCCTCTGTGTATCCATGCCCTGCAGAAAGATCCCAGGCATCCCTACGTACAGGGAGGAGCAGTCTGAGAAGGACCAGGAGGTCATCCCCACCGTGACCTCCATAGCGGTTCCCAACCCTGAGGGAGAAATGGGGGCGACCTCGATGGAGCACGCGGACATCCAGGCAGAGCCACAAGGCAGAGGTATTGTACTGCAGTCGTTCCCACAGGACAGTCTTTTATATGTATATATGCAGAATATGGAAAATAACAATTCGGCTTGTATTTTGGAAGCCAGTGGACACACACCTAGGCATGAGACTGCTACAAACAACTGGTTATGCTCCCAAAAATCTCACATACTAAAGTAGGATTTAAAAGATTGCGATAGTCATGTGCATGTACTGCACACAACGTTGCCATTTTCCTTTTAATGTTACATGACATAGTCTGTCTGCTGAAGTATTCTTAGTGTGCTGGCTCAGGCAAAATAAAGTAAACGTGAAGGATGGTGGGTGACAGTTTCTTTGTATATATGAATTAATTAGTGTAGCAGGAATGCAACGGTGCATAGAAAGCTGTCCGATAAAGCAAATCCTGTGCTGCTCTGCTTGATTTTCTCCACTGTGCACTGATACAATAACACACTTGCTAGGCTAGCGTGAAAGATAGATATGGCAGCATGCAACAACAAAAAAGAAGAGATAGATATGCTGGTATGCAAATGACATGATATTTCTCTTCCGTCTCCTTCTTTACTTCCCTTCCGCTAGGCTACCTGCCATCTCACCCAGACATCACGCTCTCTGATGAAGCGCCCCATGTGTTTTAACGTTGGGAGTCTTCGGCCGAGTCGTAAGCAATACATCTTCTTTGGCAGTTTCTTCCAGCGAGCTATGAAACCATGGACTCAATGAATGGTCTCGAGTGTTTTTCTACCCACGCATGGACAGACCAGTTCACACTGTGCTGCCCGGACTCTCCCAAGGAGACTTGACGTATTTTTACTCGTTCCTGGAAATAAGATGTTTTCGATTGAAATACTTGTATTTTTTTGCAAGGGTGTTCCTTGAGACCTCGTTTTCAAAATGGTGTAATTACGACATGGTTTATTTCAGAGTGTGGCTCAGTTGTTGACAGTGGTATTTCTTAACAGAAGTATGAAAACAAAAAATATATTTGCGCATTTTGTGTCCAGTTGTTCCTGAGAAAGTGCTCAGGAAGGGCACTCGGTATGTGCACTCAGACTGGGCCCCATTGAAATACCATTTACCATGAGGAAACGGCAAAAGAGGAATTTATAAATACTTTTGAATTATTATTATGAGTATGTTTTCTACAATCAGTAAATATCATCAGTGAACATGGTCATATAGTGAAAGCTTGCTACATGCAGTAGTCTAATGGGTGCAATAGTCTGATCACAGGTATCTGCAGTGTTTTCCGTCCTCCAAACTCCCTGCTGTTGCAGCACCAACCATGACAGGTTGGTCTGAGGGGTTGGATGCGGAGCATCCTCAAGCTGTGCCATGCCGGGAGAGTTTTGGGGCCATCGTCGAATTACAAGGGACAGATCTGCATGCTATCCTACCGTCAGAGCTACTTCTGAGAAGGAAAGTCATCTTCATACTGGATATTCTGTACTATGATATCACTCTCTTTGAGTTCTGCTAACACAGTGGGCCAGTCCAGTCCATCACTGGAGCCTGGTGTCCATGTGCTCTCCCTTTGCCTCCAAGGACTAATGGGAACCCTCTGTGGACGCTACATAACCTTGTCACAGGCCACCAGAGACAGACACACGGCAGACGTCTCCCTTGGCGACTGGATACTGCCTAGCAACAGCACCATGGCAGATTTGGGATTGTCTACCATCCAGGTGGGAGAAGCACACAAGTTCTTCATCAAACTGACTTAAGTGTTGTCAGCGTCACATGCCAGTGCGATACATTTACTACAAGTTGCCCCACTCCTCTATACTTCTTGGGTTGAAAGGGAAGCCAAAATAAATGCACTCCTTTTCTGAGGACTGCCGTAGCAGTCTCTCAAGATCGACGTCGGAACATCTCTTTTTTTCAATGCTTGTTATTTCTCGAGAAAATTTGGTTGTGCTTTGTAGAGCAACGTGTAAATTGTACATATTTATTTGCATGGTATTTGCTTTGCTCCTTTTAAATACAGTACAGTATTTACAGCGTGGCTTCAAAAATAAACTGCGGGACTTGCAGAACATTTTATCCCATTTGCAAACAGCTGTCAAGTAATGGCATCCATCCTTTAAATGTGATTTTCCAATCAGTCCTTTAATGAGGGAGCTTATTAGTTTTTTGCGACACAGAATGTAGTTTAACAGAATAAACAAGAGACAAAGTAAGGATTGCACGATCTCTCAATTCATGATTATCATAATGTTCCAGTATCTCTTTGTATGTTAATTTACCCAGTGATCAAATCCTGTGATCTGTATACTGTAAGGGCTTCTTATCCATGGCTGTACAATATGCTTGTATTCTGTCCGCCTGTAACAAGTGTTACTTGGTATATCTGATATTCAGAGCCAAACAACCATTTGCATATGCTAGGGGGCCCGACTGGGAGGACAATGAAAGCTCCAAGCTGCCTGGAGTGCATCTAATAGGCTAGTTCCCTGTTTCTTCCCGCTGTGCAACAAATGAATTATCCCCTCTCCAGGAAATCAACACACACTCAGGGTGGGTATTCATAGGCAGAGTAGCACCTTGAATGAAAAATGGCCCATAACAAAAAGCTAAGAGCAGTATTGCGTTAGCCGCGGAGGGAAATGGATGAACATTGAGAACCGTATTAGAGTATAGTAGCCTATCTGTCCCTGCAACGAATCATCCATTAGCGATTGTCACCGTTCAATTTGATCTTGGCCAGCGCAACATCCCACGGCTACGGGAGAGGGAAGTTTAGATGTCAAAACAAAAAGAGAAACAGAAGGAAATTGAGATACTGACTTGGGCTCTATAGATTTGGTTGGTTGTGATGAGGATTGGTGTGTGGCTGCGTGGACACCCTACATGGAGGACAGAACAGTGCAGCCTGTCTCCAGTAAAAGTCAGCTCAATCACTCTGTGCCATGGTGTTATGGCATCTCTTCCAGATGGATAACCTCCTCCTCTTCTAGCTCAGCGGGATTCACCAGGCACGTCTGAAATCAGACGATGCTGAAGTTGAGTGAATTACGCCCTCTGATGCAAGAGGGACCCCAAGCAAGTCCACACCTGCTCTGAGATAATGGTAACTGTTATGTCAGATGGGACCAGATCTGACACCAAACTTATCAGACCTTGGGCAAAAATAGATTACTTTCCAGCCTCACCGGATCATGAGGATCCAGCAGTGTCCAGCCTCACACCTGGCAAACTAAAGGAGTATTGGTTTCTGCCAGGACTGAAGCACTGCTGTGTCTTATGGGGATTAGGTAAAACAATGCCTCACAACTCTGAAGGATGTTGGGAGGTTGTGTGAAGACAAGACAAATACTGCCCACAACAGATATCTTCAATATCAGTGCTTTAGCTCTCGTGTTGCAAACATACTGGACCTCAAACAAACAAGAGTTCAATCTGTCGGGTAAAGATTGTGTGATTTGTGAACAAATTCTTGACATTAATTTAGTTTCATCAAGGAACATCAGACTAAATACATGCAAGCGTTAACACACCTTTGTAGAAAAATACATTTATTTTTAACAGTTTGAAAATGGTATTTAGTTTACAGTAAGAAACATGAATCTAAATCAAAGTTGAATTGTATCTAATAAAATAAAAAATATGACAAGTTTGTGGACTACAAGGTTATCAGAGACAATACTTAATAAATAGTAGACTATGTTTTATAAGCTTGGAAATCACCATGACAATAACGTGCTTAGCTCACTACACATTCTAAAATGGCATTGGTGAAATATGGCATGCTAAAAAATATAAACAACATTTCACGTACAACATTGTAAAATTACTATTAGACTTATAAATGTACAGCTCCATTCATTTAGACTTCTGCGTAATATACGGATTTTGCTTTTGTAAATAGCCATTTATAATAAAACACTTCTCACTGTACACTTCTTGAAGAGGTCTAGTTCTTACCTATTTCTTTCACCAAGTGAATTAAATGTATAATTACATTCAATCTATGTGCAGTGGTATAGTAAGTCAACTTACAGTTAGTAAAGTGAACATTAGAAAGACAATCATAGTCATCTCAAGTATTTTTTCACAAAGCTATCTGACATACAAAACACTTTTTCCTTGTAAAGCAAACCTATTCGGTCAATCAATTTTTCAGGCTCATATCAGACAAAAATCCACAATGTAGTGATTTCTACATTGTTAAATAATGTATGTACATAAAAGACTCACAATCTAGATACATCTTTAGAAAGTATAGTTGAAATACATATTGAGCATATACTGTATGTGTTAAAACATGACTCAATACAGTAGCAGTTATCTGGGTGAAACATACATTTTGTCAACTAAGCGAACCAAACTGGCACAATTGAAACATACTTGGTACTGAGTGATGGCCTCAGACATTAGTACAGTTAGGAAACTCCCTTGTGATCACTCTCTCCACATTACAGGCCATTCCTGGAGAGGGAACACGCAAACAGACAATAAATGGAACTTAATGTATACCTTCATTTTGATCTAAAACTTTGTTTGTCAGAGCCAATAACAAAAGGCAGTGTTAATGCACAGCAGACGCAGGTCTTGTTCCGTTCTTTCATGCTAAGCAGTGCACATCTTGTTCACTCCCTGCCTAAGAGCTTTTACCCGCACCATTACAGATAACCCCTACTATGAATCTGTCACCTATTGGAATCAGATGGATGTTTTGATATTGGCTAAAGTAACACCGCATGAGAAACACCACAGGTATCAAACAAATCATGAATTCTCTAACCAGGTGGACAGCAACAGATGGTCAAATAACGTAGCTAATGTTGAGACAAAAACCAAAGCTACCATAGTGTCTCCCCTTTTGTGAATACACACTTTAGTAGATGACAAAAAAACAGAGTTTTTTCATGCTTCAAATCAGCAAGGTCAGCTTAAGGTGGGGACTGCAGAGAAATGAACAATGGCTAAAGTGCTGACCTGCCACAAAAGCCTGCAGCTCACATGTCAGGGCCACTGCAATGGCGCTTTCATCAGCCACAATCAACTGCTCTCCCAACTCAGAAGGTCCTTCTCCCAAATGAATCGGCTGTACCGCAATACATTCTGTCTGCAGAGCTGCCTAGTGTGTGTGCTCACCACTAAGGAAGGCACTGCTATAGCTGTTCCAGAAGAATTCTATGTGCTGAGTAGATAGAGGAGTCAGCTTACCTCTGCTCCTCGCCTCCCGGTCCTTCTCCATGATCTCCTTGGGTGAGGAAAACTCGCTGAGTTTGACCTTGGACATGTTGTCATTCTGACCGACCGTGCCAATCACCTCTGGCTCTTTCTCATGGCTGTCCTCTGTCTGCACATGGATCCAGGGAATTTTCCTAACAGTACAAATAACCGCCAGAAATAATTAGTTGTTTTTACTCTGGGCTTGAATAATGTGTTGACTTTTCACCAGACATAATATATGCCTCACAATGATATACAAGAGAGAAAGAGTAAATCACGTTTTTTTTAAAGAATTGGCTCACCACCTACCTTCAGTCTGTCACTGGGGACACACTTACTGTATCTGATAAGCTCATGTTTAATGCAAGGGAACACACCTTTTGAACTTGTAGATGAAGAAGGCGGCTAAACCTACAAACACCACAGACAGCAGCATCAGCATGGCAGAGCTGTTGTGGATGGGGTTGGAGTCAACCAGGGGCGCTGAGAAAGGGGAGACAGAAAGGTAGGATTACCGTCATACATCGGACCATTTTATGGAGGGAAAAAGAATGACATGTATTGGTCATTTCGTCCGACTGTGCTTCGCAACTGTCCATTCGCAAGGCATTTAGAAGAAGACTAGTGTCAATCAGGTTACGTTTTAAGATTGCAGATAAAATAGGACCTCTGGGAGGTTTATTATCTTCTCCCTGTGGACCAGGGTCTGCTATACTTAGTCATGACTTAAAGCGCCTGGGTGCATTATCCAGAGTATATAACCTCTTCCCAGCCCCTTTAAGCCATCTTTCTCTCTTCTAGAAGGAAACCTATGAAGGCTGTGACCTTTCCACTGAATTTTAAAGGCATCCCAGACCTTTCCATGTAGACACAAATGAAGACAGATCAGTCAGAGGATGAAAAGGGTAAAGTCATGCTGAGTTGATCGACACGTTTTCGCAGTATGGTAATATGTGACTGACCTCACCAATTTCCAAGGTGCATCCCAACTACGGTCATTGTTAATCTCCACATTGATCGCACCGATTCAATGCAAACTTATGTCCAAAGCTTGCTCCAAAATTTGTGAGAGAAGAACAACTGTACGTACTTTGTAAAGCTTAAAAAACCCTATGCAAAGAAGACATCTCTGACTTCAAGGACAATGGTCAAAACAGAACAGACAGCCCCACATGATTTAAGATAGTCATTAAGCACCCTTCAACAAGGCGTTATACAGTCCAAGACGTCTACACTATACAAGTTGACATGTATCATTAGATTGGGAAGTGGGTTGGAAGGTGTTACAGAGAGCTTGGGCATTTGTTAAGAAGAGTACAGACTAGGTCAATATTTTTGGCCAAGGACACTGGAGATTGACTTACCCAAGGTCAGCTGTGTGATATAAACGATGATCCGAGTGTCAGCTTTCAACTCAAACTGGATCAAGCCTTGGTTCAACGCGTTTATAAGAATGTCCGATATCTACGGGGGAGTTGAAAACAATTGCGATAACCCAAATAATGTTTGTGAAAACTTCATTGAAACTCACTGGGTTAGAAGCCCTGACTGTGATTCATTAGCGTGTTGATTCTGAGTGCATGAATAAATGAAGAGGAATACGCACACTCACTAAAGCCTCTTCGCTCTTCTTCCTGTGTTCAGGCGGTGTGTGCGCGTCAGGCAGGATGAACAGTTCTGCTGCTGTGGGAAGGCCAGGAGACAACGCCACTAGCAGCTGCTCCTCGGGAAAACCAGACACCTGCGACAAAATTAAGAGCCAAACATAGACCACAGGTCCTCCAGGGAAAACCATATAGGGTTTCTTAGAGCTCGAATCATAAAAATGTGACACTGGAACTCTAAAAGTCGTTAAAGTGTGGAAAATCTGGAGAAAAAATGAAAAGAGTGAATGCTTCTGACAGTGTGTACTGTTTGGCTCAAAAACATGACTTCAAAAGATAAGACCATGAGGTAAAGGAAATACACATGGATGTTATGTCACATATTATGAATAATAACGCCAATAAGAGTGAGTGATGGACCACAGAGATTTCGAGACCAGGTCCCTGAGTGGACAAGAGACTGTGTACCTGTGATAGAGCTGTCCTCACTACACGGCCCACATCTTCTCTCCACTCGGGGATGTCAGGATTGTGTTCGTCAAGCATCGGGGAGAATGACAACAGCAGAGATTTGAAGAACTCTGTGGGACATTCAAGAGAGACCAATAAACATCATTTGGAAATATCTCAGATTTATTCATGGCTAGATGAAGTTAAGCCATTAAAGCAGATTCTGCTCATTGAAAGATCCGAGTATGCCATTTATCAATAATGGTTTTTAGCTCATTACCTTGACATTTGAAAACATATTAAATATCTATAGATATTACGTAGGTAATGCTTGCATATAGATGATCAGCAAAATAATTAAGATATGGATGCATAATGTTGCATTTTCATGTTGAGTGCATAGCCCCAACTAAAAATATTAAACATTAACCTTCAAACTAGACATAGAATTAGAAGGCCTACCTTTAACAGCAATGACTTTAGTATCCTGCAGTATGAAGCCTCCAGAGGATACCTGGACTGTGACTTTTGTCATTCCTTCTCTCGCAAACGTATATGAGATGCTTCCCTCCAAGGTTATTATCGGCTGGATTTCAAAGGTAAGCAAGTGAACAACATTGGCATGAGAGGTTGTAAAACAATATGACTTTCTGATGGGTATGGCTATTCATAAAGGAAGAAGTTGTGAAGCTACTGTATGGTAACCATAACACTGACACGATTACATTTTTAAACCAAGGTGATTCTTTGAACCATAAACCAAGGTGATTTCAATTCATAGCGTACATTGTATGTACACAACAATCCAAACACAGCTCTTCATGAGGCTCCAGACCATACGACTATTACATTTAATCCGATCAAACAACCAGGTAAGGAGGAGAGGAAAAATATGGTGAACGTTTGGGAGAGCTGTGAGGAAAAAGTCTCACCTCAGAGCTGTTCTCAAACCACCAGAAGAAAGTGAGTGTTCTGGACTGGCTGGGCCACACCACCGCTGTGAGGTTGGCCTCCTTTCTCCTGATGGCCACTATGGGAGCTGACAGATACACACGCTCCACGGGACCTGAGTCCACAGCAATGATACATGACTCAACACAGCACCAAGTTGGGCCCTGTCCACCACGGTTGCTTACACAAGACAGACAATATTCAGGAGTGCAAAACAACATGTTCTGGAGCACTTTGGGGACTGGGGATTGACATGTCTCAGCATGTTGAGCTATGGTTTTAGGGTAGACTAGCATACTGGACATGGCATTCAAAGTATTCAGTGTTCTTCACCAGAATGCAGACGTCATTCAGACACTCAGTCTGCCAATCAGACCACAGTGACCATATACATTTGACCTGAGGACACAAAGAAGCAGTTGTTTTACATACTGGTGATGTGCAGGAATAAGGAGCTGGTGACAGAACCCTGGCTGTTTTCCGCGTGGGTCGTTACTCTGTAAATCCCAGCGGACTTGTACGTGTGCTTGATTCCATCATCCGTCCGGCTCAGATTAGAGTAGGTGACCGTGATCCCGTCCCCAAAGTCCAGCTGGATATTAGTCCTCAGTGAGTCTCCCTACAGACAGGAGGCAAGACACAGCATCCCTCACAGCGGCTTGGTTGTGACATTGTACTTTTGCTCTTGAAAGAGAACTTCAGTGAACTGAGGTAAAATGAAGTAGTTGGCTGACATTTCTCATAAGACATTTTTAATCTGCTTTATATGAATATTGAGGAGCAGCAAAAAAAAAAAAAAATGAAAAAAGAGACAAGGGTAAAATAGGTTAGGGATTAAAGTTTGAGGGGTGTAGAAGCATCTCAAAGAGTAAAAAGCCTGAGTCATAATGACCAGAAAGTGTCATTTTTCAGAAGCAGGATACGGAAGTTCAATCTCTGGGGATGTGTCATCACCTGACACTTCAAAGGGACAGAATGATCCGGAACAAATGTACAAACAGCACTTCATTAAGAAACACTAGCAGCAGGGGCACTCAGTGGTGGACTCACGTCCTCCAGATGCACTAGGAAAGTCACGTTGCTTCCCACAGGAGCCATGAGCTCCCCCTGACTGGTAGCCAATCGGAGGCCTCGGGGTGGTCGAGGGAGACACGGCTGTTTCCTGGGTGAGAATACCTCCTTCCCGCCTTCTTTGCAGTTATTGGACAAAACCTTCCTGTATCTGTCAGTGACAACATGCAGATTTCAAAAGTAAGATAGACATGTGGGAAGATCAATTCATTGAACAAGGTATCTTGCAGCACTTAAAAGGCTACATATTTTCATTCCACACACTCCATCTTTCCGGTTAGGAATTCTAGAGATGTCTGTGTTGTGATGTATGATGTAGTATGGATCCTCACCCGGTGCTGTTGAGGTAGCTCTGACTCGTGCTACAGGTTTTTGTGGCTGTGTTTGGGTCAAACCAAAAAGCGGAGGAACACTTTCCGTTTGCTTGACGTTCATAGCCATAGTCACTGCCAAACAAAAGAGCAGATATTATAAATGCTAAATCAAAACTCAACAAACCATTTTTTGGGACAGTGATGTACAAATACATGTTTAAGGTAACAGCTTGAGGTAGGGTTGTCAGACAAAAGTGATCAAAGAGAATTTCAAACCGATAGATAAAAGAAATGTAAAATTAATGTTGTAATCCATGACTTATTAATTTCATGCAAATAAATCATTTGACATTATGCAAATGAGCCAAGACTAACAATTTGTAAACTATAATTGGACTCTCTAAATGCACACACCAGGGCAACAGCCACTGTACATTTTGAACACTGTACATAATATGACATGTCAAATATAGTTTATGATGGTTAATACATAATCTGTGCAAAATGATAAATCTTGGCCAAATAACCAATTTAATTTAATATCCAACCTTGGGGATGGAGATCGACAGTCTTATTGTGTCTTATTTCCAAAACACCAGCCTCAACTTTCCTGATGCCAAAACAAAGATAACCTGGAGTCCCCTGGTCCCTCACCTACCACTCAAAGTCGTAGGCTCTGCAGAGGCATGGCTCCGAGGAGGAGACTCTGGAGTAATCCTGGGTCAGCATGCAACGGTTCCCAGGCCGACGCTTCATATAGATCTGCTTCTCACCCATCACACACGGCTCTCCCTGCCAAACAACACAGTTCTTTCGTTCCCTGGGGTGAAAGCCATTACATCAAATACCAATGTTTAGTACTCGGCGGCCTGGAATTACATGAATTTATAATGTCACTGGGAAAAAGAATGGAGAAGCAGAGGGAGAGAGAGAGACAGAAAGAGAGGGAGTGAGTGTGTGAGTCAAAGAGAGAGAGAGTGAGAGAAAGAGAGGAATTAAAATCATTGAGAGAGAAAATAGAAAAGAGAAAAAGAGAGCGTAGACTATGTTAGAGAGGGACAAGGAGAGATGTAGATAGATAAAGAGAGAGAGAGAGATAGAGAGAGAGAGAGAGAGAGAGAGAGAGAGAGAGAGAGAGAGAAAGAGAGAGAGAGAGAGAGATATAGAGAGAAAGAGAGAGAGAGAGAAAGAGAGAGCCTGTGTTGGAAAGAGGGGCAGAGAGTTATGGATGGAGCCACTCGTTTGTGCCCTCGTTTCGTGCTCCTAGAAATGTACACTTACCTATGTATGAGCATGCACTGCATGCATGCTTGTGTGTTTGGAGTGAAAAAACAACAAAAACAAATTTGCTAATCTTGATGTTGGCATTTAATCAATAGGTGTCAACAGGATACCTTGTTGTGTAAGTGCCATGTCTGGTAATCTCCATCCATACATCTCCTGCTGAAGATGCCCTTGTAGTCAATCTTTATCAGCTGCCATTCTGACCGATGGCTAAAGTGGCCGAAGAATCTGTATAATGTGAGTAAACCCACATTGTGCATTGTCAGGCTAATGAGAATAATCATTGAGTCATAGAAATTGGACTTCTCATGCCTTCAAACCTAACAAAGCTGCAGTCAAAATACCACATCTGTATTTGCCATGTATTTTCACCTGTGAAAAGTTTTCATATTTTTTTATTCAGAGGGGAATACACTTTTGTTCTGTGGATGAACCTGCTTGTTTACACTTTTATCAGCTGTATTTCTCCTCTTAGTCCTTTGTTTCACCTTTTGTCCAAGGCTGAGTGTTGTATTCCTTCTGGAATAAGCCTTCCCCACTTACGTGATGATGTGGTTCTCTGACTCTGGTTCCATCAGGACTCCGTCCACGAACAGGGGGGCCAGGGAGAAGCTGTGACGATCCCACTTCTTACCCTCATCCAGGCTGATCCTGTGACACAGAAGCAGCAACACTTACAGTAATGCAGCATGTGGTTCATTGCTTTCCCAGTACAATTCTAATGTGTACAGACTTTCGTAAGAAATTCCACACCTCAACACAAGTGTGTCACTGAAATAATGTGTAAAAATGCCACGCTGTTATTAGATTAAAATAGAAACGCTAGGACCACTGTTGGAACCAGTTTGGAAAATACAGCAAATGTTTTGGGAGATAAGGTTCCACTGTTAGAAAAGCTTGTATAGTTATATCAGGGATGACAAATGAAGCACCTTTATCAGTCTCTCTGTGTAGGACATTATCATAACTACACATGCACAGTACACAAAAGAACAAATGTTCCATGGGTCTAGGTAAATGTTGAGGGTGACTAAACTAAAAAGAAGTATGACTCAGTGGAACATCAGCAGAACATTTGAGAAATTTCTGTCACCTTTCACAGATCTTAATCAATTTTGACAGTGTTTCAATGCGGGGGACATCAAAGTTTCTAGTGTGACAGTGCTCCGGCAACACAAGGACCAAGGCCTTCACATTCCCTCGATACTTCAAACCTGCACTTCTCCACGTTTGCATAAAAGCTCTCGAAAATACCCAGCAACAGTACAAAGCTCTAACAGCCATTTTTGTTGAAAGGGTTCTGACAGTTTTGATGTAAGGGGGAAAAAAACACTTGCTGTTGTTGAGATAGGCATGCAAACCTACCTTGCCAATCAGCATTTCAAAGGCTTAAATGCATTTGTATGCAACAACAACAAAACCGTAAACCAAATTTAGTGAAATGTGCAGAAATTAGGCTAAGGTTTTACTCACCCGAGTCTTAAATCATTACCAAATGTATACTTTTACTCTGACTTTTAAAACATTGCTACACTGCAGCAGACGAACAGAAATATAGTGTACATACCATAAGTGTCTAATGGGAGCAGTTGCATGTAACACGGCCAGTAAAGCACCTCCATTGTCAAGGAACCAAACGTTGTGTTCTTCTTCAAAAATCTAAATGACAACAAACGTATCTTTATTTGAACAACTGGTGCGCACTCCAAAAATGCAACTGGCATGTCATTTATTAGACTAAAACAAATCTGGCCCGGTCCTGTTTTGTTGTCCAGATGGGTCTCACCTGTCTCCAGCTATTCCCCGCATCGGATGTTATAAACATCCCAAGGTTGGTGGAGGACAGCTCTGTACCAATGTTGCCTGAATACAAAAACAGAAAGATATTCCTACTTATTTGCATAGTAAAGAGGCCTAGCTACTTGCAAAGCGCACTAGCCCCCACAACGCATAATGCGCAATTTGTTGTTTATTCCTCTGCAACATTTCATGTTCATCATAAATTCAAATTCAGATTCAGAAAAGTAATTCTGGTATAATGTCACTCAACATCTACATCGAGAGAATATGTCATATGGCAAATCACCAGTAGAAGATTACGTATTGTGCATAGTACTGTACACCACTGTACTGTATCATGTATTGTTCTGTGTACAATACACACACTTCCACTGGTAAATCTTTTTGGCAGTATGAGTCTTTTTGCCAAAGAATATCTAAATAAAAAATGATTTTTCTATGGATGTACCTGTGGCTACGATGATCCCTGGTGCCAAGTCTTTGCTGGAGATGCGCCCGGAGGTGTAGGGGTTCTCAGACATCTCCAAGTGCAGATGCAGAGAACAAAATGGCTGACAGCAGAAACACAACATGATTAGACCCACAACAACAAAAAACGACATTGTATTGAACATATCTTGAACGACGCATTGACAATTAGCGCCAATCATTATACACAAAGCAATCTCTCTGTAAGGAAAAACAGGTAGTTCAGAGGACAATTTAACTTTTATCTTCTCTTCCACAAGCAAGTGTAAATGTTTAAAAAGGACACTGGGCACATTAGAAAAGACTTTCATTCAACAGACAAAACAAACCACGCAATCAAAATTCCCCTCAAGATACAAAGATAAGCGTTGCCAAAATGGTTTAATTTGCTGATAAAAGGCTTTCAATCATCTCTCCAAATCAGCAACTTTGTAAAACATCAATAGGGGTGTTTAAGACAGAGGGGAGACAGATTTGAGTAGCTGTAGTGGTCATTTGTATGATCCAGACAAGAACATTGTAACATCACTTCTTGCTCTCAGTGCTTTAGCTCAACTTCCTTTCAATACACATGAATGGTTTAGTAAAACGCATGTCCAAAGATCACTATGGGGGTACTATTGTAATTTACTGTAATCTAACATTCATGAAGGTGTTGCCTACAGCGATTACAGGTAGTAAATCGAAATCACTGTGGTTGATGAAAACTCTGATGCCCTTCATAGACTGGTAAGTGTGTAGCTGTGCTGCATGCTGACATCCAATAAACACAGATCCCTTTTCAAGGCCTTGGCTCGACAATAAAATCGGAAATGAAAAACGCGGCGGATACCAAAACCGTTGGCTTTCGTGTTCAATTGGGAAATCACACATCAAAGATTCACTGATGAGTTTAAAACATGAGGTATTGGTTCTTCCAGAGCAGCAGAATCCACTTACCAGGACACAGTGGAGGTTGTTTCCTGCTACATCAGTGTTGGGGGCTGGCAGCAGGGCCCAAGTTTGCCCCTTGTTGTAGGTGATGAAGCTCTTTACCTGTTGTTCCACCAGTTTGTTGGCTAGAAACATCCCATTTATCCCTTCGACCTGGAATGAATAAATAAATGCTGAAAATTGTCAAAGCAGCTGGAATGCATTACGCGTATGCAGTTGCATGCAACAGGGGTCGACCTTTACAGAAAATCTTAATATTTAAAAGAATAATTTAAATTGTGCATCCATAAAACATTAGACATATGGTATACTTCAATGTTTTCTGTGAAGATAGATATAAAGTATGCAAGAGATGTACTGTACATATACCTTATAAAAGTCGACCAGGAGGTTGCCGGCAGGGCCTCTGCTGGTCCTTAAGTTCTCCAGAGACAGGGTGAAGTAGACCCCAGAAGGATCGGATATATACAAGCTGTAGGTGTTGTTCTGGTTCCATTCCTGGACAGCTGCAAATACCTGCTTCTCATCTGTGCTGATGATGTGCATGTCCTGTTAGATTGGCCACAGCCGGAGATAATGTATATGTCGAGAATTAGAAAGAGAGAGAGAGATAGTATAGATAACTACTAGTCTACAGTAGATCCATAGAACTACTACTGCTTTGAGATGTTCATCTTTATGTCTTCCCAACATTAGACAATGACACCCCTCCAGCTGTTGTTGTGGTTTGTGCATGGTGCATTTTTCGAGAGTTTGGTACTCTGTAGATAGATCTTACCTTGGGTAAACAGTATTTAGGCAGTTTCATTTGCTGAAACGATTCTCCCATGTAAGACACAAAGTAGCTTGCTCGTCCGGATTTGGTCACCTGTTCAAATGACGGCTTTGTTACTGCTACTTTGGTAGAAGTCGAAAAACAGCTCAATTATTTAAATTCTAAATTGTTCTACTGAAAAGTGTTGAACAGTGGATGAGTACGACAACATAAAATACATGTTCATTTAGGGACCTAACACAAACTTACTCTACATCTCATCACAGATACTAAGAGACCAGACTAATGGTCCTTTTCTAATACTTTTTTAAATGTCTCAGACATCTTTATACACTCCGGCTTTCCCAGCCACTCACTAGCCCAGCCTACACCACTTGATTGCTTATTTTCTAATCAACTAGAGGGATGGTGTTTGTCCCTCAGCACACTACATTAGATCTCTAATGGAATAATCTATCGAAAATCGATGGGCTGCATTTTCCCAGGCCACATTTCTGAGGATGTTGCACTTGGCTGTTCCTTCGCTCCCAAGAGACAATCGAGGCGATGAGGACTGCTTATTTCGTTGTAACCCAATCGATAACCTCATTACTCTTTGTCAAGTTAAATCCAACTGCCCCAAGCAATGAAAGTCACAAGAAAGTCATCTGTGCTGGCCCAGCTCAAAGCAAACCCGCCAGCTGTGGCCAGCATGGCTATTTTCATCAACATCTATACCTCATATCGTCAGGGTCAGGGTTGATTCCAATCTCAACTCTGTTCAATTTCTCAATTTGATTAAATCCCTTAATAAATCTTTGTACAAATCTGACAGTTCTGAATGTGCTTTTCTCCTCGCAGTTTAAGGATTGCATTCCTGTTTAATTCTCTAAATTAATTGAGTTGGAATTAACTGACCCAGGCCCATGTATTGCACTACAAGTCAAAAAATGATTCATGGACAAGACATTAAGACGGCATATTGGAAACGTAAATATGATAATTTGATGATTCTTTGAGATACAAAAGGACATTTAAAAGCATTGTAGCCCAATGAACTCCCTAGAAAATAATGAGTTGAGGATGAACAAGGCTAAAAAGTCACAGACAGATGTCCTCTAATGCAAATGAATGACAACATGGAGAACCTAACAGCGCTCACTGTCACCACAATGTCAGTACGGTACGTGACAAGGACTCCAAACTTTGAGAGTGAGCCTTGTGAAGGTGTGGGAGAGGAAGCAATACTGTCAAACCACACTGTGACACCTGTGACAGTGGTGTCGTGGTTAAGATTTACGGTTAAGCTCATGTAGACCAGCTGTGTTCGCTGTAGAGAAAGTAGGGAAGATATAACCAAGATGAATGGGCTTAACCTCATTCAGCGTAGATTAGTGACCACCAACACAATCATATTTCACTTCTTTTCGGGTGGTGGTCACGTGTTTGCAAGTTCGAGGACCTGAGATTATGTTTCCTGACGCGACAGCCGATTCTCAATACTAAAGGGAGACGGTAACACCTGCGACACCTCAACATCATAAACCAGATAACAATTGAACAAAAGAAAGACAACTTCAAGGAAAAGGCATGACTCGAATGCAGAAAAAGAAAAAATGAGAAAAATCCATAAGGAAACCGACAAAGAAAAGCCCAAGCCATAGAGTGATGGTTTCAAACACCTTGAACAAACATCCAGTAAACTGTACACACCTGCACAAACACATATTCATCCTGCACCACCAGTGAGTTGGTGTCTACATGACCGGGGAATAAGTACTGCCTGTTAGTTTCTGTGCAGCGTTGAGCTCTGCACTTTACATAGTGAGCTCCTGCAACAAACAGAGCAAATGGTAGATCAGCAATTTTCCTGCTCTCGTGTCAAATCCACATTAAATGCACTTTGGAAAATCATATTTATTTGATTTGTTTCACCGATAAAGTTGTATGACAGAAATACAATAAGTCTACTGTAGAAAATAAAATCCCATAATAACCTGACTTTCTTCAATGCAATAAAGTCACCATATTTTAGGCACACAATAAAAGGAAGTACTCCTCTTGCTGGGACAATTAATAAACCATGCTATTATATAAAACAAAGCAATTTTTTTTGCATATTCACTCAAGTGGACATTTTAACTTTACTAGAGGGATGTTAGATTTGCCAGGAAACCCCGTAATTGCTGTGACAGAATAGAGATTTATTTTGGGTGTGTGGGATTGAAGTTCTGGTACGAGGCACAAGGGACTGATTAAAAGGAAAATACATCTATCAATCTACTATTAAGTCCTGTATTTGTTAGGAGACTCATATCGTGCTTTGCAGTACTTCTGGGACCCATCTGAACTATAGAAGGGGCCTCATCTTTCCTTTGACCTCGTTCTAAATGAGAGCCAAGGGGTCCGCTGGGTGCTGCTGGTATGGGGGTGATTCTACAGCACTCACGTCCTTTGGCGATACGGGTCTCTATGTGGACCACATCAGATTCTCTGTCCAGACCCATTACTGCCCTGCAACACAGGAGAGGAGTGTGTGTGTGTGTGTGGGGGGGGGGGGGGGGTGGGGGGGGGGGGGTACGGGAAGGGTAGAGGCAGGAAGAGACAGAGATGTAAACACAACCAAGGGGGACGGAAAGAAGAGAGGCAGAGGGTGAGGAGGAAGATGAGGAGGAGCAGCGGTGATTGAGAACTATGCTACGTGAGGACAGTAGCTGCTGATGATGGAAGCCCAACTCTGAGCTACCTTCAACAGTATAAATAACACATGGTGGCGTGCAGTTTGTCAACATCCAACTCCACCCGTGACTATTAATCTCAATGTGTGACAGTCAATACAGAGCACCACACAGGAGCAACACATAAACAACACTGGCTGAGCAGAAGAGAAAATATTACTCTCAATCGAAATTGATATCAAAACAATAACGCAGTGGGCATGCTGTGTGATCTAGTTTGTGTTCTTACGTTTTTCTAGAAATGCAACAAAAAAAGTGTCAAAAACCAAAGATACCGTTAAAAAAAAGACATTTGAAAGAGAAGGTGTCCTTTCTAAAGTACATATTTGTTTTGTCACAGTTGCCATTACAGCTCTCCCACTGCCCTTATTAAATGTTTCCCTTCTCATGTGGAGAGAATGTCCTCCAAATAACGCCCTTTCTATCTGCTGAGGAGGCTCTCTGCTTTGACACCCACCATGACAACATGGGACAAACTGCATCACATCAATATTCACTGCTTTGTGCCCGTGCACTTGAGATTACAGGATGACAGCAACAACAAAATCAGCATGTCATATTGGGCTGTAGAGAGAGGACAATATTTCAAACTCCTTGAGAGGAGTGCGATATCGAGTCACATTTCACATTTCGTTTGTCAAGACCTGTTTTGACAAGCTGCAAGTGACAAGCTATGACACTAGGTAGCGGTCATGCACACCCAATTTGAAAATATAAAATACAGCATCTTGGTAAACTTGGCGGTAAAAAATGTATAGCAGTGAGTGTGACTCAAATTAAATTTCAGTTACAATATTCACAACAGTCTATTATTTCGAAAAGACAGGAAGTGAGGTCCTACCAGTAGAATCTTCCAGGCATCACATTCTCGTGAACAAGCTGCCATTTTCTTCCAAAGTCCATTGAACTGTACAACTGCAACAACAAAACAATCCCAAAGAATTGTTTAATATTTCATAAGTACATTCCTTGCAGTTCAAACAGACACTGGTAAGAACATGTGAGCATATTACCTTGCTGTCGTGACTGTATGCCAGTATCCAGTTCTCTTGCGCTGGATGAAAAAGCAGACTCTGAATGTAGAAGTTAACTGGAAACTTCTCAAAAGTGGCTCCTTCGTCTGAGCTGATGAGTACGCTGCTCTCGAGTTCTGGGTCGCTAAGCATCATTATCTAAATAACAGAGGCAGGGGGAAAAGAGAGAGGGGAGGGCAACCAAGAGGGAGGTAGAGCATAATATATAATGTGTCTACCTGTAGGATTGTTCTAGAGACGGAGAGAGACGGAGCAGGGGAACAATGACACAGGGATTTAGTTCAGTAGAGGATGTGATTGTCTCCTGCCATTGAGCAACATCAATACTGGTCTTGCTGCATGATTTCCATGAGAACATCAGCGATGATTAGGTGTCATACCTGTGTAGCTTGTTTGTCAGTCAAGCAGTAAGCTGAGCCTGAATGTGATGGGGTACAGAAGGGGAGGTATACAGACACTAGCGAGCAATTTAGCTAGAGTGGGGTTCTGTTTCTAATTTGCCCATCCAGGCTGGCACCTTAGATGTCCTACACAACTCCTGGATCTACAGCTCCAATCATAGAGATAGAGGAGGGAACGAGAGACAGAAAAAGAATGAGAGAAAATATATAGACACTTTACAGATACATACCTTTCTCTTGTTAGTTGGACAGACATAAAGATAGCTCAGAACTGTCCGTGAACCGACTTTGTCGTTCAGCTTTACGTAAGTGCTTCCAAAGTCCACAGATCTAACAATGAAAAGGAGATGAGATTTGTTCTGATACATTGTTTTTTCCTTCAAGGCTACAAACATTGATCAGGACATGGTAAAATCTGTGGTACTTTTGGTACAGAATGTTTTCACTTCTTAGACCTAGAGTATCTCGTTGTGCTATACTCATCTTTTGAGTCTCAGTGTGAAGTGTATTAGCCTATGTATCACTGTATAAAGTGCAATATATAGTTTTAGAAGCCACTGGTAAATATATATTCTTTTATAATTTTCAATTATAAATGATGTAAGCAAGTACTGAATTCTGGAGTTGCCGCTGTTAGAAAAATATATATACATTTATTTAAACAAAACATGTTCCATGCTCTAGTGCAAGTTCTTAAATCACTTCTGCTTTCCAGAGCAAGGATACATGGGTGTTCCCTCTATTTTTCATGGTTATATTACACCTCACCAAACAAGCTCATGTCTCTCAGTTCTACCTGGACGCCTCCAAATGTAATTTCAATGCATAATTGGATAGATACCAGAGTGTGCTATCTCTGCCTTTGCATTTAGGTGAATCATTCCATTTGCTGTTGACATTGTTTTGCGGGTCTCCTTGCTAAATGCTTTTGTGTTTAAGTATTCTACTCAGCTGACATATCTCCCCGTACTTTGGTGGCACGGAGACAGCTTTTTCAAATTAAGTTATTACGGCTTGGAGTTACTTCACCGGAGGAAAGCAGGCATCACTTAAAGGAACACTCTGGAGACGCTTGTTAGATACCTTTTCTGAGACAACCATTGATCTTCACATTGCTATCCAGAGTGGCCCGGGGCTTAATTCATAAATCATTTATCGTATTATTACAGAGATCATTTACTCTGTTTCTTTTCATAATATTCAAATGCTTTCTTTTTTCAACATCACACTAAGAGTCTTCCAGCACCCTGGAGGTACACTCTAATTTACTTGTGGAGCCATTGTTATCCAGACACCTTGATGATGGAATACCTCCTGTACACAATATGGGATTTCAAAACGTGTCAAGTCGGGTGTAAATCTTAGCTGTGCCTCTAGTGAAACAGAAATTAATTTGAGACTCTACGCTTGGTGAACTGATGGTCTTTCTGTCAGGTGTATTTCAAAATGAAATGAGTTTCCTGTGGGCTTCTGGAAAAGGTGAGAGAAAAAAAGTGTAACTGTATCAGAGTGTGGATCAGGCCCTGTATAATCCTTAATGAATTCTCCATTCTTATTTATGATGTGACAGCACACTGTAACTCACCTCTCCATCCACAGTAAATGGTATTGGTACGGCCATAGCAATTGCATGTCAATTGCTTCCGAAACAATGGGTTGTTGGCTCTATTCAATCAAAATCAACATTGAGAACTTTCCGGAATGAGGGGACATAGCATTGACCCCATAAAGCAAGTGAACTGATATTCTTTGTTCAGTAAATCATCATAAACAGGGCTCCCTACAGAGTAAATATGTGAGACAGCGGAAAACCAGGTCTTGCTTGGCATCACATTATATTTTCGCCTGGCTAGAGTCTTCTCACCTTTGAACCTGTGGTAATGATTGTGCTACAGAGGAAAGATTGGGTTGTTGTGAGCACATATTGACTCCCAGAGTGGATACAGCTGTTTTATGTAAGCTACTTTATACTGAAGGAGAATGCTATTAATCATACTATAGTAAGGTTGAACATGGTACCTAGGAATAGAATATTGTCCGCTTGCTGTATTTGAAACTGTTACATTTTCATAGATCTCCTGCAGTGTTGACATACCCTCCATGTCAGTTTCCTGGTGATTGATTTGAGTCCACAAACAGTTTAGGGTTCTGCCCGTTTTACGTTTAAACCAATGCTCATTAAGACACTTACCTCCAGAGAGAGCTTTCTGTGACAGCTCCCAGGTTGAAGTCATAAAGCTTGGTCAGGATCAGGATGACCTGAGCAAAACAACAACAACAGGCAACATAATTACCCCCAGCGCTGCAGTCTCCCTAATCACCCTGACTTATCCATGGATTTCCTGTCGAAACGCATGTATACAAGCCTAAAGTGTGATTTGCTACATTACCACCAAGAATCATCCACCTCTGCATATGACAGCCCAATGACAAGAGATCCTCATGCTGTCAAGAGATGCCAGTCTGCAGGCTGCAGTGATCTGAAAAGCCATGCAGGCTGTCAGAATTTTGTGTCAGTACCTCATGTGGAATGATACTTACATGACAGCAGAATCGGAAAATCGTTCAGTGAACAACAAAATGAAGTATGAATGGGTTCCTCCTCTCTCTCTGACTCTCTCTCTCTCTCCAATTTTCAACCCATGACAGCCATTGCGGTTATAATTGAACGTTGAAATGGTGGTGCTTTTTGCCACATGCTTTTGCATTGACGTGGAATAGACATTGCACAGCCAGTACTCCTAGGCAGAGAGTGGCACAGTCATAGAGGACAGTGCGAAATGGTGTGCAAAAGTCTACTGTCACTTGGATGGCGTTATAAACAACTTCCTACAGGGATGCTTGGAGTGCATGAGGGGGTGAATGGGCAGAGAAAGACAGAGTGTGTCAGAGAGAAAGAGAGGCAGAGAGTGTGAGATATATAGAGAGACAGAGAGAGAGCAATAGAGAGACAGACAGAGAGAACGTGAGAGAGAGAGAGTGCTGGTGGAGAGGAAGGGGAGTGGTGATGGAAATAAACATCAAACGAAAAGCAACAATAGCATCACGGATTAAAAATGCTGACTGAAAGACAGGTCGAAAGCTCAATTACAGTGAGTTTAAACACATTAACCTTATGGAACCCTTAGAACGAGTCATTAAACAAAAAACGCCACACATGAGTTAGAGAACAATGCCATGCCCGAAGCCCGATTCCAAAATGCTAAAAACCCAATTGACCCACAATTTACCCATCAAACACCCGGTCTGCTTGGCTCGGACTATCTCCATTACAGGTTAATTAACCAATCAGACAGAAAGATAACTATTTGCATAACTGAATGCACCATGTCTGCAAGGACCAGCAGCAGAGTCAGAATCAATTTAGAATATAGATTTAGCTAAATGGGTGTGATGTTAGAACTAATTGCCTCTCAAAACATAGAGGAGATAGAAACTCCACCAAACTGTTTGTCATTAGTCTCCTGAGCTCACTTTTTCACATGATGACGGGTCAGTGGCATGGGAGCCTAGAACACAGAGCGTGGTAAATTCAATCTGCCTCTAATAAGGGATTAGTGGCAACTGGGGATAGCTTCCACTGACGTCATGAACAGCCAGAGAGAGAGAGCTCTCTGTCCCTCATCTCCAAGCTATATTGCCGCCTAAAGCAAAGCATTGAAGCATCATTGCACAGCCACGTAAACGTTTAAGATAGGCAGTTTCACGACTTCAAACATCATCACCCTGACAGGGAACGAATTCAAAATCAGTGTGGGAGCCTGTTGACGTAGGTCTCCTCTGCTTGAGCTGCTTCTACCAATTGTTCCTAAATTCCTTTGTTCTTTTTTCTTTTTTTTAGTGGGGGGAGAGAATCAAAACTCTGATTACCATAGTTTTTTCACAATCGACTCATTAGCAAAAGATGACCCACAGAAGTGGGTCTGTGGCTGTGCTACCCCCTTAGGGACACAGGCTGGCAAGACAGACGACTGGGAGTCTGATTTGTCCCTAAGTGGATTCATCAAGGGGACATCATTAGACACAACGTTCCCACACGGTTCCCGTTTATCAGTAGGCAGCTCTTGTCGAATAAAGAGCGACTACTATACATGCAAATACTGGAGCCATGAGGGACTTTTCAACCAAGCGGCGCACATATTCCACAGTACTGTAAAGAAACACAACTACTGACGTTCTATGAGGCCCATTCCAACTCCAACTTGATGGTGCAGTATTGCATTTATGTAGATGGGCAGGGGGAAAAAAGAAGAAGAATGGCAACAAATATTATTTTGAGCCTTCTAGGTAAATACCATTTTCCATGCATATCATCGCTCACTTGTGTACATGAAATTAAGTAAGGACCCTGGAAGGCCTAAAGCAGTGCATTTATTCATGTTTATGTTTTATTGATGTGGGGAGCGCTGCATTGCCCAAGGAAAGTCAACCAATCATTTTTAGATTGGCTCTCTCCCTCCGAGGAGTTCAGTCATCCCTTTATCTTAACATTCTGGTCTTGATTTTTTTTCTTCTTTCTTTTAATTGACTCTCTGACTGCTCGATTTTGTTATGGAACTACGTATTCCAATCCCATATAGTTTGTGAAATTCCAGTGCCCACAGAGGAAAGAGAAACATAAAAACTATATTAGACCAAAGTGGTGTTTGCCAACAGAGAGACTCTTTTGATTCTTTGGAGAGGTTTAAATGAACAGGTTCCATGGCAACAGAAGTATTTGGCCCCTAATTAAATTTTGATCTAAAATCTGATACCAACTGGACACAGATGTCATAATACACACACCTCATATACACGCACACAATCACACCCCAAGATTTCAGTCTGAGTCAATTCCTTTAACTGCCAGGCAAATGAATTAATAAGCAAGGCCATAAAGTTAAGAAATTCAATGGGATTTTATTGAAAAAGACAATGTAACACTGCATAAGGCAGGTATACTGGAGGATGGATATTAGACTTGTCTCTCATCTTATCACAGACTTACCCAGATGCTCACAACTCGAGCAACGAGCATGTCACACCATCAACAGACTATCTGAAGTTCCTTCTTTCATCCTCTGGCATGTCACATTCTTTGTTCTCAAGTCACACAGAATATGTTAAGAAACAAGTTGGTTACAACCCAACCCCATCCCCACCACCCCATGCATAGTAGTGGCAGCGATACTGCTGACAAGCAATATCAATGTATTTGTTGCAAATGGAAGAAGGTACAGTTATGCAGGCTATAGATAGATGAAAGAATCGTTTATTTTGGTGGAGGAAAATGCCCGTTGTGGCTGTAGCTCAAGCTGGATGGGCAGTCAGACATAAAGTGCCTCTGTAAATGACTCACACAGACACATCTGTCCAAGTAAATAAGTAAAGCTCATATATGTGTGTGCTGCGTGACAAGACCTTACCAAACCAACTGCAATCCTTGCTAATTCACGAGCCCAGTGCCGTGGCGAAAACGAAGCCATGCTTTCGAACTACAATCTCAGCTAGTACAGTGTCCTCTTCTGTCAGTGAAGCGTATGACTGCATGCCTCCAATCCTGTCTTATTTTAATTGTGTAGGCTGGGTTGAAATGGGATCATTAATCTCCACACATGCTCGACTGTGTGGAGAGAGACGGTACAGTTGCTATTTAGTGGGGAACTGTGTCTGGATAGGAGACCACAGACACTTTTATGTCAGACTGATGCACTTCAGCGTATCCTAAAGGGACAATATCAGGATTTAAATTAATTTCTCTGGGACACCTAGTTGGCATCAGGCAATGATCCAAGGTCCTTTGTAATATGCCTAATAAAGAATTCCATTAAATATTGCATAGACACAGGACTGTACTAATTTACCTTTGACATCCACTGAAAAGTTCAGTGTGATGTGTACCAGTCTACTGTTTGTATTAGGGTTTCCATGAATATGCATTAGCTTTTTATGTTCAGCCTTCTCATGGGAGATAAAGAGATACTCATGTGTATGTGTTTCCAACCATCAATGTCAGCTGCAGATTATTACTTTGCAGAACCCTCTTGATCAATGATGTGTTATCCTTGAGCCAGTCAACCCATCAACAACAATTAAATCGATGACACGTCTTATCCTTGAGTCAGTCAACTCATCAACAACAATAAAACCATTTCCTGATCCTCAACCATCTCATGGAGACATCTCACGTCACATCACCGGGTCATCAACGTCAATTCAAAACCAGGAGTCGAGACCAATAGTGGTTAGACTCAATGAAAGACTGTTGTAAACATGATCTGATTTCATACAGGATGGGGAGATGGAGTCTGAGTCAAAAGAATAACTCAACCAAGTGAACAAAACGGGTCTCAAAGGCCTAGACATTGCCCAGAACATATTCGTATAATTGGGCCCCTGACACAACACACAACAGATACGGTGTGCTCTGTATCTGCAGTGGCACTGAGAAAGAAAGCAAGGAGAGACAGTCGAGAAGCAGCCCTGTATTACAGCACCATCGCATCACAGAAAACAACCGGAGGAGATGGTGTGACTGTCAAACAACACAAAGCTGGCAGGAGCCGCAGCTAGCAGACAGAAGAAAGCATCTGTCTGCGCCAGGGCTGTTCTTTTCACGGCTCTACTCCCCTTTCACAACAGTGGCAGAACCAGACAATTCAGAGCACACAGAAATAAATACACCTAAATGGATTTGTGATTAAACAGCTTGTTTTGCTTTCGTGGATTTGGATGAGGGGAGCAGTGCATTTAGACGAAAGGTGTTGTTCAGTTACAGTAGTTGAGAAATCTGATAGCAGAATAAATTACTGGAGTTTTTAGGCATTGCCATGGTGGGGGGGGATCATCTCAGGATGTGTTGATGATATTCATATTTTTCCAAGCCTTTGAAACGATGGGAGGGAAAACTCTCCAGGCCAAAACAGTTGACTGTAATCATGATCATGAAGAATATTTTTCACTAAGCTATGATCTTCAGTTAAATATGATTCAGATCCAAACATCCTTGAGGGTGACAGGGAAAACCTAAACATTAAAATGATGGTCACGTTATGGACAGAACCTTTGAAGTTGTGCGACCATACATCTAGACACCAAAGACAGGACAACAGTGCGGCATGTGCTACTTGTTTTGTTCTCATGATTAAGTACTAATGTATTCATGTATTCATTAGAAACCATTTAAATCAAACACCTGCCGTGAAATAAGGGATGCAAATTTGCAGTTGTGTCTTTAACGTTTGACACCCTTGTGATTTGTATTTTTCTTTTGAGTAGGTTGAAACACATCTTGATTGTGAGTTTATGGGGGCATGCTTGAAGCAGGGCATGAGCAAGGTACTCCCAGATGAAGGAGGAGACACCATGGCTATAGGAAAGCTTTTCTCCTCCTCACTAATATGGATTGAATTGATTGTTTATACCCAAATGATGGAAAATATCCTTCTGTGCAGATGCAGTTTTCATCCGAACAAAAGTCTAAGTGAAAGTCCCCATGTGCATTAGTGCTCCCTCTAGTTGTTTACCTGCCCCCAATATGTACTTAATCCTCGAGTGCTCTGTGTTCAGAGAGCTTTCAACAATCAACTCTGGCTATATTCATGAAAATAAGGAAAATGGACCGAAAGTAGTCTAAATATTTGAACAAATATCACATCTTTTGCCAGGCACTGTTTGTGATTGTGTTGACCCTGACTTTGTCAATGCTGACATTTGTGGAAGGATGTCATGTCAACAAACATGTTTATGTCATCTATTTGACAAAATTGGAATTCTGTCATGAGGACGGATTTGTTCAGTGCAGGATTTGGCAAACGAGGTGCGGATAATGGAGGCAACACTGCACAGGCAACACAAGTCTCCTGGGTTTAAGACCAATGCTTCTGGTCTCCTCCCACTCCATCAGGAAACGCATCCCATATGTATAGTAACTTACTGCGATGAGACCTCCAACCCTCCATCCAACCCTCCATCCAACCCTATTCCCCCCGCTGATACATAAATATGAGTATACAGTAGTTGGTCTTCTCTGGATGAATGTTTCCAAATCCTGTGTGTGCACAAAGTGTGATAAATGAAGACACACCTGTTCATTCTTCATGTGTTCAACACACTTAATCAAACACCTGTGAAGCCATGGCTGTGTGCTCAGCAAAACAAGCTGATCAGTCAAACAGGGTGGACTGCGGTCCGGCTATCTTATCCACCCTGGAGGACCTTACCCCATTTAAGACAAGATAGCACTATTCGTGTTGCTTCGGGCAGTGCTTTACGGTTAAGAGATGGTAAAAGAAGAGTGACTTGGAGGCTAAATGTAGCATGTATATTTTTTTGATGTAGACTTTCAAATGAATCCTGAAGCCCTTCATAACAACTCGTAGTCTGTTGTCATACACAGTGTGTGTCGTAGTAAGTGTGTGTGGAGTGTTGAGTAATAATATGCATAATACATGCACTGTTGAAGTGTTTTTTTCACAATCTTAATCACGTGCAGAGCTTTAATAACATAACTTTAAAGACTGTTCCTATCACCTAGTATCAGGGTTTAGAAATACTCTAAATGATTACACTGTGGAAGTTATAAATCTAATTAATTACATTGAAGCTTGTCAAATATGATTCCCAGCCAGCTTAATCAGCAAGGATGTTCACTTAAAGGATGTGTGTGTTTGTGTGTGTTTGTGTGCGTGTGTGTGTGTGTGTGTGTGTGTGTGTGTGTGTGTGTGTGTGTGTATGTCAGGATATGTGTGCATATACATGAATAGTCAACGGAAGCCAATATTTCACTACTTACATTGCACTCATCAGGTCCAGCGAAAACTCTGAGTGCTGTTAAAGTGCTATGGTAAAATTAGTTCATATTGATGTGAGACTTGATGATCCCTGCACACAAATGATTCATATTAAAGATAACTTTGCATTTCTGGGGTTCATTTTGTAGGGAGTAAACGTGGATCAAACTGAATTATTACCATACAAAGAAAGAGCATTGGAATGAATAGACCTACTGGATTAACAGTGTAAAAATAGTTTTCACAGAAACATGCAGGGGATGCAGGGCAGGTGTGATAGGTCGTAATATGCTCTTTTTTTAAATCCCAGTGTTACATAGTTCCTATCAGTTTGTTATCAGTTCATCTCTGGAGGTAGATTACACCCATACAGGCTAGAACGAAAAACAGTCTGATGAAAGGTGTGATCGTAGTCCAGCTCCAGTCCAGCTTCTCTCTGACAACTGCAGTATGGTCTTACATTTTGCAGAATGTAGCTTATTATTTTCATAGGCCCTAACACCTTGTTGTTGGATCTTACCTGAGGTAACGATGTGAGAATGATGTCTTACACACACTGGGATTTAATTGCATTAGTCCTGACATTGATCGACTTTTCTCATGTATATTAATTACATTGTTAATTTATTGTCATAGTAAATTATAATCACGACTCATTATCTTCGACATTTTTTATTGTGATACTATATAGTCTTAACATCTTTGAATAAATGGTGTCATTGTGAACTTGTATTGGAAATAATATGTTGCGCTTTGGTACACATCTGTGCGTAAAAATACGCGACTATATTAGCGATTGGAAATCGATTAATAAGTAATCTATTAATGTCTACGATATAAGTAAAAACACTACATGTCAACCAAAAAACTGCTTAACCTCTAACAACAGTGGTTTGGTACATTTTAGCCATTTAACTCACGCTGCTGTTGTGTCCGGACCAGTGTACCATCGCTTGGTTATGCGCCGAGTCTCCGAAAAGAGCGAAAGTGGAGCTGACCAGATGCGGCTCACTTTGCCTCGAGCCAGTCCCTCTAGCATCATCTCCGGTACGCCGGTATTCAGTCCTCGATCCGTAAAGACCATGCACAGACTCCAAAAGCCGCTCACTTGAATGCGTCTCTCCAAAGGTACTCCTATCTGAATCCTCTGCCAGTTTTGTACCCGAACTTCGTTTTGTCCTCGCAAATATAAGACCATCGATTTTGTCATAAAACTTTGTGTGATTTTCGACATTTCTAGCGTCAAAGAAACGATGGTACTTTCTGAAATCCACGAAAGAATACTTGGAACCTTTTCTTTGGACGACTTCCATAGAGCCGTGTGCTTCATTCCCAATTACTCCATCTAAGTTCGCTCGAGCTTCAGCTTTTGGAGGTATATTTTCATTTGACTCCATATTTGGATGTCTAGAAAATTCTGATTTGTGGTTGTTCAGTTTAGGGACTTTGGCTGTTTTTGTATTTGTAGTTTTTTCCGGAGCATGTACTGCTACACGATGCAAAACGTTCGTTTTAGGGGAACGTGTTGGCAAACTTGTTTCCACAAATGCTCTTATTGTGGGGTAAATAGGAGTCAAAAGACAAGCAAAAAGACAGAAATGCCAAACAGAACCCAAGCAGAACATCGTGCAGCTTAACTGTTGAAAAATGAAAAAGCAAGAAATATAGGCTACGTCCTGTAAGACTAAAGTAGCCTACTTTAGTAGTTCAAGTATCCCCAATACAACTTCTGAAATATTCACCGCATCACCACTGTAATCTCCAGCAATTTTAGCTGATGTGTTCACGTCCAGGATTTTGTAAAAGTGAAGATCGAGTTGGGAGGCACTGCGCACCACACCAACTCGGTAGACAGAGACAGACGGCGGGAATCACTGTGTGTGTGTGTGTGTGTGTGTGTGTGTGTGGGGGGGGGGGGTAGTGTAGGTGGATAAGACAAAGCATAAGTGCCTATACATGTGTGCGCTGAAAACACGGATTAGTTTGGCTGCACTTGTTGCTGATTTTATGTGTTTAATATGGGCGTACATTTTATACATTTTTTACTTGGCATAAATAAAAACGATTTCCCATAGATAGACCATCCAATTATTTCGTATTTTACTGTGTTTGCATATGTGTGTGTGTGTGTGTGAGGTGTGCCTGCGTGCGTGCGTGTGTGTGTTTGTGTGTGTGTTTGTGTGTGTCTGTGCTGTAGGCTGTGACCTTTATGAACACAGGGCAGAGACAGCAAATCACCCATAGCTTATAATGCTATGCACAGAATAATTGGGAGGCACTTGGTAATCCATCAAGCAACGTCTAATGTAAGTATCTTGTTAATTTTGTGTGTGTATGTGTGTGAGAGATGGAAAAAGGCAGAGAAAGAGGGGGATTGAAAAGAGAAGGATAGAGATGCCTCCTGAAAAGAGATTCTGAAACAATTATTTCCTTTGGAGACGAACAAAGGGACACCAAACTTCTGCTGTGTTTTGGTAGAGCCAAAAGGAGAACATACCTAGAACGCATATGTGATGAAAGATTCAGAATGACATCTCTTGTAATGTACACTAATGGACATTTTAGCCATAATACACACATCACAGACTTGTGCTTTGAAGTTAAGCACTAATGGAATTGATTCTGTCATTTCTGTTACACTATAATCGTCCGAGGCTCTTACATTCTAAGTTAAGGAAATTGCACTTGCAATTATTAAGTTGGTGCACAATACAGGAACATTCACTTTGACTGACATGACAGTGTACACATATGATGTACTTATAGGCCTACGGTACATGCACAAAATGGTCAGCATGCTGAGTTTGGAACAGCGCATATTTCTCTTACAGCCCATCAATGTGATAATTAGATGGTATTACTTTTAATTAAAGTAGCAAAGCAAGATCAGTAACCTCAAGTTTACTAATGTCATGGTGTTCCTGTCAAAGTTGGCTGTAATTGTAACTCTTTCTGGGGAGATGAAAGAATTTATTAGAGTCCTCACCATGTTATTACATGAACAGTAATGTGATTAATTTACATCCTGTCAGGCTACCTACGTACCACTCAGCATGGATGTCAAGTGATCTATCACTGTGCTAATGTGGTACATTCCTAGATGGCACACTTAAAATAGCAATTGGAAGTGTGGCTGGTCGCACTACCCTCGGCAGTTGGTCCCGGCAGTTGGTCTCAGCAGTGTCTGGTTTGTGCATGCCTGTACAATCAAATTGAGATTCATGCAACTGGAGTCTCGGGGCAGCAGGTGCTACTGTTGCTGCTCCACACCCCACAGACGGCACACTCTCCACGGGCCAATCCCGCCAGAACGCCCCTACAATGAGAGGGTAATTGAAGTGATCAGACTCTGTTTACCTATTATACAGCCAAAATGAAGTGGGTCGCTTACTAACCGGCAATGACAGGCCAGGGAGAGAATTCACCCTCTGTCAATGCCACTTGTTTTAATCTGTACTAACCTTCAGTCATAGTGGGGTGTATTCGTTTGTGTGTGTATGTGTGTGTTGCCCGAGAAACAATGCTTTCTATTAAGCTTACTAGGGGCACATCGTCATACTCCATGTGAGTGGGAGGCCCGGCGGAAAGACGAGAACAAGCTAAGAAAGACTGTGTGTGTGTGTGTCTGTGTGTGTGTGTGTCTATATTTTGGTAAACACCAAGTGTGTGCATCCCCCTCCTGTAGATCATTAATTAGATTATCAACTCTAATCCTCTCACTCTAACGGGGTCATAACTTTGCAGTCGTGCCCTGAGATCAGCCCCCCCCCAACCCTCCCCCCCACACACACACACCTACGCACACACAAACACACAAGGAGCAGCCCCGGAGCTCTCAGGACAAAATCCCATTTGTGCATCCGCTGTCTGCATCCCAAGCTTGTTAGCTCCAACACTCCAGTGATCCTGCCAGAGTGAACGCACAGCCGGTAACAGGAACTGTAATGGCCATCACCCAGACAGCTCACACTGTCATGCTGGGGATGAACAGCAAGGTGTTCTGCCGAACCTCCTTCCCCACTCCCCACTCCCCAATCCCCATGCCGTTACTAAAAAAGAAAAACGTTCCTTCTTTGTGGATGGACAAAACATGTATTGTCCGATAGCCTCGCGGTGGAAGCCTCCTATTCTACAATGAATCGCAGAGAAATATCAAATGATCTACGATGGTGTCACCCACTGGTTTAGTTTCACCTGGTTAAACCCTCACACCGCTGAACTGCAGTGCAATATAGTATTACAGCTTCATTCAGTCATGAATTCAAACAGTGTTTTTCCTCATAAACTACAAAATATATTCAGCCGTTGGTGTGGTCATTGAACCAGTGGACAGGATCAAAGCTGGTTAAACTGGAAGTGGTCAGAATTCAGAGCACCTTAGTTCCATTCATGTGACAAGAAAGGCTGAAAGCGATACTGATGACCCATACAATGACACCTGTGACACTGGCAGTGGCACTGATTATTCAGGGCTTTCACAGACTGTCTATGGTACACAGCTGATTCCTTTCCAGGTTTGAGCATGGACAAGGCAGCATAATTGTTTGCCTGAAGAGCTAACTGCAACCTCCCCTTCTGTCTCTCAATGTGTTTCTTGATGCAATCTCTGACTGTTTGAGAGAATATCTTCCTCCATGTGTGAATCCATGAGCCTGTGAAGCCTTGAACCTATGCATTTTCCCAGAACGGAACATATGAAAGTAGTGCATGTCTCCATTGAGTCCATCACATCCAATCAGAGAGGATAATGATGACAAACAGGGGAGCAGCCATGCATGATGATACTATTGTAAAGCAGGAGAGGAGCTACGTCTCCACTGAACACATTTGTTTACTGCCAGTGAAAAGCAAACACCATCTGCTATCAAAGGAGAACTCTTTGACCCACTTACATGATACACTTCAAGATTCATATATGTCTGCCAGGTAATGTTGCACAGATGTAAAAAGAACAGAGCAATTCTGTTTAAGTAATGTAAAATTATAGTTTCATTACATGGATTCTATTTTAGTACTTTGAGTCTAACAAATTACTCCAGTGTAGAAGTTCATTAAAAAGTACTTAAGTAAAAATGCTTTTGTCTTATAACACAAATGGCAAAATGCCTGCATGGTACATTATAACGTAATGTTATGTATGAAATGTTTGTATTGTAAGAAATATGTACAGTGTAGATCTCCTCCAACACGAGTGAAATTGCAAAGAAAATCTGATAAACCGTAGTAGGAAAACACAAAGTGGAACCATACCATAGTGCTCTGTCACTGTTGTTGAGAGCACTCAAGCTCTAATCCATTCAAGTAAAAGGAAAAGTACAGCAATCTTACTGCTTGGAAAAAACAACTCAGTATGTAAACTATAACCATTTTAGAGTTGGTTTTCACTGGGGTGGTGATTCTGAAACAAAACACATTTTCAATCCAAATCCAGTCTTGCAAAATTCTGAAATTAAGATAAAGCAGCATTATTTCGTTCTGTTTATCCAAGAAAATGCACAAAAAAATATATATATATATATCATGGGTTGTACACAGTTGGTAATATTCTCTCCAAGCGGAATCAAACCAGCAAACTCAGCACCATGGTCTTTTGTTCTGTCACAAGGGGCAAGGTCTTGCCCAGATTGAGAACTTGTCCCCAATCTACAGTGGGCCTATAGTAACTCAGTGCTTCAATGCCTTTCCCTGTGCTTTCAACAGAAACTGAAAGGAAAATCGATACTTCTAAAACCTCTGGCAACTTTTCTAGATTTTTTAATGGGTACTTTAGAGCAGGGCCAAAGGTGATGTGTTTCTCTGTGCTCTCTTGCTTTCAGGGTACACCAGAAGTCAAGCAATTGCCAAGCACAGAGCAAACTCGCTCTTTTTCTCTCTCCCTCTTTTCCTCTCTTTTACGTACACAACCTGAAACAGACCCACTTTGTTTGATCACATCACTGCACAGAGTGACCAAAAGGACAGAGGGAGAAGCCTAAAGTTTGATTTAGAAGAAATTGCGGGCCAAATGTCTCATTCTAGATGTGGAAAACAGTCCTCGGATCATGATGTTAAGTCTTTTATTTTTCACAGGTGTTCGGAGGGGAAGTGGGAGAGATTTAAGTGTCACTGGTCCGACAATTTAGAATTATTTTGACTGCATAGTGGTAATTACAGCAAGAACCTTTTTTTTTTAAATCGAAGGGAAAATTCTCTTGGAAAGTATTATTATTATTTTTTACAAAAAGGCCCATTGGCAGCCCGTTAAATTTGCCACCATATGTTGCCATGTTTAGCTTTAAGGGGCCTGCTGATAACGTTTTTTTCCAAACAACATATGGGACATCAGCAAAAGCCCATTTTGTGCATGTTTGTTAAGTACGTGTCCTTGGTCAGGTATCCCGCACAAGCTCTTTCATGTGTAAGTGTGTGCTTGTGCTTACATCTGTCTGGGTGTGTGCTAGTCCACACCGCTGAGCTCGCTGACCGACTGGTCCTGTCCGAGGCTGAGGTGGTGTGTGCGTCCGTTTGTGTGTGTGTGTGTGCTAAGCTTGAATGAGACTCTTTATCGCCGACTGTGTTCTGTGCCAAAAACCATGTTCTTTGTCGCAAGAGAGGAGTGCAAAAGGAAAGGAGGGCTTCTCAAGGGAGCTCAAAGGGAAGTAGACAGCAAAAAAAGCACAGACATGCTACAGAAGAACAGGCAAAGCTGTTACTTTTAAGTTCCCAACATCATTTTATCCCGACCCCTTTTGTTTTTGTTTGGACAATCTTCTTTTCTTTCACAACAGTAGCCACTCACATACTCACCTGAAAATAGGGGTGGTAGATAGTGGAATTCAGCTCCTTTAAAACGGACCAATGTTCACGCTCCAGCCTCACACAGATAGCTCTACTGGCCAGTGCAGTGAAGGCCTGAGACAAGGGGAAGAGTAGGATGTTTTGAATGACTGAGAATCTCCTCCAGATGCCTCCCAACTGGATGTTAAGAAACATTGAATGCTGGCATCCTGCTGTGTGAGTGGCAGATCAAAAAGGCAAAGTCATCTTTATTTTAGACTTTTATTTGAATGAAAAATAAATAGCGTCTTACGTGCCCATTTTTGTGAGGGGAATTTATTAGAATGTATATTAAAACTGGTTGGTTCAACAGTACTCATGGGGTGGTAAAAAGAAAATAAATGTAGAAACAATACAAATCCATTAGAAACACTCCTAATTCCATGTTCCTTCACCACAAAATGTACTCCCAAGTACTAATGTAACAAAGTGACATGAACATGTCAGAGTGTGGAATAATTCATAGAGAAGGGCTTTTAAGATGAAGAGACGAACATTGCCTTAAGAGTCATGGGCATTCGCAATTACCACAGCTTTGAACGGAACTGTCTGCAGACCCAAAGACAGAGTCTCATACGGTATGACTGGAGTTCTGTTCCCCAGATCCCAAAACCACTCTCTGATCAACCTCATTCAGAGTGGAGAGGCCTCTGTGTTAGTCTGTGAGTGAAAAACAAACCAGCTGCATGACGCAGCCTGTAACAACACAACAAAAAGAAGATTTCTTCACACCCATAGTCTGTCTCTATCACAGCGCAGTGAGGTGTGATTCGAGAATGGACGCCAGTGACACGAGGATGGGGTTGGAGGCAGGTTTTCTGTGCACATCATTGCTCCACCCCGGCTCTGGAAGATGGAGGTTGGAGGCTCTCCTCTGAGACTAAATTAAAGGAATCCTCCTCCTGTGCTTCGCTCCGTTCGGCTTTTCGCTCTCCCTGCTGGGTGGCTTAGCTACCACAGCGAGATGGAAATGTGACACAGTTACTAGGACTCCTGACTGGGCCCCGACACAAGAGAGGACGTGTGTGTGACAGAATTCCAGCGACTCCTAGCTGTTCCCAGAGCAGCTGCCGAAGTCTGTCAAGACATCTCTCTGCTGAGGATAGAACAATACATCTTCTTACCAAAGCGCTTCTATTTCCGTAATTCACTGGAATTCTTGCTGTTCTCCTTTCCCCCCTCTCCGTAGAGCTTTTACTTGGCTGTCTGTTGGCGGCCTGGATGTAGGTTGTGGTGCTGTAAGAGATGAAGAGTAGCTTTTGAATAACCAACGACAGATACACAGTAATTGCTCAGTTTCATGGACTTGATATCAGGAAGCACTGCCTAGAATGTTCTTCTAACTTTCACCCTGGTGTACAAGACTTGGTCTTTGATCTGTCAGCATCTATACTGGTCTTTTCATATTGTTCTTGACAGCTGTCTTCAATCCAGAGTTACTGCCTTTGGACAAATCTGGGATCAGATCAAGCAAAGCGTACAATACCGTTGGACTTTCAAGCACACATCGTGTGTTTTCTTATTTTATTTTACAGCATCCAGTATTAGTAGTCGAGTTTATTTAAAAGACAGATGAAAGCAGCTTTTGTTCTTTTCCTCAACTCAGCTAATAACCGACTGTTTCATTCTCATATGGATGATTTACTAAATATGGACACCTGTTTCTCAACCCCATATGTCACACTGATCTAAATCACACTGTTACGCTATTTTAGAACTACAAATTACAATATTTCAAACACAATGGAGGAAAGGACCCCCTCTGTGTTTCTCGTCTCATGTTTTTGTCTTTTCTGAAACAGATTACTTTCATGTTGCACTGATATTCTCAGGCTCTTCGTAACAACGCTGAAATATTCATACAGTGTTGCATATATATGAGTGCAGATGAGTGAAAAACGAAAAAACAAAACAGTCAACCATCACAATAACAGTGTGTGTGCTGAGTGGCTTCCTCTCAGTCTTTCCTGGCTTATATATTTCCACCACTTTGTTCTGAGCCTTCATGCCTCAGAGCACTAGCGAGCCAGCTAGCTCTTGCATTCCCCCCTGCACGCACCGGCAGGATTTAGATACCCCATGTATTATGGATGGGAAAAATAAACGGAATGCACAAACCATTTATATGAAACACTGCAAGATCACAAGACAGAGAGATTAAAATGGTCAAATAAAGCTTCTATTGAGGGAGAGAAAAAAAAAGAAGAGAAAAAAAAGAAAAGGGACAATAAATTTGGCTCATTTTTCATGACGCCTCCCTGCATGTCGTCCTGTAACCAATTACATTAAGCTACCACTCCCCCACTTGCGGCAACTCTATTAAAAAGGGCCTTAATCTAATGGAAGGCTTATGAATGTGTTGTTGTGATAATTATTCCTCTCATTGAGGGTGATAGCACCTTCATCAACTCAGAGCCATGCACAGGAGGACCTCCCCTCGGAACACGAAATTAAAAGAGCAGTGCATGCAGCGTTGTCATATACTGTACTGCAGCTTGATGCATTATGGCAATAATTCCTCCCAAGGTTGGGTGAGGGCAAATTGCTCACTTCTACATTAAATGTTTCCTAACTTTACCACTCAGGTTTTAATAGATCAACAGGTGATTAGTAAGGGTCGCGCAAACCCTATTTCTCCTGCTCTCCTGAGCAGATAAACTACTGAAAGCAGCAACCTGCAAAACTGTATGTTGTTGTGAAACTGGGCTGTACTGTACTGAATTCCTCTCCGCCTACGTTGGTACATTAGCCTGGAGTTCATAAAGTCTTGTTAAAAAGTATGTGTAAGACATTTTGTGAAACTGATTTGCTGTTGGTTAAAAGTTGAACTGTCACTGACCAACTGACCAAAGTCAAAAACATTCTGAATACTAAAAGCCTGATATTCAATTCTCTCACACAATGAAATGTCCAATTCAAATGAATCCCCAAAATATTTGCCACTAAATTGTGGTTTAGTGTTCCTCAAAGGAATCAGACCTTGGCTGTACTTACCTGAATTTAGGAATATAATTACAACTGGCAGGCATTTAAAAGAGCTTGAAGAGATCCACTGAATACTAATAGGGACAACTTGGGCCTCCATCTAAAACTATCCAGCCAGATAACTATGATTGTGTTCCAATTTACTTTCAGTAACATGATTTTCTGCATGATGTCAAATAGTTCCTTAAACATTTTCCAACCTATTTTGAGTCATAACCTTAGACTTATTGGTAAGAAGTGAGTGAGAAACATTCTACTAGGGCATTTAGAAGAATTTAGATCCAAAAGTGGTCAAAACCTCCCATACAGCAAAACACATGGAGAAGATGACATAGATCTAGATTGCAACACCGTTGCACAAATGCCAGTTATAATTCTGCAACGTATGTGAAAAGAAAGCTATGAATATATCAGTGGGGTAAGCTACAATTTTACGATTGTCCAATCATTGACTCAGACATGATATACAGTATTGAAGCTCTCATTTACAAAATATGAGTGTGAATGTGATCAATCACAAGAGCTTTAAACATATAACAGCAATCAACGATTTGCTGTGGCTGTGTCTCCTCAGGATGTCAATACACTCTCTTGTTTGGGTGTTTGGAACTTCTGCTGTAGTAATCATTGCGTAGGATGCTTGCCAAGCAATACAAGCACTGCTGGACGATGCATTGTGAACTCTGTATACAGGGCACAGAGGAGGAATTATCCTCTTTGCTGGCAGAGTCATCTAAATCCGACTCAAGAGAAATGGAACAGACAAATTGGTCCTTTTGTTACCCTCACACTGAATACCTCAAGGCCATCCACATACAGAACTGTAAGTCCACAGTGCTTCACAAATACATTATGCTTGGATAACAGCACATATTCAACCTTCTGACATTCTGGCCACAACATCATATTCAGCATTTTGGAGCCAAAAGATCGCCCACATCTGCTTTAGTAACTTTTCTGGAACACGGCAAACAACATTGAGGGATTCAAATGCCTCAAAGTTCCCAACTTGAATCAAAATGAATATATCTTCTTCTTCATTCATGTATATTTTACCATCATTATTCTGTCTGCCTATGAAACCTGTTTGAACTCAGGAGCCGGGAAGTTGGAGCGCAAAGAGCTTGGATAACTCACAGCAGTAAAATTACATTATATCTCTTACTTAAAGTTTAATCAACACTGTCACTTATCCCACACAAGGCCGGCTCAGGCAGAGCACTCAATTTCAATGACAGTATGTCAGTGTGTGTATGTGAGAGAGACAGAGACAAATAAAGAGAGAGAAAGAGAGAGAAAGAGAGTGGAAAGTATAGATGGCTACTATCATTCAGAGATGTCTGGATGGAAACATTTAGTTCTAAAGTCAGGGTTTGGAGTGGCAATCAAGACAAAGACCAACTATAGTCCCATTGATGAAAGATATACTACATATTCATTCCATTTCTTTCATCAATTATATTTTTGCTACAACACAAAATTTATTTTCTTCCTACTTCCATCAAATTCATATCAATGCACATTTTGTAATAATGAATCCATACATGTTTAAATGAATCTTCTCAATGATATGCTGTGAGCTGAGAGGTACTGACCTTTATCAATGCATGTGTATTGTGATCTTAGTCAAAATTCAAGCAGCAAGAAGCCTCGTTTATGTAAAAGTCAGAATTTATTGTTAAGTGAAATTTGCAATCCCTGCCTTGACGTACTTTGCCATGGAGACGAGTTATAGGAGCATTGTATCAGATGAATCAGAAAATTGAACTGCTATACAAAAGAAAAACTGTTTTATTACACTTAATCTATTACCAACCATATTTTGGACAGAGAAATGTAGAACTGCACTTGGATTCAGAATTGTTTTGGTGGCTCCTTGGGAAATCCCTTTTAAGGCTCAGGCCTGCTTCAAGGTATACACTTTTTTTTACAGGCCCTGTTTCCTTCACCACCATTTCCTGTCATTTTCATTGTGAGGAAATACAGATAGAAGGACTTGTGCCAGGTACCACATCTCCTGTATAAAACAGGGACTACCGACATCATGTCTTCAGTCTGGAAATCTTTGTATCATAGTCTACACTCTGGCTCATTTGAATGCACAATAGCTTTCTTGTTGGAGACTTTTGAAATGCCTTAATGGAAAGTCATTACATCTGACAAGAAAATATCACTATCATTTCCCTTTCAAAGCAGTCCCTTGAACACAAAACAAACAAGGCAAAGCATTACCATATAGCAGGCGTCATGGGAGGGGGAGATTATGCTCTCTTTGACAAGCCCTATTCAGATGTGTGCACTAGAACACATTAGGCCTTTTTATTTACCATATATCAAGGCATTAGGAACACTTTGTGGCCAGAGTGCTCAGCAGATCTTTCTCCCTTTGATGTGTGCTTAAGATTCCAGGCGGCAAGTAGGTTCAATTTTCATTTTCAAATGACAAGATTGCCAAATCGAGGCTACACATGTAAACAAATTATTCCAGTCTTTGGATGTAAGCGTGATCAATCTTTTCCTATTCACAAGTGCACCGCAAACAAAAAAGAATAACTGATTATGGAATCTTTGCGAAGAGACCTTAATCAAGCAAGGCATTCTTCCACAGGCCTCAAAGGGACAAGAAAATAGACGTCAGTAAACAGTGCACAGGTCCCTTAGCCCCTGTTTAATGCCATTTAAAGTACCCTCCCTGGAGCGAAAGTGTATCATCCTTTACTGTGTATGAAGGGCAGGCTGGAGGGTTTCTGCATGCTTCATTTGTATTTGGTTCAAGCAGGGGGGACGGGGTGCATGGGCCCTGAGCATGCAGCATGCACATTTAATCGCACAGAGACACGCAACAGTGTCAACCCACCTTTTCTCCAGCCCAACACGACTGAAGAAGAGCAGGCAGGCCTCCCGGAGATGGTAATAGATAGTGTTCCATCACCAGTCACAGACCTAATGGGAATGGAAACCTATCCCAGGCTCCATGATCGCATGACAGAGTTCTTCTTCTTCTCCTCACGCTAAGTTGGCAGGTGATAATGTCGTGTGAGATAATGTCTTTACCGACAGACCAAAGGGTAGTACAAGGGAAGCAGGGTTTTAATGACCCTGGCGGTGGATGGAACCCTTCTCTTTCTGTGGATGGGAGTATCTCTCTTGTTGTACCTTAGACTTTCCTGTGGGTGGTAGGCAAAGACTTGATGGACCCCACTGTTTGATGTGGTATTGATGGGGCCACTTGCTGGTTCTCTATCTCACAAACAGGTCTCAGGATTTCTCTGGACCATGGGCCTAGACAGCTGACTGTTAAGTTAGATATTCATGTTAAAGCTGGAAAATGACATCATACCACTTAATTTAGTGACTGAGTAGTTCCGTGATGGATCAACGTGACAGTATAGCCAGCAAAACCCCACTGCATTTCAGCAAATTAGCTGGTGAGAAAATACGTTTCAGAGCATGTAACATACTGTGCATTGACCGTCTTTTGATCCATTCACTTCTAAAGATACAAATTAAATTCAAACTGATGACTTCCTATTCATGAAAAAATCTGCTCTAAACCAAGAAAAAAATGGTGTGCAAGTCTTTCCCAGCGAGCACACTGAACTCTGTTTTGAAAGTCACCAAACTTCAACATCAGACACATATCACCCGAGTGGGCAGGGTTGGACTGAGGAAATGGAATTGGTGGCAGTCATGCATTCCATGCCGGCCAATCTGAGAATATTTGATGCCACAGCAAGCTGGCAGAATGAAGATAGGGTATACTGTATTGTAAATGAGACAGCGGGAGTTGTTTGAGAAAGGATGAAATCAAATCAGTTTGGATATCTCTGGTCAAACAAGGAGAAACGAAACAATCAGGGATTTGTCATGGACATATGATAGTTTTTTATCCTTTGACAAAAATACCAGTTTGAGAGGCAGAGACTAAATCAGTCACAAATGTAAGTCAAATCTTAGAGGCAGTTTAAACATAGATTATGTTTAATGAATCTTGTCCATCAGAGCGGATTTGATGGATTGGAATATCTAAACCTAGCTACAGTATAATTACAGTAGCTGTCCATACAGCCTAATTAGATTATTGAGTAGTTATACAGATGTCAGATATTTAAGTTTGGAGAATTATCAAATCAGTCACTAACCATTCAAAGTGTGACGTGCTAACTACTGACATCTCCATGGGGGGTTTGCAGTCAATTTCATACCATAATGTGTGTGTGTGTGTGTCTGTGTTTCTGCCCTTTTGTACATACATTTATTTCATCATCATTTCATTTCAAGTCCAGTGATACAGGAACCCCCAAGTCACCCTCAAAACCCCAAATGTCATCATCCCAATCAAACAAGAGTCTATTTCAATGAATTTAAGTCACGCCTTGTAGCAGAAGTGCAGTTGACTACATAACTACATAGGAATAGAAAGGAGTACGGTCTACTGCATATGTGAATAGAAGGGAATACAGAATAAAACTGGGAAGCAAGACTACTCTGTCAACACTCCAGAGCAGACTGACATTTTGATTTCATTCTTGTGAGTTGGATGGTAATGATCCCTCCAGTTTCTATGGGGGACCTTCATAGACTCAGAGCAGTATGAGTGCAATTTCCGTCCAGGGGATGAAAGCCCATCGATTGCCCTCTGATGGTTTTTTATGGGGGGTTGCTTTCATCCATGCAAAGGCATTATTGAGCTGTGCTCAATATTAATGTTTCTCTGATTTTCTGTAACTAGGACTTCTAGAGTTCAAATACCATTCATGAGAATGCTATACTGGGTATTCTCGGAAGACGTTTATCACAAAATAATCATATTTACCAAAAACGAGAAGATTCGAGGGTCTTCATTCTCTTATCAGGCAGTTGAAGTATTGTAGTTTAATTGACAGCATTTTCATAGATTCATCACGTCAAACACAGACAAAACTTCTGATCTGATTGATGTGCTGATAGATTTACTAATGACAATAGTCTTGATTACTTGCGCTACATGTACCCTAGACATTCCCTGCTGGGATAGAAATGAACTTGTCATTCTTTGTAACTGTTCAACTATTTCATTTAGAGTTTAAGAAATCCAGGACTGCCCATCAAGGAGCCTTAGTCCATGGGGGGTCCTAGAAGTGTCTACTGTGGAGGGAGGACAGGTGCCCTTTGTCAGGTCACTCAGCATCTGTTTGGTTTAGGAATACAGCCTGAGCTGTCAATATCACATTGATGTTTTCTTTGCTTGGGTTTGAATATGAAACGTGCTTGAGTGATTTTCTTCAAGTGAAGAGGCTACTGACCCTCATACACAGGACATACATGGAAAGACGTGACAAGGTGACAAGATGTCGAGATGAATGTCTAGTCTGAATCTTATCATACACATACTGCAGAATTGTATAATACAATGGAAAATCTGAATAGCTCAGTATAACTCCCAAAATGTAGGCTACCATGAACTATGGAAAGAAAATGCAAGACGTTAAGAAAAAAAGAAGTGTAAAAAGCTAAACAGAAATGGTAATATTAAAGTCACTTTTATCTAAACAGATAACTTGTTAAATATTTCTTGTTACTGCAGTAAAGGCACCCTTTATTAGGTGCAAAATTGACATATTTTTTGGGGCAGTCTATCTAGTAGATGTTTAGGCAAACACAACTGCACATTTAGCATATTTGTCTGAGAGGGGATATTGACCTCTGCTCTTTTTACTTCATTTACTGTCAAAACATAAATATTAAACATGGAGGACTCACCTTTGCACTCTAAATTGGCAGAGCGAGAGGGAATGTAGATGGCAGGAGTCAGACGTGATTTCATTAGCATTAGGACCTATGACTCACAGACCCCTGAGTCAAGAGGTGCAATTTAGACACCCATTTTGTAATTATGTTACAGGCCAACAGCACTGTAAATGCACTAGAGCAATGAAGGTACTTCAAGCTAATCACTAGCCATCTTTATAGAGAACAAGCACACAAACAAACCAACAGACGTCACACTTTGACCAATCAAAGATTGGATAGGCCTATCTTAGTTATGTACTAACAGTAGTAACCTATGTTACAACGGTACAACCCTTCACTAGACGCAAGCGGCAAATGCAGTCCAAATTTCTTGTTTGGTTCTCACTTTGTTTTTTCTCTCTTTCTGCTAAGACACACAATCCTCTCAGATCTCAAGAGGCTTAATCAGTGTCTGTGTCAGACTATTTCACAGCAGCCTTCGGCCACAACGGATATTATCCAGCCCCCCCCCCCCCCACACACACACACACACACACCAACAACCTTGTCAATCCACTCAACGGGAAATTAAACTTCTGATTTTGCGGACAAGCAAACTGTTAGTCTGGAGCGCATTGGCAAAACAAGTCAACAGAACAACAAAATGTAAAATCCAGCAACTAATACCAGAACAGATGAACACTTGTGCTGTCTGATGCTCTATTGTAGATGCTAGTCATACCAAAGAACTATCAAGCACCAGCACACATCTTATGCAAGGATAGTTCCTTGCTTTGATTTAGTGCATTTGCATAAACCCTCCCAACTAGTCTTTTAATAAGTGATCTACACCCAGGGACTTGCCGGAGTGTGGCTTATTAGCATATTCCAGACAACATAACCTTTGATTTGTTGTAAAAAATAAAAATAAAAGGGATAGGGCATGTGGGAAATAAGGGGAAAACTTCCCAAACAGTCCTGATTGTTTTGAATTTCATTTGCTGTAGTACAGCAACAAATAGTTATAGTTGCAAAAATGACTCCCTGTTGAATTCTGTATTGTCAACAACTGTGTTGTTTCAGAGTGCCCCCTAGTGGATTTGAAACTCACACACTTAAAGCATTACCTGTGCTATAGGCTGATAAATATGAAAGCATGGATTCATTAACTCTGAAAGTTGAGCTAACAAACGGTTTTCATCCAAAAACGCAGGAATATTGGATCTAAATGTGTGGTAGGAGGTAACAGCAGTTGCCAATGCCTAAAGATAAGATTGCAGTGTTGTTCCCTCTATTAGGTTCATAACACATACACACACCGAGCTATGGCCCCACTAGCCTTGGAGGACCACTCCATGTGGCGTAATGTGTGCTCACCCATGTACACAATGTGAAGCGGTGTAGCAATGAGTACATTGAAACCTGTCTGCAACCTATTCAAGTCGTTCACTAGGTGGGGCTAGACCATTGGGAACACTGTGGTATATGCTCCACTTTCGAGTGAACAGATTCCTACCTTTTCCTTTCAGTCCGATAGAATGACAAAAAAAAAACGTTTTTAATCCCCGGCAGTGAGATGTGACAGAACAAAGGAAATGTCATAGGATGGGGATTACTTTATCCTATTACCCCTGGGAACTGACTGACAACTGGTGGAGGTAGCAACAAAGGGAGAATATTGAAGTGTGGTCAAGCCTCTTATCAACTGGCAAAGAAATTAGTTCACTTCCTCAAACTTTAATTTGTATACTTTTCTCCTAAGACAAAGAGTAATTGCCACTAGACTGCCCTATGGTAATGGGAAACAGGGAAAAAATTAAACCTGGTGCAAAAGCAGGGGTCTTTGATTAAGCTTCCTTCAAAGAGTTGACTTGAAATAATGTCTTGAGATGTAATTGCAGACTCAATTGAAGTCCATCTGATTTGGATGTGATGACAATTATATTTGCACAAAGCTATTCTAGTTCACAATGATCTGAAACAATAACAGGGTTGGGTATTCATGAACAAAGAAAGAAATGTGGGACAAGTCAAATATTGAAGTTACATGTATATGTGTATTAAATCCAATAGATGACAAGTTTACAGTGAACATATTCTCCAAGACCATTAAACCAATTCAGATGGGTTTCCTTGACAACCGAGCATGACATGTCAACAATCTCCTCAAAGGTTTCCTTGGCGATTACCACTTGCCGTTATTGGTTAGGTGTAGCTATTGGTATATTTAAGGAACTTGAAATACTGTCCATTGTTATTCAGCCACATTACAAAACTGCCTTTTATTATGTACTGACCTTCATCTAATACTTAAGGTTTTAGGATGGCTTGCTCAACACAGGAGGGCTTTTAACTGTTGTGTGAATTATGTGAATGTTAAAATGTGATTAAAGACTATCCTGTCCTCTTCACACACCTTGCATAATTTAACAGGTACATGATAAACTTCATCCCCAAATTACAACACGCACAAAGGAGTTCCCAAGTTGATCTTTAATGTAGCAACTATCAGTTACGTAAAAACGACAAATAAAAACAATCAAAGTCCAAATTCCCATTATGGTAAGTAAAAGTGAGTATAACACAATATAAAATTATAAAAATATAGGCTACTGGTAAACATTATTAGTATTCCTACAATGCTTTTTCTGAACAAGCTAGAGCCAGAACATGCTGCTAACATGAATATGCCATCCACATTTTATCTACACACAAACATTTCAAATATCTCAAATTATGAAAATACATATACCTACTGAGGCATGCCTGCCGATTATGCTCTCAACTACAGTTAGATCAAGTCACATGACCTAAACAAACTGTACAAAACCACCAGCAGGGTATGCTGATTTACAAAATAAAAGAACTAAAGACTAAGACAGCACAACATGTGTCTATGAATATTATATATGGATACAATCCATAAGGAACCATAGTGCACAAGTACGGTACTCACATACCGAAAACATGGATGTTGTTGAGATCGTACAATAGAAACAAAAATTATGTTCCACAGAAATTATTGAGGAAATATCACCAACAATCCTCAGCACCCACAAAGGTAGTCCACAACCAAACATTGTTATCACGGTGTTATTATATAATACATGCATTGACTGAATATCTTGTCATCGTTATCTTGAGGTCAAAAAAAGAGACGGTGTTTTCACACTTCCAGTTCAAGAATCATATCCATGGCTTTTAGATAAGCTTTTGCCTTTTCTTAAGGATCAAGTTCAGAACTGGTGAACACGCTGGTGTCTCTTTAAGGTTTCTGACCGACTGAAGCTCTTCCCACACTGGTCACAGTGGTACAGCTTCTCTCCTGAGTGAACACGCTGATGTCTCTCCAAGCTTCCTGAATGACTGAAGCTCTTCCCACACGCATTACAGTGGTACGGCTTCTCTCCTGAGTGAACACGCTGGTGTCTCTCCAAGCTTCCTGACCGACTGAAGCTCTTCCCACACTGGTCACAGTGGTACGGCTTCTCTCCTGAGTGAACACGCTGGTGTCTCTCCAAGCTTCCTGAATGACTGAAGCTCTTCCCACACTCATCACAGTGGTACGGCTTCTCTCCTGAGTGAACATTCTGGTGTGTCTTTAAATGCCCTGACCGACTGAAGCTCTTCCCACACTGGTCACAGTGGTACGGCTTCTCTCCTGAATGAACACGCTGGTGTGTCTTTAAGCTTCCTGAACAACTGAAGCTCTTCCCACACTCATCACAGTGGTACAGCTTCTCTCCTGAGTGAACATTCTGGTGTGTCTTTAAATGCCCTGACCGACTGAAGCTCTTCCCACACTGGTCACAGTGGTACGGCTTCTCTCCTGAATGAACACGCTGGTGTGTCTTTAAGCTTCCTGAACAACTGAAGCTCTTCCCACACTCATCACAGTGGTACAGCTTCTCTCCTGAGTGAACATTCTGGTGTGTCTTTAAATGCCCTGACCGACTGAAGCTCTTCCCACACTGGTCACAGTGGTACGGCTTCTCTCCTGAATGAACACGCTGGTGTGTCTTTAAGCTTCCTGAACAACTGAAGCTCTTCCCACACTGGTCACAGTGGTACGGCTTCTCTCCTGAGTGAACACGCTGGTGTCTCTCCAAGCTTCCTGAATGACTGAAGCTCTTCCCACACTCATCACAGTGGTACGGCTTCTCTCCTGAATGAACACGCTGGTGTGTCTTTAAATGCCCTGACCGACTGAAGCTCTTCCCACACTCGTCACAGTGGTACGGCTTCTCTCCTGAATGAACATGCTGGTGTGTCTTTAAGCTTCCTGAACAACTGAAGCTCTTCCCACACTCATCACAGTGGTACAGCTTCTCTCCTGAGTGAACATTCTGGTGTGTCTTTAAATGCCCTGACCGACTGAAGCTCTTCCCACACTGGTCACAGTGGTACGGCTTCTCTCCTGAGTGAACACGCTGGTGTGTCTCTAAGTCTCCTGACTGACTGAAGCTCTTCCCACACTCGTCACAGTGGTACGGCTTCTCTCCTGAGTGCACATGCTGGTGTGTCTTTAAATGTCCTGACTGACTGAAGCTCTTCCCACACTCGTCACAGTGGTACGGCTTCTCTCCTGAGTGCACATGCTGGTGTGTCTTTAAATGTCCTGACCAACTGAAGCTCTTCCCACACTCATCACAGTGGTACGGCTTCTCTCCTGAGTGAACACGCTGGTGTTTCTTTAAGGTTTCTAACCGACTGAAGCTCTTCCCACACTGGTCACAGTGGTACGGCTTCTCTCCTGAATGAACACGCTGGTGTGTCTTTAAGGTTTCTGACCAACTGAAGCTCTTCCCACACTCAGCACAGTGGTACGGCTTCTCTCCTGAGTGAACACGCTGGTGTTTCTTAAAGGTTTCTGACCGACTGAAGCTCTTCCCACACTGGTGATGCCTGGCCTTTTCCCTGTCCATGGTTCTGGAGAACTTCTCTGTTGTCCTGCTCGTCCTCACACACTCTGCCTTAGACAGGCCTGGTACACACACACACACACATTATTCTCAGCCCCACTCTTTCTGACATTCAGACACAGAGATACATAGACAGCTAACATCTATCACCTGAAGTTGACCGATCAAATCTCTCCTGGGGGGCCTCTGGGCCTCCCGCCCCCGCTTCCTGAGAGCCCCCCCTACCGGTGCTCTGGCCCTCCGTTGTCAGGGAGAGCATGTGCGTTGGGGGGCTGGCGTCTCTGAGGAAGGCCATATCCTCCTCACTCAGCATCTCTTCCGGAGGGGGTCGGGCCCCCTTGCTGGGTTCCGCTACCTCACAACTTGGGGGTTGGGGGGGGGGGGGGGAGTGATGGAAAGTGAGAAAGACAGAGAGTGAGAGACGGATACCGAGACAGCATATACGGTAATATATTATATTAGCACGGTTCTTCATCTGTATTAATTTCATTTTTACATTTTTATTATTGCACTATTGTGTGTGTACATATCACCTATGGTGCAGGAGTGTGTATCTCACCTGTGGTGCAGGTGTGTGTGTGGGAGCAGCTCTCTGGGGTGCAGCTGGTCTCCTAGGAGGGGGTCTGGAGGTCCGTGTGACTCAGAACACACACAACAGAACATTGAAACATTCCTGTATGACATTACAGTCAAACAGTTACTCTCTGATTCCTTCAGAAGCATTCTGAGGTGGTGATGATGGGGTTGTATTTGTACTTCAGTCATGTAGAATTAGTATTACTACATACTACTCCAGTACTATAACAGCTACAACAGTTAACTATTCTGTATGTGGACACACTATTGGTGTAACACAATACTTACAGCCGTACTGCAGTGGTCAGGACTCGACATTAACTTTTTGAGGCACTTGTCCTTTGGACAAGTACATTAACGTTTCACTTGTCCATACACAAAAGTTACTTGTCCGGGTAAAGATTTATCATTTTATAAAAAATAATAATTGTGTTGACATTTCTAGTTAGCTAGCGTCAGCATTGATGTACCTAGCAAGCGTTAGCAGCATTTGTATTGGTTAAATGTACATAGTTAAATATCAGCTAATATTCAACTGTAAAGTAGGCTATACACCAGTGGTGATTTAAGACCCTTTTTAGGGGTGCTCAAGCACCCCTAAAAACGCCTGTTGCTAACGCCTGTTTAGATAATCTATTTGAAAGAACTGGAGAAAGGCAGGAGCTAGATACAGGATACATTAGCATTGCTAGTAACTGTTACTAGTAACACCTAGACTGTAGGCATGTAAACAAGTTTAGCTTGCTAACGCAAGAGCATAAGTATTATGTGTGATAATTTAGCCTAGTTTATTGGCAATGGGGCTAACGTTGATTCATGTTCCTGACTGTTTCATTCAAATAAATAACCTGTGCAATGTAAATCTACAATTCACAATGCATGTTTGTCCAGATCTTTGTCATGTAATTTTTCAGCAAGATATCTAGAGCTAGCTAGCTAACTGAAGCCGAGGAGAATCACAATATGGTTTGGTTGCTAAGCTGTAGCCTAACATTCTACCCACCTAAATCAATCCAGTTTGCTTCAACAACAGAAGTGGAAACAAGTAATGTTATCATTTCAAATGATATAGTCAATCTGTCAAAAACAGTGTTTTGTAGACAATAGATTTATTTGCGCGTTTTTATTTCAAGTCTCCAACTTCGCTGTTTCAGCGAGTGCTGCTGTTGGCCGTGTTGCGCTTTTGCTCCCAAGGTTCACTCGTTGAAAACGAACCAATCAGCGCGCAGCTTATGCACCGCCACAAACTAGGGTCGAATGTAGCCTACGTTCTTCAAGTGGTTCCTCATTTGAGTCGTGGAGGAGTTGTATTTATACTCAGCTTTGCAGTGTTGGCAGTGAACAAAGTAATTAAGTCAAAATGGTCTCACGCTACACTTTGCCGTGACCTCTTCATGTTTACTTTTGAAATACATGGAAACTCGCCGGTAACTGAGTAGGCCTGTGGCGTTTTATTCCAAACATTGGCTTTGTTTGGTAACATTTTTAATTGCTGTCAAATAGCAAAATCCATTGGATTCCTTTAAGACTCGCACTACGCAACATAACATGCATTAGTTTTATCGATGAACAAATAATGTCATTGACAAAATTCTTAATGATCGATAATCGATTGTCGATTAATTATGCCCATCCCTAATTGTAGGTGAATATTCATTGTGAGGTAAAATACTGTTACCCATTCCTTTGTCAAGCATTGCAATCCGGTGTTTCCTTGAGGTACACCTTACAGCGATATTTCACATGCGCACAGCATTTAACACCTTAACGTAATTTTGATTCTGGAAAACCCTACTGTTGATAACCATGTGAAACACTGTGAAGGTACGTCCCTTTGGCCAGCATAGCCAGATGGTTTTGTTTATGTTCTTAAAGCGGACTTTCTCCCATTCCTCCAACCTGGACCACTCCATTTTGGAAGTGTGTCTTCAAGCCTTCAAACTTGTCCTGTCAGGCCACCACCAGTTCAGACACAAACTACAACCAAACCTTCCGAGCAAATTCCCTCTTTAACTAAGATGACTGGCATTGTTAGCGTCCATGGCCAGCTAGCAAACGCTATCCTCACTTCCTCTGAAGAACTCGTATTCGACGTTGGTCGTCAATTCTGCTGCTGGAGTTTATCTACAAGAAAAAGTCTGCGTCATTTAGCTACCGCTAGTTAGCTCACTACCCCTTCTCTTCTAAGTCTATGTTACTATAGTCAGGGCTCTGAGGCACTTGTCCTCTGGACAAGTACATTTACGTTTCACTTGTCCATGCACAAAAGTCACTCGTCGAGGTTAAAATAAAAAATAAAATAATTGTGTGTTGACGTTTCTAGGTAGCTAGCGTCGGCAGCTGTGTACCTAGGAAGCATTAGCAACATTTGTATCATTTGTAGAGCGACTTACAGAAAGTACAGGGACATTCCCCCCGAGGCAAGTAGGGTGAAGTGCTTTGCCCAAGGACACAACGTCAGTTGGCACGGCCGGGAATTGATCTGGTAACCTTTGGATTACTAGCCCAGTGCCCTAACCGCTCAGCCATCTGACTCCCTTTGATATGAAATATATATTAAGTTCTATGTGCTCGCTTTAACTTTTATTGGCGCCATCATCGCAATTAATCACTCGTGCAGTGGATGTCCGCGAATATGTTTAATAGTATTTTTCAAGTACAGCCGAACAGCTTGAAAAATTACCGGACTACTTGCGGGGTGCAATGCAAGACGTGAATCCGAGGCAAAAAGGACACTTTTCTTGAAAGCGGTCAGTTATACATAGCAATGGTCTGTTATCAAAAAATAATTGACCGCAGAACATTGCGAAGCACCATTCAAGTGAATGGGGCATTCTACAGCATTAAGAACAGCCGTGTAATAATTTAATTTACCCGCCATGGTGGCCGGTAGCTGAAGCGAGTTTATCCACCACAACACAAAATCACCCTAATTTGGCTGGTGGCGGGTGCCAATTTACATCCCTAGTTTGCATATATGTGTAAAGAGGTTAACTTTGAGAATCTTTGAACCATACATGATAGCACCATGGGGCTTGGACTATTGTCAATCTATTAGCCTATCTATTTTAATCTAAAGTGGGAGCAAAATGATTTAATCAAACATAGCCTCCATTGTTTCTGAAATGGTAAAAAAAAAAATAGTAACTTAGATGTCTGATAGTAATACAGACTGTTTTGGAGCACCGAAGACCTAGCCTGGTCCTATCCAGACTCTCGTACATTTCCTGTGCCTGTTTCATTCGTAATTTGCCTGAGAAAGCGACCTCCGTTAGCCAGGCTATTTTGCCCGATCACTTGGTCAGGCTATTTAAGGGTATCGGGGTCAAGTGACTTTTGTGCATAGACAAGTGAAACGTAAATGTATTTGTCCAAAGGCCAAGAGCCTCAAAGTTATTATCAAGCCCTGCAATCCAGTGGCCAGAGATGTATGATGACCTGATCGACACTCCAAGTGTAATAGACCGGGGAGAAGTTCTCTTTTACAACCGACATGTGCAGTTGAGCCTGCTTGACAGTTGTGACGTAGGGTGATAATTGGTCTATTGAACAAAGAGGCATTTGTTTTACGAGTTCGGTTGAAACACGCCCCATACTTACAGCCCAAGGGAGAGTTCAGACTCATATTCGGACTAGAATTGTGAGTATGACAACGTCAGAGTAGGCCAGACCTAGTACAGAAGCTAAATGAAATTGAGCGGAAGTACGTAGGAGGGCAGAGCCAGGCTACCGAAGACCCATTTTGACCCTGCAAATACTGAGGATAGCCTACCGAAGTAGTTAACCAATGTCGTTAGCAATACTAGCTGTAGAACATTTCACTGGGTCTAGCTGCACTGCTTGAAATTATTATGACATTTTATGTTTTACTAAGCTAGCCATCTGCCTACTTTAGTAAGTCACAGTATTTCAAAGCCCTGATAGTGTAACTGAGACGACAGTAAATGATTCCTCTTTCACGAAATAACCCCCCGTTCAAGTGTTTAGCATTAACGTCACTGTGTCCAATCCCGACCGGTTTTTAGCTACCATTCTGATAAAATGCCACTTCGAATATTGATAAAAATGATTGTATCACGTCTTCAGCTGATTTACTGATTTTACATTAAGCTTTACTTCTTACTTTCGAACTAAATATTGTAAAAAAAAATTGTTAGCTTATCCTTTACTCAAGCCGGTAAAAACACGCTGGCGCCGGTAAATTAGCCGTGCGCTACCCTTGTCCAAACCCGACCAGACTTATACTCGTGGTAAACACTCGTTGCTGTGGTTTTTCCGGGAATATTTACTTGATCCTGGGTCAGCAAACTTACTATAATGCCGTCAATATATACGGGGACAATAAGATATCACGCTTCAACATCTCCAAACTATGCGATAAAATGATTAGACATCACTAATATTCGTAGGTTATAAAGAGGAGACATAGGCCTATTTAAGGACACTACATTCAATGACAGAACCAGAGATACAGATAGATTGCCAGAGCTAGATAGACAGAGATAGATACAAATATGAGATAGTAGGTGTACACAAGCACATAGCCTACATCTTTCTCTAGTTTTACCAGCCTTCAAATGTGGCCATCCCTTTCCCGGTTGCAAAAGCATGTTCCAAAGCCTTAACCGCTAGCTTACTAGGGATGGGCGTGGGTAATCGAATATCCGGATATCCTTAAGTAAGTTAGTATTCGAATACTTTTTTCGAATACTTATGAGCATAGTTTGATTTAAAAAAAAAGGTTTTATTGAAAAACCGTCGCGTAATGTTGTGAATTCTAATAGTTGTGACGTTAGAAAATGATGAAAACCATCAAAAAAGGTACGCTACGCGTGCGTTCTGCAGCGAGTTTCCTTTCACTTCATTTGGCGCTACAAGAAGAACAGTGTCCTGGCTAAGCAGTACCACGCAACAACCTCAGTTCCTGCAGTCTTTTCTACGCCGGCCTGCTCGTAAATCGACTCCGTACTAGCCTCTCCCCTGAGCATGTTTACATGCTAATTCTCCTGAATAAAAATGCGTATGGCTAATGCAGTTGTGGCTTATTTATTTTAGAGAGCTAGCGTAATTGGCTGTTTATGTTCGCAATGAATGTTGGCGCACCGTATCCTATAGGATTCCAGTTCCAAGTTAATATCCAAGTTAATATGCAACATTTCTCCATGTGTTTTTCGTTTTTATGGAGGATAGCCTACCCAATGTGTTTAATTTAGTCCAATGTAGCTACTTTTTATTTCACATAATAATAGGCTGATCGCTTTTCCGCCAAATTAAGAGCCTATGTCTGAAGACGCAGCGTTTTTTCAAGTTCATTGTCTTTTCGTCATGTTGATAAATTGATCTTTCATTTGTTTTCTTTATTCAAACCTTATTTAATCTAATAGTTTAACAGTCCCAATTATTGCCAGAATGTGTGGTGGTTCATGTGTGTACTGTATGCTTTGCGTCACGTCAGGCTAATTACATAAGGGAACCACAAAATAGATTATCCGGATATTCGAAAATAATGTCGGATACTATTCGAATAGTGAAATCAGTTCAAATCTCCATCCTTATAGTTTACATTAACATCTAACGTCACTGTGTCCAATCCCGACCAGTTTTTAGCTAACATTCTGATAAAATGCCACTTCAAATATTGATAAAAAATGATTGTATCACGTTTTCAGCTGATTTACTGATTTCACGTTAAGCTTTAACTTCTTACCTTTCGAAATAAATATTGTAAAAAAAAATTGAGTTAGCTTATCCTTTACTAGAGCCGGTAAAAGGACGCTGGCGCCTGTAAATTAGCCGTGCGGTACCCTTGTCCAAACCCGACCGCACTTATACTCGTAGTAAACACTCGTTGCTGCTGTTTTTCCGGGTATATTAACTTGATCCAGGGTCACCAAACTTACTATAATGCTGTCAATATATACGGGGACAATGAGATATCACGCTTCAAAATCTCCAAACTATGCGATAAAATCTAAATTTGACTGTTTACCACCACCTGCTGGATGTTAAGTTGAACTCTTCTCATGTCATAGTAAAAAGCGTCGCCCGAGCGTCGCCCGAGTGGTCTTTCGGCTTTCTCTCATCAATGTAACTTTCCTAAATTATTTAGACATGTAAACGTCCATATATGTTTATGAAATTTGACACGTAGATTGTTTGGTATGCCTAAAATAATATTTCTTACACTTTGCTAACGATTGTAAAAGAAAATGGTGGCAAAAAGACCGGAAACCCGTTCGGGTTTGGACAATAGTAGTTTACAGCGGTCGGGATTGGACACAGTGACGCTAGTAATATATTCTTTTAGCATATACTTCTACTAAAACGGGCTGAGGGGATGCGATCTCACTACATTTGAGTGAGGGGTTGCGCCTTTACCATGAGGCCATACTCAGTTGAAGAATATGTGTAATACTAATTAATGTTATAAGAACCTAAAAATAAATATCATAAACGTAAAGTAGCAAAGACGTTACGTTGTTTATAATACAACAAGATATATGATAACATATTTTTGACACTTGAAAATCGAAACATTTGTCACATAACCTTAATTTATCAAGTTGTCAATGACGATTTTGAGACTGACGTCTCGAGGACTTGACGTTACTTGAGTCCTTCCATCGCTCGATACAGTCTCCATACCATATCTGACCAGCAGATGTCCCTATGGAGAAGATGTATCGAACGCTTCGAAAAAGCGATACTTTTTCGAGACAATTGTGTCAAATACCTCGTTGCTTTGAAAAGCTTCGTTTCACCCATCACTATTGGACACAGTGACGTTACATTTCTCTTCGACTTCGAAAATCCTCTCATCCCGTACAAGCGGACAAGCCTTAATGTCGAGTAGTCATCCTTTATATACCGTCTAACTAGCCAACAGCTGTATCACGACCGGTACGGCACAAGCCACAGTTAATTAGCGTTAACTAGTTAATGTTAGCCATATTATCTAAATAATTAGCTAGCGACTCTACAGCTACAGTATAGTGACACTGGCAGTTAACTTTGTTAGCTAGCGTTAGGCCTACTACACAGCAGTTAGCTCTAGCATTAGCACCGTCGACTGGTTATCTAACCTGACAATACGACATTCACTTCTCAACAGACAATTTCATATAATTTTAATAACATATTACTAACTTTAAGTAGGCTACTTTATGTGCAATTAAACTTGATGAAAGCAGCTACATGTAAGCAGTTACCTTCTGAGGACGTCTTCCAGTCCTGAGAAATCAGTCTGAGGCAAATTACCCCTTGGCCCGCGAGACCACGTTCACTGGCGCGAAACTCCAACGGCGGGAAGTCTCAGCGAATGCGTGAGACTTGAGAGCCCTGGATGCACTGACAGGGGAGATCAACGTGAGCGCTGCCTGTCACAGGTCCATGATAGTGAAAAGCCACTCAGCATGAGTATGGAAAGGTTATGGATAGCTTTAAAGGGACCTAAGTTTTGACACACGACCTAATGCTTACCCCTTCTAATGCACAACATGGGTCCAAAATGAACCGCATTCATTCCCCATGATATTTATGTATGGCTGTGTTTCTTTGCTATATATAAATATATATATATTTTTTAATCAATTTGTTTAATTATTTAAAATTCTAATTGGGTGTGCTCGCGCCTTCGGTTAGCACAACCTGTCAGGGTAGGGGACATAACTCGGGCGCAGAAACTAAAATAATCAGTTTAATAAATGTAAACGTAAATTGACAATAAGCAGACTGGGCTGACATTGAGAGAAAATTAACAATCCGGCAGGGAGAAGAAGGGCGGGCATGGTCTTTGAAGGTGGTTAATGAGCTGATCGATAACAGGTGCGCTGATGAGTGACTGATGTCAGGTGCGGGAAGAGAAAAGGGTGTGTCCACAAACTGAGGAAATGAGGGTGACAACAGAAAACAAAACACAATCACACCCACACCGAAGTATGACCCATATATTCACTATGGAATTTGATAGGCCTACAGACTTTTGATATTTGCAATTTGGAACACAGAGAACGTCCGAAGAATTAGCCTACTGAGAATTATTAAGATAAATAAGTATTTAAGCTAGAGTAGTTTTGTTTTATTGCTTCTTAATTTCTTATGCTTGGTGGCAGTGTGCCTTGCACTGCCACAGCAAAGATCCTGGGTTGGATTCCTGAATGGGGCAGTGTTTGGTTCTCGGGTGGACTCCAAGGCCATTTTGTGGAGTTTGCATGTTCTTCCTGTGCTCACATGTTTTCCATGACAAATAACCCAATATAAAAACATGCAGAACAGATTGCTCCTGCTAAAAACATGCAGAACAGATTGCTCCATTGTTCCTGGTTTAGGACATGGGGGAGCATTTGTACTTGGTCCCCAGGTTAAGCTAATATGACTGCCCACTGCTCCTGGCTGCCCGGGTAGGAAGGACAGTAGGATGGGAAAAAGGTAATGGTGAATTTCCGGCATATGTGTGTGTTCCACTGCTGTCCAGTGTGTAGCGCTGCACAGTGAACTAAATGAAAATTGATTATTTTATGATAGTAGAAAAATTAAATGAACAATGGCCACTGAGTCTTGAGTAATTAAATAAATTGTTTGCATAATCTTTATCTCAATAAACCTTGAAAATGGCCCCTCAGACCACAACACGGGATCAGATGGCTGAGCGGTTAGGGAGTCGGACTATTAATCAGAAATTGTTGGTTGAACTCCCGGATGTGCAAAATGACGTTGTGTCCTTGGGCAAGGAACTTCACCCTATTTGCCTCGGGGGAATGTACCCTGTACTGTAAGTCGCTCTGGATAAGGGCGTCTGCTAAATGACTAAATGTAAACACTATGCCAGTGTTTGAGTAGGCCAATACATATTACCATGTTAGATTTGTAATATTTGTATATCTTTATCTATTTAAAACATGTATAATAAATCTGTTTAATATACATTTTCATACTAGATGTATTTGATGGTATTCTTTATTTTTGTACATTTACAGTTTTCACTCATTAGTCACAAACCTTATGAAGCTGAGGATATCTTCAAATCTCATGCTGGCTTTATATCATAAACATAAGTTAAATCCTGAGGACATTATTATGATACACATTCTCAAATAAATGACAGTTTGTGACTCCATGAGTTGTCAACATAACCAGGGCATTATCATTGTCAATCAGGCCACAAGTCAAATGAGATGAAGTTATTTTCTTTGACTGCAACACAGATTATTGCCTCCAACGGTCCTTGACTGACATCTTGTGGTCAAATGACCACAGATCCATCTGACAAGCTTGTCCATTAAGACAGCTACACCCCCTCCCATATTATAGGATATTAGTAGTTGTAGTAGTTGTCCAATATTTCTGTTTAATGTAACTTTACACTCAACAAACTTTCTTTTTTTTTTTTTTTTTTACAAAAGACTAGTTGTAGAAAAGAGTAGGCTATTTTTATATTTTTGTTAGTTTACCCGTGTTATCCTTGGTTAGTTTACTCTATAACATATAAATATTATCTTTAATGTTATCAGTTAAGTACTTTACTGAACATTTTGCTGATTTAGCCAACATAAAATATTCAACCTGCTACAAGCTACTAAAACATTCTCAGTAGAATTACTTTAACTACCTTACTGTATCCTGTTGACAAAACAGTTTGCTCCGTGCCATTTTTATTCATCGCATGGTGTTAGTCACTGGTTCAATCTATACTGTTTCAATCGTGTTTCCATCTAAGATATGACCAAAGAGTGACAATGTTGGTTGTTTCAAAATGGTTTCTTTATTGATAAAATGCAATATGAGTAATTGCTGGAAAACATTAGTAAAAGGGGAAAAGCTAATGGGGAAGACTAAGTCATCGTACAGTTTAGGACTATTTTTACAGTTATAGTTTTGAGGAAAGCACTCACAATTTTTCCAAAAATTGTACTTTGGTTCTGTAGTTCATATAGGCCTAGATTAAATGTTAGGCTAGCCTAATGCTAATGTAATACTTTAATAGAAAATATTTTCTAGTAAAGTAGCCTATTTTCATTTTCTATCCAAGTATTGCATTAGCATTAGCTTAGACCCTTAAAGTTGAAGATTGATTGATGGGTGAATATTATATTATTGGTTGAAAGTTTGCATAAGCATCCACCATTTTACGTTTCACGGGGGGGGGGGGGGGGGATTATTTTATATAATAATTCAAATAAATGTTTTGACAGATTAAATATCCGTACAATTTGACAGGTGATCTAAAAGGGTTCAAAAAACATTTTCATTTAATCTTGACTTAAAAGAAGATATTTATTGCCGCTACTCTCTGTCACTGTCATTAAATGTCACTCTCTTGGGTTTCCACTTGTTCCAGGGGTGCGTTTCCCGATAACGATATGGGTCGTAGCAACGATCGAGCAAAAACCTAAACCATCGATATTTCTTACGTGCGTTTCCCAAACATGCTGTAAGGAGTCGATAATCTATGCGCTTTAAAGAGCTACGAATTTTCAAGAGACACTTTAGCTTCGATGTCTTTGGGAACGGCCCGTAAAACTAAGATTTGTCCTACGATGGATTCTACGATCGATTTAGGCTTTACGAGTTACGACGCTTTCGGGAAACGCACCCCAGATTGATATCCTTGGTTTAACCATGATCTGACTTTCTGTTGAGCTCTTGCCATTTATTGAGGATCAAGTTTAGAGGGGTTATCTGCTCCTGAGAAATATGCAAATTACATGGCTGATGTACACCATACTGTATGTTAGATCAAAAAGTCAAAATGTCTGTTTTTTCATGGATTCTCAAAGTTGTTTACCATAATTTTCCCGTTGAATTTTACACTTGTTTACGACAGTATATATCAACACTTTCTCTTCGACTCCACTCCTTTTCAATTTTAAAATAATAACATAAAGGTTTGAACTGAAAAACAAGATATGGAGGGAAATGACATTGATTAGAGACCCAGCAAAAGTAGACAGCAAGAGTAGAGTGCAATTATAGAGTAGAGTGCAGATTAACTTCTGGATATTCGGCAGCGTTGCCATAACGGACCGAATGGCTTAGCTAGCATCTTTCTCCGCCGTCATTACGGAACTGCAACTCAAACAAGCGCACAACATCGACGTCATCGTTCTCAGCCACTCCCTCTGTTCGCTGATTGGACCGGTAAAAAGTTTACCGGAGACATCTGACTAATATTCCGAAAGCCCAGACGCAGTACAGAAGCACACAGAAAATACAATGTTTTAGTTTAAGGTGTGCCATTTCATGAGATTTATGGTACCACAGGCTTACTTTTGGTTGCAGATACAATTAAAAGATACACCAGTAGGTGGCAGTAGAACCCTATGGAGAAAATGATGTGGCTCATTTGTTAAAAATCATTTTGAGGACAGTATAAAAATAAGTCCAATGTTAAAGGTGTAGAAAAGGCAAGCAATATGCAATAAGCAATCTTTTCAAAATCCTTCTCTTCATCCACTCTTTAATACAATTCATTATGTTCCTCATTTAATCATTACATTTAATCTGGAGGGCAGTGGTGACTGAAAGGAGGGCAGTCTCTGTGGCCACTCCACAGAGACTGCCCTCCTTTCAGTCACCACTGCCCTCCAGTCTGCCAGAGCGGCTTCGAGGTCATCCGTCATCATTCTGCTGGACCTTTCTGCAGCGTTTGACACGGTTAACCACCAGATCCTGCTCTACAGACTTGGAGAGATGGGCATCACTGGCACTGCACTCCAGTGGATCTCATCCTACCTCTCGGGAAGATCCTACCAGGTCTCCTGGGGAGGCAAACTGTCAGACCCCCGCCAGCTCTCCACCGGTGTCCCACAGGGCTCCGTCCTTGGACCCCTCCTCTTCTCTCTGTACACCACCTCACTTGGACCAATCATCACCTCCCATGGCTTCTCCTACCACTGCTACGCTGACGACACCCAGCTGTACCTGTCGTTCCCCCCGACCGATCCGGGGATCTCTGCTAGGATTGAGGCCTGCCTCGCAGACATCTCCGCCTGGATGACCAAGCACCACCTCCAGCTGAACCTCGCCAAAACAGAACTTCTCATCATCCCGGCTAAACCCTCCATCTCCCACGACCTGTCAATCACCCTGGGATCTGCGACGGTGACCTCCTCATCCTCTGCCAGGAACCTTGGGGTTACAATGGATGACGAGCTCTCCTTCACGGCCCACATCGCCGCAGTCTCCCGGTCTTGTAGATTCACCCTCTACAACATCCGAAAGATCAGGAGATACCTGTCTGAGCACTCCACCCAGCTGCTAGTCCAAGCACTGGTCCTCTCCAAGTTGGACTACTGCAACTCGCTGCTCGCTGGTCTCCCAGCATGTGCAACCCGCCCTCTTCAGAGGATTCAGAATGCAGCGGCCCGCCTGGTCTACAATCTACCCAGACGCTCCCATGTTACCCCGCTCCTCATCTCCCTCCACTGGCTACCCATCAACGCCCGTATCAGATTCAAGACCCTGGTACTGACCTTCCGAGCAGTGAACGGGACTGCACCCATCTACATCAAGTCTCTCCTGCAACCTTACACCCCCACCCGTCACCTACGGTCTTCTTCAGACAACCGCCTGGTGGTCCCACCGCTCAAGACTGCCCGGTCCCAACACAAGCTCTTCTCCTGCCTGGCGCCCCAATGGTGGAACCAGCTCCCCAGCTCCATCAGGGACACTGACTGTCTCCCCACCTTCAAGAAAAGGCTCAAGACGCACTTGTTCCGGGAGTACAACGGCACTTAAGAATGCATGGCTGGATTTGTTAGTCTCCTCCAGGATCACTACGACTCTTATTGAGTGACTTGTTGCTATTGTAGGTTAGATATAACGAAGTTAAGTCTTGTACTTGCTGTGTAATATTTTACTGTTGATTGTTCTTTTACAGGTACAGTCCTGCACTTTTGTGGTTCATGTTGTTTTATTTTTAACTTGTATAACTACATGCTCTTATGGGTCTTCCCTTTTGGCACTTGTTTAGCTTTTTCACAATGTATGCTTCATGTTTTGGCTGCTTGCAATGTTTGGGACTATCTCGTTGTTATGTTCAGTGACCTATGCTCTTTTGTAAAGCTCTCTCTTGGAAGTCGCTTTGGATAAAAGCGTCTGCTAAATGAATAAATGTAAATGTAAATTACAGTTTTATTTTTATACTTCCTATTATTGTGTAACATGCTTCATTGGATGTGGAATGAATAGCTATGTATGAGCTATATGTATGTATGTATGTATGTATGTATGTATGTATGTATGTATGTTTTGCATGTTCCCTTTATGTAATTTGTGGTCAGTATGTCTGTATGTATTTATGTTTGTGTGATTGTGTGTACCCCTCTTGTAATATGTTATGTATACTTTTCCATCTGGCCCTTGAGTCTGCAAAATAAAGTTATATATTTAATGGACAGGAGTGAAACCAGATAGCATGAGGTTCCCCCATCTCTACTCAGACATAACTGGAATCTTAACTTTCAATAAATGCTCCAATAACTAAAGGAGCCAAATAACTAAGCAGACTGCATTGAGGTTAATGTTTTTCCCTAATTTAGGGTAGTGTGTGTCAATGTGACACCAAAAACTTTTTCATACAGAATATTTTGGGCCAAGTAGGTGAACTAAAAGATAGCCTAATGTTGTTCATAATTTTAGCCAACAAGTGACACCATCACATGTGCATGTACTGTAAAATGCACAAAAGTTTTCTATATGATCTGAAAGGGCCCTAAACAATCATGACTGCACTGGAGACTATCTGGATCAAGCGAGCCAAAGTTAAATTCAGTAACTCCCAAACTCTGATTGCCACCAAGGATCTGCTCTGGGATTTTGTGATGACCAGAAAGCACTGCTTTAGTAAAGTGGGAAACATTTAATAAAAATGAGATGTTAGGATAGTTAAGAGTCAGTAACAGGTTGGAGTGACTAACATAAAAACAAAACTAGCGTTAACTGGTAAAGCCTTAGGGAAGCACTAATCACATCGGAAACAGAGAGGCAATATTACATCTCAACTGTCGCGCCAAATAGAAAATAATGGATAAAGGTAAGCAAGCTGACTTGAGCTTTAGTAAACAGCCGGAAGAGGTTAATACCATATTGCACCTACTGACTGAGATGAATGTAGTTCTGGGAGGAAGGGGCTGGAATATGTTTCCGGTCAAGGTTGAATTGAGCTTGTTACAAGAGTAGATAATTGCTTGCACATGTGGACTGGTATATTGTTTGTAACCAGGTTAGCAGCTAAGCATGCCTAGTCTTCAGGGATCATTCTCAGTTCTTTGTTACTGTCCTTCTCTCCTCCATCTTCAGCACTGGTTCACCAGAAATTCTGAACAAAACAGCTCTATGATAGGTCTCACATGACACAACTGTGGAGACAGCCAAGGAAGGACAGAAACAATAAGACAAAATGGATTTAAAGATCCAAAGTGGGTTTTATATGTCTATCTATCTATCTATCTATCTATCTATATATATATATCTATATCTATATATATATATAGCACGTACCACACACACTTCAATTCATTGGACCAGTTTGCTTTAAAGTTAGTTTGTGATATTGTAGACAAATACCACACAATGTAGTCTGCATGGTAGACGTACTTCACATCATAACCACGTTTAGATTTCATCAGGAAGAATTAAGACAAGGTTTCACGGTTGTTGTCGTTTTGTTTTTTTCAATTTATTGGAGGCAGAAGGTAAGACACACATGACTTCCTTCCCCCGGGCCAGGCCATCGTTCTCTATCTAAAAGTACTTTCAGTTCCTTCTCAAAGCAAGAGCAACATCCATGTTAGAATCAGTTTACAAAACATCAACAAAACAATTGAAATCAAAATGTACAACATAAACTGGATTTGTGTGTGTGTATAAATATATATATACAAAAATACACACACACAAAATGTTTGCTCTTTTTTTTTTTTACATATTTTAAGTATTTGTTTTGTTTAAATACATAGATAAACGCTACACTTTTAGGCACTTGTAAATAGTTTTGGCGTGAGGAGTACATATATTTTTGCCCTGGACAAACAGAAGAAAGCTTTTCCTTTAATGAGTTTGATGATTATTACAGGTTGAAGACTAGCACAACACTTCTCAACCAATTGGTATGGACTACAGCCCTGTCTGAACAAAACCCTTTTCAAATCTAAGTATCTAAGGTTTAGGAGCCCTTCAAAGACAAAGGTAGCATTTCAGGAGTGAAAAAGGGAGTGATAAAACTTGGACATCATAGAGACAGAATGTACAAAAGAAAACAACATATCATTGGAAGTAAAAGCTTGGTAAAATTACATTTTCCCACTCATTGTTTTCGCAAAACAGTACTCAGCGCGAGTACACTTAATGCTATGTCTGGTATTTTATTACATTGATTTAGAGTTGGAAAGACTATGTAAACATAATGTTGTACCATTGTTGCATCCCCCACAAAACAACACGTAAAGCACTTGTTATTTTGTAGTGTTGTGCTTTTCAGTGGAGAGACAGGATTGGACAGCTGCAGTGTCATTCAGGAGTGTCACTCACGAGACTGTGGATGTGGGTGGAGCAAAGAAGAGTGAAGTGGGTGTGTCTAAAAATAGAACTGATTGTACATTGCAGATAGGCTGGAATCTTTATTCCCCCAGTGAGTGCAATATAAAACCGACTGTGTTTCATTTGAATCTTCTGCATTAGAGAAATACTTTTAAATGCTGCAGTCCGGTTTCCAGCTTTGAGATGGTCAAAAAGAAAGATTAAACAACATATCTTATAACCTTATAGTTAGTACCTTTGGCCTTAAAAACTGAGATTTCCACCAGCATTTTACTGTTTGTGTGGCCTACTTTGCAGTGATTCATCTGATTTTGTAAAATGTACAAATTGTAAAAATTCACAATGTGAACCGGACAACTGAGTTTGATGTCACTCATACAACATAAAAACATCAAACCTTACCCCTTCAAATCCTCCATCTCCAAAATGATTCTAAAATTGCCAAGGGATTTCCAAAAACTGCTGTGTGGGCCAGTCGGTACAGTGGATTTATGCACTGCTTTGATACAATAAATCATCCCACATCATTATCTCAAACCTAACATGATGGGATCATTGTGATTCACAGGACCCCTGCCTATTGTTAGATCAGGGATGAGAAAGTATGGACAGTATTGTAGATTGGCCCTGGTCACTGTTTTTCTATCAATACTATATACCAGGTCCATGCCTGCTTGTATCAGTGAACACTTTCATAGCACCCTCTGCACTCTTTGGCTGGTGTTTCAATTCAGTGAGATATCTAAATATAATATAAATTAATAACAAAAAGAAAGACTATCTTTGGATATTAATGTATAAAACCTTGGTGGGTTTTTATTGAACTCTGAACGTCAGTGTAGGCTGGTAAATGTGTTTTGGGCTGTTTCAATGGGTTGATTGTAGCTGCGTTTTCTGAGTGGATGATGATAATGCAATGGTGAGGAAGGCATCACAATGGCCTTGCAAGGCTCAGTGAAAATACACAGACTGTGTATGCATGCACAAGCACGCACACACACACATACACACAAACACACACACACAATCATACCACTGTTTTAGTGTTAGGCTTTCATCCTAGATGTTCAGCTGGGTTTTAGTACTTGGGGCAGAGTGTCAGTTCTGAAGAGTTGGATGTTGAGGAAGAAGGATCTGAGCTAGCCGTAGCTTAACAACATAAAAAAAAAAAAAAATACAACAATGCAACAAGGAAAAAAAATAATGATTCAAGTTCTTCGACACCGAATCAGTGTGTAAAGTATAAAGTACCTGCATATGTGATACATGACATTAATTGGCTATAAAAAAGGCCCCCTGAAAAAGAGTGTTCTCTCAATGCAAACACAGAAAGAGACAGCTATGTTGAGAGGGGAGGGAGAAAAAGAGAGAGGGGGAGACAGAAAGAGAAAACAGTACAGTACGGGATGAGCTTATCTTCAAGGCAAAGACCGTCCCAGCTTACTTCCATTGTCATTTTGGAATTTGTAAAAAAAAACAAAAAGAAAAAAAAACCTGCCCGGACGAAACAACACACTTTTCCGGTGCACTCTGCCTCCCTCCCTCCCTCCCCCCTGTGCTGGTGTTTGGGTTGGGATGTATTTAGCGTTCAGGGGTGTTTTTTCCCGGCCTGACCGGGTCACCACGCGGCTTTGTGCCTGCCCCCGCAGCACCCGCACGCCAGTCCTGCCCTGTGGCACGCGTGGAGCGGCGGGTAGAGGCACAGGCACGGCGCCACCAGAGACAGCCCCAGCAGAGCCGCCCAGCGCGTGCCCAGGCGCCCCCCGCCACCGTCGCCTCCGTCGCAGGAGCAGGGATCGGAGTAGTCCCCCTCGGGGTCCGACATGCAGTGGTACAGCAGGGTGTCCGCCAGCCACATGCAGCTGGCGCGCCGGATAAACGCCCGCACCGGGTCCGGGGCGTCCTGGCACCCGCCTCGCCTGTTGTCCGTGTGGAAGAACGTCTCTCCGCAGTACTCGCAGTGGGCGCGCTCCGCCCCGTTGCCTATCCGGCCCTTGTCGCCGTTATTGGAGGAGGAGCCGGGAAGCAGGGGACGTGGCTGGCTGGAGACCACGGAGCCGAAGCCGTGACTGCCGTCAAGGTGGCCCTTACCGGCATAGGGTCCGAGGGCGGGGTCCGAGTCTGAGTTTGTGAGGGCGGCGGGTGCCAGGGGGTAGTTATAGTCGTGTTTGTGAGTCTCGCTCTTGGTGAAGTCCACGTAGGACTCCATGTCGTCCGAGTGGATGAACTTGTCGCGCACGTTGGCGTGGCGGTAGTCCTCGTAGCCCGTAGCCGTGGAGCGCTCGGCGAGGCGGCCCGGGCGGGACTCGGACACGTGGCCCCAGGTGCACTCGCGGGGGTTGATGCGTACGATCTCCTCGTCTTCCTGGAAGGTGACGTGACGAGGGCCCCGGGACGGGGACTGTGAGGGAGGAGGAGGAGGAAGAGAGTGGGACACACACACAGGGACCCGGTTTCAACTCGAAATACTGACGCTGAGAACGTGCGCTCTTCACGTCAGACTTGCACATGCTGCCTTCTACTGCACGGATGACACTGTCATCCCACGACATACCTGATCCTGGAAGTAGTGGTCAGGTGAGAACCTGTAGGGGTCGTGGAGGTCGTGGCGATGTCCCAAGACGAAGTTGTGGCGGTGGGGGAGAGGGGAGGAGTCCAGCAGCTGCAATGACGTGTCCAGCCTCTGGGAGGAGTTTGAGGAGCTGTCTGTGGTGTTCTGATTGGGCAAACAGAAACAGGAAGCGTCAAACCTATGCTCTGATTGGATCCACTGAGGCGTTAATGCCAGATTCAAAATGATAATCTTTAAAGACCGGAAACGCAGGAAGAGAGGAATCTGCTGAAACAATCAATCTGGTGAAATCTGGTGTGAGTGCAGTAACAGTATCGCTGTGTTTCACCTCTGCCAATCTTTCCCTCTCTTATCCTATTTCTCCATCCATTCACCACCCTCTTGCTCTGCCTTGCTCTTTGCTGCATGTGCTCTCTCCATCAACAACCCCCCCCCCCCCCCCCCACACACACACACACACTCTTCCCCACTACTCTCCTCTCTCCACCGCTCTTCCTCCTCTCCAGATCCTCTTGTAGCCAGCATGCTGTATCCTGTCCCCTTTCCTCCCAGGGCTTGGCTCCAAGGTAAACCTTGGCCAGACACTAAACACACCCGCCGCCCTTGCTGCAGTGCTAAGACATATTTTAGACAGGCAAAGGCAGGGGGAGACCATCTCTGGGGGGGGGGGGGGGGCTCACAGAGAGAGTACTGGAAGACAGGCAGGACATGGCTCTTCCTTTCCGCTGCTGCAGCACACTGGCTGGCTAGAGAGTGTGTGGCTGTGTGTGAGTCAAGTTGATTCCTCCATGCAGTGGCCTGTGGGGTTCATTGACAGATTTCTGCGTTTCCCCTGATGTGTCTGCACGCTACGGACAACGTTGAATCAGGCGCAGTATGCGTGTGTGTGTCCTGCCTGTGGCCAGCGTTAAGCTAGCCACACACACTTATGTGGTGTGTTTCCCTCGGCTTTCTTAAAAAGCCCTCGGAGTGGCAGGCTAAAAATAACACAATGCAGGCTGCGCTCCAAGCCCCGCCTCTCGGGAGGATACACGGGAGCCAATGGCAGCATGTCGGTCGGCGCTCTCTGACAGCCCTGTTCAATCGCGGCCGGGCCTGGCCCGAGTCAGAGATGACTCAAAACCCAGATCCTTCCATTATATATATTGTATCTATATATGTTTTATAATCGTGGTTTGGATTGAGGGCTTTGGTTGGTGGTGGGTGTAAAGAGACGAGGTGGAGAGAAGTTGGTGAGGGGTAAAAAAGGTGAGAAATTAGGAAGGATGAAAGGAAACAGGGAGAGAGAGAGAATAAGGATATAGGAGCAGACATGCAGAGGAATAATAAGAAAAATGATTGTTCTCTCTCTCCCCGTATCCACAAACACAAGTCCTGGGTTATCCATTCCATTTATATGGTACACTTCAAAACAACTGCACCACACCAAACTGTGTGCTTCGCATGAGAATACTATCCCTCTCTGAACTGGCAAAGTCGCTGTGTCATGTAATATGACAGTATTAAGGAGGTGCAGGAGGACCTCTCCCTCGCCCTTCTCAGACGTTCCCCCCCTCAGCTAGCCTGTCTCTCTCTCTCTCTCTTGCCACTGTGCCAGAACTCCAAAGTGCTCCTGTTGGCCCAGCCCCCTAACAGACAGTTAAAGTCAAAGACGAGCCACGCGGTACTTCCTCTCGTAAATCACCCGGCCAGTAAGCTGGGGAGCAGCTGCCAACGCTAGTTTGGAGCTTGCATTAGTTCCAACCAGGAAGGGTGGTGGGGGGGTGGGAGTGGGGGATGGGATGGGAGGGGGGGGGTGGGGGGTTGGTTGGTTGGTTATGGTGGGGGAGGGCCGACTCAGGAAGTGACCCTGTGACCCTGCCTGCCGCTCTCCGTGTCAGGTTACTGGGAGAGGGTGGAGGGGGGATGGGGGGAGTGTATGCATCTGACAGAGAAGGCAGAGTGTCGGAGGGGCAAACAGCATCGGTTTGCATGCATGCCTGTGTATGGATTCACGCATGTATGCACAGCGCACATGCTGATATTGTAACACTGCCCATTTGAGCAAGCTTCTATACACATGGACTTCACATCAGGTGATTTATAAATTCAAACCTTTGTCATCTGGGCAATTTATTGAGAAATAGGCCAGGAAAGGAAATCATATTTTAAGAGTAAATGATTTCATAAAAATTCAGACACTTTAAAGACACTGTATGAAAGGAAGGACTAGTATGTTGGTTACGAAATGAGAAATTAGAAAGAAAATGAGCTTCGGGTTGATATGATAAATATGATAGTTTTAGACAGAACAAATTGGTGCATACCATGAATACATCGTCATCGCCAAGTTCAGCTTCATTTTGGAGCGTTGAAGAGGTCGTTGAGCCTAAAAAGTGCAAGAAAATAAATAAATATTAACAAGCCATATTTAGGCACATTCAACACACAACACATTACACAGCATGTACTTGATCACAGTGTGGTGATGACTCACCAGAACCAAAACTGCCTATTTCTGGGGAACCATTTGGTTTATGTTAGACTTACATATCACCAAAGTAAATTCCTTGTTTGTGTGCACTGACTTGGCAATTAAACTTTATAACACCAGTATGGTGTTAAACTATAATTAAATGACACCCAACAATGGACATCAGACAGGTCTGAAAAAATCTTAAAAGCTTAAAATGTCCTGTGTTCAGGTCTTCAGGTTGTTTCACAGACTGGGTAGTCCCTTACAAGTTAGTTTGGGCAGGATTAAGCAGAGGCATAGAACAGGGCCGTGCAGCAGGGATGTTTGATGTGGTCATCACAAAAAAGACTTTTCTAGATAGTTCTACAAGCATATGATATTTTCTATATCATATAGCAGGTTGTGGTGCAACCTACATTTTTCCACATATCAGGTTCACAAAAAGTGTGTATGCATCACAGTTTTCTATAGGAGTGCCATGTGTTGTGTGGCCAAAAACATTTCTGAAATATACCCCTAGATGGTGTGGTTACATCTGACTGGCTTCTTGACAGGTTTGTAGTCATAGTATAACAAAACCCTGTCATTGCTTACATTTCAGCTTCAATCCTATTTCAAACTCCAGCAAGCACATACTGCTGAAGTTGGGTGGAATTTCAATTTAAAAAAATAAGTTGCTGACATGGGAAGTTGTCAGTTAATTTTGCAACCGGTAATCTACTTTAGATGTCCAAAGCCAAAACTTGATAAGGTCTATGTAGCTGTCCCACACTATTCAAAGCTGGAACTTCAGAACTTCTCTATCTAAACAATAAGTCTTACAATTAAAACGTTTTATTTATTGCACAAAAATATGACACATTTTGACAAGTGACAAGTATTTTAGCCATTAAGGAATCTGCATGTGACTAGAATGCTGAACTGATAAACAAGCAAAATAAAAAAATAGATATATAAGCTTTTGATGCTTATAAGTCATGAAGAAAGAATTTCCTGGAAGTGTTATGCCAATCATGCATGCTTCAACCTTGCCATCTAACACCAGGTGGGCTTTCATCACAGGGACCGTACCTTCTGCAAGGTCCTCTATGGCTTTGCGTACACCCCGGTCGAAGGCGCGGGCATCGGCTGGACTCTGAAAGGACAGGCCACACCTCCTGTCCTCCACCTTCCAATGGTGGAAGGTGGGCGTGGCCGTAGTGTAGACCAGATCTTTCCTCAGGGGACACTCCAGTATTACCTGTCCAACACAACCGGCCATGTCAATCAAAAGAGACACCTTAGTAATCGACAGTTGTATCAAAGATAGTGTCAATCCACAAATATCGGTTGATCTGATCGGGCAGCTGGTTTCGCTGGGTAAATCAGTCAGTCTGTTTGTTTGGGTGGTGTGGCTCAAGAATGTCTTCACGTGTGGCCGTTTGTGCCTACGGTGTTGGCCTCAACCCTATCGCCTCGCTCACCTGTTTGTCCCGCTCTCCATGGATGAGGAAGTGGTTTCGGCTGGCGGGGGGGAGGGGCAGGGGGAGGGCGGGGGACAGCTCCTGGGGAAAGACCCTGCACACGCCGACCCTGCAGAGAGCCCCCCCGTCCTGGGCCAGCCAGCCCCCGCTCGAGTCGTCTCGCGTCATCACCACCGCTTTCACACGCACGATGTAGCTGTCACTGGAGAGGGGCGGGAGGAGAGGAAGAGAGGCACGACTGTTATCGTCAGCGTAATGGGCTGCTGCTACTACTGCATGCCTCCATTGACGATGGCCATCAGTCCTTCTTGGGTAAATGTTTAGTTGTTCTGGGTTTCCAGCTCATCGTAATAGCAGGGTAACAGGAAACAACCATTGGCCAGATATTGAACTAGTACCCCTGTACGAGTGAGGTTCCATGGGGGAGAGGTTGGCAGACATGGACAGATGGGTGAAAGAGAACGATGGAGAGCTAGGGAGAGACTGGGAGGACAGCGCAGGCGGATGGTTTACTCTCAACATTCACTTGACTTTGCTATGCAAACAGCCCACTTGGCACACCCCGCTTCCTCTGTAGTGCTTACTAAGCCAGAAACCAGCCATATATGGCAACCCAAGCCCTCTGTTCAATAACAGCCCTAGAGAGGGCCAGTGTGTGTCTGATTTTTGAGTGTGATTTGGCTCCATCCCCTAGACCCTGACTCGCGAGGCGGGAATAGAGACAGGACAAAATCCATGAGACCCTACTGTGATGTCAATATCATCCAATTTCCCCTCTTCTCTGACACACACAAGAGATCCCTGAGAATAACACCCAACACCTTCACCCCCACCTACATAAAAATAGGGTGAAAGACAAAGTGGAAGCATGGAAATTAATATGTGCAATCTCCATGCAGACTACCTTCATGTGCAATTCTGGAATTTGGGGGTGGTGGTGGGGGGGGGGCAAACTAGCTTTTTTTTTTACAAACTAGAGTTTTTGCTCGATAAAGTGTGTTACCTTCTCCTTCAGATCCCCATGGTGATGGAACACGGAGTTTGCTAGTCTTATGGCCTTAGCACTGTGACAGAATGTTTGCAGGCGTCTCAAGTCACGACTCCGGTCTGATCCTCACTTTGGTAAGGTGGGAGGTGTTGCATGCGGATAAGCGACACACACACACACACAAGCACACACGCCGAGCCAAATACAAACACAGGGAGGGGAGAATATTATCCTCAACAACAGCGTGCACATAGGGTAGAGTTTGTGTACGTGCTCAGGACGGATGACTAACTGAACAGACAAGAGGCCTATCCCCACAAGAGTTTAGTCTATCTGATTACATCAGAGGATACAATACAGAACAATACACCAGCGGACCACGAGTCAATACAGCCTGGCACAATACAATACATTCTCAAGAATGATCATAAGTGCCTCCGCCCTCCCCATGGCACGATGACTAGGGGCACAAACCATGAATGATCTGTGACAACAACAGGATGCAGTTTGTTTGCATTTTACAGCGGCATGGCAATTTGACAGAGAGTGTGAGAGCGAGTGTGTTTGTGCACGGTTGGGTGAGTAAGAGAGGTGTTATATAATTACTTTTGAGAAAGGGATTTGATAGCAAGCACCCCCCCCCCACACACACACACACACCCACACACACCCACACACACACACACCCACACACACACACACACACCCAAGTGGAAGAACTGGTTCACCTGCTCCCACCTACACACATTCACAAGCTTGAGGAAAAACAGAGAGACAGACAGACGTGTAAACTCAAATTGTCCAAATGCATTTCATGTCAGTCGCAGTGAGGAGTTTGAGATACACACACGCTAACACGCCCCTCTGCCAGGGCCAAACTCCGACAGACACTTATATAACATAGCCTGCAGGTGACAACTGTCCCCTGGTGGGGGAGGCACCAATGGCAGTCTGGTACTATTACTGGCTCCTTCTGCAGGGAGAGTCTTGTGAAAACAGAAATGTCTCGCAGGCAACATCCACAGACATCAGGACACGACACATTCTTCGTGTTGCTTGAACAAAACGTGGCCCCACATGACCCAACTGTCTTGTTCTCAGGCTACACCACAGCTCCTTATTAAGAACACGTTTCAAAGTACGGTAGACCAAACCGTCTTAGCTACAGGGCTGGAACAGGTGCGATGCCTACGTCAGTAGGGTTAGCGTTGTGCGCGTGGGTGATCATGAGGTTTTCCTTTTCTTTCAAGGCTTTTCACAAACCCTAACTCGCCACACTGCATACTTTCAACTCTCCACTTGAACAAAGACACTTTGGAGCAGCAAAGTCATTTCTAAACAAACAAAATTGCGTGGCTGAATTCAAATCTGTTATCTTAGTGCCTTTCTGGTATCAAACCTCACTGGGCCTTGCAGGTGCTTTAGGTTTGTTTTTATATTGGTCTGAAAGGCCAGGTGATTAGTAATGACCCTTCCATATTGTGTCATGTTCCATTAATTTCAAGGTATTCATGAAGGTTCTTTAAAAACATGTTAGACCTACACAACTGTTGTGGAGCTTTTCGCCAACAGTGGTTGACATTAGTAGTCCTAACGACCCCACTGAGAATACAGTCAAAGGTGAGGCAACTCCTTACACAAGCAACAATCCCCGCATTTTTAGGTCACCCCCAAAAATACTTGAGTCCAGCCCATCTACTAACACTACTACACAAACTAACTAGAAGCAGAGGGGAAGAGGGGACAAGTTATCAGGCTTGGAATCCAGCCTGTGTGTGATAATAAGGGCAGTATAGGGGACAGACCAACCGTGGGTGATAAGAGCTCACTCACTTCCTCTGATAAGGGCCACTCTGCCCCAACCCACCCATAAACCACATGAGTTGTCTATGGATATGAAATTGCCATGTCAGATGCTACTAAGTCATTTGTCATTTGGCTTGAGTCATAGTAGAGATGGTTATAGCTACACATTAACAGTGCATCAAACACACACTCGGATAATTGGTGGAGCTCGGGGCTGTCCTACCTCCTGCTCTTGTATCTAGCACCATGAAATAGTCAGTAGCTCCAATTATAATTGACGGGGAGTTAGAAGAGAGAAAGACAGTCAGCCAGAAAGAATGAGGGAGGGAATGAGACAGAGAGATGGGGACAGAAAAAGAATGAAGAGAGTGAAAGAGAAAGAGAGTGCAAGATGTATAGTCGTTAACTTGGGGGGTGGAAAAGGAAAGTTCATTCAGGACTATTGACAGTTTAAGGCCCCAGAGGGAAAGTTATTTATTGGCCACCCACTGTCCAGGCAGCTCTGTGTGTGTGTGTGTCTGTGATAGTTAACATCACAGAGGTAAACAAAGGTCACCCCACAGGACGTTACTAACCAACTAGTCAGTGTGAAAACAATTGTTTCCCTATTCTGTTCACCACAGCACACAGTGACACAAAACATTTCAATTGAAGAGCCAGGAGATCCTCCTCCAATGTATGATGGCTCCTGTGTTTTCTACACAGTTGCCTGCATAAAAAAGCAGACTGTTTAGTAACACAGCTCCAAAAAAACTTGCAACTGCAACCTTCCCCAATGAACAGGCCTGTATCTGTCAACTTAATACAATTCCACTCTTCCCAACACTGCCTGCCAGAGAGCACTCACTATAGATTCCCATTTGGGAAAGGGGAAAATTAACCAATTATAAACCTGCATTCCCAAGGTGACATTGTGTCCTCACCATCTACATGGGAGTGAAAATCTGATACAATCCACATTGAAAATAAGCTGCTTTAGTTTTAAACCTCTTACCGCCATGGCAAGAAGACAACAGAATCGATAACAAACTTTGTAATACGGTCTTACATCCACTTAAACACGGCATTAGAATACTTGTATTGCAGAGCTGCCTTGACAGAGAACTAAGTATAGTTGACTTCACAATCTACTGCGGATATTTGACTAGCTTTGGGCTGACGTGCCAGACATTAAATCCCAACTCACTGGTTTTTCAGACTATGAATGCTATAGGCTTTTCAAGGTTCACCTGCCAGGTTCATGTTTACACAAACCACAGACACACAGAGTCAGTTTTCACTCCTGAGGAAACAGACCAAACTTGAGATGAGCACTGGGGGCCATTACTATTTTCAATGTATTTGCCATACTTTTTAAATTTATTTTTGAGAACTCAATGTCTTAGGCAATGACTTTGTAGGCGTTGAGAAACGCACACCATCACAGTTTGCATCCCACTCGTTTGCACTCTCACAAATAGACTCTCACCCTGGCCTACCCAACCATTTTGAATGCCAAGCTTGTTCCAGACTAGTCTGCTGATACGACAGCCTTCCTCAGAAAACAGTCGACTATCCGAGGCTGTTGTTTAGCGTCTTAGATTATATTAATGATACAAATGCTTTATAAAGCAACCAGTGAAAAGGTGCCCTGGCTGTGGAGAACTTCCCCATGGTGGTGGGGGGCTAAACACAACATGATGGGTGCTAACTCTCGAACTTAGTGGTCTGGAAATTCATTCAACTGACACACTAACAACTTTTATGACTTTTTAAAGAACAAGTTTTCCACCCTAGCCTTATTGGTAAGAGTACCATTTGAGGCAGGTCATTCTAAATCGGTTGCATGTTCATCTGGTAGGCCTACTCAATCAAAAACCAGCCTACCGAAATCTAGAGAAGGTTGGTAAATTAGAAGATGCCGCCTCCCCTGACCCAAAACATGCGTCAACTTGACTATCTGGAGTGAAGTGGAACTCACATGGATTGTCTCCCGTCAGTGAAAGCCATTAAATGTTGTACAGTGGGTGTGAAATACAGCTGGTAACAATCATATTTAATCCAAGTGTGCGCAGAGATCTAGGATGATTCAATCCACATTATGCTGCTTAGTGTTGCCTAACCTATAACTACTCTGACCTCTGCTTAATGTCACTGAGCATCACGGTCTAAAACTGATAGTACAGAGCACATGGTTCAATAGGAGCCCATGCTACAAAAAAAAATCTATGCCACTTCCAGTGTGTGTGTGAGTGTGTGTGTGTGTGTATGTGTGTGAGAGAGACAAAATAGATTTAACTAATCCTACTGTTTGTCAAAAAGAACAACACAGAGAGTGACTGTTACAAACTTCCAAGAACCATACGACAAATTCAGATGTATGGTTTCACATGAATTTGCAATACCCTCTATTATTATATGGCAACGACGGTACGAGCTTTCTGATTGGCTAATGGGTAGTCATGCCAGCCGCATCTTCTTGAGTATATACTTATTGCCCTCTGACGTCATCTTCAAAATGAGCATATCGACTAGTCAGATGCTGAGTTTTACTATACAGATGATGCTGAAAATATTTGTCATCGAAAGTGAGGATGAAGACTAGACTATTTGATTCACTTGTGTCGTTATTTTGTGTTGAAATTAAAGCCATTTTAGCAGAACCATGTTGTCCGCTTTCTATCAAAAGTAATGAGTTGCTAGGCAACCCATGAAACACACCGTGAGAAGACTTGAGAGCTAGCTACAATTAGCCTAGAGGTACCATTCGTTTTCGTTTAAAAAATGAAAAGAAGCTAAAAATGCCATATAATAAACTACTTACTAACCTCGACCGTTCGGTCATGCCCACAGATTGTTCGGCTTTGCCGTATCAACCTCGCTCGGTCGATACGTTCCAGCCTCGGTTTGATATTTCCCGGCATGACCTCACTCTCGGTTAGTAAGTAGTTATTACATGCACAAGCACTGTATTCACGTCAACAATCTGGTGAATAAGGTGACCGTTTCCCATTGAAATACGTTCACAGGAATGATGTGCCCTCTTGACAAGGTAGCTGAGCGCAGAAGGCATGAATGGGAAGCGCTGAAGGTTACGGATTTATGAATGAGCAGGCGTCATGCGACTACCGCACAAACATCCTCTCCTTTGCCCTTCGCCCTTCCGTTCTACCGACAACAATTTGCACTACTGGCATTCTCCTTGCATTCTGCAGAGTCTATGCGTGGTATGACAGAAAAGCAAATGATTCAATCTGGTATATTGCTTAAGGTATTCGATGTTTGAAACAGGATACATGTTAAAATAGCATTTTTAATTGGTTCAGACGACAATATCCTCACAATAATAGCTAATAGGTACTATAGACGTTATATAGGCTAGGCTATTTTTAAGGGTCGGCGTAATTTAGCCGTCTTTATTGAATCAATGTTGAGAATTGAATTACTAAACTTTCGATAAATCACCAAACCTGTGTTTGAATTTATATTTCGACATACTTTAAGGCTATCTTTAGATGGAAGAAATTCATTAAGCCTATAGGTAAATAAGGGAAGGCTAACATTAATCTACAAAGTCTAAGCCTCCTTTGGATTTCAACCCGTTGTCCTCGATTGGCGTTTTTATGAATGAAGCGCGGTATGCAAATTAGGGTGATTCAGAAAAGAGATGGCGGATGGGGGATATCGGATATCACATATCCTGAAAGACTTCCCCCGCAGTCTGAAGCCAACATATTTAACTGGATTTCGCAGGTATCCATGCTAGTGTTCTTACTTTTTCGAAAATCTTCTGCATTCTAAGAAACGTGCACATCGTGATCGTATCTGGTAATGTAGGCTAACTGAGTTCGTCTGAGTTTTAAACTTCTCCAGGCCTGTTGTAAAGGCCTCGCTGCAAATCTCTTTAGAAAATGTTTCCGATCCACCCACGCTCGTGCCCCGCTCCCCCTCTTTTCCCTTCTCAAGAAGACAGAATCCGTAGGCTACAACAAGGCGGGGGCACTAAATCCCCCTTTATATCAGTTGTCATTCCATAAAACAATCTCAACCAAACCGTGCAAATGCATCATACAAAATAAGACCAACTGCCACCTCTAAAGATATGACTGTCTTATAGATCACATACCACAACTTCCAGAGCTACCTTTCTGGAAGAAAAAAAAAAACATTTTCATAGTGCTTACTCGTTTGGGTGTGTTTCCTCTATCATTTTCGCGTTTCACCGAAAATAATATCCCAAAGCGGGTGCATACTTTATGTCCGTCATTTTTAGCACCTATCTCCTACATCCATTCAATTCCGCATATCTTTCCCCAGCCTTTGTGTGATTGTAGCTCTGCTTCAGTCTTCGCCTGGAATAGATGCCTCCTTTCTCTGCTGTTCTTCGCGAGCCAACCAGTTGCGTGTACAGAACACAGTGGCCTCGAAAGTTGATATTCCTGTGGTGGATATAGACAGGTTAAAATTCCATTCTGAAAGCCTAGATGATAAATTCTGTGACAGTCCAAGTTCCGTAGTGCTAAATGCGCGTTGCTGTTACCGAGGGGTGGCCCCGCTAGAGCCCCATCTCTCGCTACTCCATGTTGGATTGTGCGGGCAGCCTAGCAGCCCTTAACCACCGACTCCGGGGGAGGGAGAAGGAGAGAGCGCAGAACAGGGCGGAAGCGATGACGTCATTCTCGTAACACATTTGGTTTTGTGGACTGGGCTGCAATGGCTAGCTTCTAATGCTTCTTTGGATAGAGAAGTGGCCCATACTTTAAAATCAAAGTCCTTTACTGTCACCGTCCCAGTGACTACATCCTTTTTACTCATTAAAGACCCCCGACCTACTGGCTTCTCCGTTTTTTCTTCTTCTTTTGTCTATACTTTTGTATGTATTGAATACTTTCGAACACGGTCAATCTATTTTTATGAGGTAATTGTAAATAATGCAAAAGCCATGCCAATAGTTTGAAATGGCTTATCCCAAAAACTTTAAGTTGCTTAGCAAGCATTTAATTTTATTGTAGGCTAATTACAGTGTAGTTTACAACAGGCCAACAAACTTGAGGGGATAACAATAATCTCATTTAAATGATCCTCTAAACTCACAAGGGGCATTACTGTAACACCACTGTTTACGTATCTCCAGTCGGCCACTTTGCAAATACAACCTTTATAGATAGAGCTATACTTATCACCTTTTGATCTGTAATGATTAGTGAAAGTCATGTGACGGTAGGCTTCTCAGATAGGTGTTGTTGCAAAACTCATCGTAATTGATTGTTATCGATGAGTTAATTCCTTCAGAAAAATCTTGATAATCTTGAAGACATTCCTGTTTTTATTTTATAGGTAGCCTCATAGTAATAATTGCTGTATGCTCATGTCTTCTGCTCGGCACTGGACTCACCATGAAAACAACAGAAGTTAAACAGAAAAGCTTGATCATGCAGTTTATTCGAGACTCCTTCAAAATGACATTACATCGCCTTCTTGTGGTAATTTAATGTTACTACCACAGCAGTGTTGTCGAACTGTGTGTGATTCATGGCATTTGGGATGAAGTAAAAGCTATGGTGAAGGTAATGGCATTTATTTTGATTCTCATTCACACTTTGGAGTAAATATCCTAATTTTTTTTCATTTAATATGTAAAATAGTGCTGTTTTGAGTAAAATGCTGTGAATATATCTGAGATGGATAAGAATTAATGATAGGGGGTAACACGTCATATGCAGTGGAGGAACATGGGGGGGAGGTTTGAACCCAGGCTACCCTGAATTACATATTTGATCTCCCTGAGGTTTCTGATAAAAAATGATTGTTAACTGTTGTGGAGTGTGGTGGGTGCTTCAACTCCAGAATACTGAGGAGGCTGTTGATGCAGTTCTGATGTTACAGCGCCCTCTAGATTACAAAAAGAAGGATTAACTCACCTCTTAATTAACCTTGGTCTAGGTAAATAAAGTGTGACATGAGTGTGAATGAGTAGAAGTAGACACCAACAAGAGTAAAGTTTGTGTTTAGGAATGAAAAGTAATGGGATAGATGTATGTGTGCTCAATACAGTGTAAATATCAAGTATCTGTATACTGGGTATTTTAACTTTAATTTAAAAGTGCAGTATAAGAATGAGAGGTGACTTTGATTATGGTCAAACGTTGGTGACAGTTACAAGGTAGTGGCCTCAGTCATTGATAGGGCATAACTATGCACATACACTGTCCCCGATACACCGCCACATGTTCACAGGTCTGCAGGGCCTGGCATTAAAATGTTTGCTCACCAGCCACTGTGGCTAGTGGTTTTCCAAAGTTACTAGCCACTCAGCAATTTCACTAGCCACAATTTTGTTGTTGGGGAAAAAAAGTTTTATTTGATTTAAGTTGACTACGGTTTGCTACAATTTTCTTTAAGAAATAGATTTACAACCCTTTCAAATGTAAATGACCATTGTAAACACCCAAAATCAAGACAACATCAAATGTATGTGTTTCCAAATCTTCAACTCTTATAAGTGTGTAAAGCTCCTTTTGTATGAAAATATGTAAACGATTAAGACAAAGACAAAAAGAGTAGCTCATTGCATATAACCGGGTGTAAAGATGTATTGAAACTATATGAACTTAACCGAATTTTTTTTTGTCCAGTTAAATATTTATAAACAACACAATTATTTTAGTCTCTTTATTTTCGGTTTCACTTTCATCACCAGTTTTTCAATTTTTGTGTCTGCCCTCCGGGTTTTCCTACACCTGTTATTTAGCCTACCGCCACATGCCTTGCACTGAGAAGGGTCCTCAAGTTTTATCAAAAGTTCCACGAGACGAGCTTTAGCGTGTGTTTGCGCGTCTATGTTGCTTTGCAACCAACGTACGTTGGCCGAGACTGTTTAACACAGGGGGAAACGATACGTGCTGGTTGAAATGCGTGCGTCTCACGGTCAATGCGTGAGGCTTGAGAACCATGCAATGAGTTTATTATTTTGTTTTGAGAAGACTACAATAAAAAATCTTATAGCGAGAGATAGAATTCCACCTGCCAAAGTGGCTAGTAAGAGTGACTGTTATACTTATACCCGCCACAGCCGAATTTTACCAGCATTTGGCCAGTGGGCGGATGCCAATGTCATGCCCTGCAGGCATCTCCAACTGGCAGGAATTTTTGTTTTGCTTTTTAGATACTAGTCGTACTCAACAGGGGGAGACAAAGACTAGTTTAGGTCTTCATTGGATGACAACACACACATTAACACAGAGGTCGTAGACATCACAATTTATCTTTGAACTTTCTTAACATGATGATACATGCTGGTTGTTTAAAGTCAAATATCAAGGATACAACATCTTTCGATCCTCTAAAACACAGACCGTGGACAATTGTATGCCTCAAATGTGTGAGTGGTACAATGTAAAAACATTCTAAACCAAATTATCATAATGAAATAGAATGCAGGTAACAGAATGTCATGTATTTTCTAACAGTTATTGGTTTCACTCTAATCTGAGTTAGTTCAATCAAGATCTCCGACATCAACTTGTAAGGCTGGTGCTCTGGAGGTGACCCCCCAACAAGCCAATAAAGTTCCTCCAGGGTGATTTGGGAATCGATAAACATTGACAAAATGTTATATTAAGGTTACATTATACCATGCAATACATTTGGTCAATCACTGTAGGTGCATACTGCTATGTCTGCTGGTAAGGCACTGAAATGGGCTATACTCTAGAGTCTCTAAACCGTTGCACAGCCTAACCATTCCTGTTTGTTCAAACCCTTGTTGGAGAACACTTTGAGAGGATTAAAGGGTGTTTCGGTCGCTCTTATCAAGTGTTTGAGCACTTGATCACAGAGGCGTGTCCTAATCTGAACATCGATGCAGCTCTATCAACACGCTCTCATGGAGCAACACGCCCGACAGGGATGGGCTGAGGAGACGCCTGCCAACCAGTTGAAAGGGCTACGTGCTCCGATCTGCTTTTTAAGGACATTTTGTTCCGTGCGTTGTCTACTTTGATAGTTCAAGCTCAACGTCTAATCTCAGAACCTTCACATGGGATGATCTTTGGCTTCATGCTCATGGATGGCGGCTGTGTTAGGGCAATGTGGTGTGCGGCCTCTTCTCGTTTCTTGTTTGGAGATCTGAGTGGGAGATTAAGTCAGCTTGGTCGATCACAAGAGAGGTTTGTTTACAGGAATGAGACTGAGATGATAAGCTGTTTATGTCAGACATGTCAGGAATAATTGCATGCTGTTGGGGTTTGTGGTCGAGTTGTTCTGTGTCCTTTGTGTGTGTGTGACATAATGTGCAATGTCCCCCACCCCCCGACTCTATCTGTTGGAAAAGAAAGCTAGATGAATTCCATATGCTTATGAAGGGTAGATACAAAATTATTTGGCATTTTGGAAACATTGCTTGAGTGTAGGCCTTCCTGTCAATAGCTGTCACTGTAAAATAATATGAGAAGGCCACGCCTGTATGTGTGCCCTTAAATCTTTTCAGCGGCGAGACCAACATGCTCTACAACTCTCTTTGGGGTCTGCTGGTTCCTTGTCAGGGTCGTAGATCATACGCGGATTAGTTTTAACTTGCGAGTGGCTAGTACACAGTGGTAACATTGAGGAGGGGTGTCGCGTTTGCTGCAGATTCTTTAGGAAATTGCTGTCAAATGCAACGGCTGGAGGTGAAGCCCTGGTGGATAAAGACAGGGTCTGGTTCTTGGCAAATGGCAAAGTGAATTTGCCATTTGTAACAATTACAGGTACATTGGAATCATTTGGTCCTACTCCTCTTGTAAGTGTCCCAGTCGCCCATCCAAACCTATAATACATAAGTTCTAATCCTTAATGAGTTACTATTCTTGCCAACAATATATATCATTCAAATAAAGAATTGAATAATATTCAACCTAACAACTAAGAACAACCTAAATGAAGAATAACAACCTAAATATATCTGTATCATTACATGAAAGAATGTTTCACATGAGAGAGAGCTCAGGTGACAGTATGTTTGTACGTGCACGTACCACACTGTGTGTGTGTGTGTATGTGTGTGTGATCTGTTTTTGTGTATGTGTGTTTGTGAGTGCAAGTACTGTGAGACGTCACACAGTCTGCGGTTTGTGCCCAGACGACACATGGCTATAAATCTAGCCGGTGTGGCATTGGCGTGAGCGGAAGGCTGGAGTCTCCTCTCCTACAGGGGAACCTCCAGACTAAACACAGTTGACCCCAGTACTGACCTCAGGGTCACTCCCAGTAGGATAGCAACACGTAGACACACACACATATGCACACACACACATCATTGTATTTTGTTAAAGATGCCATGGATAGAAAAACTATATTGGGCCGAAGAGAGTTTTGCAACACAAAATAGCTTGACAAAATATGCTTAAATACTTCATAACTGCTTTGGTCCAATGGGACTTCAGTTCCCTGAGAACCAATTGTTGTCTTTAACTGGGTGGAGATATGACAGTGGGTGCGCCCCACTCAGAACGCTAAATCAAAAGGCCATTTCTTTCATGTGAGTTTTAGCTCCAAGCGGAAATACTTCTTTATCTCTTTCTTTCTCTCCCTTTTTCATTTTCACCCCTCCGTCCTCACATTTTCGCTACAAAACTGTTGAAATTGGATGATAAAATACCTTTGCTTTAGCAGCCTGTCAGCTCTGAGGAGACGTGTGAAAAGGTAATACGTCCAGGTAATTTTTCCCTGGGAAAAAACCCTCCTTTTCTCTGCAACACTGACCGTGGTGAATTCACACTCGTTTTTCCAACCGCCTCAAGTCAGAAAAAGAAAGGGAGAAACACAATAGTGTTATAACACATCATTAGAAACCACTGCAGTAAGCGACAGTGGGTAGAAACCCAAAAGGGTGTGTTGACAACATTTGAGAGAAGTAATCTTCCCCTGTTTGTCATGTAGCCGAACCATGGTTAGTATGAGCAACTAACCCTGAAGTACGAAAGATGATGATGAAAGTTATTGTCCGCTCTTAAGGTATATCCACACCTTAGTGTCTAACTCTGCCACAAAAAAAAGATCTAAGTACCTGACCATTCCCTTCACTATACTCTATCTCATTACATCTGAGCTCCCAGGTCGTCCCCCTACAATTAAGCCTAATGGTGACGGTCGTTAGGCCAAAATATCAGAGAGTCATTAGAATAAGTGAGACCTCAGCTACATTAAGGAAAGTGTCAGGGTGATGTTCCGCTCTCTGTGACAGAGATCCTCCTCTATCCCTTCACACACACACACACACACACACACACAAATGCAGATAGACAAACACATACTTACACTAGCATAAAACACACACACACACACACAAACACACTCTTATGCTATCATACACGCACACACAAACAGCTCAATTTTTTTGTTGTTATTGCGAGAGAGAAAAACCCCAGCTCACTGTAATTGGTTACGATTTTATGCGGTGTGACCTAAATTGCATGAGGGTGGCTAATGTGTAAGTACTCGTCGGCCTTTCACAGTAAACAACAAGCAAAGGAGATTCCTCCCGGGCAAATGCTCTTCCCTTTGGAAATAGCAAGCACAGTGGAAATATTCCTTAAGCTTTTCTCTATCACACTTTCATGGACTTGGAAAAGGTTATGAGACATTGTTCATTTCGAAAATGGACCTTGAAAAAAGAAATACAAAGCAATACCTATAGTACAAACATTTGAGTTAGAGTGGAATTGTTATGTAATTAAATGATATTAAGTGTTAGCGGTATCAGTTATTACAAAAGTGTAAGAAGGTAAAGTATAGAGGAGGGATGTGAATGATGAGTGGATGTTGTCAAATGGGGAGTTGAAGGTTGAGTTTTGAGACAAGATCAATGTTAACATCCACTTACCCATTGAAAGCCTAACCTCCCCATACCGTGTTTCACTTGAGTAATAACTTGGACCACTAAACTGTGATGAAGTGTGCCTACATAGCATTTCCTATGTAATTATGGTGTTGTTACTATAAGTCTTGCTTTACAATTACACGGTAGTTAATGTTAACTTAGTTGAGCCAAAAATGTACAATGAAAATGGTTACACTGACAGATTATCACTGACAATACTGTATGTCCATTTCGTTCATGTGTTTATTAGTAATCTGTTTTTAAAAATTCATTTTACAAGTCATTAAATGAAACATTTAATTAACACAATTCTTACTTGTTTACAGGATGATTGTTCCTTTTGACAGATGCCTTGGTTTTACAGTGTCCCCGCCTATCTGGGAGATAAATAACAAGATTAATTACCACACACAGATTAAAAGAACCTGTAGGTAAACAAGTGAATGATTATATCTTATTCAACGGGGGACATGCTTTGCGTTCGTACATGCATCCTCCTGAAACCCTATATTCCCCAAGAGACACACTACTGATTACCTCTGCATGCAAATCTACCCTCTCAATGAAGGAAGAAGATAGCGGGATATTGTGTGTATCTGTGTGCACATGTGCCTGTTGTGGGTGTGCATGCATAGTGGAGAGTATACAGTGTGTGCGTGTGTGTGTGGTGTGTTTCTATGTGTGTGTTTACGTGTGTGTGTGTACTCCAGGCTCAGGTAGTGAATGCATAAAATGTCTCATCCCCTCGTGTCAGCACAATTAGTTGCTGAATTAAAAGCCCCTGTTGCTGCATTTTAATTAGGTAAACCGACTGAATTAGTGCTCAGTTTAAGTAAAATAAACAGTTCTGTTTGCCAAAGTAAAATTTCCCTGGAGTAAAACATTGAGGTTGTTCAGGGCAGAAAAATAAAGATATAGCAATAATTTACCCTGAAGCAAATGGATCTTGGTCTGGCTGTGAGAAGGTAAAATGAGGAGGATATAAACCATTCAGTGCTAAGTTCCTATGACTTTTCAGCGGTTGTCATGGGGCTCTAGACAAGATTCTTTCCAGGCTACTATTACCAGCACTGCTTAGGCTCTTAATAAAGAGAGAATCATAGCTTCCTCTCTTTTAATACTTCAACACTTGATTATACAGAAACCAGAGTGAATTTGCAATAGTTGCTTTTGACCACATACCACTTTGCATATTTTGGTGGCCTGATCAACCAGTCAACTGACAGAGTGAGCTATAGAGCTGCTGGTTACAGCTGTAAAGTGGGATTTTTGTTGTTGTTTTACTTCTGCAGTAAACTGCAGTAAAGTAACCTTTTAGGAGGCCTTATAATTTTGTGGCATTTTCTACTAATTGGCTATATGAAACAGAGTGGTGTGGTTATAAACCAGTGAAAGGAGAACTGATATGAGTGGTTTGAGGAAAGAATGAGAACGAGAACATTCAAAATCTTGATGTGAAAAGAGAAAGAGTAGAACCCTGAAATCATCCTCCCAACAACAAAGAAACACCTTCCAAGTCTTCTACAAGTGGAACAGTACAGTTGGAGGAAACCTGGGAAAAGCGGGAATGTTTGGACACATCCATGGTGTTTCCCCATAATAGCTGCTTTCAGAGTCTCAGCTGATCCCATCATGCTTCCTAACTCTTGACAGAGGGGCCCCTTCCTGTTCCGTCATCTTGCCTGTTGGGAAATCAGCTTTCCCAGAGCCACTTTCCTCTCCTTAACCCTCAACATATTATTCTCTGAGCCCAAACCCACCGCATCAAAAAACCAAAACAATACAGAAAGACAGACTGAGACCAACAAACCTAAAAAAATAAATAAAAAAAACATTGGATCTTGTTCTGAGACAATAAACACTTTCCCCCGTTTTTGGGGTCTTTTGTTCCAGATGCATCTTAAAGCATTTCTATTTTTGTTTTCTAGGCTCCCACTCCCCCCATGCTTTCTGCGGCTTAGGCTCTGGTGGAGTGAGAGAGAGAGGCAGAGGCAGAGGCAGAGGCAAAGGCAGAGGGAGAGGGAGAGGGAGAGGGAGAGGGAGAGGGAGAGGGAGAGGGAGAGGGAGAGGGAGAGGGAGAGGGAGAGGGAGAGGGAGAGGGAGAGGGAGAGGGAGAGGGAGAGGGAGAGGGAGAGGGAGGGAAAGAGAGGGAGAGATGGAATGGCAGATGTTTGATGAGCTGCACTCCTCTGAGCAGAGGAGAAACTATGTTTTGCAGAATGTCTTCTGAACAGACGCTGCTCTTACATTCACATATGGGGAGATGGCTTGTCTCTCCATTTCTCCTTTCCATTGGCACAGCACCTTTTCTTTCATTCTTTCTCTGTTTCCATCCATCTTTCTTTCTTTCATTCATTAGTAATAGAAAACAGACACCTGCCTTCTGATCTTTTTGTGGCTGTCCAATTGTATGAGAGCTGCAAATCTGTCCTATTTGGGCCCTGTCCATGTTCTCTTTCCAAGTTGCCCCTCCCTCCCTCCCTCCCTCCCTCCCTCCCTCCCTCCCTCCCTCCCTCCCTCCCTCCCTCCCTCCCTCCCTCCCTCCCTCCCTCCCTCCCTCCCTCCCTCCCTCCCTCCCTCCCTCCCTCCCTCCCTCCCTCCCTCGCCATATACTTTTTAAAAATTGTTTTGTTGGTTTGTTGTTGTACATGTCATTGTCAGCCATTCTCACCCCTCGGCTCCACAAGGACTGTTGGCCAGGAAGTGTCGCCTCTGTTCTAGTTTTGTTTTCTTTCCCGTTTCTTCTTTTTTTCTTCTCTTTTGCAACCTGTCTGTCTTGCCCACTCACTTCCCCTGTCCTGCAGTCTGTTTTGCTCCCTGGCCAGCTCATATATGTCATATCCATGTTTGATGTTGCCTCATATGTTCCATGGGGACTTGGATGATAGAATTGAGGTATGTAGAGAAACAAGGTGAATGTGCACATTGGAGCATGATAAAACATCATTTAAGAAATACCAATGAATGCTATATACATATTCTACATATATGTGTCAATTTAGGGTTTATGTCAAGGTGTGCGTGTGTGTGTGTGTGAGAGAGAGATTGTCTGCATTGAGTTTTGGTGATGCACAAGCTGATGGAGGATGCTGGTCTCACTTTGACCACTGGAGGGCAGTATAGCCCCAGCACACCGTTGAAAAGTCCAATACGAGGCCATTCTCAATCACTTTTCACAAGAATGAATGAAGGGCCCTGAATCTCAGCTGTCTGAACTACTGGGTATGTAGTTCCCCCAAAATGGACTCAACATCGGCTTTATGTCACAATTATCAGTAATCCATTATCCACTATGTTTTGAAGATGGATCAGTATACCTTACCATAAATAATTAATTAGAATGTGTGCAAGACCAACATACCTGAACTATATTAGATGTTAGTATTGTGCACAAAAACAGCTGGGATTTGGGAAAATATTCAATATTCTCACGAGAAGTTTGTAAATGTTGTGTTTGTTTTGTTAGTATCCTCAGTTGGATTAGATGCAATTACTATTATTCTGACAGACATTTGAGTGATGGGTAGATGTGTCTTGAAGTTTTGATTTAGTTTGAATGTGTTCATTTGTCAGTGTTCTAGCAATCAGGACATTTGTTTTCAAACTAAATTATTTTCTTGTCTAAGAAAACTAGGCCTAGGTGTGATTTGGGGAAGATACAGTTGAAAACACAGTAGGGACAACATTTTGATAAGATGCATTGCATAACATGCATAATTATTTCCTTTATACAGTGTAGGTCTACTTTTGGTGTTTTTACATAATTTGCATAAGTAGTGTATGAACATTAAAGTTTACATTATTGGTATTACCAGTGCTATTGTTGATGCAAAGTTCTTACAAACTAAATTGCTCGCATATTGTACGTTTATTCATCCTTAATATGTACCTTAGGCTGTAGAAATTGTCTTTGTGTTTGCTTGCTAACCAGCAAATAAGCAAGTATGTGTTTTACCAAAGTAGTCAAATTGCTACATTAGCTAGCTGTGCCAAATTATACAGCCCACCATCAGCTGGTCAACCATTATGCCGAAAGGAAACACACAACTACTATCTTGTATGCAACACTAATAGCACTATCTTGTTAGCTGTGACTTTGTCAGTTACTTGTATGTTGTGTTTTACCATTGGAAAACTGACAGCCTACCCAAATGATTTACGTAAAAGGGCTTATACTGATTCAAGCATTGCTCAGTTGCAGCTAGTTTGTTTTGCTAACTAGTGCTAGCCCGAAAAAAGAAAAAAAAATTACTGTATGTGGCACAGAAACTAAACTAGAAAGTTACTTCATTACAGTTGTCCTCCTAGTCATATGGGAAACAATGTTCCCCCACCAACAATCATAACTAGCAAGTCATAATGTTCTCATGTACCCTGTGAATGAGCTATTTCCTCTGAGATGTAATAGCTGGTCTAACTTTTAGTTACTAGAGCTTACTTTTGGTTGCTAAATATTTGTGTTTTCTATTACATTTTTTTGGCTCTTGAATCTATGAATGATATGGGAAAAATGAATGGCTAGGGAGATGTAACTCCCTCTATGAGAATATATAAAAAAAATATATGTCTTTCCTAGCATAATTGCCAAATATCTGTGTAATTGTACCAGTGCACAGTCAATACCTGTTTGATGGATCATCCAAAAAACGCCATCACCACCAAAGTGGCCATGTAAAGCGGTTGGTAGGTGCAATGAGAGACAATATTGGGACCATGCTCAATTGGTGCCATTGGAGTTATCAAACCCTTCGACGGTCGTTGTGTAGACTTGTATCAGAGACTTGAGTGCATTTAGTTAGGCTCCCCCTGAAATAATTAATTAATACTTGGCAAAGTCACTCCGAAATCGAAGTCGTTTGTCCTCAATGTTATATGTCTCTATGCACTGGATCAGTCAGGAGACTTGGGTAGACCTATACTGAACTAATATTGAATCTAGTGAAGGCCTACAGACACAACATTGTCTTGGTAGACACATCATCTTGGCAGTATTACGGTAACAGGTCTATGCCCAAGAAACCCAACTGAGACTCTGCCTTCACATCAGCATCATAGAGCTTAGATATCCATCATTCCTCTGACAGACTAGCAAGGACAGAACCAAGGGTGAAGGCTGGGGTGTGTGGTGGATATTCTGAGAATCAATCGTAAGAACATTTTTAAAAATGGCATATATTAAATAATTCCATGACAGGTGATGGAGGAAACAATTACAATTCTTAACATTTGTAAGGTATTTAGTGGTAATGTCAGCGAAGTATGAGAGTTCTGGTCTTACATAGACTGCATTGCTAATGTTGGTGCAGATGATTGCAAGTGCGCAATATGACGGTGACATTTCCGGCTGAAGCAGTGCCTTTCGGAGTTTATGGAATGATGCCAGGACACATGAGAAAAGTAGAATGTGAGTTTTCCCGTTTATCAGCTTTAACTGTAAACAGGTGATCAGCTTTCTTTTTCAAGCTCAGTCTCACACAAATGTTTTGATCTTGGTGTTTCAGAGTACAGTGCACCCTACTACCGAACAACTTTGAAAAAGCAAAATGTCGGGGTCTGTAATTTCTTCCTTAAATGGTGAGTTTCTTTAGAGACTTCTCAAACTTTGTTACTTTGTTTCAATCTGAAGTTAAATGATTACGTTTTATTTTAAGGGTTTTAAATGTCAGTGCCTTTCATTAGCATTCAGTAGTTCAATACTTTGGTGTGGTTGAAGTTTAGCAATTCTTTTAATTAGGTGGCCTCAATCTTGATGCCTGTGTTAGTTGATTGAAAATGAACTCATATACTTTTATAATAGTACATTTTAAAGTAGGATATGTTTTACCATGATAACATGTTGGTTTTAAATAGGTGTGCACCATTAAAAGATAGGAATGCAATGATGACCCTTCCCCTTCATTCTCTTTCGCTCTCTCACCCAGAGTTACGAGTGATACTCGTTAGACCAGGCAAATATGGTTCATACACTGTGGCAGATACCATATTGGGAGAAGAGGTCTTTGAGACTGAAAGAATCACTCTGAAGTGTACAAGTAAAAATAGGGAAGTGAATGGAAGGAAGATCTGTTTGGTCAAGCCTCCAATGTGGATAAGTGGGTATTTTCTCTGTGACACACCTAACCTTGTGAAAGATGAACTTGTTCTCAGTGTAACTCAGTGCCCACCTGGACCCCATGCTTTCATCATCCAGATTGAGGCTAACCTGCCATTCACCAACCTATGCAGGAGATCAGTACAGAATCACTTGGAGCTACTTGGAGAGAACGTGTGGAATCACACTTTAGTGCTTTTCACTCATTTGGACTGGCAGGACAACTACACAATTGAGCAGCACATTGAGAGTGAAGGGGAGGCCCTCCAGTGGCTGTTAAAGAAATGTGCGAACAGGTATCATGTTTTTGACAGTGTTCAGAATGACCTTCAGGTCGAACAGTTGTTCTGGAAGGTGGACGAGATGGTTACAGGAAACAATGGCCGCCATTTTGAAATTGACAGTGCACTGCTGAGTCGCACTGAACAAAGAAGGAGTGAAGTGGAAAAGAAAGCAAAGGAAAGACGTCTAAGATTACAAGAGGAAAAAAAACTGCCTAAAAGACAAGAAGGTAACTTTTTAGGCATTCATAATTATTAGTTATATAGTTATACATACAGTTATACATATAGTAAGCAGAAAGCACGATATACTTGACTTCCATAACCTAACCCAACATTTCTCTATTCTCTCTTTAGACTCAGACCTCAGACTTGTAATGTTAGGATGGGTCATGGCTGGAAAAAGTGCATCCGGAAACATCATCTTAAACATGGAGGACTTTGGAAAAGAGGGACACACAACAAGGAGTGTTAAATATTATGGAGAGGTAGAGGAACATAAGACAACCATTGTCGACACACCAGGATGGTGGAAGTTCTTGGGAGCAGAGTTCACATCAGACTCAGTGAAGAACAAGATCCTGGAAGGTGTGTCTATGTGTTCTCCATATCCCCATGCCTTCCTCCTGGTGATCCCTGCAGATGCATCCTTCACTGAAGAACTGAAGAACATTGTTCAAGACAACATGAAGCTTCTAGGAGAGCAAGTTTGGAGCCACACCATAGTGATCTTCTCTGAAGGCAAGTGGTTGGGTGACTTTACGATTGAGGATCACATTGAGAGTGAAGGGGAAGCTCTGCAGTGGCTGATAGAAAAATGTGGGAACAGGTATCACGTCTTTGACAGAGACGAGAAGGACATAAATAATGTCCCAGAGCTGGTGAGAACAATAGAAGAGATGGTGTCAGGGAACAGTCCATATGAGGCCAGCAGAGAGACGCTGAGCCAACTGGAGAACAGGGTCTCCAGAGTTGTCCGGAAGGAAGATGCACCACTTTTAAAGATGGTGGAAGTTCTCTACAGGGAATGGGACTGGAAAACCGCAGAATGGAATGGAATTGAGCATCAACTATGCATGGAATCAAGAACACCTCTTCCACAGGATGATTGGAGCATTGAGGCGCCACTAAATTGTACGTGAGTTTTTGTAACTTTTCTTTTAAAGACATTTCCCACTGTTCAGTGTTATATGATGTTAGAAGTGCATTTCAGCATTACTTGATGGATCAGAATATGATGGGTAAAAAAAATCTCTAGCCTCAAAAATGTGTGCTGTATTCTCAAACATTTGCTTCTTCAACCAAATCTAACCCCAGTCCATACCGCATAACAACCTGCAACCCATAACTTCACTATCACTGTCAATCCCTGTTTAATCATATCCTGTGATCCATTTGTTTTCTGCAGTCAGTTGCAATCACAGAGAGACACATCATAGAAGTGACAAACAGGAAAAGACAATAGAAACTTTGTTTGGCAAATGTTTTGGAAGAGGAAAGGAGAGCTTCTCTGAATTAATGGAGAATGCCTTGAATAACGAATCTTTGGGTAATAATTGTCATTCTTTCTCTTCTCATGCCTTTACTGTTCCCATACTGTTCCCATACCATTTATGTTCCTTTTATGTCTTGCTTTTAGGTTAACAGACCTTGTATTTTATTATTTAAAGGTGTTGATTCACTTGAGTCTGGTGAGACAGTACTCATAGCGCAATGGAAGAAAGCAATTGAGAGGGAGTGGAGTCGAAGAGATAACAAATTGATGTATGATGTCATACACAAATTGTCAGAGCGAGTGAGAAATACTGTTGAACAAGGTGAGACCATCAGTGTACTCGAGTCGTCAACATTTGGAAAATCCATTGAAAATCCTACAAACATTGACAATTTGTCTTGATAATTTAATACAAATAATCCATGTAATCCATGTAATATTTTAAATCAACAGATTGCACCTTTAATAATGATTCTGGAATAATGGCAAGATCTATATGCAAAGTTGACGCATGGTTAAGAACATTGAATGGAGTCAATGCATGGGAGAAAACATCAGGATATAGCTCTGCACTAATCTTGGACAAACAGTAGTGGCAGAGGGCTTTTGTTTTGAACTGTGGGGACTGAGTGTTTGTCAGCAGAAGAGGAAAGATTATCATAGAATTATGCTAGGATAATCATTCTGGTGTTTTATTATACAGCAACTGTTTTCTTATAATATCCTTACAATGTTATTAGTGAGATCAAAAAGTATAACTTGATTAAATTTGTCAGGAATAGTCAACATGAACTGAACACAGAGTTAAAATCAGCCATGTTTTGCCATTAGTTTGTGTTACTTGCTAGTTTGGGAGTCTACACCGTAGCTTGCTGTACATTTGCAGTCAATTTGCACTCACTTTTAGCTCAAAGTGCAAACACATGTAACCTTGACCTCATGCAACCACTGTTCATCAGTGCCAAATAATTAATTAAACTGTATAACTGCATCTATATGTAACATTTTATTGTTTGTCTAATCACTCTTTAGTCTGTCAGTCTAACAATTTATTTTGAAAAAATTAATAGATAAATAAATCATCTGTTACCAGTTCAGATCATTATAGGAATAGTTATTCATTTGATTATGTTCAGAACAAACAATGTATTATTTTAATAAATATGTCAAATACATACAATTTCCTTTTCCCTGAATATCTGTTAAAGCACCACACCATCATCCTGAATGGACATTTTTACGAGGGCCAATGAACATATGCACTCTGTAGTCTGCACAAACACAATGCAACACTTGCAGTCTTCCACTATCCGACCATCTGCAGGATGAAAATCAAACTGGAGGAAAACTGAATATCCCCAATTCCAAATTGATCACCAGTAAACGGAGTATACTTTGCACTTTGGAAGAAGAAGAGAGAAATGAAACCAAATGAAAGGCAAAGGATAGGATGGGTTGAGTGAGAGGAGGAGAACCAGTCGGGTGAGACACATCAGATACCAGCTGCGTGACATCAGAAGGGAGGAATGTGTCACAGTATTGTAACGTGAGGAAGAGGAGAAAAAAGAAAAAAGGAGTAAGGATATAGGTAGGGAAAGAGAGAGAAGAGGTGTGTGATAGCTCGTGGGTCTAAACAGAGTCATAAAGTGCTGCATGGTTAAGCCTGATGAATTAATAACATGGAGGCAGATGGGTCCCAGGGGCACAGTGGGAGCAGAGCAGCATGGAGAAGACTTAGATACACACACACACACACGCACACCAACACACACACACGCACCTCAGTCATGAGATGTAAATGTCCTCTAGAAATTTGGGAAAGGCAACAAGAATGATCTGTCAAGACACACACACACTACTACACTCAACTCCATGACCAAAACATTTGGATTCCAGACCAGAACTCAGACTGAGCAGCGTGCTAAATGAGGGCTCCGCTTGGCCTGTGGTGGTGTAGACACAAACACATGATGTCTACTGGCAGGTTCAAATGTCCGGAAAATCACTGAATTCAAACAAGGTCATATTGTGACACAGATAATAAAGTTGACCTCCTAAGGTGTTTTACAGTTTTACAAGTGCAATTCTATAAGTTGGTTATGCTGCATAAGTATGTGATGTTGTTGTGCATATGCTCTGTGGAGGAACATACTAGGGTGGAATAGAGAATGGATCACAAACAAAATACCTCTGCTGTAATTCACTGAGCCCTCCACACTGTGATATTGAGTGTTGGGCGCATGCTGATGACACGCTAAGATGAAGTGCCAGCTATGCTCGTCTTTTGATTTACAACAAGCAGTCGGGTCAAGGTTACAATGCAATCTTCTTTCTGATAGAGCCCTGTGAAGGAAGGGAAGTGTTGTCGTTTGTGTGAATGTGCACTGTATGTGTGCTTTGGAAAGAGTGAGATTAAGAGAAAAGGTCTCTGTGTATGTGTGTGTGTGTGTATACAAGTGTAGGACTACGAGGGTGTGTATTGAGTGTGGAATTTAAGGATTGTGATACGTGGCAACCATTTCCCAAGATTCACCTTGCCTTTCTCGGAACACAAACAGGTATTTCTCCGCCTCTCTGTCCGTGTCTCTCTTCGTCCCTCCCGGTCTTGCTCACCTCCCCCCCACCACCCCCACCCTTACCCCCCCCCCCCCTCCACCCCTGTTAAATGGAGAAAGAACTCTGAGCAAATTCTCTAATGACACATCAATCCCTTCAAAACAAAATATATATATATATGTATATATTTCATTGGTGGCAGTAGAGGCGTTTATCTTTGTCACAACACATTCCCGTTTAAAAGGTCCATGCGCTGGCGGCGCTCCATTGACGCTCATTTCCAAGTTGAATAATTAATTTTGTTTCTCTGCATGTCAGAGTTGGAGATAGAGTGACGAGTTATCCCGATGCTCGCCGGTTCTCTGGTAGGCTACTGTCTGTCTGTGTGTGTGTGTGTTAGCTTGAGTTTGACAGGGAGTTGTCGGATGCCTGTGCGATGGTGACAGTGTGATTTCTCACTTGAGTTATACATTACATGGTTATGGGAATGCTGCGATATACTGTTTTGCTTTTCACTCAATGTATCAGTATATGCCTGGATTTGGATGTCATGGGCCAATAGGTACATTACATAGACATTACAAAACAAGTTCATAAATGCTCTAGCACAAAATCATCAAGATGGAAATGATCTAAAACAGACCCCTTTTCACATATATTGGTACACACATTTCACATCGACCCCCAATAAATACACACGTAGCCCAAAAAAGACATACATTAACACACACATGCATGCACGCAGATACTGTTTGTCTGATCGAACCATCCACACTAGCTAGTGGTATGTGGTGATGCAAGTTCCTTCACTGCCAAACCGGTAGGGAGCAGGAACAGGAAGAGGCTACATGGTTAGAGGGCCTGTTTATTTATTCATTACCCAGCGGCCTCTGCGGTTTCAGAGGGGACATGGCAGCACTTGGCCCGGGCCCTTTAGCCTCAGTCTGTGTGTGTCTGACTGGGCCCTGCCAAAGCCTTCAGCTCACGGCCCCTCTCTCTCGCTGTTGATCTCTGTCTCTCTCTGTCTCTCTCTCTCTGTCCTTCTCTCTCTCTCTCTCTCTCTCTCTCTCTCTCTCTCTCTCTCTCTCTCTCTCTCTCTCTCTCTCTCTCTCTCTGTCGCGTATATCTCATTTCATTGATCCTATGGCCAAATTCGGAGTTTTCTTCCAATAAATACTTTCCTTAGAATGCAGTCAGGTCACTGTGACATGAAATATTATTTACGACAGTTCTACAGTGTTTTAAAAAAAATCCTACTTTTTTCCTGACTTTTATTTTTAACCAATATCATCTTGGAAGGCTGTGTAAACATTATCCTAATGTTTGGCCACAGAGAAAAGGAATAATGAAAAATGGGGCCTGGAGAAGTTTGGGAGAATTTGTCTGAAAAAGATGAAGAAGTCTTTGATGATTTGTTACAATGTGATTTTTTGGGAGAGATGTGAGCCTCACATCTGCAGTATGATGTCTGTACTTTGCCTGTCTTGTTACCTAAAGTGGAAATGTGCATATTTCGGGATCCTGGCTGCAAACCACCTTTACACAAGTACATTATGAAGCTCCTGTTGTCTGACTGTCTGCCACTGAGGACAGAGACAGCTTTATTTGGCTTTGGCCTGAGAACAAAGTATGTTTCTGCGTACAGACTCACCTCTCAGCAATGCCAATCAGTATGTCCACGTAAGTCATGTCTCATCCAGACAGGCACATAAAGTACACCTATCTCCTTTACAAATGCACAGGCACCTCCAAACCCAGTGCAACACCTGATCACACAAAATTGCACACACACATACATGCACACACATACATGCATTAACAAACTAGAAAAGATCACTCAATATATGGAGGACAAACTATTTCAAGTACACATGCACACACACACACACAGACAGACACACACGCACACACACAAGCACACACACTCATGCTGGGCACCTCACATGACCTGACTCGGGTAATCTTCCTCCTGGCGCGAGGGCATCGATTCCCAAAACAAAAGAACTGAAAGAAAACAGAGGGAGCTGGGCCGACCTCCGTCTCCCCCAGCTTGTGTTCCAACCCCTGGGAGATCAATCACTTCTCCACGGGATCAATTCCTCAAGCTTATGGCCTGTCAGATGCATTATGGCATGGCTGGGGCTGGGTGGTGAAAGGGGCCGATATGAACACAGGCTTACTGAGGTTTCAAAGCTCTTCATTTCTCTCTCCCCCCCCCCCCCCCCGTCAATAGAGCCATTCAAATCAAGATTCAGATTGGTTGGGAATGAGAGCGCAGTGAGGATGAGAGGGCTGGGTACAACAGGCCAATCTATCCAGCTTTGATTTGAGATGTCCTGATTCCAGGAGGAATCCACTGGTTCTGCTCTGGAGAAGAACCTTGGAACTTCCGATGGAACGTGTGCATTTGCTGTCCATTTCGGAGGGGACAACCAGCCATGCATCCCACTGCTAAAGGCCTTGGCAACACACACACACACACACACACACACACACACATGCATTCATGCATGTGCACAGACACAGCCACACAGGCAAGGAGGGCCGTAGCCTGCAGTGGGGTTGAGGGCCATGCAGGCCGGACTCGTGGGACGGCAGCACTGCCCACTCTCCTGACATCCCCTGGAGCGTCAGACACACGCGTTACTCACACCTGAACTGACAACAGGGTCACTCTGCAACCCAGCCGTCCTCTCACACACGGCCAACCAGCGAACTCACAACGCCACCACCGTTCTTCAACCATCACTTACAACAGGTCTTATGTGTGCATCCAACCCCACCACAACTGCTACACAGCAAACTGTGATGGTGATGATTCTGTGATGGGGAATCAGGGTTTTTGTTGTTTGGAACAGGCCAGGTGAAGTCGGTAGACATTCATTCATTTTGAGCTTTGACTCACTGTTGCTGTGGTTTAGTGCAGTGCACACAGCAGAATAACCACAGTCTGTTTTCTTCAATGACTCAGTTAAAATCTTAAATTAAAAGGGTGACAACCACAGTCCACTGTTGTGAAAACACAACAGTGGACTTTGGTGGTAAATGATCCCAAATAGAGGACACAGGAGATGTCCTCAAATGATTCCATAGTGCTCAGGCAGTTGTTTGGGAAAAAAATAGCCACACAAAGAAACTGGAATAGTAAGGGGAAAAAATGGAGGAGAAAAGAACAGGGGAAGAAAAGAAAAAACACACAAATGTATGAAATTTTAATTGAAAAATAAAAACGATGTCGTTCGTAAAAACATCCTAAATGGGCTTGGCGGGGCTGTGTAAGGCGGGTAGCTGCACAATGTACCTGCGGCACTGAGAAGTGATAACACAGAAAGCACATCAGTAAGAGGGGTGGTAAGGGGGTGGAGGGGAGCTACACAAGGGCTCAGACCATTCCTCGCATGATAATGAATGTGCTGCTTGCTCATGCTCGCACACACGCACGTGTGCCACGCATGCACATACTGCATGGTACACACATGGTACATACATGTTGTGGCTGAGACAGTAGGCTACTTTCTCAGTGTGTTATGTTCACGTCAAGCCCATCATCTATTCTGAATGTACACTATCTAAAGGACTCTATTGCTACAGCCATCTCCACCACAATATTTTCTGTCTTGCATTTATCTCATCAACGACCCTTGTGATATATATTTTTTTAAGTGTAAATATGATTTTCCCTTTTGGTTTCAAATCATTGTCTGCTGGTTGTGATGTGTGGAGGCTAAGCATGTGGATATTGTGGTGATTTATTTTTATATTTGATGCTTAGTATGTACTGTACACGTGTGGGCATATGTGCGGGTGTGTGTGGAAACACACAAACGCAATCATTCCGTATTAGAGAAAACTTGTTCTCTAATGGAGCAAGCTCCATCAGCCGCAGTGAGAGGAAAATATAGAAAGGAAAAAAGTGTGTGTTAGTTTAAATATCTCAGGGATACATCCCTTGCCTCCTGTCTGCTCGGTTGGAATGTCAAACCTCCCTCACTATCAAAGTATCTGGGAATAGAGGACACCTAGGACAAACACTGAGGCAGAAGATGACAGGAATGCCCTTAAACCATAACACACACTTGAGAGAGGAGGAACAGAAGTAAACACACAAGAGCTGCCATCCTCCCAGAGATGTGACAAAACCAGTTCCCCCTCCTTGCAAACACACGAACACACACACTTCACACACTCCCACACAAATTCACTACAGTAGACCACATCTTCCTGTTCTCATCAAGCCTGCAATGTGCGTTTCGTAGTCATGGAGTCATCTGTTGAGGCCTTCTGGCGGACCTGACTTCAACACACCTGTGCGCTTAATTACTGACACTCACCCTCAGCGCCCTGTATTTAACACGCTGGGATAACACGGCCTTTGAAAGCAAACAATGCTGAGACCTACCTCCCAGGTATAACCTAACCCATTATGGGTCAGTCAGTATCTGACTCTGGATCAGTGGTTTGAGGGAACTTTTACTCACACAATAGAGTGATCAGCAGCCCCACTGACACTCCGCCCCCCAGGAGTTACAATCCATTTTCCTTGTGAATGGCTTGCTGTCAGAATACTGTTGGTGAGCCCTGATAAGGCACCGGTGACTAACCCTAATATAAGGTGCTCCATCTGATAAAGGGTCTGATATTATCTTGGTGCATTGGGGCGGGTGCGGGTGTGGGGGAGATGCGGGGCCATCCACTCTGTGGAATGCCTGCCTGCCTCACCCCCCCCCCCCCCCTCCCCCCCCCCCTCCCCCCCCCCCCCCCTCACCCCCCCTCCCCACCCCACCCCACCCCCCGCCCTCCCAAGGGTCCTTTTCCCTTCATATATGCGACCACATACACACGCGCATGCACCGCACACTCCAGACCCCGCCCTCTCCGCACGCACACAAACACACTCCGTCCCTGCCCGCATCACCCGCAGATATTGACCGCAGCCTCTCCCTTGCTGCCCTTTCCCATCGTCGTAACCCCTCCGCCCCCCCCCCCCCCCCCCCCCCCCGACATCGAACACCCATCCTGTTTTCCGTTTGATGACTGTGGTTCGCGTTAAGAAGTCTCTCCCTCGCTCAGGTGGGTGTTGAGAGTGGAGACGGGGACGAGGCGGACCTTCGTGAGGTTATATGGCCGGTTGTTAAACGCCTGAGAGAACTGGAGGCCTTGGGGGACCCTGGAGAGACAGGGCCTTTATTGGAAATGTAATTTTCGTTGTCGGCAATTACCTTCCCACTCATTTGTTTTAGCCGCGTTGTTGTGTGGTTCTTAGTGAAGTGCAGGGCGAGGATTCTCCTTGGGACGGTGGTTATGAGTCTAGGAGTTTATTACAAATAGGAAATCTTTTATAGCAGATTGCTGCCGCTCTGTTCAGAGGTACGTGACCCGATCCAGACAAGCAGAGGTCGAGTCTACAGGGTAGAATTTACTGACAGAACGCAGCAGGCATGTTTGTTTCCGTGTGTCAGTGAGTGTGTGTACCAGCTATGGACTGTACTGTGTGTGGCGCACTTCCTGATTTGTGAGTACACATTCCTTATTTTGATGTGTGAATGTGTGTGTATATTATAGTGTGTGAGTGTGTAAGTCCTGGTCTCTATATATGTATTTGTCTCTGGATGCACATTGCACATTGTATTAGATGTGATACAAATCTTCACAAGGGGTGCGTTTTGTGATAGTGCAGTTGATGTGTGTGTGCGCTTAACAGCTAATCACTTTATCATTGAGGCTTAATGCCTGGATGAGGTCACTGCTCCCTGACCCTTGACCCCTGTAACATGGCAGTCCAGCTCCAGCTATTAGTCAGCCTCTCACAGGCATCCGCCATTATCACTCAAGGGGGAGAGGCAGTAATTTGATTGGTTGAGAATTAAGGCTGCTCCTGCTGAGGCATTATGGGAGTTCCTGGTCGGTCATTCTAGCTCCACTTCCTCCATATTTCTCAGCTTGATTAAAAATTGATCGGCGGCAGTAATGTGAATATATTATTGGGCCCATTATTCACCCCTGACAGATAATTGGATGGTACACACAGCTCTATTTTCTTAGGAGGGTTGTTCGATTGTTCATGTGCAGCGTGTTGGTCTCTTTATTTCTCTTTGGTCTCTCTCTCTTTATATTCTGGCTCGGTGTTTTATCTTGGTCACTCTGTCTGCTTGTCTGCCATTCTCTTTCACTTCCTCCGTCCCTCTCTCTCTCTCTCTCTCTCTCTCTCTCTCTCTCTCTCTCTCCCTCTCTCATATGTCATTAGCTTTATCCATCTTTCTCTCCTTATCTCTTTGTGTCTTGATCTCTGTGGTCTGTTGGCCGGATGGATAGTCTTGCTGGGAGGCATCCAAACTAAGCCTTAACATGTCAATTCATCCTTCATGGTTCTCTATTTCTCTTCACTGTCTTTCAGTCAATCACTCCTTTCCTCCCCGATCCCTTGGTGTCAACAACTCACACACCTGCTCACACAGACACACACATTCATGCAGTACACACACACAAAGCTTTAGGTCACTAGCCTCGCACAAAGGAACAGCAGATTGAAATATTTCAGTGTTGAAACAGTTTGAATTGGATAATCACAAGCCATGCATAGCTTCAGTCCTACAAGTCCTACATTTGATAAATTAAACACTTTGGACTTGATAATAACAAATATGGAAGGCGGATTTTCTTCAGTAACATTTGTGTCCATTTTCTGTCTCATATTGCACCCAAAACAGTTAAATAAATAGAGGACTAAAAAACGTTAAAGCTGTAGAGAATGTGTATGAATAAGCCAAGCTGATAGCAGTTTGCATAGAAAATGCCACCCTAGGATTCTCGAAAGAGTGGGAGGCAATGTCCGCCAAGCGGCTAATGCTATTTTCTATTCACCCAGAGCTTAGAATTTTGCCATTTTCACGCCTACTTAATGTCTTAGACCGCATGGAAAGGATATCGTTTACAAAACATGGCAAGTGTTCACACAAATTGCTTGTCTCCGGAAGTCTACAGACCAAGATTTCTGGATGGCCTGGAGAATGAAGGAATCTACTTAGTTTGCACACAGAGGAGTCCATGTCTACCGTCTCTCTCTCTGTTCTCTCTAACTCTCTTTCTCTTTCTCTGTGTCTCTGTCTGTCTGTCTGTCTGTCTCTCTCCCTCTCTCCCTCTCTCTCTCTCTCTCTCTCTCTCTCTCTCTCTCTCTCTCTCTCTCTCTCTCTCACACACACACACACACTGACCTCTCCTTTCAATCTACCGTATAAGGAATCTAATTAGGTGATCTCATTGAAGGCATGACTTCCTGGGAAATGACACGTGACCACAACGTTATTGCATCCATGTTAACACCCAAGGAAGTGAAGCCCAATGCAATTTTATGGACAAGTAACTTCCTCTCTGCTCTTCTCTGTCTTTTCCTCGCTCTTTCACTCAGCCACTTTCGTTTAACTCTTTAGGTTTTGTTTGCCTGTCTTTTTCTCTCTGCCACCTCTCTGCAACCCTTTATACCTTCTTATTGACACTTTCTCCATTTCTTTCCCTCTCTCTTTCTCTCATGCTCTCTGGCTTTCTGTGTGTGAAAAGAACACATCTAATTTTGCAAAAGCAAACATATTGTAGTTCAGAAACTATAGACATACTGCACTGCATTTACATTTACATGCATACGTACATACTGTTTCTTTTTCTTTATTTCTTTCTCTCTATCTCTCTCTCTCTCTCTTTTTCTCGCTCCGTTCAGAGGGGGGAAACACTGCTTTCCCTCACAAAAGAGCTTTTCCTCTCGAGTGGAAATTACCGGCGGAGATTAATAACGACATTAGGCAGTAATGATGCTGCGCTGAATGAAATATTTATTAAAGATCCCTCTGCTAGCAATTAGCATGGCATGTAATCGTTCAGCACAAGAAATCAAGATGATTGCGGCGCACCCCTACCTCCACCCACCCCTCCCCCTCTCCTCCCACCAATCCCTCCTCCCCCAAAAGAAACCGACCCCTTGCAAAGAAAAAAAACCTTGTCCCTCGACACTGACACCCCCTCCACCCCCCTCGCCTCTCACAGTCTTCTCGTCATGACAACAGTGGCTCGGGGGGGTCCAGAGCATCCCGTCTTAATTACAGTCATTCTGTCAAGGTGGGGAGAAGGTTCCGAATGCAATTATGTTGCCAGAGTGTCGGAATAGACCGCGGGATTCTTGATTGGCTTGTGAGAACCGGCGGAGTCCGACCGGAGACATTAAAACTGGCGGCGGAGTCCCATCCCTGTTCCAATTTCCTGCCAAGTTGTCCAGGGATGAAGTGAAAAGTAGCATTAAACAGTCTTTATATTTGACGTTGCGTACACTTCAGACCGCTTCTACCACCTGGAGGGACAGGTTGTTTGAGTTTACTAGAAACTCTTGTGCTCCCTTTCGCTGAAACTTCGAGGTGAGGCCAACTTCTCCAAAGTTTGTTGGGCAAAACCGTCATAACAGCAGCTCAAGGTTAGGTTGCCCCCTTTGTGGTTCTATGTCCTTGTCTGAGTTAGAGCTGACTATGGAGCGTGATGTCATTTCATTTTAACCATCCTCCCGAAAGGACAACTGAGACAGGGGTGGGTAGGGGAGAGGGGGAAGGGGGGAGGGGGGGGGGGGGAAGGGGGAAGGGGGGAGGGGGGGGGGAACGGGGGACGGGGGAGGGGGGAGGCTGGGCGTGCACAAAGGGTCATGGGTCAGATAATCAAAAGTGTCCCGTTTATTGCCCAGATCATCAAACAAACAGGGGTTGAGGTGCATCATCAATTGAGCTAGCCAGCCATGCTGCAACACAATCAGCTTGCATGTGTGTGTGTGTGTGCATGTGTTTGTGTGTGTGAGGGAATGAGTGGAAAGGCAGCTAATGTAATAGTACTTCACTTCGCTCACCAACAAAGGGTGGCGGATCAATTTGTAATATCGGTGGTCCCGTGGCGTCTGCAACAAAGACACGACATGAAAGCAAACGCATTAAGGTACGTTCTACTATGAACTCTCCAAATCAATATACATCAGGGCCAGAGAAATAGTTAAAAGAGGGACGGGGAGAGAACAAGAGAGCTAGTAGAAGAGAGTCAGAGAGTAACTGAGAAAGAGAGAGAGAGAGAGAGAGAGGTGGTAATGTGAGCAAAGATAGAAGGGAGAACAACGAGATGGGGGAGAGATATCAGAACATGGGGAGGGAGGGAGAGAGGGATACTGTGAGATAACAGCATTCTTGAATCTAATCAAAAGTAAAAGAGTTATTGTTTAAAAAACTTTCCTCTTTTTCATCCTGTAGTTAATTACATAGTTATCTTTAGCCTTTTGATAAATTAGATAACGCATTAATTAATCACTGGATCTAATTAACTGTCTTAATATTAATTGCTTTGGCATCATTGTTGTACCTTGAACTGCCATGGCAATAAAGTGAGAGATTCAACCAAGGAGATTGAAGGAAAGATTGAGAAAGAAAGGGATGGAGGGAGAGAAAGAAAAACGGTGAGAGCTATATCCAGAAAGTATACTGGGAGGAGAGAGAGGCGAAAGAGGGAGAGAGAGAGAGAGAGAGAGAGAGAGAGAGAGAGAGAGAGAGAGAGAGAGAGAGAGAGGGTGCCGGAGTTACAAAAGTGCAAGAGAGAAAGTGAGAGATAATGCAAGTGTCGGAAAAGATGAGAGGGCCTATGTTTTCCTCCAGTGAGGGGGAGCCAGGGAAGCGGGAGCCAGGAGAGGGGGAGCCAGGGGAGCCAGAAGAGGGGGGGTCAGGAGAGGGGAGCCAAGAGAGGGGAGCCAGGAGAGGGGGGGTCAGGGGAGGGGGGGTCAGGGGAGGGGAGCCAGGGGAGGGGAGCCAGGGGAGGGGAGCCAGGAGAGGGGAGCCAGGAGAGGGGAGCCAGGAGAGGGGGGGGGTCAGGGGAGGGGAGCCAGGGGAGGGGGAGCCAGGGTAGGGGGCCTGGTCACTGACACTGACACACCACACCAGTGTCACCTATCTGTCAGTACTGAACCTGCTGGTACCACGCTGGTGACCTGGAACACAGAGAGAACGGGGGATAGAGCGAGAGAGATAGATAGACACAGAGCTATAGAGAGAGAGACAGAGATACTCCCCTATGCACATACACCATACCAGCAGCAGCCATTCCAGCTGAGATGTCACCACACATTGCCAATCTTGAATGAAAGGACCGAGATGTCACGACACATTGCCAATGCAGAATGAAAGGACTGATAATTTAACAATGACTGTGAGACAGTGCCCAAGGCATGGGGCCAAGGTTGCTGTCTCTAAAGCCACAACGCTGTTTCAATTAAACACCCTTCCATATGGTAGACTTACAGTACAATACACCTGTTAAAGTACATTTGCAAGCCTCAATAACAAATTAATAATATAGCCACTTCTGTTATTACCATGGATTTTTTTGACAATGTGACTTGTCCAAATAAATATCCATGATCCCAATTCAGTCGGTTTCCTTTGGCCATAGGTGTGTGTGTGTGTCTGGGACTGGGTTTGTGTCGGTATTCTGGCGTGACGAAAGCTCTTGGCCAGTCTTTGATTCTCCTCCCAGACTTCCATCATCTCTCAACACACACACACACACATACATACACACACGCACAGACACCTACTCACGCACACACACACACACACACACACTCACACACACACACACACACAAACCACTCCCCACTGGGACCTGAAGGTTTCATTTGCATAGCGATGGAAGGCAGATTAGACACATTCCAGTGCACACTAAAAGACCTCCAGAATGAAGCACACAAATGTTGTCCCTCTTTTCTCTGTGCAGCTCCAGTACTGGCTCAAATACAATTGCATGTGTGTGTGTGTGTGAATTTAATTGTGGAGCTTGGAACAAAACCAGTGCACAGTGTAGAGTACCAATCCTACAGTTTACCCCCTTCCTTCCTTCCTTCTTTCCTTCTTTCCTTCTTTCCTTCTTTCCTTCTTTGCTTCCTTCCTTCCTTTCCTTCCTTCCTTCCTTCCTTCCTTCCTTCCTTCCTTCCTTCCTTCCTTCCTTCCTTCCTTCCTTCTTTCTTTCTTTCTTTCTTTCTACTACCCTCCCTCCCTCCCTCCCTCCCTCCCTCCCTCCCTCCCTCCCTCCCTCCCTCCCTCCCTCCCTCCCTCCCTCCCTCCCTCCCTCCCTCCCTCGAGAGAACAAAGGAGCGAGATGCAGAGAGAACCTAGACCTCGACAGAGAAGACAGGAGGAATAGAAGGCTCCCGAGTCCCAGGGATGGGAGGAGAGAGGGAAGAGAGGAGGAGAAGGGAGGGGCGTCGGGGTGGGGCATGTGTTTGGCAACACCGAGCCCTGACGGGCAGATCGAGGGACTAAGCTCATTTATAAAATCGACATCCCCAGCTGAGATGAAACCAATGATGATTTGTACTTTATCTTCAGGGGATAAAATCTCTTCTATTGGATTTTTCTGGGGCCTACTGTTGAGGGATTTCACCGGGTCCCAGTGTGGAGGGTTCTTAAAGGGCCCAGCATGGCAGTATCTCACGGACCCCAGTGTGTGTAGGGATCTTATAGGTTCCAACATGAAGGGATCTCATAGGTCCCAACACAGATGGCGAGAGAGATTTATTTTCAAGGGAAGGGGACTAAATTCCGATGCTGACTTGGAGAGTGCTAACTTGAAGGCAGTATCTAGGAAGGTCTAGTACAGGGGGCGTTTGGGTCTCTCTCTTTCACCCTTCTTGTTGGGGCAGAAAGCTCAGTCTTTTACATTGATAGAGCATAGGAATGAGAGAACACAGCAATTCAAACAATAAGGAGACAGCCTCGCTCTTTTGTTTCCAAATTGAGATTTCAGACCTAACAAGGGATTGTAATAATAATTGATGACATGGACTCTCAAAGTTGATAAACACAAAACCAATTATTTTTGCTCTGCACTTTCTGCACTCTCTTTGTTGGCACATTTGGGTCTTGAATAAGTGTTCTCACAACTTTTCAAAGCAAGACAGACCCCTTCTCTTTCACATGTTGATAACCTTTCTGCCCTCTACCGTTTGCACCCCCAGGTAAAAGAATCTGGGTCTGAAAAATGTAACAGCCCGTAAAACCTTCCTCACGAATTAAAAAGTAATTAATGTCTCCACCGTTAATGTACAGACCCAGCTGCTGCTCTATCTAATGCTCGGCCAGGGTACCTAAAAGTGGTTCACTCTGCAAGCCATGTCTGGAAACCAAGGAGCCACGCCGAGAGGAAAAAGACTCCAGATCAACTCTGCATTGCATTAGAGCAATTAGACCACCTTGGCCTAAATAATAAACTTCGAACCCCCTCTATGTTCAATATTTCATATTTTATTCAGGTGCTGGGAGTGCTGCTTTAGTGACTACACTTTCTCCCTGCAGCATTGGTCTGTTGCAGGTATATTTTCACAGGAGCCTTTTAGGGGGTTAGTTAAAGTAAAAGCCATCCCCACAGCCACTTGGTCCATTCCTGAGGTTTAATAATGAATCTTTTACCTGCATACTTCTCCCCAGTTTCCTTAGCATACTGCATGAGTGTTAAAATGGACTAAGGAATAACATTGACATGATTTTGATATTTTTCTAATCAGCCCCAATCCTCCACGTTCAAAGAGTAGGCTACTAATAGAGATAATAGTTAAGATAATTCTTGCAAAATGCAGACAAACGCGTGGCGTATGTGCCACGATAACTTGGGGAAGCTTAGATAACTATTGGGATTGGCAGACCTGTAACATATCTGCAATAGCGGAGGTTAGATTTTGTGGTGGAACAAGCGCACAAGACACAACAAAAGTTGAACAGACAAAACAAAGGAGTCAAAGAAACCTCTCATTAGAGGGGCCAGGATGGGCCATATAGAAGCCGTGTATCACCCTGCACGGTGTGACCAAACCAACATGGCGGTAATTGTCGTAGGAGGGTGCCCTGTTAAATTGAATTTAACAACACAGCAATCTTACTCAGTGAGAACTAATCCCGGACTCTGGAGCATTCTAGTTAATGGGCCTGAAAGAAAATGATGGCCTCTCAAAGCAAAACCAATTAACACAGAGTGGAGATGTGTAGTGCTGAGCTTTTCAATTCTCCTAAGATCTTGTGACTGCTTATTATATATGAATTTTGGCTCATTGTGAATAATGGAGGAGCCAGTGGAGCAGGGAAGGATAGAGCTATCACAAGTTCGGAGTCAAATGGAGGAAAGCAGGACTGAGTGTCGGCCAAGGATATTGAGCATTCAACTTGGTTTTCCCAAATGCTCCACAACTCCTCATAACACATGCAACAGATTTTTTTTTTTTACAATAACTACATGACTTAATTAGTGTTAGCCATTGTTGGAATTTTGCATTTGAGATCCACAGTAAATCCACGATAGACATGCGTTTTAAAGGACTGGATTCCCATAAATTCCTACTTGTCTTTAAAGATACTCTTGTCTTTAAATGCTGGAGTGCACTGAAGTGTATGTGTTGACATTGTGTGTGTGTATTTTAAGGTGGGGGTGGTGGAGGTGGTGGTGGTGGTGGGGGGTTAGCCTGAGCGTTAGTGGTGGGCCTGTTGAATATTGCCACGGTAACGGGGCCGGGTCCATATATCAGTGTAATTAAAGGCTGGAGTAATGATGCAGGGCCTCAGCAGCATGATTTCTGTCGGCCCTCCACGCTGCTTCATTAAGACCACTCAAGCTAACGAGCTGTGGCTGTAATAAAGTCCTCCCTCTGGTCTGCTCCAGTGATGGAGAAGCTCCCCAAAGCTAGTTGAGGCAGGACCCTGGAATATCATTATAATTGGAAATGCGGTGCTAAAGTTATTGGTGGATGGATGATGTTCGGAGCGGAGAGATTCGCTTTGTTTTTGTTTCAGGGATGTTGAAAACTCCAGCAACTGACAGACCAGCACGGTGGAGCAAAAGTCATTTTTCAAATCAACAGACACCTGGCAAGGTCATGCAACGTTAAGAAGTATTCTGGATTGGATCTGTAAATTGATTTCAGGTAGCTTGAACTGGACTGTGATTAAGGATTCGAGTCTCTTTCTATCTTTAGTAAACAATGGGCTATCCTCTGAGCAATTTGAAAAAGTTAAACTTTTTTCCCCCCCTGACTACTGTTAAATGCAATGTGTGCATTTTCATTTGAAATGAGTGCATGCTGCAGTCCCAGCTCTGGCTCTTCAAAACAACCGCTTTTTTCCCCTACTTTGGTTCGCTGAAGAAGTTAGCTGTGATTAGCCACACAATACAACATTAACCTGTAAATTAAAATTCTAGCGTGCAATTTTAAGGGTGATTTAATTTCTCCAGTCCTCCACCCCCTCTTTTTCCCTCTCCCCCTCCCTTCCCTCCCCCTTTCCCTTTTTCCTCCCGCCGTAGGCTAATCCCATTATGAATTCTTTATATAGCCTTTTCCCTTAATGATCAGTTGGCCTGCTCCAATCCTGATTACTATTGTACACTTAGCACTACATAAAGCAGGGGATTAATATCCCTGCTAGGTTTGTTGCTATGGATCCCCTCGTTGCCTTGGACATCGATGTTGCTGCGGCTCTCTCCCGGGTGTCCCGCCGCCTCCCCATGGCAGACATGGCACCGAGGAACAAGAGGCGAGGCTAGCACACACCCCCACCCCCCCCCCCCCCACCCCCCTACTGGTCCCAGACGAAAGCGATCTGTTCTATAATTCATGACCCGGCATTTCCCTCATCCATTCTTTCCCCTTTAAGATAATGTCACATGCTGTATTACACCTTTCCCACCTCTGTCACCCCAGTCTTGTTAGGCACATAAGTGGGCAGGCAAGCAGAGAGGGAGACACTCAGAGAGAGACAGTGAGAGAGGGAGGGGAGATAGAGAGCAGCAAAGAGAGAGAGAGAGAGAGAGAGAGAGAGAGAGAGAGAGAGAGAGAGGCAGACAGAGTGTGTGAGAGTGAGACAGAGAGAAAGGAAATAGAGAGAGAGGGTTTCCTGATGCATTTAGAACAGTACAAAGTAACAGTGGCGTTAGACAGCAGATGATGTGAACTGAGAACTGATGAAACGGGTAAGCAATGAACAGAGTGAGAAAGAGAAAGTGAGAGAGAGAGAGAGAGAGAGAGAGGGAGAGAGCGAGAGAGAGAGAGAGAGAGAGAGTATGCGTGAGAGACGGTTGCGGCCATGACTACCGGTCAGGATGAGGCTTGCATTGTCAACAAAAAAATTGACTTAGTAACCATTAAAATCATCTTGTCTAAAATCTCTAAACTCTCTGACAGCATCTTTGCATATCACGGGGGGCCATCTTGCCTAGTCATGTGATGGGGTGTATCGGTGGCAGGCTGGAAAAGCCAGACGGTGTGCCCACAGCTGCTCCTCTGGCCCAAGCCCAAATACCTCATTTACCCTGGGAGATTCCTCCACATGGAGCCAAGGAAGCCAGCCTGGCCACAACGTGTGAGTGTATGTGAGCAGAGAGATGTGTTTTCGTCCTCTACAGTCCAAACATATGTGATTATTTGCCATTCGAAAGGAAATGAAGTGTAAGAAACTGGAAGAAATTTGATTTTTGTCATGCAGAAACACCGAGTTCTAAAATGGTGTCAACGCTGACCAAGGTGGCCGACTAGGGTGCGTGAGAAACTGCACATCTATGAGAAATGTCCCCTCATGGAACGCTTCCTACGATAACTATGTTGTTGAAACAGATCCCCTAGTGGATGTGTTTTGAAAATAGCTCCCAAAATACAGAAACAACACTTCTTGAAATGAAAGGAGAAACATGCGTTTATCTATCTTGTCTGTCTTATCCTAAAAACACATTAATGACAGTAACATGGTGAATGTTAACACGTGGAACACATGGTCAGCGTGACAGTCAAATGCTGTGAAGAACCGCCAGGAGTCCAGAGTGAGTGGAGTTCAATCCAGAAGAAAACTACGAACCGCCCAGCAAAACGACCAGGACGGCAACGGGGGGAGACAGAGAGTGCTGAAACAGCGTCTTAATGTAGAGTCTACCAACAACGCCTGCATGCTCCCTCACAGTCTGCTGTATATTTAATAGGCACTCCATCATCCTGCTTCGCTCTCCCCTTCCCTCTCTATCCCTCCCCCCCCCCCCTCCAACATCCATGGGTCGCTCGAGCAGATGGAGATTGTAAGGCTCCATGGCACATTCCGGCATCACAATCTGTCTCTGAGCGCCCGTGCTCAGATATGGGAGAAAGGCCCACATTGTGCGCCGCGTATGTGGCACTTTAGCTTGTGCCTATGTCAGGGATATTAAAATCACTGGATCGTCTCTGAGAATGACAGCGTGTCAACAAAGACAGACAGACGGAGATATGGGAATAATTGTCTGAGGAATAATCAGTTGGGAATGCTTTTCCTGATGCGCTTCTGCGTTGATATGGATGGAAGGGGGAAAAAAAAAACATCTGCAGCCAAAGAAGGGTATTAAATATACACCATTACAAACATGTTTATCTTCATCCCCACGCTGTGTGCGTATGGGGTTAACTCTGTGTGACTCCAGTTCAAAGCATTGTCACATTTACCATGTAACACACTTATGCCTCTGGGGACTGTCCCATTGTCTGTCAATGCCCTAAATATTAACAGGGAGAGAATTGTACAGAAATAGGAAAAGTAAACATTGTACGGGTTCCTCTTAGTCAACGTCACCACTGTGACCTTTAACAAATCTGCTAAGACAAGAGGAAGGTTGTATATTTTTGCCTGACCAGTCATGTAACCTGACCAATTCGAAAGACCTCTTAGGCCATAAATGCATGCGCAACATTTTTTATACTTCACAGGTTGCATTAAATCCTGTTCCATGTCTACAAAGACAGCTCCCCAAATGTAGCTATTTCTGTTCAACCTTTCAGGCCACGAACGCAGCCCTCTCAGGTCATGATGACAAGCACTACTGAGCCTTTCAAACTTTGAAGTCAAAGACACAAATCCCACTATCGAGAACGGAAAAGCTGGTGACTCCGACACAGATGGTGCCAAAGTCAGCGATGAGGAGAAAAATTAACAACCGTCTCTGAATTTTTCATCCATTTTACACACTCATGGTGAAATAAGTGAGGTACAGCTGCACCAAGACGTGTAAAATGTGTTTGGGTCTGGCCTGTGAACACCACTGAGGAGGTCATGAAAGATGCATGGGGCCACAGGAGAGGTATAAAGAATTTAGAGATATAAAGGATATATGACAAATAAATCAGGATGCAAATCTCACCGGGTGCCACTGGGAGTTCTCCAATGAAAACCACCTGAATAATTGAACAGGAAGAAGAAACATTTCATCAATGAGTAGAGGAGTGGAAAAAGCTCTTCCCCTTTTTATTTCTTGCTGTTTTTCAGGACAGGAGTGGAAAACTTGAGTTTATGGAATATTTTCAAAGAGCTGAGCCCTTGTAGGGCATGTGTCTACCCTAACCTTCTTCAGACAAAATGCTTATGTAAGACTGTAAAGTTACATTCAAGCGATTCTTTTTACAGAACGGATGACGAGCTAGTTACACTGTATCATTTAACAGCAGAAAGTCAAGAAGGCAATGTGTAGGGTTTTGTGAATGAGGAATTAGCAGTGAAAGATAAACTCCTTGGGCCTACTTCGGGATAAAGCGAAGAAGTGTGCAGCCTGTTCTACATTTGCACAGACGAAACACTTGTAGTGAAACTCACTCTAGGAGCTGTGTATTTAGTTGAGAGACAATTATATTCGATCCCAGAGGCCACAATATAATGAACAATAGGACTAGCAGTCTTTCAAACAGCAACTTACTGTAATTGGCCTATTCTTCTTTTTAATTCTTGAACCAAACCTTACCAACATCCAACCTCTTCCACTCTCATTCTCCTCCCTTTCCTCTGCATCCCTCTCACCACTTTTTATGAACCCACCCTTCTGCCTTTGTCTGTCTTTCGTCCCTGACATTCCCCCCTCACACTTTCTCACCTCCATTCCTTTCTCTGTTTAGTCCTACTTTTCCATCGCCCCATATGCCCCTCTCGTACCTAACAGGAAAATAGCTAAAGCTGTGAAAATACTTATTTAATATAGGATATGCCATAGTAGGCAGAAAACACCCATTCTTGGAAATATATTAGGGAACTCATCGCCACGGCAGTCCTCGGTTGCCGAGCACAACCACTTGGGCTAAGTTGTTGCTAGGATTCAGGCTCCCTGTAGATCAAGCGTTTTGATTAGAGTTAGGGCTCACTCCAGAGTCCTCCCAACCGTTAAACACTGTCACTTTTGGCAAAGGAGGAGGTGAGAGGAAAGGGGGAAATGAAGGCCAGGGGAATTGTGGGAAGGACTTTTAGGGCTGGGTTCATTAAAGGTTTTTAAGAGCCTTTTCTCAGGCCACTCAGTATTTGCCCTCTTTCATCCAGTTAATGACATCATTTGGTGAGATAATGATTTGGTGTTTTATAGGTCTTAACACTAAAAGTGCCAACTTTAAATAACTTGAATATAAAATTCTTATAGTTCAGTCATCAAGCACTTTACTTTTAAATGTAGACAGGGAAATTAGCAAGAGGCTATTTTCATGTGAATAACCAAGCAAAACAATAATGTGACTGCTGCTCCAACCAACTCACCACATTATTTCAATCCTAATAAATATGCCTGCATGAATGACGGATCACAACTATACAAAGCCTCACTTTCACAAAGAAACAATGCCAACAGTATATTATCAGTCTCTATCATCTGTTATTCCAAAAAGGAACACTTAAATACACTGTGTTGCTTATGTTCCGCAATAACATAAGCAACACGCATATTTATATATCATTATTCACAAATATAAAAGCAATTAAGACACAAAGTGTGTGTGTCTGTATCATCAAGCACTGCGAAACAGGCCACGTCCATTGGAGGAGAACCTCGACATGGAGATGAGCGAAACATCCCCCCAGCAGACACGAGGACGGGGGGAGAGAAGTCAGGGAAGGGCAGGATGGAGGGTGAACAGGCGGAGGGTAGAGGCCGGCCAGGCGGGGGGTCTTTGTGAGCTCTGTCAGCGGTGGCGGCTCCCCTCAGGCCCGGTGGACACACTCCTGATTCACCCGACAACAGCTTTGTGTGAGCTGGGAGGGCAGCCATGAGCACAGTGCACAGGTTGTCGTGACAACTGTGGGGAGACATACATGTACAACACACGCACACATGAACACGGCGGTCAGTGTATGATTATGGTTCAGATTTAATACGTACATATCCCAATACTAATTATACAATGTCTTGGCAAATATGTACATTGAACATAATTGTATATTTCCAGAGTGAATGCTCAACTTTGTCAAAGTCACATTTAGACCTCAAACTATAAAATGTAGATATAGCATGTGTAAGACTTGGGTGTGGAAATACAAAAGACTGTTTTAGTTTTGCAACAAGGGAAACGCCCAAAGAATGTTTTACTGGCAACTGGTTTTGCCTGTATCATTCTACCTACAGCTTGGACTGTTTTGGAGAGAGAGAGAGAGAGAGAGAGAGAGAGACAGAGGGAGGGAGAGAGAGAGAGAGAGAGAGAGAGAGAGAGAGAGAGAGAGAGAGAGAGAGAAAGAGAAAGAGAGAGAGAGGAATAGTTGAGTGTGTGCCTGTGTGTTGCTCATGAACGTTGGAGTTGGCACATACCTAAACATACACGTTTATTTCCTCGCATGTGATCGTGTGCTCATGTGTGTTCGCGTGCCTGGGTCTGTCCCTCCGTAGTGTACGTGCGCGTAAATGCACGTCTGCATGCCCGAGTGAAGGAGGTCCCCTCAAATCGGTGTGCGTCTAACTTATGTGTATCTGCATGTCTCCAAACCCATTCACCTGGAGCAGCCATCCCAAAGGAATGCGGCCAGTGTTTTTTTTTTTGGTTCTTTCTTTTCTTCACTCCGCTCATCTTTCAACCCTAAACTATGCTGGAATCTCCAAGGAACAGAGCGTCCGTTGACGAGGGGAGCCCCTCCAAAGACATGCTTCTCATGCCCCAGGGAGGCCCCCTCCATCCAGAGCCGGAGCCACCTCTCTGCCCCTCGCCCCCTCCTCTCCCACGCCCGTGTTCTGTTGCAATCAAAAGACAGCTTCATTATCTGCTGACTAATTTTGTGCGTGCTCGCCTGAGACGACTCCCAGGTAATAGCAGTGCAGGTTTCCACCCCCTCCTCAACCTACCACCCTCACCCACCCAGCCCCCGACTACCCCCCCCCCCCACCCAACCCCCTCTTTCCCTTCATGTCGACGAAGCCTCTGCCTCTCCCCCTGTGAAGGGCCCCTCATTCAGGCCTGTGAGCAGTCCACCCTGGTGGTTAAGCAGTGCAGGGAGAGTGGGGAAGATGTGGGGAAGGGGTGAGGATGGAGGAAAGGGGGTTGACGGGGGAGATGAGTTTACCTTCCAGGAGAGGAGCCAGCACTGGGACAGGCAGTGATCCAGTGTCTGAATGGTACGAACAGAGCCACACCGTCGTGCCTCTCCAATGAAATGATCCATCTTACAATGCAGAGGCTTCCTGAAGTGACACCGCCATTGACTGTGTGTCGACAGTGTTGTGGGGACTGGGGATTTCCATCACTGCAAAAACAGATTAGTTCCCAGAGGGGGCAACAACAGCAGGACGATCTCTCTCATGCCAGTTTTGGGAGGATGAATAGGGATAAAAACAGGGTTGGCTGTTTAGGAGATTACTAAATGAGGACATTTTGGTTGGGAAAATAGTATAGAGAGGCCAGTTTTACGAAAGGAGAAAATCACATTCATTATTTAATAATTTTGTACTGTGACCATGCATAAACACCATAAATAATTGATCTACACAATTGTAAACATTTAACTATTTTAATTTAAAAGTCTATGATAGTAAAATGACAATGCATTCCAATAAATTATTAGACAATATCACCTTGGCATCACATATTATCTTGAATGCTTAGTGGATTCAGTTTGATGGATTCCCATGGCAGAGGAATGTCAAAGAACAAAATAATTATTTCCTGGGTAATTAATTTCACATAATATAGCCACAATAGTTCAGCTGGAATGTACCTGGTGCTTTCTAAAACCTTTCAAAAACTTGTGATGTAACACCAAAAACGGGTTGTGTGTGAAGATGTGTCGAGATTCTCCTTTTGGAGATTGGATACAATTGTATTTCTTCCTTGGCATTTTCTGCCAGATTGACATGTTAAGGTGACTGTGACATGATGAGTGCACAAAACCAAAGCTAGCTTGACACGTTCAAGCTCCAGCATGTCACAACGAACATCTCTACACAAAGAAGAGGGCGTCCGAGGGTGAAGAACATGGACGCCCTGAGGGCAGAGAAATAATTATCTGACACCTCCAAAAACATGTATTCCTCCAACTGACAGATCCAAATGTTTAGGCGAGGGAGGTATCAGGGTTTTGACGGCTGCAGTGTCGTGACTGGGCCTGTGTACAAAGTAGCTATAGTCACCACCACTTATGCTTTACGGGGTAAAACATTACTCGAAGAGGGATCCTGGATTCAATCACAAGCGATGACGAACCTTGGGCAAGGTGGCACAGGCGAGGTATGTCTTGATGCCAAACCAAACACAAACTCACGCAGACCGTCGTCTCCTCTTTGTCTCTTCTTGCAGAGCAACGTCAACACAGCTCACACCAGCAGTTCCATACTGATGAGGTTTTACATCATGTCTTGATCAATAAAAAAGCCTATCGTGAGCGAAAGCACATGGCAGCCATGTTGGTCTTCTTCCGTCATGCTAAGTGAATGCTGCTGAGTATCTGACGTACAATAAAACCAAATGTTATATTTGATGCAAGTACTTACTGCATAGTAACATTTGGATTATATCCAATGTAGTTCTGGTAGTAGAGGGTAAAATATGAATGAATAATTACTGGTGTTTGTTCTTAAACCATGAAGGTTAACCAGAGGAAAGGGTGGAAGAGATTTCCATCCTCCATTGTCTCTGTTTCTGGGTCAAGGCCTAATTGATTTTCTGATTAGTCGTCCATCAACCTTATTTTAACACCAATGGCAAGAAGAGACACAAAGAGAGACCATGACAGAATTAGAAAGAGAGTCAAGACGACCAACAGACAGTCAGTCTGTCAGTCAGACCGACGGGCAGACAGACAATTGATTTTTTTTTACTAGTCTTCCATTTTTTCAACATTCCTCTTTGACATGATGGTCCCGGTGGGTTCTATGGCCTTACGAAGGATAAAAACACATTGCCAGTAATTTCTGGATTTTCCTTGTTCCACTTTGATAGTCAAACCATCAACAACACCTACACTTCAGTTTTATTGTTGTCAATGTCACTATTAATATCCTTGTCCCTGCACCAAGCAGAACAATGCCATAACTGCAAAGGTCATCCAAAGATCTGTGGAGACTGAATTAGGCTCTTAAATACATGAACCTACTTGTACTGATGGATTCATCGATTGATTTATGAATGTATCAAAGTTGAACAGTCCAGAGGGACGGCCGAGCCAAAGGCCAAGCCAGATAGATACTATTCACACACCTCACAGTATAATCCACCCACTTACCAACATAGTGTTGAGCATGTCCTGATTGAGAGATGTTACGGAATGGTTGAGGGGTGTTTTCATTTCATGCTTGGATCCACATAAACACACACACACACACACACACACACACACACACACACATACGAACACCCCTCTCCATCCCTGTGGTCTGCATCATGAATACATTGAATATCCCTTACTGCTGAATGGGTCTGTGGAGTCACGCCACCGTGGGGTAATGCTGCCTCACATGCTTTCCAGATTGTTGCATCTCAGAAACATCTCTGAATGCAAACATTTAGTTGTAATAATAATAATTGTAGATTTAAGGAAGATTATATAGGCTGAGCGTCACATATAAACTTACAGAAACCTTCCTACATAAGCTCTTGGGCAACCCAGAACTCTGTTCTAACATATCCATTCAGTGATTGTGAGGGGCGCGCAAACGACTCCAACAAAGGCAAATAGGAGTCATACTCGCCAACCTAGACACATCATGGTGATGCTGAGGTAAGCAGAGTGGTCTCAGCATTCCCAATTTAGAACCACAAATGTTCAAGGAACACAATGCTCTGTGAACAGGGGAGGAACACGGCTATCTCTGCTATGGAAGAGGGTGTGCGCCGTGCGGCTCAACCAAGCAGAGAGCACACAAACACCATTTCTGACTTTTGAAAATTCCATGTAGCCTAGCCCATTTTGAATCTGAAGGTTTATCAGAATGAATATTTCATTAGACATCCATTAATTTGGTTGTTATCATGCCTTATGTATATCTCTCTTCCTATTACCCCCCCCCCCACACACACACACACACACACAAACACACACCCTGCTCATATCTTACTTTTATAGGGTTTCGTTAGTATTCACTGAAACCAAAAACCGCTCGAGGTAAAATGCACTTAAACTGGGGGAAAAACTCATTGGCTATGCAGCTCTTCGTGTTCCTCATTGGCCAATGAACATGTTCAGAAAGTTCTTACTATTCTCTACATTGGTGGAATGTTCATCCAGGTCTCTAGAGGTATGGTTCGTTCAATATAGATCTGCGTGCATCATGGCTGAAATGCAACAGAAGTACTGAAACACAACAATTCATGAGGTGAGTGTGTGTCTGTGTGTGTGCACACACACGTCTGTCTGGTTTTGTGTCTGGCTAAAGACAGGCCAACAGGCTTCTGGACTCATTGTTTGATCCCCGACTGGTAAAAGGATTAACTCGTGCTAGTGGGGTGGATGGACAGTAGTGTGTGTGTGTGTGCACGTGCACGTGTCAGCTGCCCATTCCCATCTCTCCCACAGGGAACGGGCAGGCCTTGAGGAGATGTGCCTTAACAAGCCCTCCAGCGCCCACAATGACTACAGCTAATGCTCACTTTGTCACCCAAACAGGGCAGGAAAGATAATCAATAGCCTTTGATAGCGACTATTAGGATTTTAACAAGCTTTTCCTCACGGTGCTCTGCTCCACTGAGGAGAAGAAGGGGGGAGCCAAACATCCCTTCATCCACCTCCCAATCCACCGCTCTTTTCTTCCCTGGAGCCTCTTCTTCCATCTTTTCATCTCTCTCCATACACCTTTGATTCTCACACTAATGCACAGGAGTAGGGGTGTAAACGCAAGTATACAATGCTGTCATGGTGAATCTATCTCTCAATCACGTGCTAACCTTTTTATTGAAAATTGTTGACCCTAATACAAGGTCATGAGATGCAGGGAACTAAAGTTGAAGTAGAAATGAAAACTTCACAACAAAGATTCAGTCGTTTCGGGACTTTGCCATTCTCAGTCTCCCTACAGTAGCCGGTAGGGGAAAACCTAGCTGACAACATTTAATTTGCTGCATCTGCGTTTGTCACATCATTAAAATAATTGTTCCCTCTTCAGCTGTTTTCCAGCAGTTTTTTTTCTCATTTTTTTCAATTTCACTCCCAAAAACCAAATGATCTGTTTCAGTGGCTCCTCCATGCTATTTTTTTATATAATTCTTCAGCCACTTTTCTCAAAACGACGTGCTCACTTAAACATGCTAATGACAATAATTAACCCAAAATGGAACTTAAGTAATTACACACCAAGAGGGATTGCTCATTCAGGATCAATTCATCACATTTGGGGCCTTATCAGTGTATATTGTGTTTTAATTCGACAACATTTAATCTCCATCTGGTGCTGAGTGGTATCAAGTGTGTTGGAGCGCCTGGTAGGTCACCTTGACAACAACGCAAACATGTCACAACCAAACGTGTTGGCTTGTTCTTTTGTCAGGGTGAGCCTCTCTTCTACCTGTCCACGTTCTGGCACAGGTTTGTCCGTATTCCCATGACCTTGTCGGAGGCGTGAGGGAGGTTGTGTCATGGATGTCGCCCTCCTGCCGTGGTGTGGGACAAACAGTATTGTGGTAAGAAGTGTTGCCGTGACCCAGGTGGGTCCAATCTCCCCCCCCGGTGAGAGCCAATGAAGGCCTTTCAGGTGGTCTGGAGCAGTTCATTTGGCAACGTCACAGTCAACAACCTTACTTCAGTTTATTATTGTTCTCTGGGAGCTATACCTAAGCTAACAGCGTTATTCCTACAGTAACTATACACACACCCGACAAACTTACACAACTTGCACACACAGCCCACCAGGTTTGTGACCAACCACAGTGAATGGAGCTGGTTTTGGTGAGTGTGTTTAGTTCAGTTTGGGGAACCGAGATGATCGTATGGAGATATGTGTCATTAGTGACCGCTGCTGGTGATGAGCTACTGTGCTAAGAAACGTCTTTATTCAGATCAGGATAACTTGCCAGTCAACTGTGAGTCATTGCAATTAAAGTTACAGTAAATCAGGCACAGTATTTCCGTTTCTTTCTTGGAATGTTTTCACTGGCACCCAAAGGAAATAATGTATTCCCGCATTATTCTTTATTACGCTCATGTTAGTCACTGAATATGATTTATCATGAATGTTGATGATATGATATTCACGATATATCATGAATGCAACCCACTTTAAAAAGTGAATGCAGTGAAAACACAATGTTGTTTGTTACGGTGGCCCTTTGCCCTTAGTCTAACACCTGTGGTCAACAGGCGATTCAGCTGACACAGTGACTAGAATATGTTCTGTGGTAGAGTCCTGTGACAGATCATTTCACCTCATACTGGGAGTCCTCACTGACCCTGAGACCGACTGCTGTTGATAAAACGTGGTCAGCCATCTTGTATGTGTTTGATGATGATGTAGTAGGGGTAGATGGGGTGAGAGGGACCCGCTGAAAGACTGGAGCAGAAACAGAGGCCGAGTAAATAGAATCTCATCCTTCTATCTGCGTTCCTGGTTTCCTCCTTATCTCTCACAACCCGGGAGAAGGGGGGGTTTGGAGGACATGGTTTTTTATGGGGTTTACAGTAATGCACAGAGGGTGAAATTATTTCTGGACCCAAGTTTAATTATTTCCTCTCATATCAATACAGTCCACCTACGTAATTTCCATGTTGATCTGATTAGAGAAATATTATATTTTGCCGAGCCCCGGGTAAATTGACTTTGGTGGTAAGGTCTTGACAAAAAGCAGACACGCTGCTTCATGCATCAGTAACAGCCTAACCTCATTAGCTCCGCACTGCTTCCTCTAGTGAAAAGTAAGACGCAAGGCTGTTTCAAATGAAGACAAAAGGAGGGGATGGGATGGGTGGAGAGTACGTGCAGGTATACATCTTCACAGGGAAGCGAGATAAAGCCATTTTCTCACTTATTTTGTTGGATTAAAGTGGAGAAAAAATGTACGTCGCTTGGGCAGCTGTAACCATGAAAATGACCAGTATTGATTTCTGAAGAAGCCAGCATGCATTGTATTGTCGAGAAAACACCTTTAGCCAGCATTTCACAGGATAACATCTCGTATGAACAGGGTTGACAACAAATGCATTAGACCAGGTAACAGTGACAGCTCTCTGTCATTGCTGAACTCAGCACGAGGGTCTTTACTAGTGAAGACAGCCATGGACAGGCAGGGAAGAGTGATGGAGAAAAGCCTTTACAGAGATGAAATGGAACAGAATCACAAAGATAGGGATTGTTAAAGGAGAGGCAATGTAAGACAGGAAACAAAGACAGTTAGTGTTGTCTGAGGAAAACACAAGGGAGTACGAGCAGGAGAGAAAGATCAATAAAAACGGGGGGGGTCAATAAAAAACGGTTTACGTACCATAAGAGATCAAAAGAGTAAGTTAAAAAGTGAGAGAGAGAGAGAGAGAGAGAGAGAGAGAAAGAGAGCGATAGAGAGATAGAGAGAGAGAGAGAGAGGGGGGGGAGGGAGGGAGGGAGGGAGGGAGGGAGGGAGGGAGGGAGGGAGGGAGGGAGGGAGGGAGGGAGGGAGGGAGGGAGGGAGGGAGGGAGGGAGGAAAGGAGGGAGGGAGGGAGGGAGGGAGATAGAGAGAGAGAGAGAGAGAGAGAGAGAGAGAGAGAGAGAGAGAGAGAGAAAGAGAGAGAGAGAGAGAGAGGGAAAGGGAGGCTAGCAAAACAATCAGAAGCATGCAGCCATGTGCTGAGGCGTACACCTGTGCCCAGAACAGGTGTTTTCCGCCTCACTTCAGTCTCCCTGATTAGTGGCCGCCACGCTTCCCTTCCCCCCGTCAAAGGCAAGCTTATCCCCCATCAATGCAGGCCCACAGACAAAAAAAGTAAGGGCTAATTAACCAGCAGACCCCATAGGCGCATCACTGAAGTTGATGTAACCTGGCTCCCCCCAACCACACACACACACACAGAGAGCTCTTCCCTAAACCTCCCACCCTTCTGTTCTTGCTTTAGCTTACAGGTTAGGGCAGATGAGTCTGAAGTGGAAAAGTTCAGTACAGAACCAAAACACAAGAAATACAAGCAATGCCATTAGTGTTTATGAGGTCAGATTTCATGTAATTGCCCGTCTTGTATTAGCCTACTATGTATTTTTACTATGTATTTTTACTGTTTACATACCATATATATATATATATATAGATACATGATTGCATAGGATGGGAACAAAGCAATGGGTGGACGTCTCTGGTTAACCTGGCCGTAAAAGGGAGAATCAGATAAGCAGTGTAATCATACTCAGCTGCAGGAGTGGGGGGGGCTAAGTGAGGCTACGTTCTTTAGGACCTAAACACTTTCACCTGGAGAGCAGCTGCATGCGTTACTCAGCGTTTAAACACTTTCACCTGGGCGGAGGCGGCAGTACCAGGCATTCAACTCTTTTACGTTACGTTTCATTGTACTGCATAAACGTGTAAACGTTTTTTCCCCTTGACTGTGTGTTAAGAGTTGATTGGAACTCTGCTACTCATTCTCAACTCATACTGTCAGTGAAGTAAGGCCTACGCAGGCCTGTATAGGCCTGCATCCAAGTTCCTTTTGAGATTGACGCCTGGGCAGATACTAAGAACAGAACACCGTACTGTATCTTAGGAATTCGATATTCTCATTCTTTCGAGTTCTTTTCTGTTTGACCTGAAAGGTCTCAATGCTGGCAGCATCGACGCGGAACACAGAAGGAGCAAGGAATATGCAACAAAGGGAAGAGCAGACGTTCAAAAATACCTGCTGGCTCAATACCGAGTCTCCATATGTCCAGCTCGAGCTGACTGCTGGCTGGGCAGCCTGTGTGCCCGTTCCTTCCCATGTCTGGCCCCCCCTCCTCCCTCTACCCCCAGCCCTCCCCCACCTCCTCCCTCTCCCCCCAGCCCTTCCCCCTCCTCCCTCTCCCCCCAGCCCTTCCCCTTACACACACGCTTCACTGGGGACAACCTAGCAAGAGTAATCCTGGCCTACTTTCTCTGCCCGGAGCAAACTGTCGTACAGTCAACCCCACCACCACCATGCCCAAGTCCGGAGAGAGATGAAGAGAAGGAATGGAGAAGAGACTGAGAGAAGAGAAGGAGGAGGTGATGGAAATATCCAAGATAAGGAGTAGGGTTGAACAAGGAAGAAGAGATCCAAACGGTTGAAAAGGTTGTAGGTGGTAAGGGGGATGGGGAAGACAATATGGGAACACATTGTTGCTACCAGGGCATGTATTTGCTTTAATGAAAATGATAGATAGGTCTTACCTGCGACCTGCGTCTAACATCTGGTTGTGTGTTTGTGTATGTGTGTGTGTGTGTGCGTGGAGGGGGGTTGTATGTGTGTGTGTGTGTTCGTGCGTGCATGTCTGCACGTGTTTGTCAAAAGCAAAGTAATGGAAACCATGAGCAGGGCAGTGGGGCTCCCTGCCAAACCAGGAGAGGGGGATTTACAGTAAGGTCTACCGTAGAAGACAAGCTGCTGTCTCTTTCCAGAGGAGTGCATTGGTTAGCATCACTTCCTGTGACCTCAGTCTTCCTGTGGTCCGTTTCAATATCACAACCTACAAGGGAGCATTTTAACACCTGTGTGCTCCTACTGACAGAATTATACCCGGAATATGTAAATAAATGATGTCAGACACATATTTGACTGGACTGACACATTTGTATTAATTTCATTTGAAAATATACAACTCGCCACCAAGGTTTTGTACTTCTAAATTGATAGAAAGGGTTGTCAGGGTTTTAGTTTTGAATGACTCATTGACTAAATATGAATGTAACAATGCAGTTGGTTAAAAAGCACCACACACCCCTCTCTGAATTACTTCATTGCTGTTTGTTTAGTCATACCTACTTTATGTAATGTTGATGTGAAGGATTCCTGGTTCCGGCAACTCATGGTTTTTGGCTTTCATTATACAGTATTCTATTGAAATATTTTTTGTGTCATATAGTAGTATCCTTAGTTCAGGGACCCTAGGTAACCTGTTAGGTACAGGGCCATATACAGTATGCTTACAGTATTAAAGGGGATACTCACTGTATAATCAGAGGAGGTGGGTCATATGCTGTTTCAATATGGTATAGAATGTCTGATTATATTCATTGAAAACCGATAGAAGGACAATAGTCCCTTGGCCTGTTTTCTCGGAAGGGAACTAGAAGTCTTTTGAGTGGAGGTAGAGGAACATTTAAAGGGTCAGGTCACAGAAACATCATCAATCCTGATGCTGCCACACATGAAAGGTGACTCTGTGATCACGGGTCGTTTGCTGCCGGCATCTCTGTAGACGGCTCATTGGTGAGAGCAAGGACCCCTTCATCTTTCACTGTCATGGGGTCCGGACATTCTGCCCCCAGGACAGACGACCCACAACTCAGGGCCGGGAGCTGGGGGGGATTCAGACTAATAGCCTCGACTTCAGGCCATGGTGATGATCATGCTCAGATTTCCAGTGTCACACAGACTCATCTGTCAGCTGATACCAAGGTATGTCCTTTGACAACCATTGACGGCTTTGGTCATTCTTAATTAAAGGATTGATCGATTTAAAGGTGGTTTCAAAAAAAGATTGTGACTCTACTTACATATTGTACATAAAAAATTTGATTTGTGCAATTATAAATGGCAAGAATCTTGATATTTTATGTTTTGTTTATTTTGCGTTTCTTTACCAAAACTAATAAATGAAACAAATTAACAGATCCAATGATAAAAAAGGATCTTTTGAACTCTCTGAGCTGGCTGAGCATGCCTTGTCTTGTTGGAAGTTGAGGCCCTTCACTGACTTGGTCTATGACTTTACAAAAATAAATATTTTCCTGCTGCATGTTTACAAATGCACACCAAAGCAGGCATGGCGACTAAAAACCTAATCTTTTAAACACACAGGAAAGCGCTAACCAAATTGTCACACAGACATTTGCTATGCACTCTTAAAATTCTAAATTCTTCGCACTCAACCCAAAAATACCAGATATTTGAGTTCTATCTTTTGAAGAGTAATATAATTCATGTTTAGAGTCAGGTTGTATTAGGCCATTAATGATTCCATTTCAATTGAACACTGACAAGGGAACGCACCACAGCTGACACTGTGGGATTTGATCTAACTACTTGACACGCACAGAATTTTAACTACAGAACACAGTTCAGGGGGAAATTATATGGTAGTGACCTAATGAAAATACAAGCACTTAAGTACTTTTGTCTATCAGAATCCATAGAGACTCACCTCACCGTTCCATCTTTCAGTGCACAACCGGAATAATCATACATATCTATAATCACAGGATGTCACGGACAAAGAAGTAATTATCTCACAAGTGAAAAAATCTTTAGGGGGGTAACACATTGACCTTACATATGTGGAGCGCTTCGGTTTCATTTAGAAATTGTGAATTGAAATCTAAATGAAAGGAGGGAGGACAGTATGAAAGCAGAGTGGTGGGAGAGAATTATGGAAATGACTGCTCTCCTGTATTAATATGCATATTCATAATCTAGACTGTGGTGTGCATGAAAGACAATGGAGACTCCAAAGCTCATGCGGGGTTTGCTTGTCTTGCTGGTGCATTCACCCCTTTCCTGTACAAAGCTCTGAATTTTCCGCTGAGGCCCTTTCAGGGACAGCGTGGGGCGCCCCCCAAGCCCCCCCTGAGAGCCTCTCAATCGTCCAGACAGGAAGTCATTCCGAAGAAGCCCCTGTACCCATGGCGATTCCCACGAACTCCCACAATTCCAAACGTACCGTTGGTTGGTTACTCATTCAGGGAAGATCCACCATGGTTCGGAAGAACACACAGTCATAAAAGGATGATGAGTAAAGAAAGAAAGAATGAAAGAAAAGAAGAAGAAAAAACGTAATTCATTCTACGTTCCGATACGACCCAGATAACAGTGGGGTTGCCCTTTTTAGTCTGGGCAAAATTGGCTTTATGATCAAACTTACAGTACCCAAAGAGAAACGAGGACGCAAACAAAAAAGGGGTGCCTCAAAGGTTAATCTGCTACAAGGGAGATTAGATGCTTTCCTTTAAGAAACAGAATAAAATCCATGCCTTCGTTTTTTTTTCTCCTTTCCTCTTTTATGTCCGGCCATAAAGAACAGGTTTTATGTACACTCGAATGGCTGGAGCTCACAGAACATGCATGAGAATGAGAGTCAACCACAGGGGGCCAATATATCTTTACGGACATATACGGTCATGGCTAGGGAGAGGCAGAGAGGAGGAGGAACTGGAAGAGAGGAAGACGGAGGGAGGGAGGGAGGGACAGGGAGAGAGACAGATGCACAAAGATAAGACAAGAGGGACACACAGATAAAGACAGTTTGGGTCACAGAATCCTATTGTACCATATACAGTGGTCAAGTCATCATAATGGATTGATAATAAAATGACGACAGAGCCTGGCTCTGGCTTTAGGTCAGGGTCTGGGTCTGGTCTGGGCTTCCTAGTTTACTGTTCCAATAGGATGGAAACCCTCTACTTGGAGGAAGAAATACATGGGAAGACATGAGATGTTTACTGTGAGATACTAAGTCTGAGATATTAAGTCAGAGATATTTGATTGTCCGAGTTCTTAGCAGTAAAATGTACTGCACCATGAGAAAAAAAAACGTTGCTACACTGTCAGACCCTACACCCCTGGAAAAGGCAAAAAAGTATGAGATGGAATTAAGTTAGGAACATTCTGTACACCACTTGATAAAAAGAGACATCTTTTAAAAGCAACCCATCACATATTTAGAATACAGGATGAGTGAGGCAGTGGCTGACTCACCTGCAGGATGGAGGGATGGATTGATGGAGTAAGAGAGTGAGAGATGGGGAGGGAGGGATGAAGGGGAAGGAAGGAGAGGTGCTGGAGGGAAGCAAGGAGTCAGGAGTTAAATATTAATCTGCGGTGATTCATCTGGTCCTGAGGCCTCCAGGCTTCTCTACACTGAGCCAGCTGTTGGCGCTGGCTCTAGAACCATGGGTCTGGATGTGATAGGCTGGGCTTCTGGCCAGTGTGCCCAGGCGTAAGCTGCCCTGGCTGGGGTAAAGATTGCCTGAGTTCAGGGTAGGTGTGAGAGCTGGCTCTGGATGAAGAGAGTAGACACACATTACCATAGCACCTCCAGACGGCGTCACACACAAGGGGGAAATGAGGCCTGACTCTTGTAGAGGAGGGATTGAGGAAGGGGTTGGGTTGCGGGGGGGATTGCCAAAGACAGGGGTGGAAGTACAACAAATGCATCCGTTTTTGTAGACTAACTGCCACCCAATAATCAGAAAAGGTTAGTATCAGTGAGCAGTAGCAATTTAACATCTAAGATGTAATATTAAACACCTTTATGCGCAACAGCTGGTGTAGTGATAAGGTTAGGATTAGGCATGCACTTGGAGCATAGATAGGTTTAGATCCTTTACATCCTTTCATCTGATATATATCTGTGGACAAAAACAACATTCCACCTCCCTGTCAGAATGATTTGCCTGTCCATTCTTTTTTGGCATCTCAATATTGCCCTTCCCCTCATCTTTTACCTGTCCCCTATTTCCTCTATCCATGGAGGTCCCTTAGACATCCCGACATCATTTCACAAATACTTAGTCTCCTCGTTGGGCTGTGAAGTCACCCTATGTAACCAAAATCATAAAAAAATCACTCCGCAGGTTTTAAATGGATATGTTTTATTGGTTTCAGAAAACCAGTGACAGCAGCAACAGTGTTCAGCTCATGTGAATTGAGTTGGGGCCAACCCAGATGCTAATTCAACCTTTTTCCGTCAAAATCCTTGCAGCACCTTGGTTTAGTGACAGCCTGCTAACGCGGCTCGCTAAAGGTGTCTCTGGTGCATTTTCCCTGCCCGCCATCTAATTCACACATCTCGACGCACGCACTGAAAAAGAGGATGGTAAAACATTGTGAAAACATCCGTGGATGATAGTCGTATCACGGAGGCAGGGATGATGGTACCCGTGGTGGTACAAAATCCAGATCACTCGCCCAGTGGTCATCCTGAGCAAACACTGGGTCCTTCTCCATCCAAAAATCTCCTTCAGGACAGAAAAAAGGCGGCCTTCTGTCACGGAAGGGATGGGAGAGGTGGGGGCGGGGGAGGGTGGGGAGGGGGGGGGGGTACAGGGGTTGGAGTGCAATGCAGGCTGACTGGAGAATCGTGTTCCGCTATTTTTTATTCATGGCCTACCACCTGGCTAATGGTGTTTCTGGATCCTCTGGCTCCATGCAAGCCGGAAGCAGAACTTGTTTCAAATAATCTGGAGTCCACCGAATGCATTCAAATTATTCATGGGCCCTGCATTACCAGCCCCTGATCATAATAGGGGAATATTTAAACAGGCCAATGTCACAAAACATTAGAATGCAAAGATGGAAACCCAAACATTTCTTGTAAGTTTTGGGGGAACGTAAGCTTAAAACCAAATATTGTCTGTTGAAGAGATCACCTGTCATTGTTGCTTGGATAACATTGTCAAGGGCAGTAAGAGAAAAATCACCCTGTTTTTAAAGTGTTGTCATAAATAGGAGTGTTAAGAAAAAATTGCAATTTATGTTTAACAAGTGAGTCTATATTATATTTAATTGACAGCACGTTCTGCAAATATGCATGTGGAATTGTTTTCCTCTGAATTCCATTCCAAAGACAAACCCTCAACTTCTTCAAATGTGAATAACAAAAAGCATTAGTCCTTCCAAGACACTTGAACTAAACTGATTGTTACAAAGCAAATTGTAAACATAATTTTGGGAAAAGTGACGTCATCATAAACTTACAGTAACAAACATGCTTGTGATTGTTATCAGTAAACCCATTGATCTGCTCTGTGCCCTTAAGTCTAAAAGCTTAATTGTATGGTAGAGAGCATGAGCATGAGACCATAAAGTCAAATTGACCTCATAACGTTATATGATTACATGAAATATTGATTTGTTCTGTTTTTGGTGCTTTACAAATACCGCTCTTGTCATAGTCTTCCGGACAAAGACTCCATCTATTACAAGTGGGCTAACAGAGAGCATCCTAGTGAGAAGCTAGCCTAACAACATCCAAGCCTAATGCCTGACCAGTTACAATTACTGTGCGGTAAAGCTGAGCATATTGCACAGTTGGATACACAGCTCGGCTGATACTTGGCTTGTAGCATGAATCACTTTGATGCTGCTTTTAGTGATCCTATCAGGAAGTGTTTGGGTTTGTGCCCATTAAAGTCTGCTCCTTTGTTATAATGCTTTATCTGTGCTCCATCTACAGTGTGGTTCTGCAACAAATTAGAATAGATCGGGCATCAGGCGGGCTCAGTGATGAACGCCGTCCTGCGTGTTCCACACAGCTGGCTGAGTGTAGATCAGAGATGCCCGGGCACAGTAATCAGCAGGGGAAAATTAAAAAGATGTGGACAGTGATAAAACACACCACATATGCAGTCAAGCAGGTGGCACATTCTCTCAAAAATCACCAGACACACTCACCTGTGTATTTACATCCCAGTCTTAGCCACTTGCACATTGGTACGATCTCATACGTCTCAAGAGTTTTTCTTAAAAGAATGTTGCTATTTTGGGGAAGTTGAATGGGTCGTTGGTAAAATAAATCAAGATATTTTTGTTATCTTCGCCTAGGTTGAGACATAAGTGTAAAATCAAGGCGACGGAAGATAAAGTTATCTGTTCAAGCAATTAAAAGCAATCTGTGCTTAATCAAAATATGTTGAAAATGGTCCATCAAAATGTTAAGTGTCCCACAAACAATTACACACACCAGGTGCAGCAGAAATCTACAAAAAGATAAAAAAACAACTGAAATCCCTGAGATACATGTTCTTCAAATACATGTTCATCCTGTCTATTCTAATTCCCATGGATTTGTAGACCATATAGAACAAAGCACTTTTTAACAAGCACTTATTTGTTGGAGGGAATGAAAGCAGATTTGAAGATAAAGCATTCTTCCATCACCTGCACACATTCTTCTGATGAGCCCTGCTATTTATGTAAAGTCAGAACCAAGAGCTTTCAGTTTTCACAGAAAATGGTTTTCTGTTTGATGCAATATTAGATACAAACCAACAAACTTGACATGGATATTTACCAATAAAGCCCTTTGGAATTCTGGGAAAATAGAGTAAGAGGATTATGTGAAGTTTCTAAATGAGTTTGACAAGGTTTCAGGCTTTTACCTTTGTCTCTAATTGTTGGTCGCATGTTAGGTAATCTCTGAAGTGTGGTTTAAACAAGACTATAAAGGGGCAGACAATGTCAATGTAGTTCTATTGAATGTCGATGCATCTGGTCAACACAAAATGTTCCAAAGAAATACTGTAGACCTATGCACTTCTGATAGTAAATTTTCTGTACTTTCAGTATGCACCATCTATATGTTGGTTGGATAAATAAATAATGAATGTGCATCAGTAATCCATTCAGCAATCCTATAGTTTTATTGTTCTTGGTTTACTCAGAACCCTGATTATTGTCGGTATATTGTGTATCTTTTAATATGCAGTTCTATGTCCTCTGGTTCTTGTCTACTATTCACTGAAAGCACAATTACATTGAAGACAACATCGTACATGAATTAACAGCAACCAAACAGTAATTACACCCAAGGTCGACGCCAAGCCAAATCAGCGCGTCGCCAACTTGGACGGGACTCCTTGAGCTTCAGCTTCCATGAGCCAGTGAAAAGGGGGAAGGATGGCAGTAGGGAAATATGGGGAGGAGGAGGGGACGGGGGAGGAAAGGGGGAGTGGTGGTGGCAGATTTTTTACCTGAAGGCACAAGCAGGCAGAGGAACCGGTACGTTCAGCGGGGAACAGTCGCGCCCGCCCCAGTTCCAGGAAGCCCCCTCCTCACCATGATCCATTATTCAACAAGCCGCACAATTAGCCTCTGTTGAGCTATTTTTATGTTCCCTGGTAAGATCCATTCAGTGTCGAGAAGAATGCACAAACTCTCCGCCGCCTCTTATTTATTTATTTGGCACTGCTAATGTGCAAGAACGGTATTGATGTAGCTTTTATTCTTTCACTTATTCATCAGGGCTTTATAGGAGTTTGTTTAGGGCTGTTTAGTGGGGAGCAATCACCAGGCAGAAGTGTAGATGACGAGTGATCAGGCAGGAAGATCTTGCTTTGTGAAAATACCTCAGTAGATGGTACTAAAGTTCTCCTTGGTTATATTGTCACATTTTAAAGATTCAGGTCATGACCCAGTAGAAACGACTTTTACCGTGCAACAAGCTGTAACTTCTCACAAGTCTAACCTACACCTCAGCACATTGTGCTACTGTATGAACATTCATCCTTCAAAGAAAATAATCCCTCAAATAAAATAAGTCATGAGATACCTATCCAGGTTATGTGGCTTTGTCTCTGCCTGAGTTTTAATAGATTCTATACGACTCCAGAAAGCTGAGGTCATGGCATCATTATACCATGTACATGTCGTGTCTTTCAACTACTTAGCAATACAGTCCGGTTTGCCAAAACATTATATTTCCAAACTTTACGTGAAAATTCCAGAGTTATGGGCATGAGATAATTCATGGCAAATTGTCCCACCTGCCATCTTCAAAGATTCAAGGGATGTAGTCTGGCTGACATGCTCCAATGCCAGACAACTTTGGCCCTCAGTCCCTGCCGGTTTCCACAATATCAATTCCATACTTCCTCCATTTTTTTTTGGGGTGCACCCCAGGCAAGTTAGTTTTGTCGCTTGAAGTGGGCCACGGATTTTCTTTGCACACTTTCATTTTTATCAACGAATTGTTTTATCTTAATAAACGTTAATTTGATGGAATAGCAATTTGGGCTTCCTATCTGTAAATCTGCTTTGATATCCTGCATGTCTGGCAGCAAAATAGATTTCCTTGATATTCCTATATATGTACAGGAAAGTTGCTTCATAATTTCCTGCACTGAGAGTGATTTGTTTCAATTAAGTGACAATGCTGAGCACACAAGTGTGGTACGTTTGCTACTAAACTTGAACCAGTAAGCCTAAATCCAATGACAGGCATAACAGGAAGTAAAGAAAGCTATCTATTGATAACAGTTGAATACACTGAAAATACACGTGCTGAAAACATCAATGCCAACTGAACAGGGTTAAAACCAGTCATAGGTAGGCTAGAGGTTAGGTCTCTTAGTATTCTCTAGTCAGGTCACATGGTCAGGAAAGACCCTGGGGTCCGTGTTTTACCTACTGTATGCATATCCATTAGCTGTAATTGGCACACCTTTAAGCAGCACATTAATCGTTGAAGATTAATGAACAAGGTATTTCTACTCGCGAAGGTGGTGTGGTCAAGATAAAACTACTTTCAAGATTAAAAGAGATGGTCTGGTTTAACTACCACCAGTGATCTTTCAAGATCACATACCTCCCTATTAGCATGAAAGCGAATCCATAGCTAAATTGGCTCTCATTAAAGCCGGCTTTTTGGCAAAAAGGTTGTTAAACCACCTTCAACACCCATGCACACATACACTAACCTCCTCATCTCAACAGGTGCCTGTGGTCAGGTAGGTAATTAGGACCCACCTAATGGACGTGATTGGCTTGGTGAACTTCGCTAGCCCCTCCTCCCCAAACGACTTGACACCCATCTCCCTCCTCCTCTGACCTACAGGGATGGTTAGCCGTCCCTCAGCACTCACACCCTTATCTTTTTCCAACCATGCTTCCATTACTCTTTTTCAGTCTCATCGTCTCATCCCAAACCCTTCTAACTATGTATTCCCAGAGGTCCTGGTGGGGAAGCAGTGTGGGTTCACTTGGGTGGGGGCTGGGGTTGGCGGTGATCTAAGTCCCTGGAGTGCTCCTCAGGAGCCTCTTGTGGACGTGAGAGGACGGGGGAAGTTAAACAGACCCCTGACGTCTGGAGATGGACGCTGACTGCACCGGTGAGCTGGGTTAGGGGCCCAAATCGGTCTGCCTCGTCTTTGAAGGATGGAAGTGCTGAGAAGTGACAGCCGTGAGAGGTGCTCTGGGAATTTCCAAAGTATAAAAGGCATCGCTCTTGGCCGAGGGTGCTGGCGTCCACTCATCTCTAAAGTGTGCACTGTAGCCTTCGCTCGGCTTTGGAGGGCATGTGTATTATCGCAGGCCTCGGCCCACTCTAGCAGGTGTTGTGCCTCTCTCTCTGTGTGTGTGTGTGTGTGTGTGCCATCACGTTGGAGAAATGACAGGCGCAAACGCTGATTCGGTCTGGCGGTGGCAGCTTCTGAAAGCACCGGGGGAACCAACCAGGAGCAAATGATATTCATTGGACTTAAACGCTGGGGTTGGCCAGCTGGCCGTGTTGCGACCGCTGGTGTCATGTTACATTATGACCCTAGGATGACGGTACTGCTCCAAGGAGAGGGGAGACGATGGAGGGATGAGAAGGAGGTGGGGGGGGGGGGGAATATGGTGGGTCATAGAACCTGTTTAGGGAGCATACGAGGCAGTAAACTGATGCTGTTCTACACGTTTCCCTTTTTCGTGTTTGTGTGTGCGTTCACGTGGGTGCGGATGGATGCTATGCGGCACGGGCAAATATGTACACGTGATACGTATGCAATTGGGGTGCATGACCATCCTCACGAGCATCTTTGCTAAGAAACCTAACCCTTACCGTCACCACTATAGAGGGAGAAGAGAGAAATGTGGTGCGAAGACATCAGATATCTCCTCTCCGGTTTTCAGCAGTGCATGTGCGGTGTTTCCTTAAGAACCAGTCGACATCTGCTGTGAGACCTTCGACGTACCCCCATTCTACTGCCTCAAGATCAACTGTATTAAACGACATCACACTCTCCACAATACACAAGCCACATGTGGATGTGAGGAACGATATTCGACAATAGCCCACAAAGGGGAGTCGTTGTTACAGCCACGGCAAAGCAAATTTGCAATGGAACCAACAAAAGCCCTCTTTGACAGGCAAAGAGAGAAATCTTTAATAAGATGAAACAATGGCCATTGGCCACAATAGTTGTTGTTTTTTGTCAGCATACACAAAAGAGGCGTTGATTAGCATCGGGTTTGAATGGCGGAGGTTGGACAGTGCAACATGGCGTGGCAGGGGACAGCTGTGAGTCTTTATGAAGACCAATCTGTGTCTGTCTTCATTGTTAGTTCATACCTTGAGTTTGCCGTGGTTGGGACAATAGGTTATTATTTACTGTCACCTTGTCCCAGCAGTCCCATTATGAGAGTATCACAATAAAGCATGTGTTTGTGTGTGTGTGTTTCACTTTTAGTGTGTGTGTGTATGTGTGTGTGTGTTTGGGTGTGTGAGGGACAAAGTCATCAAACAGAACAATTGTTTTGTGGAACATGGCAGTTGCATTTGTGAATAGAAGAAAGGATTTGTTTCCTGAAAATACAGTTGTCTCTTTCAATACTGAAAGAGTGCTGAATCCCATTGTCTGGCCTAATTATTCCCTTCTATGCTGGATAAGTTAATTAGTCACTACAGTATTGATGGACTTTGAAGATAAATAAAGTTAGTGATAATTTTAAGGAGAGTTTAGGTGGACTTGTTTGAGACAATCAAAACCAGATAATCTGACAATCTACAGAATCAGTGGATGTATAGGTGAGAAGGTAGGTATGAAGACTGTATTAATAAAGAGTTGACTCACTAGATGGATAAGGAGAGATTATGATACGGAACACAATCCTTCTCTACCTGGTCCTAAAAAAGTATGCTTTCATTCCCTGTAAAGGCCACTGTTGCTTACCTCTCTCTTTAGTTGGACTACGGAAGCCACAGCAGGTCTGACCTCTGCCGTGACCTCCAAATCAGGTGGGTGAGCTGGCTGTGCTGCAGTATGTTCATGTCCTAGCCGTTAGCCATTAGCCTAGTGTCTCCTGAGCGCCACAGCTGCGCTAACATCTGTGTGTTGTGTCTTCCCTGTCCGCCCCGCTCCCCCCGATATCCTACCACCCCATGACGGGTATGAATAAAGGAGAGAACAATCTGGAATCTCTGTTGCACAACTCACCGTCGGGACCAAATACGTATCAATTATGGATCAGAGTGGATTACAAGCAACTTTTCCTTCTGTTTTTTTGTCAGCATCATATTTTGTCAACAAGGTTGGTGGAAGAGGATTTTCTCTAATAGGGTAATGAGGTATAGGTGTGGCCTCCTCTTTTCACATTCAGTTGAAACTGTCTAGTTGAATGTGTTGTGTCATTGGCCCAACCTCGTTCTGACAACACTGTGATAAGAGGGTATTGTTAAGGAGCTAGATATAACGCGGGTATAAACCATATAAACCTTCCTTGAATGGGAAATAAAATACAATTCAAAAATTGTCCAAAGGTGTGTTTCTAACCATGCACGAGTACAGGTTTGCAACTTCCGGTGTAAACGGGCTCTATGCATATTTCTTTAATTATCTGTACCATGTGTGGTTTAAAGTTGGTTTAGAATTCACTTGGATTTGACTTCTCAGCCCAACCACATGGTGGAAATGGTTAGTGTTGCGTTTATAGCCTATGGTGAGTGGAAGCCCACATGGCTGTAGAGGGCTGGACCATGTTAATATGGTGTTAGACTGCTAATGGCTTTATGATAGGATAATTAGGGGAAGGTGGGTAATTAAGGGAGTTCTCTATGCTTGGCTGCCTTATTGGACTGTGTGTGAACAGGAAGACTTCCTGCTGGCTCTGGAGGAGTGTTTATGTGTGTGTGTGTGTGTGTGTGTGTGTGTGTGTGTTTGAATTCCGCAGCTACTGGTTCATATAAATCCTTGCTGCAAACAATTATTTCATTTCAAGATGGTGGGGCAACAGATTCACTTCAAAAGTTTCATTGGCTTGTAATTGCAATTGTAAAAATTATTTTCACTTTAGGTTTTTCCTTTAAATAGTATAGTCAGTCTAAGAGATGATTCATCTTCATTTAACTTGTTTGTAAACTATGGAGGTGACCTGACTAACTCCCAAAGCACTGTAAAGTCATTCACACCAAATATACACCAAATGTACCAATTGTATTCACTTAACTGCCTCAATACTATAGCAAATTGACCATGACATCACACTGTCAAAAACCAAATGGTAGACTCAATTGTGTTTTTCAAATGTCCTCTGTACGTTTTAGTTGTGCTTATCATCAAAACAAAGACGCAATATGCACAATGTTTTTAATTATGGAAGGATGGTTTTCATCTGACTGCAGGTCTGTATCCTCTGCCTCTGTAGTCCAGGCCATTGCTTTTAGACACATCTTTTTAGTCCTTCAGAAAATGACTGTGAAGCTAACGAGTTCTCCCTTCTCCAGACATCATTAAGGCTGGGCTATAGCCTCAGGCTCCACATGAACCCGTTCTTCAAACTGTACACTTTATCCATAATTCAGCCATCTTCCCTAAATTATTCAAGCAAATAGTGGGGAAAATAATGGAGTTCACTGAATCTTACTTACACATAAAACAATTTTAATGTTGATTTGAATTTTTGAGTCTTTCTGATGCGGTTGGGGGATAAGTAGCGCAAGGTTCCCCATCTATTTGCCCCTGACCAGAGTTTGGGTGAGCAGGCCTACCTCATAAACACATTAGCACTGAATGAGCCCTGTAAATAAATGATTACTGATACACACAGTGTTTCCATACACATGTGCAGATGTGCACTGCGGAACCTGGGTGCTTTGTTGGAAGCTAGATTCTGTCGGCATTGTCTAGGTGAAGCTTTAACTATCAGTTGCCAAATGTCCTTTACATACTTTTAAGTCGTGTATTGCAAACAATCCTCATGTTTCTACGTGTGTCTTATAAAGGGGACTTTTGATTTTGATATTATTCTTATTAATCTTATTATTATAAACACACACATGCGCACACACATACACAGTCCCCATTGCTTTGCACTTTGATGGACCACTTCCCTGGTCCCAGTGTGAAGGGTAAATGGAGTAGGGGTTGTTATTGGCGGAGGATGATACTGTATCAAAATCCTGAATTACCATTAATTGCTAGCTTTCCATGAGCCCAGTGTTAAATCATTTAATCCCATGAGTGGGACAGCCATGCAAATTTGAACACGGGAATAGAATCAGAATTCCCCAGATGGGAGATGGGTGGGTCATGAATAATAAAAGCTTCCATGTTTCCCCAAGCACCATGCCTCTGGTCCAAAGGGCCATTTTAACAAACATAGTTTAGCAAAGGCTTGGTAGGTCAAATGTAATAAAACCTTTAAACTTTGATTATAACACTAGCCTTGTGCCTGTGTGTGTTTGTGTTTGTGCAGTAAGTGTTGGGTTTGAAAGCAGTGCATCTGGAGCAGATTAAGAATGTAAGAACTTGAGGATTTGGGGAGGACGTGCAATGGAAAATATTTTGGTCACACACACACTCACCCTGGCTCTCAGCGTGTTTCTCCTGCTGGTTTTAGTGAATCTTTACAAATGTTTTACTCTTTCATACTCCCTCACAAAAAAACAATGGCAGTATTTGACTTGTGCTTTTTTGTTGCTTTACAGTGCAGATGTAAGCTCACTGTCTGTTTTTGCGAACTTGTGGACATTATCTTTGGGCCAGCAGCTTTTCTCCACAACGTCTTGCCATCAGTACTGAGGAAAATGTTCCGAAGACGACGTGAAGCACCATTTCTGGAGCCACCGCATCCCAGCCTTTCTGTCACACTAAGTTTGGCCCCTCAGTGCCATGCCATTTGGTTTCACACAGAGCCGTTTCCTGTTGCAGGCCCTATCACCCTAAATGTCTCTTAAGGATAGTCCTCTCTCTCTCCAGCGAGTGTGAGCAGGGGTAGGAGGGGAAGGGGAGGAAGAGGTGAGGTGACAAGCCAGAGGAGAGAAAGATAAAGTAAGAGGTGAGGAGAGGAGAGAATGAGGCGAGGGCGACAGAGGAACAGCCTGGAAAAGGAGATGCCAAGAAGGAGGGAACGAAGGGAGGAAGGGGTGAGAGTGGCGAGCGAGAGGTCATAGCCAGATAAAGGTATGAGGCCCCTGACGTGAGAAGTAATTTGACACATATTTCCAGAATTCCTCTCTTGTCTGTCTGCCACCATCAACACCCTCCAAGTCTGGTGTCTGAGGGAGATGAGGCCTCTGAGGTCTAGCATGGGTTTGGCAGTCCAAAAAGGACTGGTGGCTTCCCTAAAGCAATGGATAATCCACCTTTTGTGGCAGCGAGAGAGGTGTGTGTGTTTCAGAGTGGAAGTTAGGTTTAGCTTAGCCTGTTATTATCCAGAGAAGCATAGCAGGGAAAACCAAAAAGAGGAATGCACACACACACTGTCTGAAACAACTGCCTGTGACCAAAACCTCTTGTCACGTTATTTATTCATTGATTTATGAATACGTTCACGTGATCCATGGTTGGAAAGATAGAACAATATTACAGGTCTACCTTCTGCTATGTAAATGGGTTTTCAAAGATTCGGAATACGCTTGTGCTGACAGTGAGACTTTGGTGATGAACAATGTCACCGATGGCGCCCCTCTTGACACCTGGGGCTAGGATCTGGCTTCTCCCACAATGTCAGATGTTTTTGACATGTTCTCATTGCTCTGCACTCAGTCCTCCCAACTGTTCCCACTTCTCGGGTCTTGCCACATCGAACGAAACACTGTGAAATGTTAATTACACACACTGAGACGAGATGAGCCCACCTCCTGTAATGACCTCATTTTGCTTCTCCTTAATAACTATTACTGTACGTTGGCACGAAAGTGGGCTGGGATAAGTGGGGGGAGATTAGGCTGTGAAGCCATACAACTCTGTTTGACAATTGAGACATGGGTACAGTGTGGTGTGTAATTGAGTGCAGAAACTATGTGATGGAAGACACTGTTTGAAACCCATGAGCACAAACACAGCTTTCAGATGAGGATATTTATGTAATAATTTATTTCAAGTGGGAAATAGAAGGACCTCTTTCCATTTGGGGCCACCTGGATGAGCTACCGTCTTAGACGTCATGGTGCAACAGTTGGGCTTGCTGCATATTAGTGGGTACGGGTTCATACAATACACGTGTTTGTGTTGATATTTTCTCCAAAGAGCAAGATTGGCAGGTTATGGAGGCAGATTTCTCAGGCCTGGTACATCTAAATCCACGCGTTACACTCTCCATGAATCTGCCCCGGTCTGTTCCAGCCTGTGCCAGGCCTGTTCCATTGGCTCTGGTATGAATGACGGTAATTGTTTGCTCTCTCTCTCTCTCTCTCTCTCTCTCTCTCTCTCTCTCTCTTTCCCCCTTTGTGCTCCTGCCAGCTGGCATCTGGTACCCCCACCAATAATACCAACCCCCGCCAACCCCTCCCTCAACCGCCCTCCTCTTTCCCTGTTTGGTCACATGACACCCCAGCTGTGTCCACATGTTCCTCGGATCGCCACGTCAGTTCGGATAACAGTGGCGTTTGATCACACACACACACATACACAAGCATATGCATATACAAAACTCATGGAAGCACTCATTGCAGACAGGCACACACAAACTTACCCATAAACGCATGCAAACGCTATTCTTAACCCAATTTGATTCCCCACCCCAGGTCTGACGTTTTTCCAAATGATCTCATCAGATTACCCCCAGATTGCCACCTATTACAGCCTTGCTACTTATTTAGCAATTTAGCTGCTGGTAAAATTGCCCCGTGTTTGATGGCTAATTTTCAGTGGTGACATTTTGTCTCACTGGACTGCTGAGCTGCCAGTGGTGAATGGACAGCACTGCTGTTACCAAAGTCATTAAGGCCTAATGACCCTCCCACCCCCGACCCACACACACACTGACAGGTGCACTCACACCATGGACCGTCCAGCTGTGTAGATATAAGTCCTAGAAACTACAAGAAGCTATAACTAGCGATAACAGCATACCACAACCACTATTTATTTGTTTGGCCGTGGAAACGTATTCACTAAAGCAGAGCCATCCTGTGTAATTAGCTTAATCTGGCATAAATGGAGAATTTGGTCCATCATTCTGGATGATCAGTGTTGGACTGTGTGCTCGGGACGAGAAGGGATCTGTCTGCTATTTGCTTGTAAAAAGGTAAATCTATCCACTGAGACACACGTCATTGTAAGGCCATGTTTACACGTATGGGGAAAAACGGTCTGGGGGCGAAGATTCAATCCTGTGCCAGAATACAGTGCGCTGGCCTTGGAATAGGGCTCCAATGGGCTTGCGGGAAGACACATGAGGAAGGGCTGGGAGAAGGGGGATGAGTGGGGTGGGGGGGGGTGTAGATGACAGTCTTCTATCTTGTCCACTGTGTATGTGTGTGTGTGTGTGTGTATTGCCCTTTGTGAGTGTGGCTCTTGGTTAAACAATGCTGGTGACAACACTGAGGTTGTTGAGCCTTGTTCAGAAGCCCTCAAGAGGGCAACGATACGGGTGCAATGAAGTCATTGGTATGTGGTTAAATGTCACACACACACACACACGCGCACACACACCAGACACACACACACACATGCCATGTGCGCTTGCTTTCTTATAAACACATGCTGGCACACTGGATCTTGCACATTAGACACACACACACACGTCCACCACGCATACACTCCCTTCATTAACAAAGGACTTCCCTGACAGAGAAAGCCACACATGGATGCATAGTAGATGTGTTTTGTGTCGATGTACATTGCCTCGACTAGGGATTACAAGCCCACAATAACAAGCCTGCCGTTTAAAAAAATACATGTGAAGGGCATTTATGTATTTACATAATTGGACTATGTTGTATCCAACACATATGTTTTAAAAAGCTTGTGATAGTCTGTGTGTGTGTCTGGTTTGTCTTCAAGTTGATCAGGATGCTGGATCAACTCTCAGATCTCAGCCAGAGACTGCAGAATATTCTTGTTCAAAGGAAAAGCCAAACGCAAAAACCAATCAACAGTCCCTAGTGAGTTATGAACTGATCTTGATTATAGACCGACCAACAGCAGGAAATCCGGATGAGGTAGTAAAAATGATATCATGACTCTAGAAATATACGGCCTTTTAGAACACGAGCGGCCTTTGCCAAAAATAACCCAGACGCCCTCCCAGGCTGAAATACGACACATCGATTTCCCCTAATGCACAGCTCTCTGCATGCACAGCTCTCTGCATGCACAGCTCTCTGCATGCACAGCTCTCTGCATGCACAGCTCTCTGCATGCACAGCTCTCTGCATGCACAGCTCTCTGCATGCACAGCTCTGAATGGGGAGGAGGAATCAAGACACACTCATAAAGGACAACATTAGAGGGTTTAGGAGATGAAAGACTCAGAAAGACTCAGTCCTCGGCCGTTCTCTGCAGCAGGGATGAGAGACTGTAGTGGGTAGTGTGTGGACGTCAGAAACAAGGTACGGGTCAACGATGGGATGAACTTGAATTCCGTCATGCAACTGGGAGAATTTGTCAACTGCCAGAGGTGTTTAGTGAGGTGATGGGGTGAAGGGGTGGGAGGGTTGGGGGGGAGTTAGAGGTGGGTTTGGGATTGGATTTAGTGTGAAAGCTGGTGCTTGGCGGAAACCTCCCAGGTAGAGGGTGTCACAGTAATGGTGCCATTAAATAGCATGTCTCAATCAAGACATTTTGATCCACATGGCAGCATGAGGGAGGGTATTCGTTTGAATGTGAGTTTAAGGGGTGAGGAGGAAGGTCCAATGGGGTCTGTGTGTCTGGGCTGTGTGCTGTTCCTGTTCAAAGTCTTGATGTCTCTGTCTGCAGAGAGCAAATATCTGTGTACTTTTTCGTCTGAGAGTTGCCCCATGTGAATGTGTCTACTTGTTTATGTTTGAGAGCCACCAGAGGTCCAGACATATATAGCCAGGCATTAGTAAAGGCAAAACAGAGGCCATCTCGGCCTGATGATGATCAATTTGAGGACCCCTGAAGACCCAGCTGTGGCAAGGACAAGAGGTATTGGCCCTTGATTGGCTAAACCAAACCCATTTGCCCAAACCACTTCCCCTCAGCGCTCACCAGTCACAGCACCAACATATATATGCATAATGAAGAAATAATGGCATTTCTAATAATTTGTTTAGGCCACAGAGAGAGAAACAGAGGGGATGAATTTGAGGGCCCACTTTCCAAGATGACATGGCCCTGTGGCGTAATATGATAAGAATTTAAACAACCAGAGAGGGTTTTTTCAACCAGGTTAGAGGGAAAATATTGAGATAGGTTGTGGTTTTGGGTCTACTCTCATCTGCCTGTGACATTCCCCTCACTGACACTTGTCTGCCAATCAAAATGATTGACAGGTAACACAAATCCTTGGTTAGCTTTAGTTGTTGGGGGTCGTAAGAGGTTTGGGACAAGGTGGCGAAACGGAAAGCAGCTTAGAGTTTTATTTTAGTTTAAAATATTACGTGGAAACAGATACATAAACAATGAGCACAAACACTTTCACAAATTCTCTGGATGTGTGTGGCGTGAGTTACAAACCCTAACATCTGAAGTCAACTCCCGTCGACCTATAGACAGTATGTCTGTATCGGGATGTCCTTTTCAGCAAGAGGTTAATGTATTCTACCAAACGTGTGTGGGATGGGGGAAGACCACAGTGCTAATGGACATCTCTGACTCAGAGGTGTGAACTGGAGAAATGCCGTTTGGCACTGCTGCATATGCTCATTATTATTTGAATATCTTTTTCTTTCATGAATAATACACACTAGACCTAGCTGGACTGCGTGTGTGGTGCATGCGTGTATTTCTGTCGGTATCTGGCTGTCTGTACAGAGTATGTTTTCAGTATTTCCTTTCATACACCTGTGTGTGTGTGCGGTGTGCATATGTGTGTGTTTTTGCAGCGTATATGGGTGTGTCTGCGTAGTGTGCGTGTATGTATGTCTGTCTGTGTGTCTGTGTGTCTGTGTGTGTGTGTGTGTGTGTGTGTGTGTGTGTGTGTGAGGGCTGAAAGGTTGCCAGAACCCCCTCTCCAGAGGGATCCCTTTCGACAGTGAACATATGTTCCATTCCTCTGATGTCTTGCCCTGGTAGTCACCCAGCGTCTTGTACCGCTCAGACCCAGTCAGGAAACCCAGAGATCTGGGTTCCTCTTCCTGTAAGACGCAGAGAGACCTACTGTCCCTATGGTCATGTGGTTCTCTGTAGACGGAGGTCAGTGTCATGGCCACAGCCGTGCCCCCCTGTTTTTTGGTTTTGCCCTGCCCTAGTGTTTCCTTGTGTTTGGTATTGTCTTCACCTGTGTCTCGTTGAATGGTTTCAGTTCTTGTTAGTCTCATCGTGTCCACCTGTGTCTTGTTTGGTTCTGTGTCTTGTTTGGTTCTGTGTCTTGTTTGGTTCCTGTTTTGTGTCCAGTCTTTGTCTTGTCCTCCTTACCCTATGTTACTGTGAGTAACATGTCTGTTTTCCTGTTTGAAAACAGACATTTGACACAATGCCCGGCCACTCTCCTGTGTTTGGGTCCCACCCCACCACTCCACGGAACAGTCAGGAAACAAGATGTCACTTATATATAAGCTTAGAACCACAAAACGGGCTCCATACATTTTCTGAATTCCTCCCCAATTTGCTCACCTACCACCATGTTACACAATATGATACAATATTACATTCTGTCATTGAATAAACCTTTAGAATCAAATTTCCGCGCTGCTGGTCACATATAAGCATGTCCGTCTTCTTTCAGTCTTCTAGAGAATGATGATGTGAATCTGAAACATATTCTGAAGTATTTACCACAAGAGGGAGCTAGGATTATAACTACTGTAGGGGTTATGAGGAAGAAAGAGAGACATTTGGTTGACACATGAAGATTTACACACAAAAACACTGCCATGGCTGGGCACTTACATTTTTCTGTACAAATATATTACTATGCACAGCTTGTTTTTCATATTTTGCATCTATCTCTGTGTTCATCTCACAGAAATGGTTTGCTTCCCTTCAGCTCAGTCCAAAGAGAGGCAAACATTCACTTCACAGCAAAACAGAGATGTGCAATGTGCTCTGAGTAGGAATTGAGTCATGTTTTCCCTTTTTTTACAAAAAAATAAGGAAAAAGAGTAGTTCTTTTATCATCTGATTCTAATTTGGATATAAATTGCAGCCTGATGTCACGGTGTGTAATCACTGAGGAATTTGTGGGGGGGGGGGGGGTGAGACGGCCAAAGAAACTTCTAGACAGGTGCACAACAGAGCTTGCAGATAGAGTTGTCCTCTTATCTACGCTAAATCGCACACACGCAGGAGCATGGATGGCAGCACACACCGAGAGAGCATGCACAAAGAACGATGGTGTGCTGTCTGCACACACAGACACACACACAAATCTCCTGATTTTTGTTTCACTCCCTTCGTTAAAAGAAAACCTGCCAGCTGCTACTGCTCCCAGTTTGTTAGTCTTCCTCAGTCATTTTTTCTCATACTCTTTTACCCCCCCCTCACACACACACACACACACACCACGCCCATTGCCCATTCTTCTGGGCCACGAGCCACCAACCCCAGCCCTAGCCATCACATCTGCTGACGATAAGTTTAATTTTGCTCCAATTGCCGGTCATTAACGAATAATGACCCACGGCCCGTTTATTTACTGTGCCGGGAGAGAAATGTGACGTCTAATTGTTCTCCCCTCGTAAATTAGTGTGATGCTCTTTTTCCCCGTCCATGGCTGATGATGTCAGAGGAATAGCGGGAAAACGGTGGAGGAACGCGGACTTGCTGAGCGGCTGCACGAGCCCCCGGTAATCCTCTGTACGGAACGAGGCCCGCTGGGGCCCAATGAAAGAGGTAACAGAATCCCTGTGTTTGTCTGTCTCCCCGCAGGGGGAGAGATTAACACCAGTGTCATATTCTGCTCTCATTGCCAGACCCTGGGATTCTCCGTCACAGGGACGACTAACAAGGTCGGTCGGATACTTCACAGCTTGTTCTTGTAATGGCGGGAGGCAGAGAGGGTCGTGCTTCCGTTTGCATATGTAGACTGTCGATTTGAAGATTGCGTCTCAATGGCTGAGGTTTGAAGTCAGATGTCGGAAGACATAGATGGACACACCTTTCCACTTCCATGTGTTTCTGACATGACTCACCTTTCTTATGTGCACACTGATAGAGAGAGAGAGAAAGAGAGAGAGAGAGAGAGAGAGAGAGAGAGAGAGAGAGAGAGATAGAGAGATAGAGAGAGAGAGAGGGGAAGGGAGAGTCAGGCAGCAAACAGACACAGGGACAAATAAATCACAGAGAAGAGGACTGCTTCCCTCTTTCTCTTATTCGGTTGCCCGGTTGTGTTTGTTGCCAGAGCGTGGAGACCTGGAGAAGCACTTCCTGGAGCGCACTGACGTGCGTGGAAAAGCTGAAGACAACAAGAAGAAAAGAAGCTGGCAAAAGCGTCTGAGTGGTGTCAAACTAAGGAAGGAGAGCGTGGCCAGTGTCAAAGAAGCAGTGTCTCTGTGTCTCTGTGTGTGTCGGTGTGTTGGTTTGTGTGTGTGTGTGCGTGTGTGTGTGTCCCTGTGTTTGTGCATGTCTCTGTGTGGAAACTAAAAGAAGTGGAGGGAATCAGAGGATCATCAACAACAGTAGCTATGTGTGCATGCATTATGTCCATGTGTATGAAAGTCTGGCTTTAGCCAAGTGTATGAGGTTGAGAGTTGGCAGTCTAAGATATACAGCTTGATTCTGCACACATCAGCCAATAGGCTTCAGTGGACAGTTTACAGCCAAAACAACACACACATACACATACACACACACAGATATAAAGGGATAGTACTGTGGCAGCATACTTAGCCAAGGGATGTGGTTGTACTGACCAGTTTCAGCAGTAGCAATGGTAGCAGAAGCAAGTTGTGAGTTATGAGTAGAAATCCAGCCGGCAGAAGTCTGGCCCGGTTCAGAAATGTGTGTGTGTCTGTGGAGTCTCCCATGCTGGAAAGACTTCAGAGGAAGTGTCTGTGTGAGTGTGTGTGTGTGTGTGTGTGTGTGTGTGTGTGAGCGTGCAATGCTGCATGCATGTATATCTGCGTGTGTGTTCAGGAGTGGGAGCGCATTTGCAGGCATCAACGGTGGGAAATTCCCTAATATGCACTGTACACACACACAAATGCACGCACGCACACACACACACACACCCCGACACAGGAGTCAGCTGTCTAACACCACTTCTCAGCTCATTAAACCAAATCCCAGAGACTGGACTGAAGAATGTAAATGAGAGCCCCTCCTTTGAAGTTTGGGCAGCCCCCCTAAACTCTACTCCACCCACACAGTCGATCTCAACCTGGTACCCTCCTGCTCTCCCCTACCCTGCCTCCCCGCCCTGCCCCCTTTGTGCCCACAAGTCTCCCCTCTCCCCGTGCCTCTTGTGGCATCGGCCTCACTGGGTGGTATACGAGTCAGACCGGTCAAAGGATGGGGAGTTGGGAAGGTGTGTGTGTGTGTGTGTGTGTGGGGGGGGGGGATTGGGTGGTGAACCTCTTCACACAGTGACCTTGGGGAGGGGAACTTAACTGAAACAGTATACGTGTAAATCCGGCGAAAATCCCCCTGACCCGTTTGTCTCTCTTTGCAGCTCCAGTCCCCCTGCAGAAACCGGATCACAGCACTGTTTACAAGAGCTCATGATTCATTTGGGATAAGGGGGCTTGCTTGACAGGCCCAGGGCCGTGGACCCGTGTTTGAAAAGTCAGTAACCCAAGCTTAGAAGAGAGAGAGAGAGCGGCTTGAAGCTCCATAATGAGGACCTGAGGTAAATGGTATGATATAATTGGTCTTGATCCCCTGTTGTTTACCTTTTGCTGTTGAGTGGGCTGGAGAGAAGACTGATGTTGGTGTGCAGGGCCAGTGGGGGGAGTCTTGTGATTTTACAATAAGCAATGTAACCAAGCAACGTACATGTGGCTTTAGATAACATGCAGACTCCTGTTACAGTAATCTGTCATTGTTGCACAAAAGTGAATCGTACTGCCATTGCCATATAGTGATGGGATTATACAAATATTACAGATAACGGGAGGGAGAGCAGAATGGACCAGTTGCTTGTCAGTGGTCTAAATCAGTTGTCAGATGATGGGGCTCTAAAACTGTGCTCCCTTCCCTCTCGCAAGGGCCAGCTTGCAACCACATAGGACTGCTGTCACATGCTATCTACTCAAACAACGAAGGCCCCTTTCTTTATCTTCTCCAGAAAACTCTTGGAGAACCTACTTGCAGCGACCATCTCTCTCTCTCTCTCTCTCTCTCTCTCTCTCTCTCTCTCTCTCTCTCTCTCTCTCTCTCTCTCTCTCTCTCTCTGTCTCTCTGTCTCTCTCGGTATCTCTCTCTCTCTTTTTGTCAGCTCATCCTCCCCCTCGTCCAGGCATCATCCAGCGCACTCAGGTCTCTGTGTCGGCTTTTGGTCGGGGATTTGCCTCTCGAATCCTTCAAATCAACAGAGGATAGATGCCCATTGTGTCTAATCAAAGCACTTCCTCCTGGGTAATCCCTCAATTTGAACAGGAAGAAAAGCCCAGTGAAGGGGGAATGTTCTGGATCAGTCCCATGAAGGCCCCATATTATACAGTCTCATTTAGATTTTGCCAAAGAAGACACAGCCAGAGCCTCTTCCCCCTGAAGAAGAGAAACTCCCCCCTGCCCCACTCCCTTTATGTTTGTGTTTATCTTTCTTTAACCCTCTTTTCAATTCTTTATTAATCTGTTTTCCCCTTTGGTGTCATTGTTGGCACATCCTAACACATCGGATTGTTCGCACGTGGCACAGATCTCCGAGCATCTTTGTTTACTGTAAGCGAAGCAAAGCGATGCTCGGATGATTGACTTGTTGCGGGTGAAAAGGCTGCTCATGGATGCTTACTGTCATCTCAGAGAGGCCCATTGATGGCCTTCGGATCCTAACACGTATATCCCCATAGACACTGTAATTGGTATACTGTATGTTAGTTTAATTGTCATTTAGATGTTAGCCTTTGACGCTCAAGGTTAGGATTGAGGTTAATGTTTGTAGTTAGACTAATGGTTTTGTTTTTTCAGGTCAATCTCCCACCAAGATGGAGCTTTTATTAATTTAAGTCTTTCCTGATTTTTGTTTATTATACAGACATCAACAATGGACTACTACAGTACCGCTATGTGAAACTGTAGATGTGTATGGAGCGACATGGTTGTTGTCGTGCTTGACTTGTATTAGTCACAAAATATTGTTATTGTAATGCTTCTTCAAATTTTTTTCATTTTCTTTACTCATAACCCTCAAGTCCTCATTATCCACCTCAAAACCCCCGCATCAATTTCCCTCTTAGTATCATTGGTGTAAATGAACCCGGACACAAAACGCCTTTAGACTCTTCCTTTTATTAATAGATGTCAACAGGCAAACTGGACACTGTTACTGTTCCTAGCAGAGAAAGTCAGAACAGATGAGTGGATTCAGAGAGAGCAGGAGTCTCCAGAGACTCATTATACTGGGAGGGAGTAAGGAGAGAGACCGCTCCCAGCTGGAGAGACTTTCCCCTGGTGTACCCCTCCTCCTCCATCTGACCTCATCAGAGTCCTGCAACATTGCATGGCACTCTCGCAGTTTGTGTACACGCAATTTAGTAAACCAGAAAACGATTTGTTAGTGTGTGGTTTTTAGAATATACATCCAGGATTAAATGTTTGCCGAGAATATGTGTCGCCAAGTCTAAGTTTGTCCAGTTAAGAGAGTTTAAGGCCATGGTAGGTTTCTTGAGTTGAGGTGTTGTGATCCCAGTGTAATGGGACTTACAAATTGGCCGCTGCCTATGAATCTGTGTTCCATAAATGATCACCTAATTTAAGTTTCTCACCTTAAATTCTTGTAAACATTACAAGTTTTGACTTTTTGGCTATTTATGGCCCGTAGGCAGATCTGGACTGGGACTGAAAAACGGCCCCAGACTTTGAAACGCAGAATGGTCCATGACCATGTATTATTAATTGTTTTGCATGATGCTGCAGCCATTTACGTAACCGGCCGTTCGGGAAATCTCCCGACTCTCCCGACGGCCAGTCCGACCCTGCCAGTAGGCCTCAAGACCACCTAAACTGAGAGCAAGTCATAAGTTCAAAAAAATTGTAGCCTAAGGAAAATTTGTTTTGTATAGTATTTATACTTTACTATTATAAGGATTATATCATGTAATATTGGCATAAATGAATGAGCTTGAAAACCAAAACCCATTGAAAAGGTATGTTCATATTGTGCCATCAAAATGTGATCTCCAAAGTCTAGATGTTTAATTGTATTTTCAAATTGGGGACACTTCTGTAACATCATCCATCGACAGAACCTCCTCGCACAACTTCTTTCTGCTTGGAAGTATGTTTTTCTGTCAGCAACAGATCAGCCCTAAATACCCTCCAATCCCTTCTTTCCTAATGTGTCTTTCTTCTGTGTATGTCTGTCCATCTGCCTGTCTCTCTCTTCTCCCCCCCCCTCTCTCTTTCTGCTCTATGGGACCCTTGAGTGGCCCAATCCCTTTCTCAGGCCTCGGTTTCTAACCTAGATCAAATGTTAGGGTTTAAAAAAGCTAAAGTTTGATGTGGATGAGCAACTGCCTATGAAACACTTTAATCCCTAATGCTGTAATGTATTTAATTTCACACCCTCTGATGGTGTTGCCCCTTTTTAGGATTACCCTAAGGGGGGTGCTATGGTGGGGAGCTACCACTGAAGCCCTGTGCAAGGACAGAGGAAAAAAAAGAGGGGGAGAAAAAGGGGGTAAAGACAAAAAATAACATAGGAGTGAAGAGGGAGATGGTCTAGAGGGCCACAGGAAAGATGGAGACGGGGAGAAAGCGAACCAGTGGATGACGGAGAGTGTAGAGAGATCATTTACAAGGGAGATGGAGACCGAGAGAGAGAAAGAGAGAGAAATAAAATCAGAAGGAGAGGAAAAAAGGGAGAAAAAAAAGGAAAATGGTTTCTTAAACCTGGGAAGTCTCAGCACAGAGCCGTCTTCACAGAGAAAAGGAAGAATGCCACTTTACAATTTGGAATGCTTGTATTCAAATAGGAGGCCGGAGCTTTGGAGCCTAGAGAATGCGGTGATATCTGCATTGTCACATCCCCTTGCTTGGATAAGAGGAAGGAGGGGGGGAAAGACACCCTGGCAAATCCCATTGTAGCGCTTGAGCTTCATAAAAGTTAAGGAGCGATGGATATAGTCCTGGCCCTTATGAGATGAGGATCTTTCTGGCCTGGCTTCGGAAGCCTTAGTCGCAAACGCAAGGATATTGAATGCAGTAATACCCCGGGACGAGAGCGCACACAGACTCCTTTATATCGTCCCCTAATATCCAATTTACTGGCTCAGGCCCTCAGCCAAAGCAGCCCCCGAGAAGTTAAAATGCACAAACGCCAGCATGAGATGGAATTAGGGCCAAGTTCTCTTTTTCTTCCGTTTGCCAAAAGTTTGAGGTTTACAGGAATATGAAACTGTTTTTTTCTCTCCGTTTCCCCTCCCTGTTCTTTTTCTGTCTGTTAACCCCATTCATCCATTAAATAGACAAGGAACTGAAAGCAACAAATTATTTGAGTTGGAGATGGAAATGAGGTTTGTCGTGAGGCTTTGATTTATATTTTTTGAGGGGTTTCAATTTAGAGAGTGGGAAATAACGTAAACAAGCAACGTTGATTAGGAATAATGAAGCAATGTGGTTGGAGTATTTGTCATAGCCAATACCTTTTTTTTCTTTTACATCTCAGAGAATGAGGCGTCACTGCCATTCAGGTTTAACGTCTGAAAAACATGCTCAGATGAGTGGGGATTTATTTTGTTTTGGGGGAAGAAAGTAAAAAGTTAGAAAGTGTATTTTTTGGGGATATACATGCTTAAGAGGCGTGGTATTCCCCTTTTGCTGATCTCAAAATCCTCTCCTTACCTCACTAAGCGGTCTTTGAGACACACACGCACACACACACATACACACACACACTTCCCTGCCCCTGTGATTCTTCATCCTTTTATTACTGGATGAGTCTGCCATGAAGCCTGATAGCATCAGAGAGGCTGGATGTATTTACTCATAACAAGGGCTTAGGGGTGGCCTACCCAATAAGAATATGGTGATTTATACAGAGAGCAGTGGGGATTGTGTTTCCCGAGCGTACTAAGTATTTTACACTTTGCTAAACTCCTTGACATCTTCGTGGGTTAAACTCCCTTTTGGGGCTAGCCTATCTCTGCAGCTTCACGCCTTGTTAAAAACTCAACACACACAAAAAAGAAAACATTTACCTCAGTGCACCATGGGAAGGGGAGGTCATCTATCTTTCCTCAACTTTTCATCTCTTTCTTTTAAATCAGGAGAAGATAAACCCTTTGGTGTGGTAAATGGGTTCTGGGTTTGAATAGCTTGCCATGGAATCTACAGCTTTTTACACTCTGTAGTTATAAGGCATAATGCAAATACAAAAATAACATAGACCTTGTTGAGGACACATGACCAAATCTGGACTCATCAGTTAATTTAGCAGTCATAAATTGTAATTGAAATAGCGACTGAAAGTTTAAGAGTTTAAGCTGTTTTCCAGTTTCCGTATCTTCATTCACAAAGTGCATGATGGTCTCTACATTTGAAATCCTGACTTCACGATTATATACCTCCATTTTCCCAAAGGTCAAGTAGAGTGTGCCAAAGTCATAAAAATCCTCATCTCATTATTAGAGCATTTCTGCAGCCAGCGGCACAGTCTGGGGGAAATGGAATGATATATAGTGCACAGTCAATAGTAGATCTATAATGACAGTGTTGTTGGGCTTTCACTTTGAAATAATTTATATCCCGGCTAATCAATAAGTAATCTTGGTCATAGTCTGCACTGAGATAAGGAGGAGAGTGATGAGGGGAGGAGGAAACTGTACTGGAATGTGGGCAGGAGTAGGAGTGTGTTTTCCATTCCACCCACACAGTCTTCCCTGAGCTGAGGTTTATGCCGAAGACGCACAGTTTGAGGGAGGTTGGTGTTGTTGTCGAGATTGTTCAGTCAGGTGGGGAGTACCGCTTTTTACTGTCAGGAATTACGAGTTGGTGAAGATTACGTTTGGAAAAAAAGAGATGGATGGAAAAAGCGTGTTGAAATGAAAGAAAAGTGGACGCGGTGTCGGTTTTCTTGTCGAGGTCACCCCTGGGTCAAAACTGAATCCTGTGTGCTCTCAAATGGGAAGATACTTACCGTCTGGTGATACAGTGAATGCAAGGACAGACCGGTAGAGTGGATGAGGAAGGGATGGAGCAGGAGACAGAGAAGGGAATAAAGGCAAAACCCATTTAGAAAGATGGAATGAAAGAGAGGAAGAAAAATTTGAGAGACTGGAAAATAGTGAGAAAGAGAGGTCGAAACAAGGCAAAGGAGGGTACAAGGGCAATGCAGGGCAGAAAGAAAGAGCAATGGAAGGTTGCTGCTAATTCTTCCATATCTAAGCCTCTTTGCAGAAACTCCCTTTGTCTTCCAACTCCCAGTCATTAGAGCCTAATCCTATCAGCCAGAGGCTAATCTGAGGGCGCAGAGTTCAGTTCTCTCTGCTCCGCAGGCCTAAAACACAGCACCAGCCAACACACGCCCCTAGACCTGACACACAACCAGATTCACCCAACCGACAACCAGCCAACACACATCACTCGGGGCCAACACACCGGTTGGTGCTTAGGGCCCATCACACGACAACCTGCCATGCTACTTTAATCCACTCTGACACAGCAACAACCAATGCACACTGCTATTAGATCCAACAGTCAGCTTGTACACTGCAAAGACAAATAATCCACACACAATTAACTAAGGGACACCCTGGTCAAAGCACGTGGCCCTGACCCACACTCTTGTGGACCCAACTATACCAAGGCTGCTGTGAAACCAACACTCCAGAATCGAAATGTATTGAGTCATCCCTGCATGACGGAATTACAAATGAAGATGTTCCTTAAATATCATCATATAGTAGCTGCCATGTGGAATCTACATTAAGCGTTAGCGTTGATGCTGACAACTGTATACAGCTAACATCAAGCTCACTCAGGTTTTCATTATGGACGAAGATTGTCAGCTGTGACACAAGTGCATAGGGAGGATTTAGGATATTTTTTGTAAGCCATTTAAGAAGGAAGAAGGCCCTTTTTTTCCCAGTTGGGGGCGTGAGGACGTGATAAAATCATTGGTGGATGAAACCATTAAAGGAGCACTGCTCAATGAGCCTTTGCTTTTTAATTAGGAGTATACAAATTGTATGCGTGTTGTTGTTTTTGCTTCACTGTTCCACACTCGAAGCCTCGAGTGTTGGCGTATGACAATGTGTTCGATCATGAGCGTCCGTGCGCCTGTATACTCTGCAGGTGCCAGTTCACATGCAGCTATGTGTGTGTGTGTGTGCGTGTACGTGTGTGTGCGTGTATGTGCAACCTTTCCGGTTAAGTGAGTGAGGGCTTGTTAGCGGCTCCCGGGCCAACAGAGAGGGAGAGGTGACAGAGTAGAGGGCTGAGGAGGGGAGGGAAGATGGCAGCACTTGTTTGGAGGGTTGCGGATGCCGGTGTGAGTCGCTGATCAAGAGAGGCTTTACTTAGCTCCAGCTGGGGTCCTAATCCAGTTCACTTTCATAAACATGTCGGATCAGGGGCGGTTTTGGTCTGGCAGAGGGGATGGTTGGTACAACAGAGGGGCAGTCAGTGCAGGAGAGGGGGTAGTTGGTACAGCAGAGGGGGTGGAGGTGTGTCTGTGTGTGTGTGTGGGGGGCATATGCCACAGCATACTTTTCTGAGATGTTCTAATGTAAAGGATAATTCAAGTAAATTGATTTCCTGATGAGTATTTACATTTAGCAGACGCTCTTATCCAGAGCGACTTACAGTTAGTACAGGGACATTCCCCCGAGGCAAGTAGGGTGAAGTGCCTTGCCCAAGGACACATAGTAATTTGGCACGGACGGGAATTGATCCGGCAACCTTTTGATTACTAGCCCGATTCCCTAACCGCTTCAGCCACCTGACTACCTGTTTGTTGTTGTTGTGCATCGACAGAGATCCAAAGCTAGACAAAACAGATGCAAGGAAATACATATAAATACAAATAACAGTGTCAGAAAAACACAAATGAACAAGGCGCTTTTTTCATGATGTGGAATGTTATGAATGAATGGGAGACCAAAAAAAACAATGTCAGTGAACTGGAAAACTCATCTCAAACTCCCCATCGTAAATGCACTGTACGTACAACGCTATTACAACACACTACACAGTCAAACGATTACATCATTCATATTTCTTCTCTTCTTTACTCGGCAAATGATATGTACCTAAGGGGCTCCCATTTGCCCTCACATACTCGCATGCATGTGAACAAGCGCGTCACCCCCACGACGCAGGCCTGCAGCCCCCTTCGCTTTTATCTTTAGGTGGGTACTAGATGAGAACCATATGCAGCTCCAGCACAATTATAGTGTGGTAAATTGGTAGAACAACAAGAAGGCCGTTTAACGGTGCAGTAAATGCAGGTAAGGGGCTTTATTAAAGGCAGGTCAGGTTGCACTGATGCTGTCAGCGAGCAACGGGCTGGACACAGTGCTGTGGTGCAAAGACAGACGCTCAGTGTTTGTGTGCGTGGAGGTCTGTGCGTGTATGTGTGTGTGTGTGTGTGTGTGTGCGTGTGTGTTATTTGGGGGAAAGGTGGGGGTATGTATGTGTGTAAGTGTGTCCTTGGTGTTCATACATGGTAGTGCGTGTCTTTGACGGGAATTATGGTCATGAGGTCTGACACCATGTAGGAGTGTGTATGTGTGCATGTGTGTAGGTGTCCATAGGCCTGTGTGTTAGCATGTGTGTGTTGTGTGCACATGCGGGCGAATTACTGACATATGACTAAGAGTGTATACACAATCTGTAATAGTATGGGGCAGGGGACTTCACCAGGCACTTTTCCAGGGCCTTTAGGGTGAGAGGTCAAAGTCTAAAATGTTTATGTGTGGCCCTGTGAAGTGAACTCACCAGTGGTTCTGGTAACCCCCTCCATACCTGAATGACTCCTGAATGTGTATTTACGCAGCCAGAGCTTTGGAGCCTGAATGATTGCCTGATGGTGTTTATACAACACTGTCTCCCAAGTTCTACATCAACAGCTACAGGCACATTGTGTTGGTTTCATGTCGGTTTGAGTTTGGTCACATTCGGACTTTTGTGTGTGTGTGCATGTCCGTGTGTAGGTGTGTGTGTGTGTGTGGACTGAACAGTGAACATATGAGCATAAACAATAAATACATTTTCCACAAAAATTGCTTTCATGATGCCAAATTCTCTAAGAACATCGTGTTCAGGTCTCCACAGATCTCCTCAAATATAAGAAATACAAGGGCAGAGGAGAACAGAGAGGAAAGTCATGTATCCAATCAGGTGCCTCCTAACATGTGACAAAAGCAGTGGTAGAGAACAAAAGGCACAAAGATAGAGGTGTCAAACTTCAGCCTGTAAGGAATAATCTGTTGTTTTCTTCTGACAGTTCTGACAGTTGTGATAATTAACTACAGCTAAATGGAATACATTTGCGCATACACACACAAATCACGCCACCTCACTCTAACAGCTTGCACGTCAGTCTAGAAGGAAAAAGTTGTCTCATTGTATTAAACCTCATCTTCAAGGACAGAAATGGGTTTTCATTCTTTTGTGTTTGTTTCTTGGCATGGCCAGGATCTTTTTTTTTCAGTGATTTTATAACTTAATTTGAGGACATTTTCTTTTACTCACAAATACTCTCATGCATGCCCAGAGTATTTCATATATTTCCTGGTACAGCATAATATTTATTTTGACTGAGCTATGCAACTAAACATGCACCCAACCACTCAGGAGAGTTTGGTTTATGAAATTCTATTCACAGGTGTGGGGCTTTTGGTTTGGGGGCCCTTGGATGGATAATGTGACCTACAGATGCACTTACCAATAGCTAACTGTGATTAGGGCCTTTGAGTTTATGCCGCCACCAATCAGTGCAGAGGTAATTGGATTCAGTCATACCAGTACTGATAACCTGGACCTGAACTGGAGTATTGGCTACCTGATATGTGCTGGGACACACTGGGAAATATACACTAGCTTGCTTCATTTGAGAACACACACACACAATCTCAAGAAGGACATGCATATGCACAACACCCGCAAACAGACATAGATATGTATATATATATATATATATATATATATATATATATATATATATATATATATATATATATATATATATATATATATATATATATATATATATATATATATACATACATATGCATGTCCTTGTTGAGGTTGTGTGTGTGTGTGTTCTCTCTCTCTCTCTCTCTCTATATATATATATATATATATATATATATATATATATATATATATATACATATCTATGTCTGTTTGCGGGTGTTGTGCATATGCATGTCCTTCTTGAGATTGTGTGTGTGTGTTCTATATATATATATATATACAGAGACATATTGTACACACAGGCATGAAGACTTAATAAAGTGTCTTTATTTGCAGCATATGTCAATTCATTTCCATTTGAAAAACAATACAGTTTCTGAATATATTTCTCCATAACCAATACAACGTATTACACAAAATCCTTTATTTTGTCATATCATCAACATCATCTCAAATCTAAGGTTTGACGTAAGACCTAACACCAAAGCCAAAGTGTGACACTTTGACCCCTGCCAGGTCATGATGCCAGGTGGCAATCAGGGATGTCAGTTGTCACAGTTAGAGAGTTGGTCCTCCAGAGGTGACTTCTAATACTAGAAAGCAGGATCACATACTCGCCATTCTGGGAGAGGGAAGGAGGGAAAGAGAGAAAGATGGGATTGAGGTGATGAGAGAATCGAGAAGAGAAGAGTGGACTGAGAGTGTTTAAAGGTGTGGAAGGAACTAGTGGACAACAGACAACATGGGCTGCAAGGAACAGTAATGGTGAGAGGACAACAGGAAGAAGAAAAGCCCTTAGTAGAAAAATACTGAACTATTGATTCGGAGGTGTAGTTAAAAAAGGCATCCCACACTATTTCCTTTTAGGGAAAAACATTTATGTTGTGTTCGCCTGTATACCATGGCAAACAACAATTTAGGATCTCACTAAACATTGTGTAGGGACACTGGATTCTCCAGGCCACTAAGCGATTATCACTGGCATATAGCCTGTGTTTGATATAGCTGCATTACCATTGGGGCTAAGGAGTTCATTACCGCTATTCTATAGACTGTGAGGCCATTCTCAAGCCTCCCACCTCACACCCCTGAACAGACAGATGAGTCTTCACACCTCTTCTGCGGCCCTCTCCCCCTTCACCTTCCCACACTTTCTCCCCCCCTCCCTCTTTCTTTCTTGCTCTCCCTCCATCTATTTTCAATTCCTCCCCATTTCTCTCTCACTCCCTTCCCTTCACTCCGTATCTCCTCGCTTGGCGTCTTTTTCTCGCTTCCTCCAGCTCCATCTCTCCATGTCTCTCTCTCTTTCTCTCTCTGAGGTGCTGATCAATTCACAGTCTCCCTGGGAGGTGTGAGACTCTTTCCCACCACACCATGTGATTGGCTGACATGTGACACACCTCACCTCCTCCTCACTCCTCCTCACCTCCCCAACTCCTCTTGTGTCTGTGTGGGAGGGGTCAGGGACAGTGGGGGGGGTCACCTTCATGCATTTGCTAGTTGACCCACCAGATGAAAATCACACTCCTCCAGGAGATTCTTTTTTCATTCAGTTATTCGTTTGTTCATTCACCCCCACTCCCCCCTCTCTCCATCCTCTGTCTCTGTCTCACTGTCCCTATCTTTTTCTATTTGCCTCTCCTCTCCAGAGTGTCTGCTATGCCATTAGCACACCTAAGATAATAGCAGAGGTGGCATTCTGTAGGTAGGTAGGTAGGTAGGTAGAGAGAGAGAGAGAGAGAGAGAGAGAGAGAGAGAGAGAGAGAGAGAGAGAGAGAGAGAGAGAGAGAGAGAGAGAGAGAGAGAGAGAGAGAGAGAGAGAGAGAGAGAGAGAGAGAGGTGTGTGCGAGCTGGTGATGAGTTTGGTATCCATCCATGGATTTAGCACACCCTGATAGCAGCACTACTGTCTGTGACCTGATGGCCAGTTGTGCAATGTGAAAATTGAGTGGTGGTATTCAGAGACTTACGGATCTATTATTACACTGCGTAGTGTATGTGTATGCAAGTGCAACCCTGTCAAATTGGAAATATATGTTATATTGGCCAAAACTGCAATAAGAGACATTTTAGAACAAGATGTTCTCATAATGTTTGCCACATGTAAAGGGAATCAGACTGATACCAAACTATAAAAAACGTGTTATCCTCAACATGAGAACAGGACATTTTTCATGAGGTGTAAACTTCAATAATCAGGTCAGCGAATAGCCAACATTAATTTGTGTATTATGCAATAGTTGCCCATATTAGAACCTAGTTTAAAGTAGAAATGATTCACAGAAAAAAGATATCTCACATAGATCTGGAATTAACCTGTCAAAATGAGTTGGTAATCGACATCACTCTCTACGTGTAATGCAATTTCCTTTAACTCCAGTAGAAGGCGCAAATGATTAAACATTAATGTGCAAACAAGAGAGGAGTCCTCAAAAAATCAAAATTGTCCAAGGAGACGCAATAGTAGACAATTATATGAAGAGACTTTGTAGTGTATTTAACTTTTTTTTACCCTGTCTCTCTCCCTTTCAAAATGTATGCAAATGAATATAGTACTATAGCCTGTATGATATATCATCAATCTACTGTATTGCATCACTGACACATAAATTATAGAACGTTCTTAAACACTATTTGTAGATTTCATCCGTTTAGGGAAATTTAGTAAATCTAATGAAGGGTTAGATATTCGCTTCCTACATTTTAGTTTGGATAACCATGTTGATGTTCACACTATAATATTTAAAATTATGTTTTGCTTGTTGCTTAAAAGTTTAAAAGCACGCACCCAAAACAACTTAATCGGCATAATCGTTTAAAGTTATTTTTTATTTTTTTTAGGTTCAACGTTTTACTATAACTTCAATAACACAAATTATGATGCTTTATATTGTTACTTGAGCTTTAACTTTCCCATTAACCTAAATAAAATGTTATGAAAATTCGTTTCCATAATATAGAATTTCTCATTAATCCCAGCCATTAATCCCCACCTTCTACCGTGTGATAGTTAGCCGATAGTCTTTGCTAATATAACAGATCATGAACTATAAAACTTAACAAACGGAGAAATTCGAGGCTCCATTCTTTTTTTCCGAAAACTTTCTAACTGATGATAGAGAGCAGAGCTCACTGCGGACTGGACTTAACGGATCTCAACACGTTTGGGAGCATTGCTTCAGGGCAGTAAAAAGTTTGACCTCCGTTTGACTCCTGAACCACAACGCCAGTTGCTTTATATGGTCTACCGCAAACGCGCAAAGGGACAGAGCAATCATCAGCTATCACAAATACAAGAGATAACGACTCATTATTTAGTCAACATTGTATAAATTATCCACATTTCTGCGAACAGAGTATTGTACTTGTGCCATTATTCGAAAAAGCCACATTTACAATACGATTTTTATTATTTTGCCTAACTTAGGCCTACTTCTATTGACTGTTACGTGTACAAAATGTGCGTGGCATTGGCAGAAAATAGGCAAAAGATGAATTGTTCTCTCTCAAAGGGCCTTGTCAGTTCGTGTAACATTTTCACCATGGGGTCAATTAAATAGGTAACAACGATGGTTGTACAACTGAAACTTCTCCTTCCTGTCGATTTTCTATTCCAGCAGACAAACAATGTTTGTGTTCTCTTTGTCAAATGTGCTGTCCATTCATATTTGACTGCTGAGTAATATCCACTGATTTCATTATACCTCGACCAACATCATCGGAAAGTGGATTAACAAGAAATTATACTATTACAGGCTCTTGCAGGACGCTAAAATGCGCTGACTCCCAATAAAGCCAAAGAGTGAAAGTCCTTGCTCCTGCTGTGGTCTACGGCGTCCCTTACAGACGTTAATTGAAGCAACATAATTACTTTATAATGCCATTCTGGTACTTTGACAGCCGTTAGGCGTTGACGTTGTTCGCCCTTCATGTCAATTTGGCTTGAGCCTTATTTAGAGGTGGGTTAAATTAGTGTTTGCAGTGATAGAAATAGAAACAATCCTGACAATGATGTTACTAATATCAGATGGCATTCTTGCATTGTTCATAGACAGTATTTTATCATCAAAGATACATGTTCGAAGTGACGCATTATTTCTTATTTAACGTAATTATTTTAGTTATCTTACTTTTTCCACCCAAACACTGTTCTACCAGTTATTAGGCTACTGCACCAGAGAAAACAACTTGAGACAACAGCTGCGATACTTACCCATAATTTACTGTTTGGAATAACGTTTGAAACTTAGTCGTGTTCACTACGCCAATTCACCAAAGTTAGTTAATATAATGTTAATAATCCTGTATGACTCTCCTTGAATTCCTCGCGACCGTGTGGCTTCGTAGCTTTTCCACAGAACGCGTTACACCGTCTGCCCCGAGCTCCGCTGGTCGGTGGAGGATTTAGTAGTAATTTCATGCCTGTAAATTTGAACGTTGGATCCCAGCGCTCGGATGGTACCTCGGGAATCACTGAATGTGTGAAGCTTGCATTATCTGATATGACACTGTTGCTGGCTCTGCAGCATTATGATCGATGACAGATGCTTCTCAGGCTAACTTCAAACACCTTGTCACCGGGGCATTTGAAATAACAGTTACGAACAGTGACGGCTTAGTCTAATCATGAGACAGAGCCGTTGCCCACTCTTTTGGCATTCATCTGAAATGATCTTAGAGGATGGTCTAAAAGTCTGGTTCAGAAATGTACTGTATATACTCAGCAAACGGCAGAGGCACACCGAACCAAACTGTAAAAGGCCGATATAAAATGCTATACATTTGACTCTATGCTGTGCAAGAGTATGCTATGTGATCTAGGATATGCGAGCAGCTAAGCTGTATTACTTTACACTCCATATATTGATTCATACATTTATCGAAGCCAGTATCTACAGGTATGTTCTTTGTACCATCAGTCTCTGGCATCTTGGCATCATTTTATGTAGTGTAGTCAATTGCAGGCTATTAACATATCAATGGATAATAGGCCTAGATACGTTTTTAGCCAACAATTCAGATCAAGATCAGTGAGGCAAATTACTTTGAATTGCTGGACAGAAAAAAGTTATTAGCCTACTATATTCTGAATGTGTACTGACTTCTTCAGAGGTGTGAGCTTAACAAATATAACATGTTGGAAATTAGAATAAGGAAGGTACATGTAAGTGACTGTGTGGGTACGCAAGTGTGTGTGTGCATGCGTGAGAGAGAGAGAGAGAGAGAGAGAGAGAGAGAGAGAGAGAGAGAGAGAGAGAGAGAGAGAGAGAGAGAGAGAGAGAGAGAGAGAGAGAGAGAGAAAGAGAGAGAGAGAGATCCCTATGTGTTTTGACAAATATTTAGCAATTTGGCAAAGGTATTTTTCAGATGTGAAATAAAGGTTTTCATTTTCTTGTAATGTCTTACCGTCCACCTCGCCAATGTGGCCAACAATCAATCACCTCAGAATTGATCACGTTGAGAGCCAATAGGGGGCTTGCAGTACACTACAGCGCTTCCATTGGACACCTCTTCCTCTCAGAGAGTGTGCAGAAGCTTGGAGCGACCCATTCCGTGCTGGTGTGGGGGTTTAAAGACGTATTGTAGCTGTAACGGGATAGACCTTTCTCTTTTGGCTTTTAAGTCGTTTACTATTTCAAAATAAGAAACCAACAATAGACCTACTTAAACAGTTATTAAGAAAGAAATGGCAGGGGTAGATAATATGATATGCCTATATACTTATTTGAAAATGTGTTTACCGGGAGCATGACATGAGAAAGTTGGATTCAGTGTGACTTGCATTCTAAGATGATGCAAAGACTGCGTGTGCTGATACTATGATAGGGTAACTAAGACCTGCTTCAAGTTGGTCTCATTGGCCTCTCTTGTTGTGTATAGGCACACATTCAAACAACAGATTTAATGTCAAGCATCATTACGTTGCGTAACAGACGGCAATTTCATTTTCTTTCTTGTCGGTAGGCTACCAGTTTTAAATAAGCATACAATGTTTGTTTTTTTTTGGGGGGGGGGGGGTGTGCTATGGAGGGTGATGTGAAAGTGTTACCTGTCAACCTGGTTGAAGCTTTTTGCTGGATTTAAACATATGACATTTCATTTTTGCAGTTCAAGCAACATAACCTGGATACACTTTCTGCAAAATTCTACGTAGGTTGAGATTGTATGTGATTTGGGTTATGACACTGTCAGTTTAGTAAACTGTGTATTCATAAGAGACTATAATAATCATTATGCACACCAAACAATACTATTGGTATTAAAAAGTCAAGAAGACAATTGAATCTAAAACGCACTATATCAAATCAAGAGCATGCTTGATGAGCTTACACATAGGCTAATACACAGCGTACAGTGCGCAATGTGGGGCTCGTCCACCACCGACAGAGCTTCTAGGGTCCTCTCAAGTCACCCCCCTCCGTTCGGCTCGACTTGATGTAGCCCATTGCATTGTGTAAGACGCGACCTGTTATGGCCACCACTACTTCCGGGTTTCAGCAGTCTGGTCCAGATCCACTCCTCAGTCGCGCTCAGCACACACTCATTGTACACAAACTGGCAAGCGGCTCACACACAGCATCGATCGTGGCTCCTTTAAGAAAGACTAAGCCAGAATTATCACCCCACCTCCTCTTGATCTCCTTTAGAAGCTTTTGCATAAAATATCAACTCAGGATCCGAGACTGATCAAAGAAACCAGAGAGCTTCATTTTTGTGTGCGTTTGATTATTAACATTTGGTGTGCGAATCCGTGGAAGCGCGCGGCGGATCATCATTCATTCGGTACTTTGACAAGCCTTGCGTTTGATTGACAGTTGGAGTGGCAAAAAGCCATGAGACTCGCTAGTTTTGTTTGAGGGGCATTTGGAAAAGAAGACTGGTTCTCGTTCTGTCGCTGTCCTGTGGATAGCCGAGGACCTATTCACCTCGCTCGAGCTGAACTTGAGCAGAAGTGGCTGACTTCATCCCTCTGGAAAGAAATACGGATTTTGTGAAAATATCTTCCATTTGGATTTTGAGTGTTATTTTCTTCTTCATCCTGGCCACATAGGGGATATATCTGAAGCTAAAGGAAGAAGAGGGAGTAAGGAGGGCTATGGCGCAGAGGGTACGTAGGCTATACCGAAAAGTTTCAGTCACCACTATGGTAGAATAGAATGCAAGGCTGAACACTGTAACGTGGACAATGACAGGCGCTCACGGGGAAACTTTCTCTCGTCTTGTACGATGGACAGCATACATTGTTTTGCATCTTTAGCTCACTATTACGCACGGATGCACATGTTTACTTCACGACGACCAAGCCGGACTTGGGACGTGAGGAGTGTGATTATAGCAGGTTTTTCAAATAAGTTATTACCCACATTTGAGGAAATGTGGGTCGATGAGACAAAACAAAATCGTTGTTGTTGTCTCAAAGTCAATTTTAAACATTTTCCAGTTTGTGAACATTTATAGTTGTCGCAGGGCAGTAGCACTTAAACATATTCTAAGCCCTTTAGACACCATGTCACGCATATTGATACTGGTACTACTAGGGAATCTTTAGACTACTAATGTGTTCCAGAACATGGAATATTTGCATACTCCTCTGAAAATCTTTTTTTAGCAATGACGTGATGACCTATACATTGATTCATATACTCCGGGACTACTCTATTAGGTGACAGGTCCTTCGTTTTTAAATGAAGTGTCAACAATTGTAAAGTAGAGATCCCACTTCTATCAGTCTGAGACCTTTTGCTTGGTTGTTTGGCACTAACAACAGTATCACGCTGTTTTGCACCTCTCAGAGTTTAGAGTCTAAATGTTAGGCTTTGTGCAAACGCCTTTTACTCTCATCTCCCCCAGATACTATCAAAAGTATTAATAATTAAATCAACTCATCAATTCGTTAGAGAAACAAGATTCATATTTTTGCCATTTTTGTTAAGAAGTGAGCTTTTCCCAACACGTTAAGCATTTCAAATGTTGGCTGCATTTAGTGGGATTTATCTTATGCAATAGTCAAATAACTATTCATTTTATGTATGAAATTGTCATGAGAAAAAAAAGTTGTGTAGGTATAAATCATCAAACTGAGAAACAGACCAACTATTAACTTGCATTGTTTAAAGAGCCTATTAAATATATAATTTAGTCTATGTGATGGGCAAAATCATGATAATAATAATTCACCTGAGTTTGCAAATTACTTTATTGAATTACAATGAAAAGCCATTGACTTGTTTTGTAAATCCTAAACGCATAGGCTCTGAATGTATTTGCTTTAAATGTTTAACATAGTATACAGGTCTTAACATGCTTTTCACTAGTTTAAGGCCCATCTGTTTTTGTTTTACTGTTCTGCTTAGTTGAATAGCCTATTTTACAATTATTTAATGACAATTAAGTTTAAGATCAGTACTGGTCATGTAAAAGATCTGCATCAAACTAATTTACTTTGGTCAACTTCCATAGCCTTACCCAAATTCCAGCCTACTGTTACTATTTATTTTATGGTAAATGACTATTCACTGGATACACGCGTTTGTTGTGTGCAGTACGAAGATTTGCCCCACTACGGAATGGATGGAGTGGGCATACCGACAACCATGTACGGGGACCCGCACGGCGCCAGGTCAATGCAAGCGGTCCACCTGAACCACGGGCCCCAGCTGCACTCGCACCAGTACCCGCACTCAGCTCACACAAACGCCATGCCGCCTAGCATGGGTTCCTCAGTCAACGATGCTCTCAAAAGAGATAAAGACGCGATATACGGGTACGTGTAGCCCATGGTTAACTTCATACCTCATGGGACGTGTTGTTTATTCATTGACGTTTCACTATGTGTTAGGCAGCGAAAGGGAGGTTAGAAAGCAAACAGATTGTATGAGCACGAAAATGCCATATGACAACACAAACTTTAGTCTATATCCTGTAACTGCCTTGATTTTTTAAATATCGTTTTGGCACACTTTACAACATGCATAACCTAGTCATTGTAAATAATAAAACGTTTAAACAACCAAAAAGAAACGCATCTGCATAAAGTATCTTGCTTATAATGTGTTGAGCATTTAGCCAAAATGTTTTAGAATAGAAAGTATATTTTAAAATAGGCTATATGTAGCTTATTTCAGACACACTTGTTAAGCCTTTATGTTCAGAAAAGATAGGATCCGAATTCTACACAGCAATCTTTAATTTTTATTAGTTCATTTGAATGCCAAAGGACAGCAGGCGGAACAAAAAATTGTACCTTGTATTATGCTCTTCAGTCGTTAAGTTTTTTTCAAGAACGTCATTGTACTACAAAAACAACTTCCATAGACACAAGCCTAACATTACACTGAACATACTTCAATAGTCTAAGTAATAAGACAGACATAAGACAGAAGTAGGCTACATAATATAAACTGTTGGAGACAACGGCATTAATGTGGCTCAAGTGAAGTCATTTGAAAGTTGGAAAAAACAAAGACTATAGTGCAGGCTATCAGTGTAATGTTAATCATACGTACATGCAATGTTTTCAGCTTCTTTTTAAATATAGGCCTGAGAGTAGCATGACTAGGTAAATCTAGCCTGTAGTCGTCTTGACCCCGACGGTGTTCTCTCTGGTGACATTTGCTATTGTGTTTGATTCCAGGCACCCCCTGTTCCCCTTGCTTGCACTGATTTTTGAGAAATGTGAATTAGCGACTTGCACGCCCAGAGAGCCCGGAGTGGCGGGAGGCGACGTTTGTTCATCGGAATCTTTCAATGAAGACATAGCAGTATTTGCAAAACAGGTCAGGAAGTTTTTCCATAAACAAAATTAATAAAAAATGTATCGCCACAGTTTGGCTTATTGCTAAAACAGTAGTCTACATCTTTAATGAACACTAACATTCATAGGCCTCAGAAGAGACGCACCTTTGCAAACGTTATCGATAATGGATGCATACTATATTAGGTGCAATTTAAGGCTATTTATACAGTAGACCATTGATTGACATATTCGTGTGCCTAATTGTCATGATGTGTGTAGCCTAAATCCATTTATTTTTCTTTTAGATTCGGGCAGAAAAGCCGCTATTTTCATCAAATCCAGAGTTGGATAATTTGGTAAGATAAACAATGCTTTTATAATACAACGAGAGGCTTCAGAATTGTTACTGGATGTTTTGTAACGGCCCCACACTTGTTTAAACTAGACGCTTTTTGTTCTACAAAGTATTATGTATGGATGGAAATGTTCTTAAAACATAATTGTTTGATTTCTTGACAGTCTCCCTGCAGTGTCTCTGTAGCGTCTTTATGGTTTGCCATTAGAAGGCATTGAACTAATTTCCATTATAAAAACGTTTTTATGCTAATACTTTGCCCATGTTAAGACCAGCACATTTTGTCAGTCCATATTTTAGAAATATATCATAGATTCACATGTGTGGGCCTAATCTCAGGCATGCGTAACACTGCACATGTGTCCCATAAGTGATCATAATAGAATGTAGGCTATTACATACGCCTGTTGCATGCACGATAAAGTACGCTATTTTTTACATATTGTCTTAATTTTTCAGATGATTCAAGCCATTCAAGTTTTACGATTTCATCTTTTGGAGTTGGAAAAGGTAATATTTCCTTACTATTTCTGGTCAGCGCTGTAGCCCAGACCTATGGGCAACATTTGCATAAATATATTTTTGCTCGTCGGTTATAATTACCGTCAAAATCAATCACGAGGCATATATTTCTCTTCCACATTTAATCACTAAGCCTGCTGTTACAAACTGAAATTGAGATGTGCACCAATTTTTCTCTTCGTGTCCTGAAGAAATCATAGGAATTATATGCAAGGTGAATGAAATAACCTAACTGTAGGATGATGTAATTGGCACTGGGACGAAGTCAGAGCGTGATCTGGGATACTGAGAGCCTATATGTTTTTAATCTATCTCATTGATGACATGCCTGACTTTTCATTATTTGACTATAAATTACAAAAACAACTTAATGTTCATCATTTAAATGTGTTTTATGCACGTGAAGACTTCTTGAGGTGTGGGTGGTAACGTGTGGCTTTAACTTTAACATGAAGAGCATTATTGAATTTCCAAGCGTCATTGTGGCAAGATGCAATGCTTCTATCTTAATAATGGAATAACTGAAATTAAACAGTTTCCCTTAAATGTCAGTCAAGCGGGTCACCCGCCTAATGGCCACAACCTGGGGCACTGATGAATTTAACACGGGTGTTGAGTGCGTTGTAGCCCGATAGTCCTCTTGTCACTGTCAATTTTCGCCGATATCTTAATTTTTTCCCAGAGAATGAAGTTATAGGGTACTTCATAGTCTGTATTCACATTGTCACTCGGGATTGCAATGCAACACGTCGAGCCATAAACCATTTGGGTCATTTTCTGTGTCAAAGGGATTGTGATCCACATGCCAGTATTCACTGCACTGTGATGTCCCTTTGAGTGATTGTGGTGTACCTCTCTACTGTTTTTTACAGGTACACGAACTCTGTGACAATTTTTGTCACCGGTACATCAGCTGCTTGAAGGGCAAGATGCCCATCGACTTAGTTATAGACGACAGAGAAGGCGGATCAAAATCAGACAGCGAGGAAATCACAAGATCATCGGGACCTCTTGATCAGGTAGGCCTACACCCCCCCCCCCCCCCCCATCCACTTCCCCACACTCTCTTTCTCTCTCTACTGGCTATTCGGCATGCCTTCTGGGTCACTTCGCCGCCGCGCTGCTATTTGCATATGATTAAGACCGTTTTAGATTCCATCGGAATGAAAATTTTCTGAATAATGTTGCCATTATTGGCCCATTAAGGGTTGATCCCGGAACCGACCTGCGAAGATTAGCTCGAAAAATCATCGCCATAAACTTGACCTGTTTCATGTCGATTTTAATTTAGTCCCTCTCCCTTTTCTTCTCTTCCCTCCTCTCAATTTTAATAAAAACGAAACGTTATCAGTACATTTCTATTATCACACAGTCAATGTAGGCTTTATGGTTGGCAGGAGACCTATCTCACTCAAGCTGGAGAGGCTGCGCTTATAGGTGTCTTGCATTGCTGTAGTTCGCGGTTCATTTCGTGTCTTGTCAGTATTTTTCTCAGACATTAATGCAAGGATTATGAAAGTCCCTCTTTGCTCTGATCCAGACCGGTGCGAGATCCAGTGGCAAGACGGTTATGTTTGAAAACATGGCAATGGGTATTATAGGTAGATTAGGAAATGTTTCCTTTTGTGAGACCCAGCAGTAGTGATATCACAGATAACCACATCCTTCATTATGTGCTCCAGTGACTGTTTGCACTCGAGGGACATTGTAGTGCGCGCAGGCATGACCCTAATGGTCCGCGCTGCCGTTAAATAATGATAACAGCTATGATGATTAGAATTATGCAAATGTTTGCGTTGTAGATTTTATATCATTAATGCTGCCATACTTATAATTGTAGATATGTCTTTTCACTTAGCAAGCTATTTTTTCAAAATTTTCTCTGGGCGCAGCAAGGGATATATGGCCACCGATGAGGGGGAAAAACAAGTGCCCAAATTAAAGGGATTAGCGGGAAAGACCGACATAAAAAGTAATGAAGCGATTAGGCTAAATAATTTAAATCCGTGGACTTCCATATGGTTGAGTGGCCGGCTAGAGCGGCGGCCTGTTGTAGTTCTCCGGAGAGAGCTTAGCCACCAGCTTTTATGTTCTTTGGTGAATAGCTGGGCTAGCAGCGCCATTCATGGCCGAACTGGGACCAAAATGGAACAACCCCCGCCCGCAAGCCTCCTCAGTCCCAGCCCCTATGAATGATTATGCTAATGAACAGATCGTCCCGAAGATAATACTTCATTTAATTCAAAAGCAGAATTAAATAACATGATGCCAATTGTGCATTTAAGTGTTCCTTTGAAGGGTTGTATTCTTTAGGGAGGCAATTGTCAAAAAGTTTTGCATATATAGCTGAACATACAGAAAGATAGTATGGACATGGAAATAGACTGTCTAAAACCCCTGGGTTTCTAGGTATATGAAGCAAATTATGTTGTGCTTGCGGGCACTGATTCGGATCTTTAATTGACTTTACGATGAAGACATGGCCTATTTTAATATAGCCTAATGGTCGTACACTAGCCTAAATATCGAGGCCAATATTGTAGGCTGTGTTAGGCCTAGATGTTTGTCTCTGCTAGCGGGGTCTAGACTTAACTTGAAGTACTAATTTGCATACTGGCAAACTTTTTGATAGACCTAGAATGGACAGATACAAGTCTAGATATGTAGAGCTAGTGCAACGATCCACAACCAGAATGCATTTCAGGACAGGCCTACTAAGGGATCACATCTCTGCAAGACGTTAGTTAATGACTGCAATATGTCACTAATTTATGGGAGTCGCTGCTGCAAGTCTACAGCCTAAATATTCAGCTTTTAGTATTTTTCTGTGAGACTAATGCCGTTGCGATTGTTAAAGGTTGACACCCAACGAGTTTGCGTTGTGTGTGCATTATCTCGTTCCATATATAATATATGCCCTTCGGGCATAAAGTTGAATTGGACTGGGAAAATGTTGAGAATTTGCACAAAAAACTATGTTAACAAGAGGGAGAAATGGGGGCTCATTTATTCATACACCAATTTATTCCAGCGAGGCGACTGTAGCAGAAAAAACGTCAGAGGGGAACATACTTGGCTGTTTTGAATTGATTAAACTCGAAGGTCCGGCACTACTGACTTTCTAGTTGCATGTGCACCAAGCATAGTCTCAATATTGTCCCAACTGTTTCATTGTTCTTCTCCATATTGTTATTCTAGACTCACATAGTTTATGTAGGAGGCTAACGAACGACGCAGGCCCCTATCAAAAGAGCTGAGCATAGCTGAGAGGTGGAAGAGTCAGAGTCTCTGCGCTGGCTTGTGAATGTAGCCGAGCCAGTTTGGGCTCACCCTTCTCTTCCTGGATGCATGTTTGTCTGTGTCTTTGTATGTGTGAGTGTGTGTATGTGTGTGTGTTTGCGTATGTGTGTGCATATGTGTAAGAGTATACATGCACCCTTGTGTGTGTGTGTGTGTGTGTTTGTACTTTGGGCTGAACTGATAAATTCAGCACCCCCCTCAGGTGCGATGTGAGTGGAGTGACTGGTTAGCACCAGTTGGGATTCCTTAACCCATTCCTTCCCTCTCTCTAGACCATTTCCAATACATAGGCTACTCACTTAAAGACAATTGTTTTGTACACGTGTGCATGGCGAAAGATACCCGAAATACCACATTCCTAAGATACTGGAAGGACATTTGTTCACATCCTGTTATATGTTTTCATAGTTTTCTTATAGTCCTCTTTTGATCAAGCTCACGGAAATTGACTGCATCAGTTTGACTTGTGAATCTACTCAAAGGCATACTACACAAACATACTTCAAAACGTCTCTTCTTGTTTAGTTGGCTTTAGTGGCCTTTCTCGTTGCTTAGATTATTTGTCACACATACACACATATATATTTCCAGGCCTGATTTGAAGGAAAAAGTGGGAGGTGTTCCCAGGGATCCTCAGTATAGCGTTTGCACAGTTGTCTTTAATTGCATAGATAGCACAAGGAGGGGACATGGCACTTTGCTAATGAACTCTGAGGGCTCAGGCCCTAGTGTGTTGAGCTGACTCTACTAACAGTGTTGAGGACTCTCTCTAAATCTAGAGGGCTCTTCTCCTAAATTGAGGTACACAGGCTGAAGTGGGGCTGAGAGTCATTGGAACACGACAGTTTGTTCTCTTCCTTCTGCTGTTTCTGGACTGAGGAGGGTTTGAAATTATGAACAAAAAGTACTCTGCGGTCATATTGTTTTGATTTCAATAGGAAGGGATTCTCTGCATTGTAAGATAATTTATGCAAATTGAATTGAATAACTAAAGGAATTTTGGGTTGTGGTTTTGGTGTCACTATTCAAGAAGTGTGAAATAATGTTGAAGTGGCATAATTTGGTGAATCTTGGGTAAGGGTTGGTTAAGTAATTTGTTCCTGTTCTTAAGCCCTATTGTGAGTACACATGTCTAATATTTGCAGTGTATATTAAATTGTGGTTGATGAGGTTATCAGGGTATTTTCTTTCCAACAATCGGCACTGTTTAGCTATACAAGTACCAGTTTCCAGGTCATTGGGACCCGGCAATGTTAGTTTAGGTAACTCTGGCGGTCAAAAGGGTGACCTCTAACCCTATGACTCAATGGAAAGCCTGACCGAGGGGGGTCAGTGAGTATTTTCCCTAATCAGAAGGCTGCTATCGCTAATCTCTCCTAGATGGGTATGCATCAAATTAGGACAAATTTAGCTTGGCAGACACACTCTCCAGCTCTCCCTCATATCCCACAGTTTAGCGCTCATACCCTGGTTCTGAGGACAAAACATGGTAAGTTATTGCTGTGATTGTTGGTAATGGAAGACTTTGTAGTTGAAAGGAAGAACGGGCGAGGTGAACCCCCCCTTCGACCCCCTACCGCTCTCCCCTGCCCCCTTTTCCATTAGGAGGGAATGCAGGCGGCTGTTGAGGATTCAACAAGTGATACAAAGACTCTACCACGTGACTTGTGTGTTTCCTTGGTCTCTTCATTATAGTTGCAGAATAGCAAGTAGGGGTGATTCTGATTAAGCAAATTAAGGCCAGAGAGACTTCAAAGAATATTAATATAGGGGAAAGTTTAAGATATATATTTCATAACATTTCTACAGAATGATTCAGTTTGGTCTGCTCTACAGTTTAAAAACAGGTTTCATTTAAATATATTAACTTTCAAATCATTCTGATGTTGGTGAAATGTAATACAACATTCATTCATATTCAAATGAATTGTGGACATGTATAATATGTTAATTATGAGACAACCATTACCATATTATGTCACAGCCTACTTGTATAGTTGTATAGTGACATGGAAATACTTGGATGAAGTTGCTCTGGATGTTTTGGCTCATGTCCTGTGTTATTCAGGATGGGTTGCTGTGTATGTCTCTGAGGCATAGTGGTTTCTTTGGCTAAGTAAACAATAACCTAGCTTAACACATGTGTACTTAGCTAATGGAAAGTTTCTCTCCCTCTTAACCCCCTGCGAGTCGCCTTCAATAGGACTGTCACAAACAGAGGTCTCAAAGGGATTCACAGAGAACATCCCAGTGTGCTACACTCGCTGAGCAAGCCTAACGGCAAGGAAACACGAAACATATCATTACAATGTGTAGTTGTGGGTTCTTCTTTTTTTGGGGGGGGGGGGCACAACATCAAACAAAGAAAAGAAAATAAGTGGCGTTGTTTGAGGAGGTTAGAGTTGCAAAGAACAATTCAGTTTATGTTTTTATTTGGGTTTAAGCTTGACATAAAAAGGTTCACAATGTAGACAAACCAGTCTATAGCTCACGTCAAAAAGTGGTCAAGTCTTGATTGGTTGTCACTTTCTGGAATATATATAAGTAGATGATAAAAGCTTTGCTGATTAAGTCAAATATGTAATTATCCTGGGTTGTATTTATAAGGATAACCCACCAGTTTGAAAAAGCTGAAAACTACCTGAAGGCTATTTAACGCAGGCACAGTTTATATGCTCTTGAGACCAAAACCAGAAAAAGCCCCTCACCACCATCTACCCTCCCAGCAATTATAAGGTTATATCTGCTTGTCTATTGTGCAAGTGGGGAGAAGAAGGGAGTCTGGGAGGGGGTAGGGGGAGTTATTTCTCTTTTCCTTCTCCTTTCTCTTTTCTTTTTTTCCCTTGCGCATACCATTATAACCCCCTCTATTCTTTTGGGGGGCACTAACATTGCAGTGTGGGTTTTTAGGGGGAGGAGTGGAAGGAGCAGAGAGGAGGAGAGGGGAGGTTGCAGTCAGCCTGAGAGCTGCTTGGCCAGTTATCAGACAAACAGATCTGTAGCTTTATCTCACCACGGGAGAAAGAAAAACAAACACAAGTTTACAATAGGTACTCTTTCACCCTCTCCCACTCCACCCATCAGGATTCAAGGCGAGTGATGGAATGGGTTTCACAGCGTAATGGCTGAAACACATGAAATTCCTCCTAGATTCAAACTTTCTGGAGTGTGTCAAACGCACCACCGTTTGTAAGGTCAAGAACGGTGCAAACAACAAACAAAGCTAACACACTGAAGCATTCTGGGAGGTGGAGTATTCCAACTGTCAACTTTGATTCATATTTATCTGCACTCTGTGTGCGCAAAGCATCTTCACATAGCTCTGTCAGTGGCCTATGCATATACGATTATTACATTCACACACACTGGCATGAGGAAAATGTAGATATCCATATCATCAAGGAAAGATATTTCGGGGACGAGGGGGCAAAGCAGGACAGCCCTAACCGTTCGCTTTATTATTGTAAATGAATTGGCAAGGCAACATTTCTTGCATGAGTGCTTGTATAATATGGGTCTGCCACTGAGAGGAAGGGAAGCCCTCGCTTCTTAGACGGGGCACAATGAGAATGCATTGAATTGGAATGCCTCACCGATCATAGCGGAATCAGAATTTCCAGCAAGGAAAATCTTTTCATGGCGAATTAGGGTGGCGGAGGGAAGAAAAATGGTAATGAAAAAAAAAGGTAGGAGCAGATGACAAACTGTGTTCCCTAGGCTCAGCGCAGCAGATTTAAGAACTTTAGCTAAAGCTACGCAGAATAGAAGGTGGAAAATTGAATTTACTAAACAATTAGGCATTGAATTAATCCACGTCCTGCACAGGAGAGAGCCAAGAAAGAGGGAAAACTCAGGGAGAGGAGAAAGGGCGAGAAAGGGTGTGATCGAATGGGGGAGAGGTAGAGACTGACAGGAAGGAGGAATTGATTCTGAGTGGGGGATGTGGGATAGAGAAAAAGGAAAGAGTGGCTTGGGAAAGGGATGTCGGAGAGGGAAAAGAATGGTCGACAAGGCGGAGGGCACAGAATGAGAGGGAGATATGGAGAGAGAGAAGGAGAGATAGAGAGAGGGGGGAAAAAGAGACAGAATAAATCCACTGCAGCTCATTAGGGGGAACAGTGAATATATCAAGTGTGTTGTGGTGTGCAGTGGGACAGCTTTTCCCTCTGTCCCTGCTGTCTTTTCTCTCTCTCTCTCTCTCTCTCTCTCTCTCTCTCTCTCTCTCTCTCTCTCTCTCTCTCTCTCTCTCTCTCTCTCTCTCTCTCTCTCTCTCTCTCTCTCTCTCTCTCTCTGTCTCTCTCTCTCTTTCTCTCACTCTCTCTCTCTCTCTCTCTCTCTCTCTCTCTCTCTCCCACCATTGACATTCCACCTATTCTCTTGTCTTCCTACTGTTCTCCTTTTCCTTCACCTCCTCTTCTTCAAATTTCTCTCTAACTCCTTCTCCCTGCCCTTCCTCCTCATCTCATTCTGTGTCAATGAATGAACCTATTCCGTTTTCTTTAAGCGTAGTCTTTTAATGTTGGTTGTATGCAGTTTGTTGGGTAACAGTCAAGGTGTGATTTTGCTAGTGTTTTTAGGGTGTGCCTGGCATCTATAACATCACCGTTTGTGAGTGTGATCAATTTTGGCAAGGTGTTCATGAGAAGCTTGTGTATCCTGTGTATGTGTGTTATTTTGTGTGTGTGTGTTTGTGTGCTCTCCTGCAGTAAGACAAATGTGATCTCAGCATTGTGTAATCGGTGTACTTTAGATCAGTGCAGGCCAGTGCTGTGCTGACCAAGGATGGGTGTGTTTATAAATAGGTCCCCAGGCCCCCTGGAGATGTCACCAGGGCTCGTCTGAGCCCCGCCCACTTTCCCATGGGGCCTAGCTGGCAGCTCCCAACAGGCAGAGCGCTCTTTTGTTCAATTACAGTTAATGCAATAGTTTGCCATTTACAACCCCCCGCCCCCCCCCCCCCCCACACCCACCACCCACCCCCATCACCCCCACCCCACCTCTTTTCTAATTATATTTTCAAGTGGAATATGTTGCTGAATAAAAAGAAAAGGGAGAAAAAAGGCAACATCCTATTTTGCATGTCGAGACACTAGGGGCTTTTATGATATTCAGAGTCCCCGAGGTGCTGTACTGTTCTTTTTGCAGAGCATTGAATAAACAAGTTTTCTTCTTTTTTTTTTGTAAAGCAGCAGTTTGTTGGAAGCTGGAGAATCGCTGAGATTAACCGTTTATTCCCTGAGCATGTGTTCTGGATTAGCGTGCTTGTGAGATTCTGCATCACTCAAGTAACACTTTCCCGACGGGAGGAACCTGTGTGCCTTTTTTCGTCTTTCTATATATAAAAATACAAAGGGTTAGACATCTTTCTAACCCATTCATGTTTGTATTTACATTCCTCAGTAGGGTTCCATGGATGTCTAGGTCCCTAGTAGTCAGACAGACTAAGTGGTCTTCACAGTGTACCAGTTGTTCATTTATTACATTGTCTGCACATGTATCCCCATATTGCAAATTATACTTATTACCTGCTTACTTGAGTCAAAAACTATTTTACTTGGCCAATATCCCAGTTGGAAACAGTTGTTTCCTCCTGTTTCTTATCTCTTTGCCTTCATGCAGGTCTCTGTCTCTCATTTCGTCACATAACCTTTAAAACTTGACACATGTGACATATTTCTACTTAATATCTACCATTATTGTATTTCACAAAACAATAATAACATTACACACAAACAGTGCAACTAGATACACTCTCACACCAGGTTTATGTTTGTGTGCATGCATGTGTGTGTGAGAAAACGATGTGTGTGTGTGTGTTTCTGATATCGCATTAAGATTCCATTTCCCCCTATTTTCAAGCCCTTTCCTCTCCTCTTCGCTTTGCTAATGTTGCTTTTCAAAGGCACTGAGAGATAAGAGGTAGCATCTGGTTCAGGTCTGCAGTACACAGTGTCTCTGCATGGGGCAGTGTGAGTGTGTGAGTGTGTGTGTGTGTGTGTGTGTGTGTGCAAGCAAGTGTATCTGAGGTCTGGTCTCATTTTGGGTTGGCGTGTTTAAGTGTATGTATATGTGTGTGTGTGTGTGTGTGCAATATACACATGTATGCTTACGTGTGTATATAAGACCTTGGACCTTTTTCAGTTTTTAGACATTTGTCTACATCTTGCCATGTCAATTTGCGATTTCTTTTTCCTCAGTTTCCTGGCTGACAGTGCTAGCCCTGGCCAGGCCTGTGACCTCAGTTTAAAGAGGAATTTCAGGGGCCAATACGCATCCCCCAACCCTTATTTGATATGTGTTGTGATGTAGTGAGCGTTCGTAAACTCTCTCTCCCTAGTGTCCCTCATCCCCTTTCACACACTTCCTCTCTTTTCCTCTCGCTCCTCCTCATCACTAACCCTAACCCGCACACACATACACACTAGGGAACGGGACTAAGGAGTGTCTTTCTTTCTTTCTTTCTTTCTCTCTCTCTCTCTCTCTCTCTCTCTCTCTCTCTCTCTCTCTCTCTCACACACACACTCTTGCCTTTTCCCCCTTTTTGTGCATTGAGCTAGTGTCAGGTTTTGATTCAGTTGTTTGCTTCATACTTTATATGGACTTAAGCACTGTGATAATAGCATGTTTGCTTCCCTCTTGTCATTTGCTCTCTCTTTTCCGGCTCTTTCCCTTCCCTCTCTCCCTCACTCCCCCTCTGGGTCTGGTCTGCTAGGATGACATCACTATCTGGCTCTGTGCTGGGGTCTCTCTTAAGTTGGAACTGTTTTGTATTTTCACGCAATTCCAGTACAGTGTAGACAGAAATGTAAACGTCCGGCCTCTGAGTGTAGGGGAACTGGTTCACCTGCATCTCTGCACTATTTTTAGTATTGTACCATGGCAGCTTGAGTTGAGTTGCAGTTGATACACACACACAGTTTGTTCTGTCGACAGTGCGTGCCTGTCAGTCCAGACACAGGGCTGCTACTGAGCGACGGCCTCCTCATCTCTCTCCTCTTCCTCCCCCCTCACAGACTTCCTGGAACAGAGACCACGATGACACGGCGTCCACGCGCTCCGGGGGCACGCCCGGACCCTCCAGCGGGGGGCACACGTCGCACAGCGGCGATAACAGCAGCGAACAGGGTAAAGACCGATGCCAACCACGGTGTCTCTCGCAGGGGGTCACACGCATGGGGTAGACAGGGTGGCTACGGGGGGCATGCACTTTACACGTGGGGTAGAACTAGAATGTGTATCTTTGTGGAGGGCCAGTACTGTGCTAGGAAGGGGTTTTGGGGAAGGGTGGGTGGGTTTGTGGGTAGGGGGTGGGGGGGGGGGCTGCTATATGTTGTGTCAAGTATGTGCGTTCTATTTGATGAATCGTATGCTCAGGATGAGTCATGTTTGTTTTTGAATAGACATTTATGTATTTAAACACAGGAAAGAAATAGCATCCAAGACAGTGGAACTACGCAACATTAAAATCAATACCTATCCCAGCCATTTGATATAATGAAGCTGCTTGCATCCTCCATTTACTGTGGATGGAACTAAATCAAGATGTCAGACAGTAATGGTGCAGCACAGCATTAGATGTGTAGGGCTGTAGTCCGACATGGTCGCATTTCATACAGGCCTCTCACTGTGTGCTGCAAGTCTGACAGGTTGAGTGTGTGAACAGGAGAGAGAGAGAACATTTGCGTGATAGAGAGTGTATGTATGCATGTGAGAGAGACCGAGATTGTGTGTGGATGTGTGTGTGCATGTGTGTGTGTGTGTGAGAGAGAGAGAGAGGAATATAGAGATGGTTGCAAACAAACTGTAGGCAAAAAGCAACTTCATTTATTATTGAAGTGGATGTTAAGGCAAGCGGTTTGCAGGGTTGCCTGTGGCAGCAGGCAAAGCCTGGGTGGGAGCAGAAAGGACCACGTTAGGTTCCACTTCACTGAGCAGCGATTTATAGGAGCAGGACCAAATACTCTCTCTCACTCCCTCTCCCCTCTCCTTCTTTCAAATGCTCTCTCTCAATTTACCCTGTCTGTACAAGGAAATAGGAGATAAGAGGATAAAGGGAAGAAAGGAGAGATGGTCAAACTGCCACAGACAAACAGATTGACAAAACAACAGACAGACAGACAGACAGGCAGACCGAGACTCACGCTGACAGACAGGAAGAGAAAAAAAAATGTTAGCGGCGATGGCCTCCTTCTCTCTGATGACTAATGGTCTGGGGCGGCCAGGCGCGATCTGATTGGTCGCTCTAATGAGCACATTCTGTGCAGAGTTTGGGCTCTCTGCTCCGGCTGACCTTAGCCCTTTATTGACCAAACTGACACTTCATTTTTCACATACTTCCAATTATAGGCTGGCTCTTAATGTTGGCCCCTCCCCCAAACCTCATCCATGTCTCCCTCTGTCTATCTCTCTCTCCCTCTCCCTCTCTCCCTCTGTCTTACTCTCTCCCTCTCTCTTTCGCTTTCTCGCTCTCTGTCTCTCTCTTGTGCAGGGTAGCGCTTTTGACCCCCTCTGCCCTCTCCAATCCTTCACAACTATATTGAGGGGTCTTGTTTGTTGTTCCAGTTCGTTAGCGAATAAAACAGGACGTAGTGAGATAAAAATGCTGTGTGTGTAATGGGGATGGCGGGTGGATTGTGGCGAGCGCGTACGGAGTGACTATCATGTTGTCTGGTGTCTGTATGCCCATGTGTGTGTAATTATGTGCATCTCTGCAATTTGATTATGGATGGTCTGCGCAAGTGTTTACGCTAGTGGACACATTGGCATGAGACCCATATGATATGGAGTTCATGACTTGTATAGTGTACTGGGATAAGGGCTCTGGCACATTCGGTGTCACTCACATTTCATAATCCCAATAAGCTTATTATATACCAGGTTGGCAACGACATCCGTGCCCCACTGCCTAGCTCACACTGTGAGAAACAGCTTTACTCGCTCTCTCTGTCTCCCTCCCCTCCTCTTCCCTTTCTCGTCCTTTTATCCTCGTCCTCCCTTGCCCCCTCTCTCCCTTGTCTCCCACCCACTCACTTCTCTCTCCTTTTCCCCCCCCGTCAGTTTCTCCTCCCGTTTCTCTCTCTCTTTCTGCCTCTGTTCCCTCCTTGTGTCTCCACCTCTACCTCCGCCTCACCGTTTCAATTTCGTCCTTTTTTTTTTTACTCCTTTCTCTGTCTCTCCCTTTCTTTATATCTATCTTGTTGTCTCACTACATCTCTCCACAACATCAACCCCCCCCCCCCCCCCGCCCATCCACTTTCCATCTCTCCATATCTCTCTCTTTATTTCTTCCTCTCCCTCCCCTTCTTGTCCTCTCTACCCTGCCTGTCTCAGATTGTTTCTTCACTGACCTTTCTCTCTCGGCGCTGCTCTTCCACTTGCTTTCACCCCTAATATTGTAGCCAGTCTCCCCACACTGTCTCCCCCTACGCCTGCCTGCACAGCTAATAAACAGCCCTTCCCTCACTCTCTCAATCCATCCGTCCTCTCGGTCTCCCTGCCTCCTCATCCTCCCTGTCCTTCTGTCTATCCCCATGACCCTGCTCTCACTATCTCCCCCCCTCTCTCTTTCTCTCTCTCTCTCTCTCTCTCTCTCTCTCTCTCTCTCTCTCTCTCTCTCTCTCTCTCTCTCTCTCTCTCTCTCCCTCTCCCTGTCTCTCTCTCTCTCTCTTTATCTCTCTCTCTCTCTCTCCGTGTCTCTCTCTCCATCAGAGCGAAACAGCCCAGGGAGAGCAACACTGGGCTCGTGCCTTTAACTAGTGAACTCTAGTCCCCTTTCCCTTGGTGTAGTCCTTAGCAAGGCTCGTGTCACAAACACATGCTGCACCCTGTTCTCCCTTGGTGACTCACAAAGGTTTCACCAACAGCTGCTTGAAGTCCCATATCCTTAGCTGGAGAGATCTTGCTAGCTGACTTTGTGCTAACATAGCCTGCTAGCCAGCCAGCTCTGCAGTCAAGGGGCTAGGTGGGAACATTGCTTGTGAGTGTAGTTTGCTCAGCCACCATTTGACCGTTCTAATGCTGGGAATGGGAATTTTGCTGCTCGTTCGTAATAAGTTCATACTGTACATTGTGTGCATATTTGTCTGCTAATGTTTGGCTGTTGCTGTTGGTTAGGTTTAGCCACACTGTCTGTGGTGTTTTCTAGCTCTGAATTCCATTCTGGATAAAAGCAGGGAGGATCACATTTGCTCTGCACATGTCATTAAATCGGTCCTGGGTGTCTCTCTCCCTTAAGGAATGGCAAAGCATAAAACCCTCTCTCTTCCCTTTTGCTTTCTCTTCTTTGCTCTCTCTCTCTCTCTCTCTCTCTCTCTCTCTCTCTCTCTCTCTCTCTCTCTCTCTCTCTCTCTCTCTCTCTCTCTCTCTCTCTGTCTTTCTCTCTTTCTCCCTCTCTCCTTTTTTTTTTTTTAACTCTGAAAGAAGTCGGCTGTATACACAAAGAGATAACTTTGCAAGAGAGTCAGAGTGGCCGACCCTGTGTCGTTAATTAGGCCCAGTCTATTAGCAGGGAGCTGTGTCTGAGCAGCTATGTTCGCTCTGGCCCTTTTGTTGAAGGCTGAAGAGTCCCTCCGGGGAGACCCCTTGCAGTATTGTCTTTAGCTAGCATTCCACTTCTGGCACACTGAGGCTAAGGGAGCTGAACAACACAGTGTTATTCCGCCCGTGGTGGAGCAGTTCCCTGACCAATACAGTTCTCGAGACACGGCGTGTTTGAATTAGTAAGGACACCCTTCGCCTTCTCTAAGGACCCGGTGTGTCAATTAAAAACAAATCAGGCACTGGTATGGGCGGCCATAGCAAGGGGGTATAATAGAAGTAACCGTTTTCTTTTGGAAGCCCCCCCCACCACCACCACCACCCTCCCGCTTATGCCCGCCCCCTCACTCCAGGGAGAGAGGTGGTGACTGGCGATATTAGATATGTATCACCAATTACAGAGTGTTTGTAAAGAGTACAGTGAGCGGGCCAAGTCAAACAGTTCCCTGGTACGGTTCATGTTATTGTCTGCATACATTCGAAGTGGGAGTGTCTGAGTAGTGGACTGAGAATTCAGAAGTCTAGATAAGAATTAGCACGAGCCCTTTGGCCCGGACGACTGTTTTTCTTCCCCTGTTAAATCTGTCACTTCCAACCCCGGATTAGAACATGCTAGACGGTTACTACTAAACCAAAGATGGTTAGAAGCACTTTGTATGTTTAGATGTGGGCATATACTCTGAGTTTGCTGACCTATCAGTATTGCGGTGCTAAATTGTGCTCTCTGGTGAGTGGTGGGGTCATTATTTTGCTTCATTGATCAGCATGGAGAGTGGCCAATGTTGTCTGACCAGTGACCTTACAGCTCTTAGCCAAGGTCAAGCGGGAGAGGGGCAACTCTGTGTCCTGATTGGCCAATCTCCATTACCAGGATAGGTAGGCTCGGGCAAAGACAGGGATGTCAGTCAATCAGAAGCCGGTCATGTCTGACCAATGTCAGTGCTTCACGTGGCCCCCTCAAAGTCACCGATCAATTGGAACGATTGTCCATCAGACTGGAAGGGAGAACAGTGTTTCTCGGTTGTGATGGCTTTGTGTGAGTGTGTATGTGTGTGTGTGTGTGTGTGTGTTTGTGTTCCTCTGAACTAACAACCCTATTGGCCTTACAGAACCACAGCTTTCTCATCCACCAGTAGCAGGGCAACATCTTTGTTCTTCAAGCTAACCACTCTAAATATAGATGTTCACATGGTAAAATCTCCTTTATTTTCTCTATCTGTCAGTGTATAAGAAGCCATATGCCCCTCACTATTCTTTTACAAACACCAAAACAATGTATCGCTGCCTTTGGGACCCCAATCAAATACTTAGAAAACATGAGTGTAATTGATCCTGACAACAGTTGGAAAACCCTTAGAGGAACAGACATATTGTCCGGATATCGTCTAGACTTCTTAAGGAGTCCACAGTGTATAATTGTCTTACTGGTGTCCAGTTAGTGCCTCAATAATCTGTTTAAATGGCAGGCTTAAGAGAAGATAAAAGGTGTGTTGGGTTTTGATTTGACTGGACACTGTAACACAGGAGGTGTACTTTACTCTCAGAGAGACAGGGGGTGGGCGGGAAAAGGAGAGAGAGAGAGTGTGTGAGAGAGAGAGAATCAGACAGAGCATGATCTCAGAGTGATGCTATTTGAGTGTATGTGTGTTTGTGTGTGTGTGTAGAAGAAAAACAGAGAGAGAGATAAAGAGAGAGAGAGACAGAAGGGGGAGGGGGAGGTATTACTGGTAAGTGCTGTAGAATAGAGTGTTGTAGCAGAGTCTAGCCATGCGTACTCACTGCAGCCAAACAGCTATATCGTCTCGGCAAGGTCAAAGGTGGCAGAGCACTGGGAGACCAAACCAAAGCTCACTGTAGACATCCCATAGGGGTTAATGTGTGTGTGTGTGCGTGCAAATACAGTATGGGTATTTGTGTTTGTATGTACACTAGACATCACTGTGCTTGAGCTTGATTATGAACAGGGAATATCTCTTTGATACTGTTCCCATGTGAATGTGCCCCCTTGGAAAACAGAAGTAATTGATTTGTATTTTACAGGAGTACAAACCTAGAGGTGACATGATTTGTCCGTTTTTGAGAATCAATATTGGACGAGGTTAATTGCTTTTTTGGATCGTCTAAAAGTCCACAATTGCCACAGCAACAGCTAAAGGCAGGTCCAAACAGTAGCTGGATTTGTTTAGCAATTCTCACGGGCACCTCTTTTATGACTACATTGCAAACATCAGTGTCACTGGTTACCTGGGAAAGAAAATGCCTCGGTTTTCCAGGCGTCCAATCGCGAACTTCACTCTCTCCTCTTGTAAACGGACCCTATCTTTATGACACTATCCAATCAGCAGTGTCGCACAAGCCAACATGCAGAGACTCGTCTGTCAGAGTGTGATGGCCCTCAATGACTTTACGGGCCTGCTGCAGATAAAGGTACCAGGGTTAGGACCCCCCCGCCCCCCCCCTCTCTCTCTCTCTTTCTCTCTCTCTCTCTCTCTCTCTCTCTCTCTCTCTCTCTCTCTCTCTCTCTCTCACACACACACACACAAACACACACACAAACACACACACATACACACACCCTCAAAAAGAGGAAATGGTGTGAGGTTCCCACAGTGAGGGGGATAGTTTGCTTTTAGGATTAAGCCGGTGTCATCTGGCCACTTGGGTCATGTGGGAAAAAAGTAAAGAATACAAGCAAACATGAGCGGACACACACACAAACACAGTCCCCCCTCCTGTCCTTTCTGATATCAGGTACCCTCTTCTGCTTTCTCAATCAGTTTCTTTAACTTGCTTTCACAGGCTTGATGGAGCACCTTGTCTCCGGGTAGATAATAGCCATAAAGCTTGTGTGATAAACTGTCAGCCTGTGTTTGCTTTCGAGTGTTTGAGTTTGGGGATTTCTATCTGGGTGCGCTGGCGAGGTTCCCCCTCCCTCCACAGCCAGTGTGAGGGAGCGCCGTGTGTGCTGTCGATCTATCTCGTGCGTTCCGATCTCTCTCTCTCTCTCTCTCTCTCTCTCTCTCTCTCTCTCTCTCTCTCTCTCTCTCTCTCTCTCTCTCTCTCTCTCTCTCTGCCTGTCATTCTCTCTGTAGGATGCGTTCTGCACATTCGTTCTCCCCCTTGTCATTTTAATCGGCCTCTCGGCCCCCCCCCCCCCACTCTTTCTCTACACTTTAGTTACATTGGAATATCTTTTATTTGCATCACCGAACATGTGCGAAATATTAGCTATTACAATATGCTGTTTCCTCAATTTACATTAAATACATATTCATTGTCAAGAAACATGGGCTGCCGTGGGATGTTATTTTGTCCCTGTGTATTCCCTCAGTAAAGATAGTTGCAGAAGAACCCTAACGGCATTTGGGGATTTGCAACACAGCTAGCTGCTATGGGTGTGTACAGTCTGTTCATTTGGAATGTGAGGATACAGCTGATTTAGTGAGAAGTGGGAGATAAATGTATATTTAGCTCCGATGGTATAATTGCGGCGTGCTAATGATGTAGACACGTATTTTATGGATGTTTACAGGAAGTGCTCTTCTTTAATTTGCGAGTGGTGCGAATGTGAAATGCCTAAACCTAATTACTAGTGCTTTCTGAAGATGCTATTTACCAAGGCTTTGTTAACTGATGTTCTTTTAACCAAATGATCATAAAGAGATAAATACCAATTTCTGGTAATCTGTGGCCATGACATACTGTTGATGTGTGACATTAGAATTACATATACCGATTGTAAAAGACATTTGAATCTTTCATAACAAAAGTGTCATACATTACTGTCACATATACATACTGTCAGCTAATCACAGAAATCAGGACTATGAAAAATATTATATTTGACCGTTTACATGATTTAACAGTATACTGTATGAAGCTAAGTCCACTAAACAATAGGTTTAGTATCTAGACCACCCTAGAGTGAGCCACAATTGGTTTAGAAGCCTCAGAGGAACACACAGACACACACACACACACACCATGCCCTGGTTCCTAATCGTCTACAGCGAAGGTTCGTAGGGAATCTGACAGTAAAAATCTGAGCGACTCATCACTGACGTGTCACAACGCATTACATCTGGCAGCCAAAAGACATGAGTCTCTCTCCCTCTCTCTGCCTCCCTCCCTCCATCTCCTTCTCTCTTCGCCCTGAAGAAGGGAGCTGAGCTCGAAGGCCCAGGAGGCCTCTCATCAGATACATGTTATCCAACTTTTCAGGAAAATCCAGATAGCAACCAGGGAGATTACACTATCACCCCGGCCACAAGCTGATAGGGCACGGAAGGAAGAAAGGGATGGAGGGGGAGGGGGAATGGAGGGCGCGTTGGAGGGGGCGCACGGGATGTGGTGGAGGGGGGGGCAGGTCAGAGGGGGGGAGGGGAGTGGGAATCAGATGGCAAAGGTAAATAAACAGGGTTTTTAGAACCCTGGTTCATTACTGTGGTCTTGTTTGTTGTTTGGCCCTTGGCTGAAATCACACAGAAACAAAAGTGTGCGCCTGTGCATGCACACACACACACACACACAAACACACACACACACACACGCACACACACACAAACACCGCCTGCCTCCGTTTATTTAGGCTTTTGATTAAGAGATTAGCCAAGTCATCCTACGCTCTTAAGCTAGCAGAGGGGGTCCATGTTCAGGAAATCCCAGCTTTCAAGACACATGTGTCGCGGAAAGCTGGGTAGAAATGGTGATGTTGAATCAGAGTTTTATAGTTGAATAGTAAGTAAAGATTGTTTATGAATGCTATTTTAGAAGTATATATCCGTATGGGGTTAGTAGAAAAATAAGGACAGCATTTTTTTTTATCCAGGTTTGTTTTGTAAGTTGATCAATGTTTAGAGTCCAAGTCCAAGCCGGAAAAAGAGGGTTAGCGTGCATACAAGGCTGTTTTTTATTAGCCGCATCACAGTGGTTAGAGTCCAGCTTAAAGCCACAAACAGCATAGTGCTAATTTTAGCCTCCAAAGAGGATAAGGATAAATAGCCTGCTGCTCGTTTGCCATATGGTCCCCTACCGATAATATTGTGTCAGGAATATTTTCACCCCCCATAAGATATATCTGTTGTTTCAGCATTTGTGGTGGTCGGAACCGTCACAGATATATTAATAGTTAAGGAATGCAAAGGGAATTGTTGATAAGAAAAGACAGTGCCAGTTTTGAATGTGTACTTCTCTGTCATGCTCCTCTTCAGTGCCTCAAGAGTAGAGTCTGGCCTTCCGCTAAATTTCATTCACCAGTGTTTGTTTTTTTTAACGTGACTATGCTGTTGACGAATAGCGAGTCTCTCTCTTCTCATCTATATTTTGTCTCAATAGTGATACCTCCAAAGAGACAATTTCCATCACACTAACGCCCCCAGCCAAACCAACATCCAAACCAGCTTCCCTTCAATAAAAAAAGAAGAAATATCCGTTTATCAATCGCAGTCCAATATTGTTCGAGCCCTTCGGAATCACTTCACTGAGGGTTCACCCACAAAGGGCTGCAGGGACTGGGCCTGAGTATGGTGGTCCATCCAGGTGGGCCTGGAGACTTAGAAACCCCGTGGAGAGAGGTAGGGGGAGGGCCGAGCTAGCAACAGGACTAAAGCTTGACCTGCAACTGACCCTGGTCAAACAAGCCTCCCCTTCAAGTGTGGCCCCCAGGTCCTTTTGACATGGATACCCGCTAGAAGGATTTAAGCTAAAGAGATAAAGACCCCTTCAAGCTTTTGTAAGGTTCAAGTCAAAAGAAAAGGAGAGAGATAACAAACAAGTAAATAAAAATGAAGGAGGGTGGGTGTTTTTGTGAGTGTGTGTGTGTGTGTGTATGTGTGTGTGTGTGGCTGTCCTACACAAACACACACATACACACACTTAGTAGTAACCTGATCACTCCCTCTCAAGCCAGTGATACTTAAAAAGAAGCAGGGACGAGGGAGAGATTCCCCTCAGTGATAACCTCTGAAATAACAGTAGCAGCCAACTGGGGTAGTCTCTCTCTCTCTCTCTCTCTCTCTCTCTCTCTCTCTCTCTCTCTCTCTCTCTCTCTCTCTCTCTCTCTCTCTCTCTCTCTCTCTCTCTCTCTCTCTCTCTCTCTCTCTCTCTCTCTCTGTCTCTCTCTCTGGCTCTTTCTCTCTCTCTCCCTCCCTCTCTGTCTCTCTCTCTCTGTCTCTCTCTCTGTCTCTCTCTCTCTGTCTCTCTCTCTCTCTCTCTCTCTCTCTCTCTCTCTCTCTCTCTCTCTCTCTCTCTCTCTCTCTATTGCTTACTTTCTGGCTCCCCTGGGCTATCACAGCTCTTTGTTACACCAGGACTCTTTTTACAGGAAGTCCCTCTAGACAGGTCATACTCTTACAGGAAGTCCCCCCCAGAGAGGTCTGAGTCTTTCAGGAAGTGACTCGGTGGGATTGTGTAGCAGGAGCCCCAGCGTCAGGGGGCCATATCACACTGCTCCACATGGCAGCGCTACAGGAAGTATACAAGAAGTATACTTATTCACTTCCTCTTCCTCTGCTCCTATCCCTTTGCCCTTATCTGGAGAGACATAGGGAGACTGATAGGACTACATATCCCCTGCACCCCCCCCTCCCCCACAAAGCCAATTCCTCTGTCTACACAACACATTTGACCATATACACAGTGTCATGTTTGGAGGGAAAATCCTAATAGGTTGCTGAGATCAATGTAAACTATGTAGGCCTACTCAATACACTTTCATTTCAATCAATCAAAATGTTTCTTTTTGAATTTTATTTCAACCCTTGAACTGATTCGATATGAGTTAGTCCAACTGCTTTCAGTTGGAAGGCTAAAGCCTTTTGTGCAGTCCCCTTCTTATAATACTATTTTCCATGTAGACCCCTCTGTTACATTAAAAGCAGGAATGGCAATAGTAGCTATTATTAGCCTAGCGGCTACAGGGCTAGCGTTCCTGTATTATCAAGCTACTGTACTTGGGCTGGCCTGGTCTTGATAGGCTTGCATAGGCGGAAAATCCCTGTGTGTTACAGCGCTTATCAGAGGCTGTGTCACTCAGATAGTCACCATGTGGAAAATGAACAGCCTGGGTGAGGGAGGGGTAAGGGGGTGGGGGCTGGGGTGGGGGGGGGGGTAGCTCTAGACCTTCCATAACCAGAAGCTTCCAGAACACCTGTTGGATCAGGGTTAGACCATACACCCAACACAGAGAAGGATATAATGTGGTGACATTTTTCCTTTTTTTCAGTAATGAATGTTTTGTTGATCTCTTGAGTTTCACTGTGTAATGCATTGAACATATTGCTTTTTCTTCCTCATTTTTATCATCCCCATGACCAGGAAGGATTCCAGTCCTTTCCCCCTTGGCTGGGTTGAATGACTTTAGAACAGCTTTCAGTAGATCAGCTGGCTTTTGGAAAGGCCACTGTTGTTCAGCTTTGTGACGTTAAGTGCTCTTAGCTTTTGTTGCGGCGCTTGTCCTTCCTTAAAAACGCTCCTTCTCTCTCACACTCTCTCTTTTTCTCGTAATTTCTCTTCATCTCTTTCTCCCTTTCTATCCATCTTTTGCGGGTGGATATTGAAGGGAAGGTGTCAAAAGCTGTCTGAGAGGGTCAGAAAATGAGAGTGAGAAAAAAGAGGAGTGAAGTGGATGATTTAGAATGTCTAGTGGAGTGCATGTGCTTGTGTGTGTGTCGTTTGCGTGTGTATGTGTAGTTTGTATGCGTGTGTGTGTGTGTGTGAGTACTCCCCTTAACTTGGAAAAAGAATCAGAGAAACCCTTCCAAAGTGTTCTTGTTTGAACTGAAGCAGCCTTCTATCTTCAGATTAGAAAAAAAGGAGCCGAACACAAAGGAAGCGAAAAAATCAATAGCGACACAGTACAAGTGCCGGACATGAAAGGGTAAACTCGTGGCCCTACACTTTCATTTTGGTCCTCTTTCTCTCTCTCCGCTCTCTTTTTCTCTTTCCCTCTGCACAGTGACTTGGAGGTGGGAGTAAAAGGCAATGGTGTGAGTGTGTCTGTGTGTCTGTGTGTCTGTGTGTGTGTGCGTGCGTGTCTGTGTGTCTCTGTATGTGTGTTGTCGTTTAATGTCGTGTCGGTGCCCGTGGGCGCCGGGCATTTCCTGGCGTGTCAGAGAGCCTGTGGTGGTGACCCTTTAGTGGGGAACGGCGTCGAGAGAGCAGTCACATTTCCAGTGACATTTTTGCCATCACCTATGGGTATGTCAGCAGGCCTGATCCTCCCTCTACTGTGGGGGGATATGCATGAAGTGGCTGGAGCATGAAGCACACACACACACACACACACACACAGTGGCATTAACACATGAACACACACACACACACACACAGGAAAACATGCATACCGTGTACACGTGTTCACATATGTCGAAACACGAATAACCATGTAAAACTTGCATCTCATTAGCAATTGTCTAGATAAATCACACACATATATTTTGATTACTTGGCTATAGGTAGGCTATATATTCATTACACATCCTATAGTTGTCAAATTATACTAAATACCCATTAAAACTTGGTATTAATCAAATATAGCTTTGTACTATTTAAAATATTTCACTGAATTGAGCTGTAATTACTAATATATTTCTAGGTTTGTAATCTTTATATTGTAAATTAATAAGCAATCAGTGCTATATTTATGTCATTTACCAAACTGCCCATACTGACGCAGCAAATCATCATTTTTCAAGATATCCACATGGTTATTCAAAACTCTCATTATTTACTCCCATTATTTAAAGATAATTCTGTTTAATTAGAGAATCTAATTACTCATCTCCCCACAGATTACTATTTACTTCCTGGTTCTCTCTGTAATTACCAATCAGCAACATATTCTGTTTACCTCACAGAATCTGCAACCATTCATTTCACTGCTTGCCTATTCATGATATGTCTATACTATATACCTGTCAAAATGTAAAATAGTGGTGTTTTCTAAGTTGTAGAAAACCTCCATAGATGTCCTTCAGAGACTAACTAGAATATCCATTCGGTTGTCTTTCTTTCTTCTTCTGTGGAAGAAGAAAACAAGTTATAACACATCATTACTTCAAGAGAGTGTTGTCTTTGCATCCGAGAGTGGGCTGCAGTTTTCAAAGTCTTCGGTCAGCAAAGCTAAAACGCTGCCTCTTGGAGTAACTTGTGAAAAGCCTATGCATGGGCCTCAGTGCTATAGTGAGGCGAGAGAGATAGACTTAGAAATTGTGTATGTGTCCCTCTTGTTGGGAATTGTGGCACAGGAATTCCTGCATGTTCGGAATTTTTGGAGGTGGGAGGGGTCTGTGGAACCATGAAAGCCACCTCGCCCCCCCCCCCCCCCCCCCCGCACACACACTCCCCCTACTCTGAGCATATGAATGGTTGAAGACAATAAACGCTGCTTTATCCTCTCCCTCCCTCTCCGAGCCGCCCTTTTACCTCTCTCTTTCTCTGTTTGTGAGTTTGTTCCACTGTGTGTATGTATGAGAAAGAGACAGACAGAAAGAAAGTGTGTGTGTCTGTTTCTGGCCAGCTGTGTGTGAGTTTTAGTGTCTGCCACATGTAGTCATTGGAAGAGGATAGCAGGCCCCTCTGATGCCTGGACCTTACTTACATCAGGAACCCAGGGTCAGACTAGCCTACTTGGGTGTGAAACCTTAGGAGTAGCCCATGAGGGATCAGCTCCAGGTCACTTGCACTGAGGGAGACAGACAGACAAGCTCATGAGAAATTATCCGTGGACTAAATGTGCTGTTTGAAACTCAAGACCCTTCTCTCCTCCCCATCCAACCATGGCCTGTAAAACCTAACAAAAGCACCCAAACCAGCCATCCATCCTGAATGAATCTGGACATGTTTCGCTGACAAACCCTGGCTCAAAACACACACAAAATCATCTCTGGAAATGCATTTTCCCGCTCAGTTATTTAGAAAGCTAAACGTCATTCCTTTTTTTTTGCCGTGCTGTGAGGGACTTGTCAGACTGGATGGCTGCACACAGATGACTGATTCAAAAAGCCGTCGTTAATTTGCCAGGCAGCAGAAAAATGGCTGACACCTTTGGATGACGGGGGTGCCCAAACAAAGAGGGGCAGGTAGTGCCAATTACAGCACAGAGACATGCAGACACACTGAGGCTCAGCCTGGTAATCAGATCATAACAGATTAGCCCAGATTCCCCTTGATAATGTCAGGAAACGCCTAGAGAGAGAGATGGAGAGAGAAAGGAGACAGATGCAGGGGTAAAAGATTGAGAGAAAAAGAGAGAGCTACCGAAGGAAAGAGAAAGGAGCAGAAGAGGGGGAGATTATACTAAACTATCTAGAAAATATGTTTTAGATTGAAAGTAGGGGAAAAAATGAAGGAAGGGAGTGAGGATCAATATGGTAGATAGGAAGCGGGAAAGAGAGTCACCGAATCACAGAAGTGATGAAATAAGCGGGCAAACGGGCAAAAGGGAGAACAGATGAGGAATAAAGGAAATCAACTCAAGAGTTGATGAACCAGCTTTGCAATGCTAATGCTAACACAGGTATAGAAATGAATGCAGAATGCTAACCTAGTTTTTGGCTAGTGCTCAGTCGTTTCTTTTCGAGACATGCTGCATGCAGCGTGTGAGGGGCCTGATAAAATATTCTCTCCCTTGGTTTGCCCGGGGCATCTTTCCTGCCTCTGGCTCCCTCCAGTCACTGGCCTGCTTCCTAATTGCAACACACACACACACACACACACACTTACAAATAGAAGACATGACATTTTGGTCTTCTGTCGCTAGCTTGACACACACACACCCACACACACACACACACACACTCATACTTAAAGAGACACACACTACTCTCACATGGATGCACAGCAGTGCATGCATGCACGCATGCATCACATCCACACACGAACACATGCACCCTACCATCCTTGATTGATTCAGACCCCTCCTCTCCAACCCCTTACCCCCCCCCCCCCCCCCCTCGTTCTTCTCCTCCCTAACTAGTTGCAAAGGCGCTGTCATAGCCCATCATGCAGTGCGAGCAGGGCCCCAGTGCAGTGCCCGTGGCATTTTCTCGTGTCAGGGTCGCTAGCTGGAGCGCTAGCCTGGGTGTCCGTCTGCCTGTATTTGCTGGGAAGCTGATTCCCTGCTAATGAGCTAGCTCGCCTCGTTTGGCGACCCAGATTGGCAAGGGCAAAATAAGCGCTATTGCCATCGTCCCTGCCACTGTTTGCTACCTTCTCGGCCACATCCGATTTCTCCCCCCTTCGTTCAAACTCCGCAGGTCCTCCTTTGCGCATTTCTCCTCTTTCCCATTGTTCGCACATTCTTTGAGAAGGTTTTCTGCCTCTGTCTCCTTTTCCACTTTTTTTAACTCCTTCTCCTTACTCTCTCGCTCGTCCTCTCCCGTCCTCTCAGTCTTTCCCATAGTCTGTCTCTTTATCTGTTTGTCTATCTCTCTCTCTCTCTCCATCCTTCTCAGGGAGAAACGCCACAGCCGCATTGACATTTCCCGCTACATGCCCCGTAGACACGGCCCAGTGTTTCGCTCCAACACCTCTCCTCCCTCCCTCCCTCCCTCCCTCCCTCCCTCCCTCGCTCCCTCGCTCCCTCCCTCCCTCCCTCCCTCCCTCCCTCCCTCCCTCCCTCCCTCCCTCCCTCCCTCCCTCCCTCCCTCCCTCCCTCCCTCCCTCCCTCCCTCCCTCCCTCCCTCCCTCCCTCCCTCCCTCCCCCCTCCCTCCCTCGCCGGGGTTAAGGAAAAGCAGAAATTAGCCCCAGACCTCTTGGAGGTGATCGGTATCAAATGGCTGCAAAAATGGAAATGCCAATAAAATTGACGGCTATGTCTTTTTCTCTCTCCTCCATTTTTCTCAATTTTTCCTTCCAGACGTTGTAGGTGCTACACGGTCAGATTAAAGTAAGAACATGTAGGGGAAGAAGTGTTCATCATTAAGCAACAGAAAGGAAGGGATGGGTGTAACCTTTTGTACGGTGCCATCTTTCTTTCTAGATCCCCTTTCTATATCTCCATCTATTCTTCTGACTCTCCTCCCTCTGTTTTCTATCTTGACACGTTTTTCTCTTCTCCGTCACTTTTCTCTACCTCTCAGTATTTCACACCTCTCTTAGCTGCTCTTTCCCCCTCTCTCTCCCTCTTTTCTCTCACACGCACACACACACACACACACACACACACACGCACACTTTCCCCCAATCCCACTGCCTTGATACCCTGCATTTGCTTCTGTTTTCCTAACTCGCATGGGACGAGCCCCTGGGTTTGTTATTGTAGGCTTTGCTGAACATGAGCCGGTCTTTACACCGGATTGAGAGCATTTGCTTCCAATGAAAATCTGGTTTTAGATTACAGCAGCCGTACTCTGCTGTGGCTCCGTCCACTCCACCCCCAACCCCCACACCTCCACCCAACCTCAGTGTCAGGAAGCAGGGATGGAGGGGTTTGTTTGGCCTGAAACAGTAGGCAGAACAAACCAACTTGTTAAGCCCGGGCTGCTTTTAGCTCTGGCTAATGATGTAATCGAAACTTGACTATGTAAGTGTGTGTTTTTGTACGTGACCATGCAGAGCGGGTGGAGGGAGGAGGGTTGGGAAGTAGATTCTTGTGTGTGTGTGTGTGTGTGTACGTGTGCGTGCAGAGGAACGGTTTGTGTGCATCCGTTTAGATGTTTGTGTACCAAACATGAGTCACACGACCAGGTTTATCTCAACAATTTCCTCATGTAATATATTCTAACTACATCAGCATAAGCCTGTAATTTTCATCCAAAAAGACTCTCCAATATTAGGGTGTCTTATCCGTGGGGCGAGCAGTCACAGAGAGTGACTGACTGCTTGCTGTAGTTTTTTATATGGAATGGAAAGAGCCTGGTTTGCCCGCCTAATGGTGTATATAATTCAGGTGCCCTCAAGGCATGCTTTCAGGAATTCTTTTGCCTGAGGTAATGGGGAGCAAAGGCCTAGGTTTTAGGCCCTTGATTATTCCATTGATGCGCCAGGCTGGAAAAAAGTCTTCTCCAAACGGATTAGCGCCAACATCCCCATTAATTATCGATGAGTCGGGGTTTAGGTGTAGCTAGGTAGTGTAGCGTCGCCTAGCAAGTTAGCGAGCTAGCGATGCGCTAGGGAAGTGAGGAGTGTTAGAATGCAGTTATCTACCCGGGTGCAGCGAATAGAGCCACAGCTTTAGAAGTGCTTTGTGTGTAATCAATAAATAACTGGATCCAATTCCGCGCCCTGCTTTAGCTTTTTTTTCTCTTCTTCTTATTCTGCCGCCTGAGAAATGCGGGCGGGACAAAAGTGAGTTATCCGCCATAGAAATTTCCACCGCTGTGGGTGCTACTTGTTTACTCCACTCATGTTTCTTTTATGATTATCTTTTTCATAGAGGGTGGCTCCTTTGGAACGGGCTTGCATTTTTGAATAATGATAATAACAATTAGGAGGGAGGCTTTTCATGGCAGCGGTTGCATTTCAGTCTTTTCCACTGGCGCTGTATAGAACGCGTACAATCATTGGGGGCTCTGAATAAGTGCTCTCTGTGTGCATTTGTATGCATGTTTGAATGCAGAGTAGAACCCTCTGAGCGCCTCCTCCTTGCTCTCCCCCAGAGCCCAAACACTCTAAGCTGTCTCTCTTCTCCCCTTAGGTGAGGTTAACTGCCCTTAATGGAAACTTATCAAGACCCTACAGGTGGCTGTAAGCAGCCATGACGCTATTGTTATGAAAAGCAGTTTTCGTTTTTTTAGCGCTGTTTGCGCTCCTTACACTTTTTTTTACCCTTTTGCCTTTTATCTGCACCCCCCCCCCCCACCTTCCCCCCCTTTCCTTTGTAGTGCCGTGTAGCTCCTCCACCTGAGGTAAAATGGTAGAATGCGCAGGGGTGAGCTTCAATAACTGTTTCCCCCCAGGATAATAAAGACTAAATCTCTCTGTCATTTTCGATCCTGCGCTGGGTTGGATGGGAGAGTGCGACCTTACAAGTCCTTTGTGCGCCTCTCTCTCTTGGAGATGCAGAGCTCCCTGTGTTTGCGAGCCCTGGCAAATGAAAGGCGGGTTATTTATAAAGTATTAAAAATGAATGGATTCTTGAGGTGCTGTTCTCTAGCCATTCTCTGGCGGCCATTGTTGTTTCGCTACCCACCTTCTGCGCATACAAAGCTGCTCTTCAATTTCTCAAATCACATTAATGCCTTTTGAACCCTGAATATAGAGTGAATCCAGGAAGTAAACAAGCAGTTTTTCTAATCTCTGTGGTCACTTCCTGTTTCCCTTGTCATGTGACAGGTGATGGACTGGACAACAGTGTGGCATCCCCCAGCACAGGCGATGACGATGACCCGGATAAAGAGAAGAAGCGTAATAAGAAAAGAGGCATCTTTCCTAAAGTGGCCACAAATATCATGAGGGCTTGGCTTTTTCAGCATCTAACGGTGAGCACAAATACAAAGTATTTTTGTCACTTGTCTGTCTGTGTCACTAAATTTCTCCCTTATATTCAGATATCTACTATATATATCGCCTGTCACACATGAACAGACACAATGTGCAAAGCATATGTACACGTGCAAACCATAGCTGAAGTACAGACGCACACACATATTCTCATTGTGCATACACACACTCCAAATTGATCTCTTACTCGTACATATACACACCCTCCCCCTCTCCCCCCCCCCCCCCACACACACACACACACACGCCAGACCCTCTCAGCCACAATGTCTCCCGGCTCGTACCACGCACTTCAAAGACACAGGGCTGTGTAATCTAGGGGTGATCTAGGCAGACTGTGCTCTCACTCGTCATCTGGTGAAACTGGATAAGCTTGAAGCCAAGAAGCTGAAGACGTTGTGGATAGATGAACTTTATTACGAGCAAAATTGGACACTATATTTCAGAAGGACAGGATTCCAAGGGGGTTTTACTTAACAGCTGTTTTATAATCATCAAGCGTTTGGGTCACTATTATGTGAAGCTAATAGCCAATAATAGCACTAGTGGGGGTAATGATGTAATGATGTTTATCACATTATGAACATTGTTAATTCTAAAGTGGAGCCCCCTTGTTGAGATACAACCATCATGTCCAAGCACCTCTCAACCGAAGGACAAATCTCTTGGTAGTTTGTCTTCACCAACTTTTCAAAGAACGATCTTCGGTGATAGTCCTCTAGACATTAGCCATAAGTGGTTAGCCTAGCCTACCCCAAGGCACTGCGCTTCCCTCCACCTGTGACAATAGACAGTGGGCCTCATTGATGTGGTGGCTCGGATCCCACAGCTTTGATGGTCCTCTTAGTTTCTCTATTTCTCTCACCACAAAGCAATATGAGCTTGACGGGCGGAGGAGAAAACCACTTATCTTCATATATCAACAGCCATGGCTTTGTGGAGTATATGATAAGGACCTTCTGGTGAGGTAGCTGTTGTTTTGAATTTCACGTGTCAGGAAGGAGCAGTTTGGTGGTGCGAAGCAGTATGTGGCTGTGGGAGTGCAGGAAGCCTGTCGCGCGTGTGAGAGTCCGACGCGAACGTTCATGTTTCAATTCATTTCGAACTCAGTAGCAACACGGCCTGTTGTTTTGTCAATATGAGGACGCAATGTGTTTTCAAGCATGTTCAAACTGTTTGACCAAACACAGTCATGCGCACCCATGTCTCACACATGTGATACATATAATCTGTCCCTCAGAAACCAACTCCTTCCCAAATAACACACCCCAATCAGTCACTCTCTGACCTCCCTTTCAACCCCCCCGCCCCCCCCCCCCCCCTCGCCCCCACCCAACCAACCAAATCTTCAGGGGCCTCAGAGGAAAGGTGCTGGAAACAAAGTCTGCTTTGCATGCACACATCCTGTCTGTGGCGGTCTGTGCATGTGCAAACACGCGCAAAATATCCACACACACACACATGCGCGCGCGCGCACACACACACACATGCGCGCGCGCGCACACACACACACGCACACAATGTACACACATACAGAGAAAGGGAGAGTGGGAGGGAGGCCTGCTTAGGGAGAGACATGAATAAGAAACAGGCAAATTCCCTCTCTTTCTCTTGGTGCCTTGGGTGTGCGATGTAACCAAAATCAGCTGCCTTTTCACGGCTTGGGAGAGTGTGCGACGAGCACGGCCTGGCCTCTGGAAGATAGACACGATGGCGGTCAGCTTTCAGCATCCGCGCACTTATCCTGGGATTGTCGGAATACAACGCAGAATAGCATAGGGAGGGAACGGAACGCAGCAAGAGGCATCGCCACCATGTTTGTGCCCCGCTGTTCTTTGCCCTCCCACTTAGTGCCCGCTAGAGAGCTGCCATTGTGCTGGAGCGGAAGGGGAAGGTGGGTGGCAGGCAAGGCTGCAGCCTCTCCATGGGGAGCGCTGGTGGGAGGAGAAGCAAGCGGAGGGAGGGATGAAGGGATTTATGGAGCGATAAAGGGATCGAGCGCACACCATATGAAATCCCCCCTCCGTACACCAGTTGACCGTCCTATAAATGTCGTCCCACGGCTCCCCTTCGCTCTGCTCTCCCCCCCCCCCCCCCCCGCGCTCAGCGCAACGGCGCGGTCCCGTTGCCAATCGGGGGCGTCTGAACCGGCGAGCGCCGCGGGAGAACTTTTGCCAAACTGAGACCCGATGGCGACGAGGCGATTGACTTTCAAGTTCGCCGCTCGTGGGCGAAAATGGTAAACATGGTGATGGAGAAGGAAACCAGCCCCCCCCATCCCACCCTTGTCTCTTCCTTTGTATGGTCTGTTTATTGGAACCAAAACCGAATGATTGGGCCACAGCGACCTGGTGGGGAAATGCAGAGAACATTTCTCTGTTTCTCCTTTTCCATCTCTGTGTAATTGGAATCTATTTCTTTCTTCCCCTCTGTCCCTCCCTCTCTCCTTCTTTCTCTTAACCCCTGATTTCCACCCTCTCCTCACAAATGGTATTTTCTTGTTTAATTTAACAAGAAATGAGTAGTAAATGAAAGCTCAGGCCCCAAATCCCCAGCGCGCCCTGTGCTCTGCTCTCCGTTCCCCAATGGAAAGGCAATTTGTGAAATTATGGGATGGAGTAATTAGATGGAATTCAGAACCCCCTTCAGATTGTTGCCATGCAGACGTGGGGGTTGGCGTGGGGGAGCATGTCGGCTGGCCCGTGTGTGTGGGTGTGAGTGTATGTGTGTGTGTAAGGGGAAGGAGGAGGGGGCTGTTGGCGTTTGGAGTGTTAGCATCGCCATATTAGCCTGGCATCCACACATACAGACTCTCTCCTCCCCTCCTATTTGTACACAGAACCATCGGAGCGAGCCGCGATCGCAGCTCGTAAAAAGCCAAACCGCAAAAACCCCTCCACCAGCACTACCTCCCGAACCCTAAAACCCCCTACTATAAAGAAGAAAAATAAGAATATAAAAAAAAGGTCTACTGGAAGGCATAATCCCCCCCGTTAATGCAATTAGGGGCTAATTTAGCTACCCGCGCACACAGATGTAGCCTTTTTGGGAGAGTGCGTTTTCCCTCTGGAAGCGTTTTTTACACATCACCGTGCAGCAGGGTTTTTGAGCAGAAACAGGTGTGAAAAGCGATATAATTCATTTTTGCACTGGCAGGGGTGAGACGGCTCTCACGGAGGGGTCCTGGGTCTTACAGGAATCCAGAGGCAGAGTGAGAAAAGGAGGGCTAAGGGTCTGAGGTGGGAGATGGGACTGGCTGTTGCTCTCCTAATAACTCATTTAGAGAGTCTGTGAAAAGTATTTATTTTAGTGCTGGTGGTTGATACTTCTCTGAAGGGAGGGTCATCTTGTTCTGCTTTAAACTAAAAAGAAACAATACTGTTTTTCTACTCCTGGTAGCTATTTCAAATTCTCAAATGAAAGCTCAAATGAAAAATTAAAAATGTAAAGGTTCATAAAGGTTCATTCAAAAGGAGTTTTGGGAAAGTTTGTGGTAAGCAAGGGTGGTAGTGTAAAGAAACGAGTTGTGGCCATTTTGAATCTTTCTAAGATGGCTGATAGTGTTTATACTGTCAGTGGGAGCTGGGCACTGGTTAGTAAAGAGAGCCTTCCATGAATGGCCTCATCCAAATAAGAAAAAAGAAAAGCTTTTGAGGTCAAAGTTCCTCTGGGCTGCAGATGCCATTAGTCATCGACTGTTTATTGCCGGAGCCCCAAGATGTCAGCGCTCTGGTCACCCACTGCAACCTCGGCTCACCACGGTAACCCAGACCTAGTGGGATATCATTCTGTGGGACTTCGCCTTCACAAGGAAGCTTTCATGGTGCCCAAAACCTCAAGAGACCTAACTTCCTTATATTTAGACAAATTCAAGCAGGAAAGTCTCTTAAAGGTCAAAATGGCATCAAAAAAGAAAGGACATTATAAATACATGAATCCGATTAGGAGAATGAATTGATTTTAACCATCTGACCGCGTATTGTGTTTTGTATTTCATTCATGAATGTATAACAAGAGCAAAAAAGTCCATTCACATTGATATAGAAATGTAATTTTGTGGTCCGTGTGGCCTGAGGTCTCCGATTAAGCCTTAATTCCGCCTAAGAGGCAGTCAGAGTCTGAGGCGCCACCAAATTAAGATCTAAAAAAGATCCCGTCCCGCGTGCACCAAGGTTGCCCTGACTTGGCACTTCAGTGCGACCGGCGAGAGACAGATTCAGAGAAACAGTATATTTAATTTAAACAGCATTTCATCTCTATTTATTCGGATCCTCTTTTTCCGTGACATTTTTCTGTGACATCCCATTTGTCCTCTCGGTTGTTTTCTGGACTTTTTGGGGGGTATTGGTCCGTTTGAGCGCGGGGCACTTTGGGAGCCATGCATTGACCTTACCTCCCATTGTAGTGGTGGGTGTCAAAGACGTGGCAGCTGAGTCAACCCCCCCCCCCCCCCCCCCTCCCCGTAACACACACACAGCCACCCCATCCAAACCCCCCAAGTCCCACACCTTGTAATGAAAACATCATCAATTACCCTTCTTGACAGGCCCCCGGGACTCCAGCAGACAGCGTTCTTTAGAGGCTTCTCTTTGTGGACTGACCCACCCACACACACACACACACACACACTCACAGTGTTCCACAGATCATGCGTGTATTTGTGTGTGTGTGTGTGGATTGCATGCATTAATCGCCGCTGACCAGATCTTGTGCAGTATGGTAGACATGGTGAGAAGGGGATAGCCAGACCAGCCCATCTGGTAGAGGCGAGGGGGGTGGTGGGTGGGGTATCGGGGGTGATGGTAGAGTCCGTATGGTCAGGGCAGAGGGAGGCTGTCACTCCTGACATGGAGCCTTGAAAGGCCATCTGTGTCATGATGGATGGATGGATGGATGGATGCATGGATGAAGGGATACAGAGGAAGATGGATAGATGCAGGAACCAGTTTCCCCGGGGACTTTTCCCCCCCTGGTCCGGCCGCCTCATATCTCTTCTGGTCTCTTTTAATCTCTTTCTCTCTTTCTTGTTCGCTCGGTTTCTCCAGTTCCTCCATGTATCGTTCTCTCTCTCCCTTTAATGGCCCTTAAGGGCAGTTAACTTTTAATTCATGCTACCTTTGACCCTTCTCAAGATGTCTGCCAGAGACCTGGAGAGCAAGGTCTGTTTCTTGGTGTGTGTGTGTGTGTTCATGTGTGTGTGCTACCTGTGTATGTTAGTGCCTGTGTGGGAGCCTAGGATGTGTGTGTGTGTGTGTGTGTGTCAAGAGAGTCCAATTTACTTGAGAATGTGAGAACTTTACAAACCTTCAAGGTCGGTCAGTAGGGCTGGAAGGGATCAACAGTTGCCAGGTTCACAACATAACCCCCTTTCTAGACATCCAGAATGACCCCTAGCCCGTGTTCATGCTCTCCTGAGCACTGACTCGTGAATGGCTCTGATCTGATGGGAATTTTACACTGGCCCATCTAAGGGTCAAATGTCGATGTAAGAGTCTAACCGTATCGTGAATGATGTGGGGGGGCCAGACCTTGATACGGAACCGGGCACGTCCTCACTCTGTCTTCCCTTGCCCCGTGACGTCCTCCCCCTCCGTCACCTCACTGCACTGGGGCGACAAACCGCAGTGACCTGCGGTTTCATCGCTGTATGCCAGCCCCCCGGCCACGGCATGACGCGAGAGATACGTACCACGCCGGTATTAGTTTTCATTATCAACTGGATGTGAGAGAGTGTCTGTGTGCGTCCGTGTGCGTGCGCGAGTGTGTGTGTGTGTGTGCGTGCGTGCGTGTGAGTGTTCAGACCTTGTCTGGCTGGGAGGGAGTGGACGTAGGCCCTGTCCCCTTCCATGTGTGAAAACGCTCCCGGGTTGTCTTTCTGCTAATCAGTTCGCGTTGATCTGCAAATCCCAATAAAAAGGTTCACGCACAGCCTCGGGACAGTACACACACACACACACACACTCTCCCGCAAACACGCACACATATGTGTGTACACACACACAGGCATAAGTTAACACACGCACACAGACCGATATCTGCATGCACCGACATGCACTCGAAAGTGTGCTCTCGCGGACGCGCGCGCACAAACACATCAACACCAATAGCGACATGTGTGCCGGGGTTGGGGCGTGGAGTTCCCCACTGTCGCTGTGGTATTTATTGGAGTGTGTGCGGTAGGTTGATGAGCAAAGAGAAGAGTCAGGGAAAAATGCTGTCACAGACTGCGGTGAGCTCAATGGAGCTTTTCCATTCAGTTCCATTTCCATTGCTAGCCTCCAGCACTCCCCTCTGTAGGGTCATGGTGTAGCATCCTCATTGTCAAAAAACGTAATTTGCTTTAGCCTGCTACTTAATAGTAGGCATCATAGTCATATTTAGTATAACAGCTAGCGTCATAGTCAGTGAAAGGCTAGCTAAAATAAGTGGCTAACACTGGTAAGTGAAAAATCCTATCAGTGTTAGCCATTAGCCTTTAGCCATCATCCACTGGCTGGATGTGTGCTGTGAGCCAAAGAGCTCTGGGATCTTTCCGGTTCGAGTCAGCAGCTCAATACCTTTTATTTACAGAGGCTGCAGAACCTACTCTGCCCTAGATACATCCTGTTTCTGTGTGTGTGCGTTCATGTGTGTGTTATTGTGTGTGTGCATGCGTGTGCACGCATGTGTGTGCTTGTGTTTCTGTGTGCAAGTCTGCTCGTACGGGTTTGTACATGTGTGTGTGTGTGTATGTGTGCATGGATGTGTGTGTGTGTGTTCCTGTGTGTATCTGCATATTGTGTGTATGTGTCTGTGCACATTTGTGTCTTTGTCTCCATGTGTCTCTGTGGCTGTGTATGCCTGATGGATTCTATGGCAGTGCCGTCGCGGTAATCAGTTTGCACGTCGGCTGAACTAATTTATCAATTCAGTTCCTCCCACTTGTAATCTCGCCCAAGCGTGCTGTTCCAAGCCCTGCAAGCTCTCTCTCTCTCTCTCTCTCTCTCTCTCTCTCTCTCTCTCTCTCTGTCTCTCTCTCTCTCTCTCTCTCTCTCTCTCTCTCTCTCTCTCTCTCTCTCTCTCTCTCTCTCTCTCTCTCTCTCTCTCTCTCTCTCTCTCTCACTCTCACTCTCAGTCTGTCTCTCACCCTATGGGTTGTTGTTTGTTGTCAGAAAGAACATCGAAAGCCAGTCGCATCAATGTAGCTGAATTCTTGTGCTTTTTCAAATGTTTTTGTCTACATCATGCTGTCCATTTGGCAGTTCTGTGTTGTCCTTCTAAGCACTAGCTAAAACAAGTCTCTGATAGACACAAGATGTAATGTACTGGCTGAAAGTGTGGTGGTAAATATTCATAGATGCATTTAATCGTTCTTAGGCAAGATGTTTAGCATGATGTGCCATGTAGGCTAATGGTAGCTAAGGCTGTGACGGCAGTGTGTTTGTGGGTAGAGGAGCATAAGCAGGTGGTGTGTTTAGTATATACCAGCTGATCCTAGGTATCCCTGTGGAGGCTGGAGGACTGTGTGTCTGTGTGCGTGTCTGTGTGTGTGTGTGTGCGTGTCTGTGTGTGTGTGTGCTTGCCCAGTGGAGTGTGAAGGATTCTACCTACTGAACCAGGTGGTAAACCCAGACAGGCAAGAAGCGGTAACTGTAGTGTGAGATTGAGAGCTAAGGGCTTGATAGATACTGTATGTTAGCAGGGCTCTCTCACTATTTCAATTCCATTTCTGTCTTATTTATGCTCGCTCCTCTTTCTCACCAGTTGTCGACCCTTTCCTCTCCCCAGTGTCTTGTCTATATCTCTCCCTCTCCCTCCCTGTCTCTTTGTGTATCTACCACGGGCCTCTCTCGCTCACTCTCATGCTTTTCCCTCTCTCTGTTTCTCACCCAGGTTTACCCAATCCCCCCCCCCCCCTCTCTCTCTCTCTCTCTCTCTCTCTCTCTCTCTCTCTCTCTCTCTCTCTCTCTCTCTCTCTCCATCTCTCTGCTACTCTCTTCCCTCTGTCCCTCCCTGAGTGGATGGTGCCGGGCTGTAGCAACGGCAGCGGGGTGGTGGGGGGTGAAGTGGTGGTGGAGAGACTGAGGGTGCTGCTCACATGTTTGTTACGACAGATTAAGTCATTGATTTGTAAAAGCGGTTCACTGATGGGGAAGACCCTCCTCTGTCGATGGAGAGAACGCATAGGCAGGGTGGTGGAGGCTGGAAGGGATGGAGGGAGGAAGGAAGGAAGGAAGGACGGGAGGGAGGGAGGGAGGGAGGGAGGGAGGGAGGGAGGGAGGGAGGGAGGGAGGGAGGGAGGGAGGGAGGGAGGGAGGGAGGGAGGGAGGGAGGGAGGGAGGGAGGGAGGGAGGGAGGGAGGGAGGGAGTTTGAGAAAGAGAGGCGTAGGGGGAGAGGTGAAGACAGAGAGATGGGGATCCTGTGGGTGGTGAGAGAGGAACGGACAAAGATAGAGGTGGGAAGGAGAGAGAAAGAGAGAGGGAGAAAGAGAGAGAGCGAAAGAGAAAGAGAGAGAGAGAGAAGGGAGAGAGAGCGAGAGAGAGAGAGAAAGAGAGAGAGAGAAAGGCGGGGAGGAGACGATTATTGACAGAGAAGGAAAGAGAGATGTCAAGGGGAAAACATATAGAAGGAGATGGGAGGCACTGTGGAGAGAGAGAGGGAGAGAGAGAGCTTCATCTTTCAATAGCATCGCTTTGCTCCCGTGTCCTCTTTCTTTTATCTCTGCCGCGCCGGGAGCATAAGGCAGCAATTGTGAAATACCTTTACCTACTTTCAACGTTCTCCCAACCATACCCAGGGTCCTTTCCCCCCCTGGGGCTCCGGCAAGTTCCTAATTAAAACGATGGGGGCAAAAGGGTAATTATGATAATAACATAATAATATCGCCTGGGTTATTAGAATGTTCTGTGGTCCCCAAATTACTTCCTTGGAGGGTCAGATTTCAGTGGCATTAAGTAAAGTCGAATTTCCTTGAAAGTCAAGCAAAAATGGACCAGATTCCAACTTCGGTCAAGGTGTAATGTGGTAATCTGATTCTTTCTTTTGTGTTTTATGGGTGAGTCCTAAAAAAAGAACCCCACCACCCCCCCCCCCCCTTCCCAAGCCCAATTTAGTCAAAGAGGGTTGGGATGTGGGTAGGATGTGTAGCCAGCCATGTCTTAATAGACCTTTGTGTTTAGAGCTGCTCTGCATCCTCTGCTCTCTTGACAATCACCAAAACAACAATTAGTTTCCTCCTTAGCCATGTGGCAGCCCTGTTTACTGTGTGCCTAGTTAGCAAGCGTTTGTATTTCAGATAGCATTAGCCTCAGTGCTCCAGCCCAGAGGTGGGGGGGCAACCCACGGCCTCTACCCAGCCGGCGGTGCTACCTGCCTGAGATGCGGCGCCGTCAGTCCCCCTCCCGAACCCCCTGCCCTGGGGCAGTCCACCTCCAGCTGCGGCCATCGTTCAGTGCACTGCGTGGTGCGAGCCCCCAATTGCTTTGGAGTGCCTCCCTTCGCTCAAATAGGCGGTAATTACAGGCTTAAAGAGGTTTAGTGGGCCAGCAAACGACATAATCACCCCCTGAATTAGCCCCCGCTCATCAGCCGCAGTCCAGCGAACACCGCTAACGCTAGCTAGCATGCTACACACACCCACATCGCCACCGCTCACCCCCCCTCCCCTGTCTACCAGCCATTATTTCACAGAGGGAGGAACAGCAGCAGGTGTTGTGCCACATCCGGCCCCCCCTTAGCAAATGTGGCTCCCTCCCTCTGCCCAGTGGAGGCATTGGCCTGATGCACCCTCGATTTCGGAGAGAACGTGCTTGGCTGAGCATGAGCTTGAGCGCCTTGTGTATGTGATGTAGACACGCCCAGTGCTATGCATCATGTAGATGGTATGAACTGCAACACGTTGATGGTTTGGATGTGGGTCAAACATTGTCAAAGGTATAGCCTGATGGGGGAGTCAGATGTCTGAGTGGTTAGGGAATAGGGCTATTAATCAGAAGGTTGCCGGTTTGATTCCCAGCCGTGCCAAATAACATTGTGTCCTTGGGCAACACACTTCACCCTACTTGCCATGGGGGGAGTGTCCCTGTACTTAATGTAAGTTGCTCTGGATAAGAGCGTCTGCTAAATGACTAAATGTAAATGATGTGCACACACCTGGTAAAAGGATGCCTCACTGAAGGAACTGACTTGGCACACCTACTGTAAACAAATATACACCCTTACTATACAATCCCATGCAAAGAGCACTGCAACCCCCCCCCCCCCCCCAAACTGAAAAGTTATATTCTAATCATACAGTACTAATGGCTGCTACAACCGTTGCTGTCTAATCCACTTCATATTACAGATTTGATTACGCATTTTGCATCCTGCACTGCCAAGCCCCCAACTAACAGGAGTTATCAGATCCCCATAGGCAAAAACACTGTGCAATTCTCCTTAAACCAACAAAAGCTGTTTTTCATGCAGGGAAATTCTCATTAAAGGATGAGAAAACTGAATCCATCTGTTCTTTTTTTTCTTCTTCTTTATCTCCGGGATGATCGAAGAGGGTTGTTTTGAGGAGGGAAATTCTGCCGTATTCCTGGTGTGTAGAACAGGGCTTTCGAAAAAAGGCAGCTTGAATAATTCATGCTAAGGCTTTGTGTTGGTTTAGTTAGCTCATTGTGAACTTCAGGGTAAAGCGTTCTCCATGAAAGAAGAAGCTTTTCCCCACGTACAATCTCTCTGTTAAGATGGGAAGCTAGCAAAGAGTCTGGTTAGGGCAATCTGAAACTGCTCGCCGTTTGGAGTCTTTCAAGATCTTCGTTCGTTATCCTTTTTTTCAGTTGTTTTTGTTTGAGCTGCCTGTTTCGATGAAATTGGGTTACGAAAGCTTTGTTTTGTTTTCTTCTTTCTTTCTCACTTTCTTTTTTTTGCTCCTTTTCATATTGTTTCATTCCTTCTGAAGCTCACTTGGTTCTCGCTCCCTAATGAAGTCAAAGGGATCTGTGTTTGTGCCACCTACACAGAAAAGGAATTTGAAATGGCATCAGTCTCAGTGCTGTGCATGAATACACACACAAGGCTGTCTGTCTGTCTGTCTGTCTGTTGTCTGTCTGTCTGTCTGTCTGTCTGTCTGTCTGTCTGTCTCTCTCTCTCTCTCTCTCTCTCTCTCTCTCTCTCTCTCTCTCTCTCTCTCTCTCTATCTCTCTCTCTCTCTCTATCTCTCTCTCTATCTCTCTATCTTATTTTGCCAGTAACTGAACTGAAGATGACAGCCTTATCATATTAGCAACAGGCTTCCAAATGGGCTTTGTAGTCATTCTCATCCCAAGTTTGGAGGCCTGACCCTTTGTCGTTTGTCTCCAAATATTTGATGTGTGTTTGTGTGTGTCTATGACTTTCTCTATGATACTCTGATGCCCTCCCGTCCAAAAAGGCCCCCGGATTAGCCTTCAGGCATTCCTGATGGGCAGCTTGGTTTCCACAGAGATTAGGGCCTCAAAGCACTTGATGCTGGACAGTGGATCTAGGCAGAGTCCCCGCTAACCTGCACATGCTCAGTAGTGATCACCAAAGGCTTATGAACAGGAGTGTTTAAAGGTGACACAGTAATTCAATTATACACATTTGACCAACGACTTGTTAAGAGGCAGTCAAAAAGAGCACTTCTCCTGTAGGGACTTATGTTGTGCTATGTTGACACATGCAAACCAACACTTTTCCATAGTCTTTAGAGGAACATCCCATTATCATCTGCCATTTCCTAGCTGTACATCTTTGGCTCTGTATCCCCATCAGTCTTCTTGTTAAACTGAGAGTCGCGTTTTCCCCATACAGTCAATTCATGAAGCTAATCAAGTGCGGAAAGCCTTTTTAATGGGAATCACACAGACTAGAAATGTTGCCTTAAATAGACATACAATGATAAGAGCACAAGGCTAAGACAGCAGAGGAACATCTGAAGGGGGGGTGGCGGTTGTAATTAATTGGTTAAATAGGACATAGAGACAGAGGGAGAGACGGGGAAGGAGAGATAGAAATAAAGCGATTGAGAGACAGACATAAAGAAGATATATAGAGAGAGTGGGACATGCAGTATGATTAGAGAGGGATAGAAACAGAAAGACGACATTTAAAGATGGAGAGAAAAAGAAAGTGATAGAGAGATGTGATAGCAATAGCTACGATACGCCTTGGTGGTTCATTGTCTATGTACAGCGAAACACTCAGCAGATAAACAGAGAGAGGATGGGAAAGAGAGTGAGGAGAGAGAGAGAGCGAGAGCGAGAAGGAGAACAGGAGAGAGAGCGGGCAAGAGAGGCTCTCTTTTGCTGAGCAGGCAAGATGAAGGGAAGGGAGAGAGAAAAAAAGAAGTAACCAGATAAAAGGAACTTCCTAAATAGTCCTCCCCTCACAGTGAACCGGAGCATCCTAGTGCCGATAAGACAGACCGGCTGGAGTTTCTCCAGACCTCCTCCCTCTTTTTCTCCTTCCTTCCACCATCTTCCCTCCCTCTATCTCCCCCTCTGAGTGCAGAGCAGATAAACCTTTGGAATAGGAGGGTACAGGATACTTGCGTGTGTCAGTTGTCCTAGGTAAAACGTCCTGGGCTAAAGTGATATGTTTGGACCAGACTATTTACTCTCAATCTCATCCTCACCCTCTGTGTCCTTGGGTTATGAAACCAGAGAGCACAATCATTTCCAAATGCTTTGGACAGAAAGCTGGTTTTGTCCTTGGTTGAACTGACCTCGGTCCCAGTCTTGGTTTTCACAATGATACGTTAGCCCACGTTAGACCAGAGCCAGTCCTGGACCAGGGCTAGGACAGCGGGAGTAGTAGGTCTTTTCTCTCGGCTTTTATCTCTCATGATAGGACTGGCTCCAAATAACTCGCTCCCAACCCCCTTCCTTCTCTTTACCTCCCCTCGTCTTGTTCTCGTCCGTGGGGGTCGGGGAGGAAGACAGAGAGACAGGGAGGGAGGGTTACAGATCCTCTGTTACTCATGCACACACACACAAGCACACACAAACAAGCACACACACACTCGGCCCGAGATAAGATACATAGCAGGGCAAGAAGCAAAAGCATTGCTCTCTTGGCAGCAACCCGTGCAGTGGATCGGGGTGGAAATTCTCATGAAAGGAGTCGTATATTTGGACAAGACATATCATTAAGATAGGCGGAGGGAAGAAGGGAGGGTGCAGGGAGGGAAGGAGGGAGGGAAGGAGGGAGGGAGGGATGCGACGAAACTTTCCATCTGGTCTTTAAACATGTTATTGCTTTTCTCACAAAGGGCTTTCTCTCACCCCCTGAGCCAAAGCCAAAGGCGATTAAAAAGACCAACATCTCTCTTAGACATTATTAAAACTGGCTTGCTGTCAACCAGGACCTAAATCACAATGTTTTGACAGATAGGAGCTAATTTGGTGGTTCTGAAAGCCGGACACAAAACACTTTCATACTGTCAGTCTGCTTCTCCAGGAAAACTTTGTTCAGAGGCCCTAGAGTTTTGTTTTGGATTGTTGTTGACATATTGAACATTTCTTAAGTCATGGGCAACGAGTCATTGTATTGATGTGTGTACGTGTATGTATGTAAGAGTGTGCATGCATGTGTGTGAGTGAGCGTGTGGGAAGTCCAAGCAGTAGAACAGACTGTGTTTGTGTCGCGCTATCGCCACTGGCATGGCGGCCTTCCCCTGTGTTGTCACGAGGTGGTCATTCCTCCTTCCTCTTCATTCACACCGCACACACATACATATTAGGTAGAATGGACATGCAAATTCCTCTCCGACTTGCTAAGTCTGTTGACTCAAATCTGTGTTTTATTCAAAACATATCTTTTTGAAGATGATTCTTTTGTTGTCAGTCAAAAACATGATATGACATCAAAGAGAGAGAGAGAGGTAGCAAAAATGGGAAAGGAACTACAGGACACACCCGTGATTTGACTAACTTTGTGTAGTTGTGTGTGTGTGTGCGCATTTGAGAGTGTGAGGCCACATGTTTGTTTGATATTGTGTGTGTCTAGTGCTCCGAGCTAACTCTCAGAGCGTTTGAGTATCAGATGACTGAGGCCTTTGCTTTGGAATGCCGTTTTCTCACATTCAGACTCTCTCTCTCTCTCACACACACACACACACACGCTTGCATTCACCATCTCTTACATATTCATACACAGAGAGCATTATAACAGCCTTGTATAATTACCCAGGTCCCTGTCTTAAAGAACAAGTGAAGCTCTCATACAGACGCACACACAATTGCACCCACGCACAGTTGGAGACACAAACCCAGTATACACACAAAGACTAAAGTCGCACACACAATACACAATGACTAAAGTCACGCACGCACACACAGGACGTACACAAAGAGTAGAGTAAATGGAGGGAGAAAAAAATGGGCTCAAATTTGGCCAGAGGCGACAGTGCAATTATAACTTTGTGCATGAAATTAGCCTCACTGTGGTCCCACTCCCCCACAACCATCACATGAACATGGACCAGGAACGGGAAAACATATTTTTCTTTCTCTCTCTGTGTCTCTCTATCTCTCTCTCTTTATTCTTTCTTTCCCTCTATCCCTGGGTTGCCTCAACATAAAAGGCATTCCGATTCATTACAGCATCAAAAAAAGGAGTAGAGACATAAAAGTGTTGGCGCCTGGATGATTTGACATGTCTGATTATTCATTTAGTGTGTTCCCGTATAACCTACAGCATGTCACAGTAGCGCACAAGGCTCCTTTGAGTTGCCTCCTAGTGCCACTGGTGTTAAGCGTTAATTGCAATCATTAGGAGGGGTTATTCATGCCTGTCCTTCAAGGCCTGTCAGTGGCAGCACATTGGGGATTGTAGTTCTTCGCATGGGTGAGATGCCGAACTACAAAAATCAATCTGCTCATCTCTGGGTGCACACACTGTGCCGTTTCTCCGAGTGGCTCACAAGTTTTAGAAACCCCCTCCTCCCTGAACCTTTCTCCTTCTTCAACCCTTCTACATCCCCACACACACACCCTCCCCCCCCCCCCCCAACCACCCCTGCTATTTTACAGGCTCTGTGTGCCTTGCAGCACAGGCAATGTGTTGTCTAGGTCATGAACAGGACTTTGTCTGTGGCAGACAAGGCTCTCTGCTACCCTTACAAACCCGCCGCTAATATAAATCAACACACTTTCATACTTTCATACGTTTATCCAATTTATCCATTCTATTTATTTAAACAGGTGGGTCGAGTTAAGCCATTTGCGCACGGTTTGGGGGATGTGTGTGTGTGTGTGTGTGTGTCTGTGTGCTTGTTAACCACTGTTCTAGGGTCAGGGTTGTGATGTTCCCCCCCCTCATGGATGGAGTCGTCAGTTCGAGGGCTTTGGGGGGAAAGCTGACGCTAGATTTGGGACCATGAGTTACCTGGCCTTGGCTTGAAACAAGAACGATTGAATCAAATCTCAAATCTGAAATCAAGCCGCTCCCTCGTTCACCTTGCGTCGCGCACAGCATGGGATCAGAGGGACGCAGAGAGGAAAACCAGAAGAACGGTTCAATCCTTTGTCTGTGTTTCCGCGACGTCTCCCTCTGTGTGTGTGTGTGTGTGTGTGTTGGTGGTTGGTTGGGTGCGTATGTGTATCCGTGCGCGTACGTGCGCATGTAGCCCCCTTCGCCTACGTTTGCATGCAGAGTGACGTGGCTTGAAGGAGAAGTCGTCTGGAATACGTTTGTGGAAGGAGGTCACTAATTACTGTTGCTGTTTCTCCACTTCACTTCACTTTCTAATTGGCTTGGCTTTTTGGCTGCCATTAATTACAAAATTTCATATTCCATTAATGATTGGAGAGGTAGACACACACACACACACACATACACACTCTTTGACTTCCCTGGCAGTCATTAATAGCTGTATATGTGTCTGAGAAGTCTAATGTGTGTGTGTGTGTGTGAGTGTGTGTGTGTGTGTGTAGGCTGTGTATAACTTGTTCTGCCCCTCCTCTCTCTCAAAAGGCAAATCAGACCTCTTAAACAGCAACACAACTCCCCATGAATGAGTTCACGTTCAACCTTTCTTATCTTGTCCATTTTTTTCTGTCCTTCCCTCTTGTTGTACCTACAGCATCCCTACCCATCAGAAGAGCAGAAGAAACAGCTGGCGCAGGACACAGGACTCACCATCCTTCAAGTGAACAACTGGTAAGTCTGGATTTGGGGGTTGTTTACATGCAGGCGGTATTGGTTTGGCCTCCGGCTATCTTGAGTTTCTAATGATTGGAAGTAATACACACACCCCGCCCCCCCCGGACGCACACACACAAACCCAAAATTGACAGTGAGTCACACACACACACACACACACAAACGATCGCTGTCTCCCTCTCACCATTTAGAGCGCCATCTCCACCCAAATCAATCCGCCCAAAGAGAGATCGCCCCAAGTGATTTTCCACTTACGAGACGAAGCATTAACTCTCCCAAAACATCAGCGCCCTGCTTTTAAACTACCAGCACGCATGTTTAATAAATTCTTGATTCAAAAAGTTCACCGACAAAAGTGTGCTATGGGGCAAAACATGATTTGACTCTAATGCTGACCAGTCTGCCTTGTTACAAAAGGGTACTAACCAGCTCCTTTTAAACTTAGTGTGGTGGGATATGGGGGCCAACTAGCCTTTAAGCTAGGCTAGCTTGGCTACGTACAATTTTAAGGTTCACCTAGTTGGTCATCTGCTCTATCAACCCCTTAGGTTGCACCATGAGCGGCACTAACCAGCTTTTTTAATGGACGTTAGCTTGACTTTTGTCATCACAGTATTTATTTCAACCTGAGGTTGAACCGTGGAAAACGGTATGACTCGTTATTGGATCTGTGTGGCCTTGTGCTGCCTTGTCAGAGAGATGGCTATCAGCACATGTTTACTGTTATTAGCCATGGCTAATTAAGGAGGGAAGGGAGGTGCTGGTTGAGAGCGGTTGTTTTGTTGTGAGGGTTGGAAAGGGAGAAAGCCTTCAACGTACAAGTGAGGCCAAAGCATACGCACGTGCTGACCAGGAAGTCAGGGTCTCCGGACCCATTCTCATAGCTACACATGGACACTTACGTTTACTGATCTCGCACGCACGCCCAGGCTACATGGTACGACACACATGCCCATTTCCCACACAGAGGTTTCCGATTACTTAAGTGCCAGGGAGTACTTTTGTCCAGGGCTACAATTACACCTCTAATCTATTTTGTTGACTACATTTGGTCTTGATGTATCCAACAGTCTTGCGTGCTTGCGTTTGTGTGTGTGCGTGTGTGCGTGTTTGTGCGTGTGCAGGCATGCATGTGCGGGCCAGAAAAACAGTCACAGTGACAGTGAGGAGGTTAGGGAGCGAGTGGAACGCGTTCACAGCATCACTGAGAGCAATGTCATTCACATCAACACAAACACCTAACCGCTGTTCACATTTGGAACGGAGAAACAGACCACAGCCTATCAGCCTATCCAGATGATTCATTTACGAGTGGGCTAAACACACACGCACACACACACAGCTGGACGCAGCCCTCTGACAAGCAGGGATCCTGTCGGGGTTATCAATTCATGACCCCTCCGAAATCCATGGGGGATCAATTCTCTCAGCCAAGCTCAGTGTGCACGCGTGTGCATGTGTGTGTCGCACACCGTCACATGAACAGAGGCTCGGTCACTAAAGGCTTACTGTGCATTCTGGGTTTTTTCCTCAGAGGGTGATAGTGGTACTCTCGCGAAGCAGACTGTGTGAGAGCAAGGAGCCGAGGGTGGTTAATCTTCAGGGGTTTGTGTGTGTGTGTGTGTGTGTGTGCTTGTGTGTGTGTGTGCGTGCGTGTATGTGTGTGTCTCAGAGAGGAACTGGGGGTGGTTAATCTATGGGGTATTAGCTGTTAAACCCTGCATGCTGGGATAGCTCTGCCCCCTCACATTTCTTTGTGTGTGTGTGTGCGTGTTTGTGCGTGCGGGTGCGAGTGTGTGTGTTTGTACACGCTAGTTTGATGGAGAGAGCAATACAGAGTAGAGACGATAGATGGTCATAGAGAGGAAGCAATAAAGAGCACGCCGTAGTGTTCACAAGAGAATAGAAAATAACCAATAGAGAGACAGAGGGACCAGGAGGGAGGCATGGGCAGGGACAGAAAGACCAGGAGGGAGAGAGAACATGGACTGGGTTAGGTTAGGGGAGACGGAACTGTCATTTCATAGGCTCGCTGTTGCTCTCTCTGGGAAGCCCCCGCCATTGGGTGTCTCCATAGCAACCCCCGGTGATGTTACCTCCTGACCCACTGATTTGGTGAAGGCAATTTCCCTAGCTGTGATTCTGTTTGTCGGAGCAGACACGCACAAGCGCGCGCACACATACTCTCCCACATGTGATGAAATCTACCAAATGGCACCATCTTTGTCCAAATATGTCCCGTACGATGTTTCCACAGACGACATTAAGATAAAGCAGCCTATCGATACGTCCCTTGTGTAAAGTGGATCTTTCAGTCATCATTTATGCCCCGTGAAAACCTACAGTACCTTATTGACACATCAGCACAGTTTTTCCAGGAAGACGTCATCTAGATATTAAAGGGCTATGTGCTGTCGTCACACACACACACACACACACACACACACATAGGGTAGACGTGTTAACACACATGTAGGTGTGTAATATTAATGAGAGGCGTGAGCCTGTGTGCTGTAGATTAAATATAAAATGCTAAAGGATGGGTAGGGGAGCAGATCACTCATGAATTATGGGTATGAAACACAGCACGAGGGAATCCACCACAATCTGAATTTGAATGTAGAATATAAGTGTGTGTGTGTGTGTGGGGGGGGGGGTAAGTGTGTGTGTCTGTTCTACACAGGCCTGCACATTTGAAACATACAGTTATTGGCACACATTCTCTCTCTCGCTCTCTCTCTTTCTCTCTTCCTTTCATTCTCTCTGTCTTTCTTCTCTCTCTCCCTCCCTCCCTCCCTCCCTCCCTCTCTCTCTCTCTCTCTCTCTCTCTCTCTCTCTCTCTCTCTCTCCCTCCCTCCCTCCCTCCCTCCCTCTCTCTCTCTCTCTCTCTCTCTTCTCTCTCTCTCTCTCCCTCCCTCCCTCCCTCCCTCCCTCCCTCCCTCCCTCCCTCCCTCCCTCCCTCCCTCCCTCCCTCCCTCCCTCCCTCCCTCTCTCTCTCTCTCTCTCTCTCTCTCTCTCTCTCTCTCTCCCTCCCTCTCTCTCTCTCTCTCTCTCTCTCTCTCTCTCTCTCTCTCTCTCTCTCTCTCTCTCTCTCTCTCTCTCTGTCTCACTGCTTCTCTCTCCCCCTCCCCCCTGCCTCTCTGCTGTCTCTGTATCTTCACCCCTCTTTCTGAGAAGGACTCCATAAAGCTCCAGTGATCTAAAAATCAATGTTCAGGTCATCGGGTTTCCACCATTGCCCATGCCTCCCTTCCTGCCTACAATTTAATAATGCCCTTAAAGACAGTGTTTAAGCCTCGGCCAGGGATTGTTTTGTCAATAAGGCCCCCTTTTACGAACGTCTTAAAAGCATAGAGTGTGTGTGCACCCTGCGTAGCCAGCGAGTGTCGACGCTACTTAGTAGGAACCGTGTTCACACACACGGCGGATCGGGTTTCCCGAAACGGGGCGAGAGAAGAGAGAGAGGGAGAGGTGGTTGGATGACTGGCATGCTTCACTTTGTTGACAGCTCCGAAGAAAGAGATGTTGGAACTTGTTCACGGAAAGCTGGGGATGATTGCTTAGCGCGAGAAGATTTTTGGGGGGTGGGGGAGTGTGAGTGAGTTTGTGTGTTTGTGTGTGTGTGTGTGTGTGTCTGTGTGTGTGTGTCTGTGTGCACAATTGCCCTGGGCATGTATCTTTTGGCAGTGTGTCTTTGGTAACGAAGTAAAATGGCACCTTTGACCTACTTGGTAGGTGGTTCTGGACAGCGTGTGTTTGGGTTTTGAGTCCCAACAGACACAGGGGAGATAGAGCAAGTCTGTGCGGTTTTATGTGGCTTTTCACAAAAGCTTTTAAGTGTTTTCATTTTTCTTTCTGCTTTGGTGAGGGTTGTGTGTGTGTGTGTGTGTGTGTTTGTGCACGCTGCAGGTTTCAGTCCATGCCCTCAAGCTTCTTCCACACACTGTGGCTCTGTCAAGGTGCTTTAGCGTGAACTTCCATGACATTTATACCAAATACCACCACACACACACACACATATACACACACACTGGAGCACCATGGACCAAAAACACATACAAGCACTACCTCTATACCTCTATACACACACGTGTGCACACACACACCTTCCACCACATTACCTTTGGATCACATGGACCAAACAAAAGACACATTTAGAATCGAAAGGGGACAGAGATTGGATAGACCTCAGCAGAAGAACACCTATATCCAGAACAGTCATAGTTAGACCAAAGTAATAGAAATGATATGGCATGATCTCATTCCATCTATGGTGCTGGATTTCGTTGCTGGATTCGATCTGACTCCAGTCAATAATATGATATATCAAGACAGTGTGTTTGGGTGGGTGTGTTGGCATGTGTGGTATTACAATTGACTGGAAGTTACTTCCAACACAGGCATTTGCATAAACTGAACCATGAATATGACCACGACAGTTCTTCCGTTTTCTTTGGTAACTAAGTAGCTGTGTTTGTGTTTGCGTGTGCGTGCATGTGCTCATTCTTGTCTTGTGTTAGTGGTGGTAGCACACAGACTGTGTGTGTGTGTGTGTGTGCTTGTGTGTGTGTGTGTGTCACTCCTCCCCCAGCCTCTCTCTCTCTCTCTCTCTCTTGCTCTTACATCATAACACCGTGCCTCGGGCAAGACCTGTATTTCTCCTCACTCTGCTCTCCCTTTCTCTCTGTATTCTTCTTCTCTCTCCCCACTCATCCTGCTTTCTTTTCATCCTTTCTTTGGCGGGGGGGAAATCCAGAGTGGAGGTGAACAGAAAAGGCCTTCATGTGTGCTGTGTGCCATTAAAAAAGGTTACTGTAATACCAGTCAGTGTTGCTGTATGCTCCTATACTTGGCCCGCACTGGAGTCTAGGATTCTCTCTCTCTTTTTGCCTCGCCTTCTCTCATGGTAGCTACATCATAGTGTGTGAAAGTATCTCCATAACGTAACATCTCAGTCCCGCACATACACACAGTCCTGTGTGCCTGGCTGCAATCTCTCTCTCTCTCTCTCTCTCTCTCTCTCTCTCTCTCTCTCTCTCTCTCTCTCTCTCTCTCTCTCTCTCTCTCTCTCTCTCTCTCTCTCTCTCTCTCTCTCTCTCTCTCTCTCTCTCTCTCTCTCTCTCTCTCTCTCTCTCTCTCTCTCTCTCTCTCTCTCTCTCTCCATCCTTGTCTCTCCCTCGCTCTCCCCTCCGCTCCCTCTCTGTCCTTCGTTTTGCTTACTCAGAACTCTGAAACATTGGTCATGCCAGTATTAGCGTTGCTTGCACCTCTGTTGCCAACATCGGCGAGCTGGCGGGGATGCCCGCTGTGGGCGCAGGGGGGGGATATGACACGGGCGGGAGAGGATATGGCACGGGCAGAGTGCGAGTGTTTGGGTCGCCCTTAGTGTGTCTGCTGTCATTTCTCCTTTAAACCATGTCAGCAACCCTCTGACTGTGTCTCACAGCAGGACTCTCTCTCTCTCTGTGTGTGTGTGTGTGTGTGTGGTTGTGTGGGTGTGTGTGTGTATGTGTGAGAGGTACAAGAAGAGAACAGATTTGAATTGTGTATACAGCACACCAAAGCGTCAGTCTCTTTCTGATTTTGCTTTATTTCTGTCTCTCCCAAACATATGCACACTCTCTCACACACACACACACACACACCATGGAGAGCTTAATGAGCCAGTCGATCCTGTCCTACAGGCTGTATGCTGTTCCAGACTTTAGTCCTCTGCAGCGTTGTGTTTATGTAGTGCAGGGCAGGGCAGGGTAGGGTAGGTAGCCATGTTGTTTTAGGGCAAAGCGAGGCCAACAGTAATGCCCTCATTCTGGCATTGATAGATGACTCTCCCAGCCAACCTCGGACCCACATGCTGCACCGACAGATAGAGAGAAAGGGGGGAGGGATGGAGAGAAAGAGGGAGAGAGAGGGAAGGGATGGAGAGAGGGACAGGGAAAGTGAGAGGCGGGTGAGGGGGCTGGGGAGAGATAGCGAGAGAACGAGAGGGATAAACAGAGCAAGAGAGAGAATAGAGGGAACATGTGCTTTTACCATTTCTCTTTCCCTCTTCATCTTTCTGTTCGACCCTCCAGCTTCTAGTTTGCATGTCCGAAAGCGTGGCAGAGCCAGCGCAATCACAGCCAATGAGTTCATGTGTGCTTTTCAGCGGTCAACATTTCCTTTCCATAACTCCGAGAGGCAGCTGGTTGTCATAGACACACAGACACATTCAGACACACACACACTCATACACACAGGACTAGTTACATTAGTGCGTGTGTTCATAAAGTGTATGTCTAGCACCCCTAGACAGCAGCTCTACTCTGTAAAACCAGCTTTAGGAGGACATTCACAGCTCTGTTAATGATGACTGAGTTGTGTGAGTGTGTGTGTGTGTGTCTAGGGATGGAAATGGGTTGGGATCACATGACCCCAGGGCCTGTCTTAGTCTGCAGCCCCTCGTTCATGTCCCTTTGTTTTCATAGGCTTCATAGAGGTTCCTATCTGTGGCAGTGGGTTTAAGGATGGGCAACTGACTGATGTATTTCTGACTGTGTGTGTGTGTGTGCTTGGGGAGGTGCATGTGTTTGTGCACGCCTGGGTGTGCCCAGGTAACCCTATTTTGTTCAACACCAGCTTGTATCCCAAGGTCTCTGGGTCCGTATTAGAGTTTTCACATTTACATTAAAAACCATGGGTTTCCTGTGGAAGCTTCCCAAGAAAAGCCCCCACAAGTTTGGGGGCGGGAGTCAGAAGAGAGAGAGAGAGAGAGAGAGGAACAGAGAGAGAGAAAGAGACAGAGAGAGACAGAGAGAGAGAAAGAGACAGAGAGAGAGAGAGAGAGAGAGAGAGGGACAGAGAGAGAGAAAGAGACAGAGAGAGACAGAGAGAGAGAAAGAGACAGAGAGAGAGAGAGAGAGAGAGAGAGAGAGAGAGAGAGGGACAGAGAGAGAGAGACAGAGAGAGACAGAGAGAGAGAGAGAGAGAGAGAGAGAGAGAGAGAGAGAGAGAGAGAGAGAGAGAGGGACAGAGAGAGACAGAGAGAGACAGAGAGAGACAGAGAGAGAGAGAGAGAGAGAGAGAGAGAGAGAGAGAGAGAGAGAGAGAGAGAGAGAATTGCAGCCAGGCACACAGGACTGTGTGTATGTGCGGGACTGAGATGTTACGTTATGGAGATACTTTCACACACTATGATGTAGCTACCATTTCCTAATAGGTCCAAGTCTGTGTGTATGGGGATGGGGAGTGTGTGTGTGTGTGTGTGTTTAGGTGCTGGGGCACATTGTATGTGTACGAGGGAAATGTGTATGGTTGTCAGGAGAGTGCGATCAAGGAAATGAAATCACAGCCTGCTAAACGCTGGACCAGTTAATTTAAACTGGTTCATTTAAACCAGACCATAGCAGAGAAGATGACCCAGCCTGAGAGGGCGACACACAGGAGGGAGGAAGGGGCGGAAGGAGGGAGGAAGGAAGGAAGGGGAGGGAAGGAGAGCAAGATGAGCCAATAGGGGATGGGGGGGTTGTCAGACGAGAATGAATGAGTGATGCTCTTAACCGTGAACCTACCTCACACACACACACACACACACTCACGCTCACACACACGCGCTCAAAATAAAGACGCGTGAGAGAATAATATGACAATTAATTACCTAAGGAGGTGGAGATGCTCTTGGCCATAGGGATGAGGACATTCTCGAGGACAGAGTGGAAAATGTGTTAGAGTGTGCTTGCAGATGTGTACGTGTGTGTGTGTGTGTGTGTGCGCGTGTGTGTCTGTGCGCGTGTGTGTCTGTGTGCGTGTGTGCGTGCTGGCTTGTGTGTAGGGTTGCATGTGGGTGCGCCCCTGTAGGAAAGATATATGGGCTGGGTGTTGTGGTTGTGTACCAGACAATCAAGGTTGGGCGAGTTTAACATCCTGATGATTAAGCGCAAGATTCGCTTGTGAGGACTTGCATTCACCTCAATGCTGTCAGCTCCATTGATTGACGGCCGCCAGAAATATGTGGTTACATTGTGAACTTGCCGTACGGTCGCTATTTTGAGCAACTGTTGGATCTTAACATGCAAGGAAACCAAGTGTGTAGAAAGATGGAGCTGTGCCCAGGTGTGTGTGAGGACGTGTTACATTGTCACGGCTTGTGTGTCGTTGTCGATGCCTGTGCGCGCGCGTGTGTGTGTGTGTGTGGTCGTGTTGTCTGTTTATTGGGCTATTATTCCTTGTGGGTGAGGAATGGCCTCTAGGATGAGTGTGTGGGTGAGCGTGAGTGGGTTTGGAGGTGGGGGAGCGAAGCGACAGAAATTGAGAACTTCATATGCATTTAAATAGACGTGCTAGGAGGATAACCTTTTGTATCACCAATCTGCATCTTTCCAGCGGCCGTTATTAAATTATCCACTAATTGGTCACGCAACAAAGGCAGATGATGAAAAAGACAATTTCTTGCTTTTAATTGGGCATTTCACGTGCAGTTTGTGCTACACCTGTGTGTGCTTGTGTGTGTGTGTGTGTGTGCGCGCGTGTGTGTTTGATGAGAATAGGACATTAGTGGGGGCTTGGCAGACGCTGCCGCAATCAGTTCCACTCTTTTAGAGGAATGAGAAGGAGGGAGGGAGGGAGGGAGGGAGGGAGGGAGGGAGGGAGGGAGGGAGGGAGGGAGGGAGGGAGGGAGGGAGGGAGGGAGGGAGGGAGGGAGGGAGGGAGGGAGGGAGGGAGGGAGGGAGGGAGGGAGGGAGGGAGGGAGGGAGGGAGGGAGGGAGGGAGGGAGGGAGGGAGGGAGGGAGGGAAAAGAAACGAAACGAGGGAGAAGAAAGAAGAAAGGAAGAAGTGGATAAAACTAGCACACAAGTGGTCCAATGCCTCACTTGACTTATACATGTTCTTTTAATTAAATGAAATAAAAAATAAAAACCTTTTTTACACTCCCTTTCCCTTTTTTGGGGCGGAGAGGGGTGGGGTATGGGCAGGGGGGCACTTTAAGAAGTACCACCAGTGGTGTGTCGCACTAAAATAGCTCCCCCATTGTTGTCCCGGGTAGAGCTGAATAGTCGGGCTCATTGTGTGGCGATGGGAGGCTGGGGACTGAACAGGCCGTAAACACAGGCCTTATAGCGCCAAGGGGTCGCACAAAGGTGAACCCTTACCCTCTAATGGAGGACACTTCTTTTTTTTAGTTTTACTCTCTCCTTCTCTCCATCTGTTTTTATCTCTCTTTTTTCTTTTTTTTGTGCTGGCTTATTAACTGTTAGTGTAAATGTTCCTCTCATTTCTCCCTCTCTCCTCTCTCTCTCTCTCTCTCTCTCTCTCTCTCTCTCTGGTTGGTATCGTGAGAGAGACGCTCGTCCTTTGTTCATGCCCCCATGGTGCATCTGGCCTTGTATGTTGGGGAATACCAGGACAGAAAACGCAGAGGATTTTCTTTTTTTTTTTAAGAGTGGAAGGAGGAGGAGGAGAGGAGGTCAACAGTTAGCCAGCGATGGCCCACAGTTGACCCTGGTCTGCTAAGGAGGGGCCTGGGGAGGAGAGGGCAATAAAAGGAATGCCTAGGCCTCTCTCCCTTCACTCCTCCTCTTCCCCTCTCAGCCCCGCCCCTCCCACAGCAGTGCAGGGAGAGATGGGGAGGTGGGGGAGGTGGGGGAGTGGGTGATAAAACTCCAGACGTTCCCTCATTTGATGGTGCTCTGCCATGTCAGTGCATTCTTGCACTCCTCCCTTGCTTCTCTCCCTCTCTCTTCCGGGAAAGGTGATGTGAGGTTGAAGACCGAGGGATGGGAGGTGGCAGAGAGCGAAGGAGAGAATGAAAAAGAGGAAGACACATAAAACAAGAGGGTACCATTCTGTAATTAGGGGGCGAGCAGAGGCCGCCACGGTCATCCCATTCCCCCTCTCTCTCTCTCTCTCTCTCTCTCTCTCTCTCTCTCTCTCTCTCTCTCTCTCTCTCTCTCTCTCTCTCTCTCTCTCTCTCGCTCTCTCTCTTTCTCTCTTTCTCTCACTCTCTCATACCTCGCCCTACCCTAAACAGTGTACAAAAGTTCTATTAGTGCCCCATTGCCTTTTCAGCTTGAAAAGAGTAGCGTGGCCATTGTCTTCTCAAAGCGGACTAATTCCCCCCCTCTAAAGAAGAAATGGAAGTGTCCAGCGGGGGCAACAGCAGAAGCACATAAATCAAGACAGAACCCCCATGAGCCTTCACTCCTCCGGGTCAGTAAAGGTCATGGGGGCATTTCACAAGGGGTTAGGCAGAGCAAGGCCAGAATGGTGTGTGTATGTGTGCGTGCGCATATATGTGTGAGTATGTGCGTGTATGTCTGTGTGCGTGCGTGCACGTGTGTGTGTGTTTCGTTGAGGGAGATTGTGAGTAGAGTGGCCATGTGCCTTTATTGGGGGTCACAGGGTGAAAGGGTTGGTCCCAGGCTATGCTATATATGGCAAATACACTGCGCGCAGAAACACGCACACACATACACACACAGACACACACAGATACCCACACACACGCACATACCTACACACTCCCAGTGGAAGAAAAATATATACTCACCTTGCACTGTCAAGACCCGAAACAGCATATTTTTCTATCGGCAATGTTAACATATGTCAGCAAACAATTCCCGCACAAACCCAGCTCTCGGACCACTGCCTAGTGTTTCAGAGACTCACCCCCTCGGCCCTTGTTGTTATGTGGATCCTCGCCAACTCATCGACGTGAGTCAACGAGTCTCAAACTCCCAGTCGAGAAATCCTCGCTAAGCCCCGCGCTCACAAAGACGCCAGTGTTTCGGCTCGGTCTGACAGCGTATACGTTGCAGGCGCTCAAGTTTGTACAAGCCACGTTGCCCCCGTCAAACGTACACAGGACACAGTCTCGGTTGTTAAGGTGTGATTTCACACTGACACATTGGCTCATCTGGAGGTGAAGTCTACATTAATGCTGCTGTTGTGGTGTCGTGGGAGGGAACAGGGGGCCGGAGGATAGGGGTCCAACGGCGTGTTACACCCGAGGATTCAAATCCGTGTCGTGTTTTACGTGCAGTAATGAGAGAAAGTGTTTTTTGGGGGTGTGATCTCAAGATTGCAAACTGACCATGTCTCTGTCTCTCTTTGTTTTTCTCTGTCTCTACCTCTCCCCTTTTCCCGACCTCCCCTCTTTCATGCCCCTCCTCCCTGACAGGTTCATAAATGCGAGGAGGAGAATAGTCCAGCCTATGATCGACCAGTCGAACCGAGCAGGCAAGTCTCCCATAGTTACTGTATTCAAGTCCCGCAGGCGAAAGCCCTCAACAAGCCATGCATCAGGAAACTCCTCAGCCGGTAAATACAGTAGTCTGCCCCCCTCCCTACCCGGAACCAAACATAAACTACCTGGAACTCAACCAGAGTGACTGACGAACTAAAGAAGAGTCTGAAGACTTGTCTGGACTAAAAAGAAATGCCATAAAACAATATTACCAGCATTAACTGCAGCACTAATCTATGTGACGTGCGATTTGGGTTTTGACGAGAACGCGATGCACTGTTCATTTCCGAAAGCCAAAATCCATGATTTTGTTTCTAACAAAGTGGGATTCACGACCACAGCACTAGCAGTGTTCTCCACGAGGTCTTACCCCCCCCCCCCCGCCCTCTCTCTCTTCTCCTCGTTACAGAGGAAGGGGAAAAAATACTGCCCCACCCCCCTCCAAAAAAAATACTCCAAAACACTGAGAACTAGACCTCGTTCTTTTTTTTTGGGGGGGGGGGGGGGGGGGATGGGGGGAGTGACTCTTGTTTGGCTTTTCGGCCCCTGCCTTCCCACCCCTCCCTCACTCTATTTGCGGCTGCTGTGAGCGCTCCCTTGGTGCATGGCTTGGTTTGGACTGCCGTAAACTTTATTACCTGTAATAGGGGTCAGGGGTCACCCTGGCATTAGGGGCTCAGTAAAGTTCAAAGGCATTCAGTGAGGCCAAGCTCTTATTTTTGCTCGAGTGACCCCCAAACAGCCTATATCGGAGGTAAGTGGATTTCTATGAGAAAGCAGAACAAGAGACGGTAGAGGAGGGGGGGGTGGGGAGTAAGTTTCAGGTTTCTTGTTTCTTTTATCTGAGGCTGTGCTTCATTTTTTCAATTTGTGTCTGAGGACACTGCGGTGGAAATCTCGAGCTTAGTCAGCAGGCTGCATCAATGTTTGATATTGCCATATATTGTCTTTGAAAGTTATCTTGGATTTTTTTTAAAGGGCTACAAAAAAACTGTGCAACATTTCTTTAAATAGATATTGACTGGCGTCTGACATTTTCCATCTGAGATGAATATTCAATGATAGCAG